>NC_073236.2:31322500-31947500 GCF_029281585.2 Gorilla gorilla gorilla | reverse complement strand
TGTATTTTGTTACAGAAGCTCAAATGGACTAAGATAGCCTCTGAAGTTTTTGTTCCTTTATCTTGTGGTCAGCTAGTGTTTTGACAGAGATTTCCTTAAACACATGTTTCAGTTGCCTCTGTTTTGGCGTAGCATTTGCTCAGTTGCTGTAAACTGTGACTATTTTTCAGAGTTCTGAGAAAGTTGATTCTGACAGATTTTGCTCTGTTTTTGTGTGTGTGTTTCTGTGAAGGATGAGCCCTGATGCTCTCTACCTTACTATTTTCCCTGGCATCACTCAACAGCTCTGAGAGCTTTCAAGTTTTGACAATTCTTACAGGATATCTTTCCAGTGTTTGTTCTCTGATCTCTAATATTGGAGAGCCATCTCTTTTTCTTAAATATTGATAACACAAGGCCAGTGAATTCATACTCAGGTTATGAGGGCCTGCAGTGCATACTTACAGGGCATTTTTCTTGAAGAAAATATATTTATGCCCAGATCTCATAGTTTCCTAGAAACATACTTTTGCTCTTTATGGAGCAAGTATACTCCCCAAAGTTGTGAATAAAACTGAAATAAATGGCTTTTTAAATTCTTTACTCTTTTCTAAGATGTTATCAAGTTGATGGTACTCTAAAAATGAGAAAAAATAAGGTCTCTTAATCCTTTCTTATAAAATAAGACATATACACAAGCCTTATTACAGATTAGATATTTTGGTTTCTGGCATATTATCCACAGAATAAAGTGATTCCAAGTGTATATTTCCTATATTTTCTTCATTTGGAAAAGAAATATGTTCAGAAAAATTCTCTTTGGGAAACTGGCATTGAATGTACACAGGTATTTTGGCATTTTAAAATGTGATTTTTCAAAACTCAGTGGGAAAGAGAAATAAAGGGAAGAAATAGTGAATAGAGAACAATAGTCTTTAAGATTAATTCTAGGAACTGGAAAATCAGATAACGTAGTGAATTAAACAAAAAATGTGAAGAGTAAGTAGAATAAAAAGGAAAATCAGTGCACAAAAATTGTCAGGACTTTATCAGAGACAGGGTTTAGATTAGTGAGGGATAACAGGGTCCAGATTCTCCAACTGTCAAGTATAAATTACATTGGTAGGATACTCATTAGTCCATATACTTCCGGTTGGACTTCTCTCTTTTCCATTCCACTCATCATGAAAATAAATTTAGGATGTCAAAAGTTACCTATATTTAAAGAACAGACTTATAACCCAGGCTGTAATATCCCTATCACATCACAGACATGAATGCACAAGCAGAAGTATAAAACTGGTGGGAGTAAAAGTCATTTTCCACTTCTCTGGATTGGGTTCATCACTCTATCTTGGCTCCGTTGTCTATTTATGATATCAGTGTTGTTCAACAGTGATCATCCTCACCATCAAATTACAATTTTCCTCTTTCCCATCTGTTCACTTATTTTTGCCAAAACAGTCATTTCCCTGATGCATCTTCAACTCATTTTCCACCTACTTTTCAAGACATTTAATTTCTATTGACTCAAAGAGCCTTAGACATACTCCTTAGAGTTTTTAGTTTTGGTTTCTTATTAAAATTCTTGTGTGTACTCTACTGTTATCATCCTGCTGCTACCCACATTCCAGGCAACAATGTTAGGCCAGTCCCGTAAAACCTAATATGGTCCCGAAATCACTGCTTAAGATACTAGTAGATAAAAGAATTAAGAGACAACATTCTTAAAACAAAAGTTTTACCTCAATTGCATGGACATTTGGTGTTCACACTACCACTCTACAAATCCATAGTGTGGTCTGCTTTAGTCTAGACAAGCTGTTAATCCCTTTTAAATGTTTTATTTCCAAAAATAATTTTATACTGAAAGCTTGTCATACGTGTAACCTGCATGCCATCACAACACAAATAAAATGCTGGTGCCCTGGATATGATTGTGGCTGTGAGCAATAAAATCCTTTGTCTTTGACCCAGAAGTCTTGTATCTCCTGCCAGAATCCATGAAACTTGGCAAGCTAACATGTTAGCTTGCAGATAGGGTAAAATGTTATGCCCTTTATAATTCTTGACAAGAATCTTACGTAATTTCCATAATTATCTATTTAGTTAGAGCTCCATGGCCTGATGAGAGTCATGAACCACATGTAACTATTTGCCTTTATTATTTAATATAACAACTAATCAGTTCCTCAGTCACTTTAGCCACATTTAATGTGCCCAATAGCTACTTGTGTCAAGTAACTATTGTGTTGAAAATCCAAGTATAGAACATTCCCATTATTTGGAGCAATTTTAACAGGACAATGTTTGTTTAAACATTATTTAGTAATTCCTATTGCATAACCAATGACAAAATCAGTATGTTTATCTTTCTTTTTTTTGAGATGGAGTCTCACTCTGTCGCCCAGGCTGGAGTGCAGTGGCACAATCTCAGCTCACTGCAAGCTCTGCCTCCTGGGTTCACGCCATTCACCTGCCTTAGCCTCCCGAGTAGCTGGGACTACAGGCGCCCGCAACTACGCCTGGCTAATTTTTTGTATTTTTAGTAGAGACGAGGTTTCACCGGGTTAGCCAGGATGGTTTCAATCTCCTGACCTCGTGATCCACCCGCCTCGGCCTCCCAAAGTGCTGGGATTACAGGTGTGAGCCACCACGCCCGGCCTCAGTATGTTTATCTTTCAACTCATTCTTCAACCTCCAATTTTAGTTTCCTTTATTTCTAAGTTTTTATATTTGTAATGTTAATTATAATTTTACTAATTAGTTTGTCAGCTTTAAGTAATATTGCCGGTGCCTAGTTACATTCTGTACCTTACTTTCCACCTTACTCTCCCACATTAGATACATCATTTCTAAACTTCCCAAAGTAAAGTTCTGTAAAAGCAGAGTCTTGAGAGAAATGTTTTCAAGTGCCCACTTCTGATTATCTAGGATTTCCTCCTGGATACTTTTTGATGGTAATCAATGACGCCTGGGGCCTTTCTGTTCACACACTTCCTCTAATAACAATGGAGGCTGAGGGCGGTGGATCACCTGAGGTCAGGAGCTCGAGACAAGCCTGGCCATCATGGCAAAACCCCATCTCTACCAAAAAATACAAAAATTAGCCAGGCATGGTGGTGCATGCCTGTGGTCCCAGCTACTCAGGAGGCTGAGGCAGAAGGATCTCTTTAGCCCAGGGAGGTGGAGGTTGCAGTGAGCCAGGATTGTGCCATCGCACTTCAGCCTGGGCGACAGAGCGAGACTGTCAAAAAAAAAAAAAAAAAAAAGGAACAATGGAGGTTCTCTTTGCTCCAACTTACCTGAAGATCACTTCTGGTTTTGTAGTGCAGTACAATTTAAATGAAAAATAATTTAGAATGTGGGCCAGCCACATGGATTTTAATGATTCTGAAGGTAGAAGAAAAGACAATTTTAGATTTGGTCAAATGAAATCCTCATATTAACTTCTTTTGGGCAAAACTGACAACAAAAGTATTCTTTCCATTACCTAAACGGGATCAATCACTGTAGACACCCCTGAATCATAAGCCTAAATGACATTAAACTTTAATGAGTCCATTAAACTTTAATAAAAGTTCAAACAATATACTATCTAAAAGAAACTATACTATTTTGACAGAAATACCTTAGAAGTAAAAGAATGCAAAAAATTACATGAAAATACTAAACATAATAAAGTTGGAGTCACTACTTCAATATCAAATAAAATAAAGTTCAGATAAAGCAATATTACCAGGCATGAAGAGAACACTGCTTAACAATAAAGGGGACAATTCAGAAAGAGTACATTGAAATCCTAAATATTTATGCACCAAATTACAGAACTTTAAAATGCCTTAAGCAAATCTATAGTGCAAAAAGAAAAAATAGCCAAACCCACAATTAAAGGGTAGAGATTTCAACACTCTTTTGTCAACAATTGATAGCAAAAATAAACAGAAATGTGTAAGGGAAGAGCCCCATCATGGGGTGGCTGTTTTTTTTTTTTTACAGAGTCTCACTCTGTCACCAGGCTGGAGTAAAGTGGCGCGATCTTGGCTCACTGCAACCTCCACCCTCCACCTCCCAGGTTCAAGCAATTCTCCTGCCTCAGTCTCCCGAATAGCTGGGACTACAGGCACCCTCCACCACGCCCAGCTGATTTTTGTATTTTTAGTAGAGACGAGGTTTCGCCATGTTAGCCAGGATGGTGTCCATCTCCCGACCTCACGATCCGCCCACCTCGGCCTCCCAAAGTGCTAGGATTACAGGTGTAAGCCACATGGTGGCCTTTCTATATGTATCCCTATAGGACAAGCAACAAAGATTTGAACTGCTGGCCAGGCACAGTGGCTCACACCTGTAATCCCAGCACTTTGGGAGGCCGAGGCAGGCAGATCATGAGGTCAGGAGATCGAGACCATCCTGGCCAACATGGTGAAACCTGTAATCCCAGCACTTTTGACTGCACTCCAGCCTGAATGACAGAGTGAAACTCTGTCTCAAAAAAAAAAAAAAAAAATGGAACTGCCTCTAATCTGAGTCTTGCCATAGCAGCTTGCAATTCTCCTGGAACATAAGAAAAAGGCGTGGGAGGAGCTGCCTCAACACCATCACCCATTTGCCTCCCTATCCCTCTTAGGAGGTTGTTATAAGACAGTTGCTCATTACCTGCTGGTATGTGGAATGATGCTTTCTGCTCTACTCCTACCTAGGGTTTAGCTACAGACCATAATGCCCCTTACTGTCATCTAGAATTTGTTCCTCAGGAATGTGGTCTCCCATGAGTTATGTTGCAGTTATCTGACCCTTTTTACATTAGTGGTGCCCTTTTAGGCATGTGGCACAAGGGCTGAGAGCTGTCACCTTTGGCTACTCTTCCTTTCATTGTCTCTGTAATAAACTCCTTGAATCTATAAGCAACTTGGTGTGTCTTTCTAGACCAAATGACTTCGCTGTTGGCCTTGCCTGCTGTGTGTGCCTGACTCCACCCTACGTGGGCCAATACAGCTTCAATGTTCCTCTGGAAGATATGGGGCCATGCGGACAAGGTTGGGGATAAGATAGATTCCCTGCACAGGTTCTCACCTACATGGTGGGATAAAAGGGGAGGGTGATACAAGCTTTCCAAACAAAGGATGGAATGGAGCAGTTTAGGAGAGATAAGACTCTCCAAGATTTAGTATTAGATGGGATTGCATGAGACAGATTAGGGGATGACATAAAAATTGCTGAAATCTGGTTGCATATGCTCTCTCCTAAGGGTCAGGCAAATCCTATTCTACCCATTTAGGGCCTGTATGGGTCAAGCTAGAGAATATTAGAAGACTCCCTGGGATCTGATAGCATATGCTGTCTGTTGATACATGTTTGGAGTCAGGCAGCTGGAGATGGGATTGAAACCAGCTACCAACTTGTGCCTTATATTTAAGTGTGTTAAGTATTTCTCTTGACAAAGAAAAGCCTGGATCAGAGGGCTATTCTGGTAAATTCTAACAAACATTTTAAAGAAAGATTTACATCAGACTTTCTCAAACCCTTCCAAAAAGTGGAGGAGGACAGAACATTCTCTGAAGCCAGCATTACCCAGATACCATTCTTTGAACTCATTCTTTTTTTTTTTTTTTTTTTAATTATACTTTAAGTTTTAGGGTACATGTGCACATTGTGCAGGTTAGTTATATACGTATACATGTGCCATGCTGGTGCGCTGCACCCACTAACTCGTCATCTAGCATTAGGTATATCTCCCAATGCTATCCCTCCCCCCTCCCCCCACCCCACAACAGTCCCCAGAGTGTGATATTCCCCTTCCTGTGTCCATGTGATCTCATTGTTCAATTCCCACCTATGAGTGAGAATATGCGGTGTTTGGTTTTTTGTTTGAAGCCAGCATTAACCAGATACCAAGGCCAGAAAAAGGCAGTATAGGAAAAGAAAACTACAGACCAATATCCCTTAGGAATATTGTCACAAAATCCTCAAGAAAATACTAGCAAACAGATGGCCAGGTGCAGTGGCTCACGCCTGTAATCCCAGTACTTTGGGAGGCTGAGATGGGTGGATCATGAGGTCAGGAGTTCAAGACCAGCCTGGCCAATATGGTGAAACCCTGTCTCTACTAAAAATATAAAAAGTTAGCTGGGTGTGGTGGCACAGGCCTGTAGTCCCAGCTACTCGGGAGGCTGAGGCAGGAGAATTGCTTGAACCCAGGAGGCGGAGGTTGCAGTGAGCTGAGATCATGCCACTGCACTCAAGCCTGGGCAACAGAGTGAGACTCTGTTTCAAAAAAAGAAAAAAAAAAAAAGAAAATACTAGCAAGCTGAATTAAAAGAAGGAAGGGGAAAAAACATAATACCATCCCAATTGATTCAGGAAAAGCATTTGAAAAAGATCAACATCCTCTCACAATTAAAAAAGAAAAAACTCAATAAACTACAAATAGAAGGAAACTTTTTCAACATAATAAACACTATATATATGTAAGAAAACTCCCTGCTACCATCACACTTGATGCTAATAGACTGAACTTTTTTTTTTCTTAGGATATGGAACAAGATAAAGAGGCCCACTCCTACCACTTCAATTAACATAACTCTGGGTGTTCTGTCCAAAGTAAATGAACAAGAAAAAAATTTAAAAAGGAATTGAAATTAGAAAGTAAGAAGTAATGTTATGTCTGGTCACTAAGGTGCTCTTTATGTAGAAAACCCTAAGGATTCCACAAAAACAAACAAGGAAAAAGTATTAGATCTAACAAATACATTCAGCAAAGTTACAGGTAAAAAATCAATCAGCAAATCCAGTTGTGTTGCTATACACTAACAATGAACAACCTGCAAAGGTAATAAGAAAAACATTCCCACTTACAATAGCATCACAGAAAATACCTAGGAATAAACTTGATCACAGAAGTGAAAGACTTGTACACTGAAAACTACAAAATATTGCTGAAAGTAATTAAAGAAGATATTAAGCAGATGGAAAGACATCCCATGCTCATGGTTAAAAGACAAAAAACCCTTTCTAAGATTCATATGGAATCTCAAGGGAACCTGAATAGCCAAAACAATCTTAAAAAAGAGAAACAACGTTGGAGTTCTCACACTTCTTGATTTTAAAATTTACCACAAAGCTATGGTAATGAAATATTGTGGTACTGCCATAAGGATAGACACAAAGATGAATGCAATGGAATAGAGCACTTAGAAATAAACCCTCACATACATGATCAAATGAGTTTCAATAAAGGTGCTGAGACTATTCAGCGAGGCAAGGACAGTCTTTTCAACCAACAGTGTGGAAAATCGGGATATTCACATGCACATGAATGAATTAGACCTTTGCCTTATATCACATACAAAAATTAAGTCAAAATGGATTAAAGACATAAATTTAGGAGCTAAAACTATACAGTTCTTAGAAGAAACTATTGGAAAATCTTCATGACATTAGATTTGTCAGTGTTCTCAGATATGACACCAAAAACACAGGCAACAAAAGGAAAAATGTAGAGAAATTGGACTCATCAAAATTAAAAAATTTCTGCATCAAAGGATACTACTAGCAAGAGAGTAAAGGCTGGGCATGGTGGCTCATGCCTGTAATCCCAACACTTTGGGAGGCCAAGGCAGGTGGATCACGAGGTCAGGAGATCGAGACCATCCTGGCTAACACAGTGAAACCCTGTCTCTACTAAAAATACAAAAAATTAGCCAGGCGTGGTGGTGGGCACCTGTAGTCCCAGCTACTTGGGAGGCTGAGGCAGGAGAATGGCGTGAACCCAGGAGGGGGAGCTTGCAGTGAGCGGAGATCGCACCACTGCACTCCAGCCTGGGGGACAGAACGAGACTCTGTCACAAAAAAAAAAAAAAAAAAGGTAAAAACACAACTCACAGAAATACTTACAAAGCATATATCTGATAGGAGTTTAATATCCAGAATAGATAAACAACTTCTGCAATTCAAAACAACAATAAAACTAACTGAATTTTTTTATTGACAAAATACTTGAATCAACGTCTCTCCAAAAATGTATAAATAGCCTATAAGCACATGAAAAGATGCTCAACATACCTGGTCACTAGGGAATTGCAAAGGCAAACCACAATTAGAAACCAATTCATACCCATTTAGGATGGTCGTTATTGGAAAAAAATGGAAAATACCAAGTGTTGGTGAGAAGTTGGAACCCTTGTGCAACTGTTGGGGGGAATGTAAATGATGCATCCTCTGTGAAAGACAGTTTGGTGGTTCCTCAAAAAATTAGAATTACCATATGATCCAATAATTCCACTTCTAGATACAGACCCCAAAGAAAGACCCAACCAGATACTTGTATACCATCGTGCACAACAGCATCAATCACAATAAACAAAAGGTGGAAGCAACCCAAGTGTGTGGACAGATGAACGGATAAACAAAATGCAGCATGTACACACCGTGGATTATTATTCAGCCTTAAAAAGAGAATGAAATACCTGGTGCTTGCTACAACATGAATGAACCTTGAAACATTATGCTAAGTGAAATAAGGCAGAGGCAAAGTGACAGATATTTTATGATTCCACATATATGAAGTGCCTAGAATAGATAAATTCACAGAAGCAGAAAGTAGAACGCAGATTACCATGATGTATGTGTCTGCACCCCACCCACCACCAGAGATTCTACATGTTTTCACTTGGGTAATACCAATGACAAGAGGAGGAATGTAAAGAGTCTTTTATCCTGTCTCTGAAGCCCTATAAGAGGGAAGTCTCAACTTCCATGCTGGGAGTATGGGGTATGGGGACTTTGACTACACAGTTTCTGTTTGGGATTATCCACAATTTCTGGTAATAGATAGCAGTGATGCTTGTGTAACACTGTGCACATGCTTAAAGTCACTTAATTACACACTTTAAAATGGTTGAAGTGGCAAATTTTATGTTATGCATATTTCACCACAGAAAAAATAAATAAATACATAAATAAATAAATGAACTTTGGAAAAAACAAACAAACCAACCTGGCCTGCATCCAGTCTTTCTTTTCCATAGCATTTATGCAGACTGCCCGAATCTTCATGCTTTCTTTACTGGGGGGCAGGGGTTGCAGTCTTGCTCTGTCATCCAGGCTGGAGTGCAGTGGCATGATCTTGGCTCACTGCAACCTCTGCTTCCAGGGTTCAAGCAATTCTCCTGCCTCACCCTCCAGAGTAGCTGGGATTACAGGCGCCTGCCACCACACCCGGCTCATTTTTGTATTTTTAGTAGAGATGGGGATTTCACCATGTTGGCCAGGCTGGTCTCAAACTCCTGACCTCAAGTGATCCCTCCACCTCGGCCTCCCAAAGTGCTGGGATTACAGGTGTGAGCCACTGTACCCTGTCTGATTTTTCATGCTTTCTTTTGCCCATTTTCAAGTTATTTTCCTCCCAGAGACTGCAAGATAGAGTTCACTTAAATTCTGAAGACATCTTTAACAGACGAGCAACGTTTCCCTTCATGCTAGGTAACGCTTTGATCTTCAAGGTACTCATGGTTAAAAGAGCATATACATTTCAGAACTAAAATAAGATGAAAACTACTGATTATTTGTTTAACCTTAGCACTAAAAATAGGCCTCTGATGTTAGAGACTTCACAATATGATTTCTTCATTAATCTGGATATATGTGTGCATGTGTCTCTGCGTCTGTATCTCACCTTACTGTAGCTTTAAAAAAAATTCAAAATCCCCTTTACCATGAAAACAAGGTTATGCTTCGGTTTTCATAAAGCCTCTTAAGGTCTAAGCAGAATATTGCATATTTGTAATTTAAAATATTGTCATTGAAAAGTGCATTTGGTGAGACCTAGAAAGTGGTCACTTAAAACCAAAAGTAAATACAATGCTTTGTTGACAGGTAGGAGCTGCTTCCTCTTTCTATCTGCCTCGCGCCATGCCCCTTCTCCCAACAACCCCTTAGCTTCTAGCTAAGTAGAAAGGATGTTCTAGCAGCTACTGAGTAGCACCTGAAGCGCCTGTATGAAGTGCTTCGTCTGTGTTTCTGTTAAGAAATGTCTAACAGAGGTTTAGGTAAAATTTATCCTAAAGGAATAAGAAGGTAAATTATTTTGTGAATGAGGCTCTGAGCTGACTCACTGTATGCATTGTTGTAAAAATGTGTAACTGGAATAACATGTTGCTTGTTTGAACTGTAAGTGCTTACAAAGTATTTTTTAAACTCTCTCTAACTTTGAAATGTTTTACTGTGTAAGTGATGTCTTGTTAGTTGGCAAGTTAAAAATCTTTTTCAGGGTCCTTGGTTACACATCAGCAGGAATAACTGATAAGTCCCCAAAATTCGAGAGTGTTGCTTAGATTTTTCTTGTAACATTTCTTGAAACAATGTAGGTAGAATCACATCACTGAATCCCCCTGGCAAAGAAAAAACTGTTGCCTCTTACAAAGAACAGTATGTTCCTGATCTAGAAGTTGCAGCTTTTGGAAAAGTTGCCCCATTTGTGGCCGGGCACGGTGGCTCACGCCCGTAATCCCAGCACTTTGGGAGGCGGAGGCGGGCTGATCACGAGGTCAGGAGATTGAGATCATCCTGGCTAACACAGTGAAACCCCGTTTCTACTAAAAATACAAAAAATTAGCCTGGCGTGGTGGTTGGCGCCTGTAGTCCCAGCTACTCGGGAGGCTGAGGCAGGAGAATGGCATGAACGTGGGAGGCGGAGCTTGCAGTGAGCGGAGATCGCGCCACTGCACCCCACCCTGGGCTGCAGAGTGAGACTCCGTCTCAAAACAAAAAACAAAAAACAAAAAGTTGCCCCATTCGTGATGCAGAGTTCTGATGGAGAGATATTTGAAGTTGATATGGAAATTGAGAAATAATCTGTGATTATCAAAACCATGTTGGAAGATTTTGAGTGGATGATGAATGATGAAGGATATGATGACCTAGTTCCTCTACCAAATGTTAATGCAGCAATATTTAAAAAGGTCATTCAGTGGTGCACTCACCATAAGGACGACCCTCCTCCTCCCCAGGGTGATGAGAACAAAGAAAGGGGAACAGACCATACTCCTGTCTGGGATCAGGAATTCCTTAAAGTTGAACAAGGAGCACTTTTTAAACTTATTCTGGCTGCAGACTACTTAGACATCAAGTTTCCTTGATGTTACATACAACACTCTTGTCAATATGATCAAGGGGAAAACTCCTAAGGAAACTGACAAGTCCTTCAATATCAAAATGACTTTATGGAAGAGAAGGAAGCCGAGGTGCACTAAGAGAACTGTGGTGTGATGAGAAGCAAAATGTGTCTGACACTGTAACACTATAAAGACAGTTCCAAACACTAGTTGTAGTGCTCTGTTTACAGTTGCTAATGTTAGACAAATGCAGCAGCAAATCAATTCTGTTAGCAGAATATTGTCATCGTTGCATGAGCAATCTGAGTAGTTTCCAAGTGTTTGGCTAAGTTTCTTCAGGTATGATTGAGAGCTTCTTTTTTTTTTCCCTCTTAACAAAACTAAACTGTGGGTTCTCTATTTAAAAAAACAAGAAATAAAAGAAAAAATTAAAACACTCCCAGTTTGTAGATGACGTGATTTTCTGAGTAGAACTACTTAAGTGAATTCAGCAAGTTTTTAGGATATAAGATCAACACACAAAAACATACTAACGACAGACATGTGGAGATGGACTTTAAAACAATATGATTTAAAATTATCTCATAGAAAAGGAAATATTTAGGTACGAAATTATGTACAAATTTTAACAAAATACATAAAAGATATGTACCCTAAAATTTAGAAAATGCTGATGAAAAGAATCAAAGGAGACCTAAATAAATGGATATATATCATGTTCATGAATTGGAAATTTCAACATATTAAAGATGTCAGTACTTCAAAAGTTGACCTACAGATTTAGTACAATTTTCACGAAAGTCCCAACAACGTGTTTTGTAGACATAAACAAGTTTATTCTAAAACGTATATGGAAAGGCACAGGACCGAAAATAGTGAAAACAATTTTCAAAAAGAGTAAAGTGAAAGGAATCCCTGTGCCTGGTGTTGCTATATGTCCACAGAAAGCAATGCAATGTGTTGCTGGCAGAGGCAGAGACGCCTAGAACCCAGCAACAGAGTAGCAAATCCAAAAACAGACCCACACAATTATGCCCAATGAATCTGTAAAAACAATTACATGGAGGAAGGGTAACCTTTCAATAAATTGTGTTGGGACAATTATTATGCATCCATGGATAAAATAATGAACTTTACATTTAAGCTCACATCTTACCAAAAATGAACTAAAAATGGATCACAAATTCTCCCCGGCTGGAGTGCAGTGGCGCCATCTCGGCTCACTGCCACCTCCGCCTCCGGGTTCAAGCAATTATCCCGCCTCAGCCTCCTGAGCAGATGGGATTACAGGCGCCCACCACCACGCCCGGCTAATCTTTGCATCTTTACTAGAGACGGAGTTTCACCATGTTGGCCAGGCTGGTCGCGGTAATTCCTGACCTCAGGTGATCCGCCCTCCTCAGCCTTCCTAAGTGCTAGGATTACAGGTGTGAGCCACTGCACCTGGCCTAAAACTATAAATATTTTAGAAAAATAAACATAGGAGAAAGTCTTCAGTACTTAAGACTACGTGGTGTTTATAAAATACACGGTGCTTTCATAAAATTATGTGTTTTTTTTTAAATAAAACTAAACACGTATCTATCATACAGCCCAGCAATAAAAGTTTTAGGCATTACAGTATTACAGAGAAATGAACATTTCTGTTCACATGAAAACATGTGTACAGTTGTTCATAGTGGCTTTATTTGTATTAACCAAAAGCTGGAAATAACCCAAATGTTTTCCTATAGTGAATGGTTAAACAAACTGTGGTAAGTTCATAGAATTATCTTTCCTTTGAGATGCCATTCCTGAAACTATAAAAACTTTTCTGGAAAACCTAAGCAATGAATTTATCGCTGTTTCGTTTGTATTGCCTATTTAAGGAAGTAAAATGAACGATAATTTTTGCCCTCCTTTACCTATGGTCATGTGATAAGCCCTTAATAGAAGTCAGCTTTTGCCAGCGGCGCCCAGTGGCTCATGCCTGTCATCCCAGCACTTTAGGAGGCCGAGGTGGGCGGATCACCTGAGATCGGGAGTTAGAGACCAGCCTGACCAACTCGAGAACCCTGTCTCTACTAAAAATAGAAAATTAGCTGGGCGTGGTGGCGCATGCCTGTAATCCCAGCTACTCGGGAGGCTGAGGCAAGAGAATCGCTTCAATCCGGGTGGTGGAGGTTGCTGTGAGCGGAGATCGCGCCATTGCACTCCAGCCTGGGTGACAGAACTGGACTCTGTCTCAAAAAAAAGTCAGCTTTTATTATGAGGGGCTCTCCATCTCCAGATGCCTGTAAGGAAAGGAGTGAGCTAAGCATCTGGAACACCGTGGGGGTTTTGGACTGAGTGCCTACGGTGTGTCGGGCCCTGTGTAGGAGTTTCATATATATTATTTTATAACACTATGGCTAGCTCTTACTACCCAAATTTTACAAGTTAGGAAACTAAGGATTAGCATTACTTAAACAAACAGTGGGTGAGTGGGGAAATTGGAATTCATATCCAGATGTCTCTGAGTACAGAAACCATATTCTCTATACCACACTTTTTTGTCCCTTCATAACTTCATCTGTGTGAGTGGCCAGGAGTAACGGGTTATGCAACTCCCTGAAGCGCTCTGCTCTTGTGTTCAACGCACAGGATGCGGAACATTCATTTAAAATCTTCCTGCCCATTCCACGGCTGAGTCTCATCTCTAGCCAGCAGAAACCCATTTTTAGTGGCTGGTAAGCCACTAAATTTACTCTTTGTCCCCAAAATGACCATCATTGCATATTTAAGTACATTTTATCTCTAGATGCCTGATTCATTTCAAATCTATGTAAATTGTTAGTTTCTTATGAACAATTAAATTTAGAGTATACGTATGTCAACAACTTTTCTGTTAGTGAAACTGTGAGATCCTGTCACTCAGTGTGACATCGCTAAAAATTAAGGGATTTGCAATCTTTGCTGACTTGTGTTCCAAGTCTGGGTCAACTATTTGCTGTATGACGTTGGCAATATTATTTAACCTCTAATAGAGTTCATCTGTTTATCTATTAAAACAGTGAAATGATATTTATCTGAAAGAATCCAGTATATTAATTTAGAGGTACACCCATTAACAAACACATTACTTGATGTAAATTGGTAATCTATATCTGCTTCTGCTTATTCATTACTTTAAATAACTACAAAGAAAATATTCAGACCAGGGACATAAAATAAGCACTCAAATAACATCTGTTGAAAAAAATGAATGTCACTTTTGTCAAATTATTTCTAAAAAAAAAAAAAAAGTAACTTATTTAGAAAATCTCAAATCTACATTAAGGACCTTGTATTTTAGCATTGTCACCACTTTTACTGAGAGTCAATAGGGACTATTCCTGATTCTGGAAGGCAGAACATAGATAAGGAGACCCACAAAATTGGAGTCTGATCTGGGTCACATTTTCAACATTTAAAATTACCGTGTGACTTTGGTGAGTCATTTGAATTCTCCATTCCTGTTGTCTATCTATAAATACAAATAATAAAGACATTTATTCTTAAATTAAGTTTCAATTTTTCATCTATAAAATCAAGTGCTAAATATACACATTTAGCAATTATAATACTATAGAGAGATGTTTCTGTAATTTCTATTCCTCTTCCAACTTTGCACCATTTTGCAAACATCCTCATGTTAAAGGTTGCAGTTTCTTCCAATTTCTTATTACCATGGTGTGCTCATAAATGCTTGAAATCCCATTTGAATAGGATTCAGGACAGTGTAAGGTGTTAATCTGACCGTTTGTTTTTAGGAGTCTATCCTGTTTAAGGCCATGAGATACATTTCTAAGTGTTCTGAACTACATCATTTAAATCTTCTCATATCCTGTTTTTAAAAAAGTGGTAATCTTGGGTGAAGCCACTTGATCAATAATTTTTTAAGGTCCTTAATTTTCTCAACTCCAGGACATTTTCCTATCCATTGGACCATTTGAATTTCATCTTTATGTTTTATGGGTGTTTTTGGTAATTTCCTTTTTACTGCATTCCATGACTTTTAATGTTTCCATTTAGGGAATTGTTCTCAAAGAATTTGAGTTGAAACTCATACTACATATTTATAAAATGTATAAATTATTTACAACTTAGCATTAAAAAATCAAATATGTCCAATTCAAGTAGCTGGTACAGAATCACTTATTTTCTTAAATATGATACATTACGATTATATCATGTTTTAAATCTCTAACAAACATGACTCCATAATATTTGGCTACAAGTTTATATAATACAAATGCTTATATGATGGCTGAGAAAACAAAAATTTTCATTCTTACACTTTTTAAATTGTTATTTTGTCTTCTTCTTTTAATGGAGACTTGGTACAGTTTCACCTGGATGCTCTCTATATTCAGCGGAATTGCAGAGTTACAGGGATACCGTACTATGTGGAATTGCCCCATCAATTAAATGCAGGATCATGACAATGAGCAAATAAGGAGGATTTGATGCCACTCCTTTACAAGAACGCCTTGCTAGGGTTTGGCTGTGTCCCCATTCAAATCTCATCTTGAATTGTAGCTCCCATAATTCCCACATATTGTGGGAGGGACTCAGCGGGAGATAATTGAATCATGGTGGTGGTTTCCCCCATACTGTTCTTGTGGTAGTGAATAAGTCTCACAAGATCTGATGGTTTTATAAGGGGAAACCCCTTTCACTTGGTTCTCTTTCTCTCTGCCTGGGAAAAGCATCCCTTGCTCTTCCACCATAATTCTGAGGCCTCCTCAGCCACGTGGAACTGTGGGTCAATTAAACCTCTTTCCTTTATAAATTACCCAGTCTCAGGTATGTCTTTATGAGCAGTCTGAAAACAGACTAATATACTCCTCCATGGGAAGAAAAGGTTTGAGGGTCTTTGGAGAACAGGGTATGAGAGGAGGATGCCCAGTAAGGGGGTACCAGTGCCTGCATCTGGAGGCAAATCTCACAGGCATTTATCACAGTCAGACATTAAATTACGTTGTATTATTTTAAATGTAAGCAGTTGACAATTACGCCAAACTAGAAGCTACTGCTTCTTTTAGAAGTAGGTAATAAAATAATTAACTCTGAAGTAACGTACTGTTCAGAAGCAGAGCAGATGTACATAAACCTAAACACTAAGAGCTGGGTCTCCAATACTAAAAGAACACTACTTTGGCACTCCCTGAGAGAGGGAGCACTATTAATAACGTGGAAACGTTTTTGCTAAAAGAGAAGGATTAACATTCATGCCAGCATCCAAATTGTTCTTCTTAAGATATTGTATATTTACATTATAAAATATGTCCTGTTTCTGATTTTATTAATTTATTTCATTCATTAAAGATATATCAGCAAGTGGCAGACTAGGAAGCTCCAGGGCCATATTTTCCCATAAAAATGTCAAATAAAAAATATATAGACCAAAGTCACTTTGTAAGAACTCCTAAAATTAGCTAAGAAACAAAGCAAATGCCTAACTGAAAAAAAGGCCACATTGGAAGCAGTATGAAATTTCATGGCATTTTTCTTGCCCTTAACCCACCTCCTCTTCAACATAGTGTGATGTGATCAGGAGGAATTTGCCCAATCCAAGTTCCAGCCTCAAGCTGGAAGAGGAAGAGAGGAGCTTATCTGGAGATTGACTGGAAGACTATTCCTATCTTACCTGATTTAAAAAGCTGATGGAAGTGGTGGCATAGTTTGAATAGCAGGTTCAAGGTCATTTAAAACAGACAGGCACCATGGTGACTAAGAGCCACAAGCGGTCAGAAGACCCCCCAGTGGCACAGATTATGGACAAAGGAAAACAATAAAAATTCCCTGACCTCTAAGAAGCAGCAGCAATATGCCTCTTGGGGAAATTAAGACATTTAAAGCAGCCTAGTATATGGGGAACTGGAACAAAAGCATACACACAAGGCAAGGAAAGACACATCTCCAGTAAAAGTATGAAAGGAGCTTGTACCTTTATGCCAGGATGATTAGTAAAGGTCTTCCCCTGCACAGAGCCAGTCCACAAAAAGCTAGGAGACAAGGCTACTTTTTTCAAATGCTCAATTTTCAACAAAAGATCACAAGACACACAAAGGAACAGGAAAACGTAGCCCCTTCAAAGGAACAAAATAAATCTCCAGTAACTGATCTTAAAGAACAGCAGAGCTTGGGCTTATTTGATAAAGATGTTCAAACAATAAAGATGTCTAAAGTATGCTAAATGAGCTGAAGGAGAACATGAACAGACATACAAGCAAACTCAGGAAGATATTTTATGAATGACATGAGAATATTAACAAAGAGATAATTTTAAAATCACAGAAAACAAACAAACATTCTGAACCTGAGAAACAGAGTAACTTAGTTGAAAAATTTACTATAGGGAGACTTGATCAGGCAGAAGAAAGAATCAGTAAACTTAAAGATATTTGTCATTGTTGAATCTGAGGAGCAAAAAGAAAAAAGAATGAGTAAAAGTGAACAGAGTTTAAGGGACATATGGGACATTGTCGAGTGAACCATATGCATTATGGAATTACCATAAGAAGAAGAGACAAAGAGACAGGGAGCTTATCTGAAGAAACAGTGGATGAAAAGTTCCCAAGTATGAGGAAAGAAATGAATACACAAGCTGGGCGCAGTGGTTCATGCCTGTAATCCCAGCACTTTGGGAGGCCAAGGCAGGTGGATCACCTGAGGTCGGGGTTCGAGATCAGCCTGGCCAACATGGTGAAACCCCGCCTCTACTAAAAATACAAAAAAAAGTTAGCCGTGTGTGGTGGTGTGTGCCTGTAGTCCCAGCTACTCGAGAAGCTGAAGCACAAGAATCGTTTGAACCTAGCAGTCAGGGGTTGCAGTGAGTCGAGATCACACCATTGCACTCCAACCTAGGTGACAGAGTGAGACTATCTCAAAAAAAAAAAAAAATGAATATACAAATACAAGAAGCTCAGTGAATTTTAAATCGGATGGATCCACAAAGTTCCACACTAAGACATATTATAATCAAATTGTCAAAAGTCAAAGAGAATCTTGAAAGCAGCAAGAGATAGGTGACTTAGTATGTACAAGAAAATCTATAATATTAACAGTGAATTTCTTATCAGAAAATTTGCAGGCCAAAAGGCAGTGGGATGATATATTTAACTGATTTTTTAAACTCCTGTCAACTGAGAACACTATATTCAGTAAATTTGTTTTTCAAAAAAATGAAGAGAAGTAAGACATTTCTACATAAAAACTGAGGAGTTTGTTACTGTTGGGAAAGGCAGTCTTGTGCATGCAATCTTTTGACCCTCACTTGGCCATGTGACAATGGGCCTAAGGTCTGGACAACTTCTTTATCACGAGAATAAAGAACCTTCATATCCTGTACTGGGATTATCACTTGTGTGGGAATATTTTAGCCTGTTTCAGACTCAATGTGTATTCCTTCATTCAGCTTAAAATTGCACATATTATGGCACCTAGCCAAACCTGATACTACATTTGCCCCCTGCAGGGAGGGGAAGGGTCCTTCTGCAGCACAAGAGAGGTATGTGCCGACAAATTGTCCTGTGTCAGCTGCTGGGCAGGACCTGCTGGCCATGGGAGACCCATGACCACTAGTGGAGCTGGTCGTGCTCTGCCTCTACTCTGTGTAAGTAAAGCATTAATCTGTTCAGCGATTGGCTGTACAGTGTTTTCCTTGGCAACTCCAATACCAAGATGCAGTAGGCAGAAGTATCAGGGTTTTCACTCCTGGTGATAGACAACTGATGTCACTTGCTTGATAGTAACCACTACACCATTCCTATTAGAAATGTTAAAGAAAGTCCTTCAACTTGCAACAAAGGACACTAAGCAGTAACTTCAAGCCCTATAAAAATTTAAAGTTCTTTGGTAAAGATAAATGTATGGACAAATATTTAAAAATTGTGTTATTATAATTTTCATTTGTAATGCCACTTTTAATTATTTAATAGGATTTAAAGTTTAAAAAGCATAAGTATAAATCTATATTAATGGGTACACAATATAGAAAGATAATTTGTGACATAACATAAAGTGGGAGTGTGAAGAGAGTTATAAAGGTGTAAAGTTTTTGTATGTGATTGAAGTTGCTATCAGCTTAAAATTGATTTTTCTAACTTAACTGTTTTATGTAATCTCCATGGTAACACAAAAGATATATCTAGAGAATGTACACAAAGAGAAATAAGAAGAAAATCAAATAAATGTCACTGAAAAATCAACTGAACATAAAGGAAGGCAGTAAGCGAGGAAATAAGAGGAAAAAACCTATACGACATAGAGAAAAAATTAGCAAAATGGCAATAGTAAATCTCTAATCATAAGATATATTTTGGCAGAATGGATAAAAACACAAGATGCAACTATATACTGTCTACACAAGACTTGTTATAAATCCGAGGACATGCACTGGGGAAGGGAAAGAATGGAAAAAAGATAATTCATGCAAATATTAAAAGAAGAGCAGCAAGTAGCTATATCGATATTGGATAAAAGAGATGTTAAGTTGAAAGCTGTCACAAGAGAGAAAGAAGGACACTATGTAATGACAAAAGAGTCAATTCACCAAGAAGATATAACATTTATAAATATATATATATTTATATATATATACACACTAAGCATCAGAGCTCCTCAATTTATGAAACAAATGTTGACATAATTGAAAGGAGGAAAATACTGATGTACAAGAATTATAGGGACTTTAATATCACATTTCAATAATTGATTAAACATCCAGAGAAAAGATCAGTAAAGAAACAGAGGACTTGAAAAACATTATAGACCAATTGAAACTGACAGACATATACAAAACACTTCACCCAACAACAATAGAATACACATTTTTTTCTCAAGTATACATGGAGCATAATTCAGGGTAGACCATAGGCTAAGCCCCCAAAAAAGTCTTAATACAGTTAAAAGATTAAAATCATCAAGGTACCTTTTTTTATTATGATGGAATGAAACTAGAAATCAATAGCAGGAGGAAAACTAGAAAGTCTACAAATACGTGGAAATTATACAACAAACCCTTAAGTAACCAATGGGTCAAAGAAAAAAACACAAGGAAATTAGAAAATATACTGAGAGAAATAAAAATGTAAACACAGTATATTGAAACTTGCGAGATGCTGAAAAAGTAATACTAAGAAGGAATTTTATAGCTGTACATGTTTATACTATAAAAGAACTAAATCAACAACCTACCTTTATTCCTTAAGGAAATAGAAAAAGAAGAAACTTCACACATCTGGCACACAAAAAGATACAATAAAGATTACAGCAGAGATAAACGAAATTGAGACTAGAAAAACAATAGAGAAATTAGTGAAACATAGGGTTGACTATGTAAAACATGAACAGAATTGTCAAGCCTTTAGCTAGAACAACTGTGAAAAAGGAGGAAGCTCAGGGGCCGAGCTCAGCGGCTCACACCTGTAATCCCAGCACTTAGGGAGGCCAAGGCAGGCGGATCGCGAGGTCAGGAAATCGACACCATCCTGGCTAACACGGTGAAACCCGTCTCTACTAAAAAATACAAAAAATTAGCCGGGTGTGGTGTCGGACGCCTGTAGTCCCAGCTACTCGGGAGGCTGAGGTAGGAGAATGGCGTGAACCCGGGAGGCGGAGCTTGCAGTGAGCCGAGATCGCACCACCGCACTCCAGCCTTGCTGACAGAGCGAGACTCCGTCTCAAAAAGAAAAAAAGAAAAGCCCCCAGTTTACATCACACTCAGTGTTGAAAGACTGAAAGGGTTTTCTCTAAGATCAAGAACAAGGCAAGGATGTCCACGTTTGCCAGTCTATTCAACATAGCACTTGAAGTCCTAACCAGAACAATTAGGCGAGAAGAGGAAATTTAAAAAGATATCCAAAATGGAAAGGGGAAAATTAAATCATCTCTCTTCTCAGATTATATGATCATACATGTAGAGAACCCTAAAAATATCACAAAAACCTATTAGAAGTACAATTTACCCAGAATTCTACTACTACTTACCAAGGAGCATCTATTCTTATACTGATGTATGACATACTTTCAAACTTTCTCAATATAAAAGAGATTGTCTCACCAACAGCTAAGGCTGTATTGTACTGATCTGTAATATTTGTTATTTCAAGCTAGAAGATATTATCTGAGAGTTTGACATATATTTGATCTTAAAGAATCTCACAGAAAAAGGCTTCTCTTATACTGTCAAATTTTGAAGTAGGAAAAAGACTTTCGAGATTGCTAAAAAAATAACCTGTAACATACGTAAAATGCTTTGTATCCTGATAATCCCAGAATTCAGGTAAAATGTTGATTTGATGTTCACAAAGGGAGTAATATTTTAGTTACTTAAATACTAACATGGGTATAATTTAAATTACTCTGGTTAAGGATAGTACAAGACTCTGTGACTGTAAACACTCCACCTGAGCCAAGTTTGAATTATTTAATGTGTTATGTCATTTATTTATTTTCCACAAAGAAATGTCCTTCCGCCTCAGGCTGAAAAAAAAAAAGTCTAGAATATGAAGGAGAACCATGGGAAGAGAAAGGAGGCAAAGAACTACAAAGACAGATCTCACAAAATGGAAATGAAATGTATTGGAATTAAGAAGGAACACCTTCCTTTTAGTAATATCATAGTACAGCCAACGTAAAACAAGAACATATTATTGTATCCAAAGTCAATGGACTGTGTAATGCCCAGGACAATCCATGACTCATCACATCCCACAGCCATGTTAACAGATGCCAACAGGCTCAGCGGTGCCCCCAGTGCTACGCCTCCTAGAGGACATAGCTTAAATAAAGTGAAATACAATAATCTATGACAAAGTGGAAAAAAACAAGGAAGTGGAAAAAATAAGAATGTTCTTTGCTGATCCACATGTTCCATGAGAAATCTTATCAAGGATCTTATAAAAGTGATAAAATCATAGATGAGAAAGACAGTTGCAGAGGTCAAATTGCAATTTCACATTTTAATTTGTTGAAAGTATTTGGTAAACAATCTGCGTACTCAAATAATTCAAAATGTTGCCACCACGTTTTACAAATTATTTTCAAGGATAAGCCTTCTTTTCTTCTAATGAAATTAAACAACAGTTATTAATAGTTTGGCATTTCTATAATAGTTTTATCTTTGTTGATTTTAAAGTGAGTCCTCACAACATAAACCAAAATGCCAGCATTTCACGAGTGCAACATAGCAGAACTTTTTTTTTTTTTTTCGACATGGAGTTTCACTCTGGTTTCCCAGGCTGGAGTGCAATGGCGTGATCTCAGCTCACTGCAACCTCCGCCTCCCGGGTTCAAGCGATTCTCCTGTCTCAGCCTCCCTAGTAGCTGGGATTACAGGCATGCATCACCACGCCTGGCTAATTTTGTATTTTTAGTAGAGACGGGGTTTCTCCATGTTGGTCAGGCTGGTCTCTAACTCCTGGCCTCAGGTAATCCACCCTCCTTGGCCTCCCAAAGTGCTGGGATTACAAGCATAAGCCACCGCACCCGGCCAAAACACAGCAGAACTTCTATTGCTTTACGGGGAAGGGACTTCCATAATTAACATGGGCTGAAAAAATGAATTTAAAATAAGTGTGAAAGGGGGCATCTGACATGTGCAATGATCATTAATCTCATTGCGGGACCTTTAAAATCCACCTACATGTGTGAGGGAAGTGTTTGTCTGTATATTTTTGTTCCTCTAAGTAGGTCTGAATCCCATTAGGGTGAGGCACCTGGGGAAGCACCTAGGAATAGTGATTCCCGACATGTTTCTTACAATTTAATACTTCATAATTTAGAAAGTTTTCCCATACATTCTCTAATTTGAGTTTCACAGAGATCCTGTGGAAGAACTCTGGGCAGATAGAAGTCCAGAAGAGAAACAACAGCTCAGGAATGTCACATCATTGGTCCAGGAGCTGTTTCCTTATTTCCTCTGAACCTAATTTTACTGAGAATATTTTTTTTCCTTAGAAAAAATTCTAAAGACCTCAAATTTTTTTTTTTTTTTTCAGATGGAGTTTCACCCTTGTTGCCCAGGCTGGAGTGCAATGGTGCAATCTCAGCTCACTGCAAACTTACCTCCCGGGTTCAAGCAATTCTCCTGCCTCAGTCTCCCGAGTAGCTAGGATTACAGGCATGTGCCACCTCACCCAGCTAATTGTTTATTTTTAGTAGAGATGGGGTTTCTCCATGTTGGTCAGGCTGGTCTTGAACTCTTGGCCTCAGGTGATCCCAAAGTGCTGGGATTACAGGCGTAAGCCTGCAACATATTTTTAATTTCTGAAAATTATACTTTGAAAATAAATATTCTAGTAATAAAAAGAGGCAACTCAAGGGACACAGAAATTCGCTTTTGGTCAGAGAAACCATACTTCCCTTCACTGGAAGACTGATTTTTTTTTTTTTTTAACTACTGAACTATGACAGGAATGTTTTGAACTGGAGCACTAATTATGGGCTACTTGTGTATCTAGGCCCTTCCTCAATAAATTTACTATCTATAAAAGAAGAAGAAGGCCCGGCGCGGTGGCTCACGCCTGTAATCCCAGCACTTTGGGAGGCCGAGGTGGGCGGATCACGAGGTCAGGAGATCGAGACCACGGTGAAACCCCATCTCTACTAAAAATACAAAAAATTAGCCGGGCGCAGTGGCGGGCGCCTGTAGTCCCAGCTACTCGGGAGGCTGAGGCAGGAGAATGGCGTGAACCCGGGAGGCGGAGCTTGCAGTGAGCCGAGATTGCACCACTGCACTCCAGCCTGGGCGACAGAGCGAGACTCCGTCTCAAAAAAAAAAAAAAAAAAAGAAGAAGAAGACAACCAGATAATACAATTGTAAGTAGTACTGTGAGAGACTTTTAGAGAAAAACGTGCTGGCATATAAAAGGGTCATGAGGCTCTATTGACTCAAACTTGTTCAAGAAGTAAACAAAAGCCTAAAAGCCTAATGATAACAAAAATGTGCATTTATAAGTATGCAGTTTTAAAAAGAACGCTACACTGATTTTCTGCCACCACTCTCTAAGACTCCCTTTTGTAGGTTGCTATGCTGGGCTTTATGACAGCTCTAACACCTGCTCCTCCCCAGTTCTCCTTTGCCTAATTTCTGATGTAGGTGTTCATAAAAATCCTACCCCAATCTTCTTTGCTTCTCATTTGCATCCTCTACTTGGCAATTCTATCCATTTTACCAGGTTTAAGTAACTATCACTGCTATGTGTTCATGCTCAATTTCTCTTCTTAGCTCCAGAATAGAAGCTACTGTGGATTATTTATATGTGGGTATCTTTTTGTGTGTGTGTGTGTGTGTATGTGTGTGATGGAGTCTCACTCTGTCACCCAGACTGGAGTGCAATGACGTGATCTTGGCTCAGTGCAACCTCCACCTCACGATTTTAAGCAATTCTCCTGCCTCAGCCTCTTGAGTAGCTGGGATTACAGGTGCCTGCCACCATGCCTGGCTAATTTTTGTATTTTTAGTAGAGATGGGGGGTCTCACCATGTTGGCCAAGATGGTCTCGAACTCCTGACCTCAAATGATCCACCCACCTTGGCCTCCCAAAGTGCTTGGATTACAGGCATCAGCCACTACACTCGGCCTATATGTGGGTATCTTACAGATTACCTCAGGCTCAACAAGCACAAAACTCTTCTAGGCAGCAAATCTCTAAAACCTGCTCCTCTCCTACTCATAATTGCCCCATTATCACTCAGGCTTGAAGCCCTGGAATTGTCTTTATTTTTCAAACATCCTCTTCTTTGATTCTCTTTCTATATGCATTTAGATCTCCTCTTTCAAGTTGCCAAAGGTACCTTTATATTATATCATGTAAATATTTTTGATATTTTACTCTTCTAAATGATTAAGTTGTTTGGTAAAGAACAAACATCCATACTCTTCAATCTTCTATCCTTAGCTTTCATGATTGGAGCCAATTCTATGATTTCTTATTCATCCAATCTGTACTTCCAATGCTTCCCCGGCACATCCTGCTGAAATCTCTATGTCGGCCTATCATATAGGACAACATTCCTGTGTTCTTATTATAAAATACAGAATGTGGGGGATTTAAAGAAGACCATCTTTTACCTCCTGTGAAAGTTAAAGGGAGCACAGTCTACAAGGCCACTCTCACTTCTAACACCAGTTGCAAGTTCAAGGGATTCCCAAAACTACTTTCAGGTTTGATAATTCACTAGAAGGGCTCGCAGAACTCACTGAAAGGTGTTAGACTCGTGGTTATGATTTATTACAGTGAAAGAATACAGATTAATATCAGTCAAGAAAAGGGAAGCATAGAGAAAAGCCCAAGACAGTACCAAATGTGAAGCTTCCTATTGTTCTCTCCCTGTGGAATCAGGACAGCATTTCCTGGCATCAATGTGTGACATTGCTTCGGTAGTATTGCCAAGCAGGGATGCTCACCTGAGCCTTGATGTCCAGAGTCTTATCCATTACTAGATAGTTGACTGTGCATGTGGCTGTCTTAAGTTTTCAGACCTACAGGACATGCAATTGGTAGCCTGTGACTCAAAGCTCCAACCCCACTTTAAATCACATTGTTAATATCTTGCTGGCTCAAGGTCCCCAGGAAAGCAAAGATGTTCCTATCAGGCATGATGTTCCAAGAGCTAGAGATTACCTCCAAGAAGCCAAGGGTAAAACCTAGACCTTTCTTTAGGCAAGACTAGCCTGGGCAACATAGGCCCCATTTCTACAAAAAAATAAAACATTATCTCATGGTGGCACATGCCTATTGTCCCAGCTATTCAGGAGGTTGAGGCAAGAGGGTCCCTTGAGTCCAGGAGATTGAGGCTGCAGAGAGCTCTGATCATGCTGCTACACTCCAGCCTGGGTGACAGAGTGAGAACTTGTCAAAAAAAAAAAAAAAATCTTTACCATGGACCCTCCTACTTTCTTAGGTTTTCAAGATGTGTATGTAGATAAAATGGATTTCTAACTGGGCTGAAAAACCTGTCTTTGAATCTGGAAACACCTGGATATCTGGTTTTTTACTCTTGGCTAAGCTAGGGTCAGTAAGATTTATGTAATTCTGTTTATGTTCTGACCTGGAGACTTTGATACTTACTTTCTTTACTAATGGTTTGCCACTGACATAACCAGGTGAAAAGCGTGGCTTGCTTATATGACTACAGGGACTTATAACACCCCTATAAGGGCTTCTCTGAACTCCCACAAAGCCAAAATTCCTGGTCCAGATCTTAGAGGTTCAAATTAGAGACATAGCCTGGTCCTGTGTATGAAAAGAAGGTGGCCCTGGAGAGTTGGGATGTCAAAATGTCTCTTGTACTCCCAATGTTTGCTTGCTTTTTCCTTCTCTTGCTGTATCACATAATTTGCATTTTTGTAAAAAAAAAAAGTACGCTTTGTGTAATCTGATGAATCCTTTCAAATATATGAACTGTGGGAAAAAAATATACCAGAGTTTATTACACTTGCAGAAATTTTACTAAGGATTAGAAAAATTTCAAATATCATAACCTGAACCAAGAATTTCATATGTAATTAACACCACTATCTCCTTCATAGTTCAGAAAAGTGATAAGATGAAATTCAATAAATAAGTCTGAGGTTTCAGTAAATATAATGTCAACCACTTTCTTACTACTGAATAATAGTTTAAATTTTAGTTACTTTTATGATTTTAAGATACTTCATTAATTTAACTACTAGAAATATTTGTTAGACTGCACACTAAGTTTCAGACTCTCAAAAATGATGAAAATTAATAAAAACTATATTATAAAGAAGTAGTTAACCACAGCAGAGACAGCGGTATAGAAAGAAAACTGAGCAAGTCTGGTCAGAGGCAGGCCTGGCACAAGGACCTGGAGAAGGCAGTGTCACCGAGAGCCGGTGGAGGAAACGAGGCTCCATGAACAGAACTTTGGTTGTGATCTCTGGTTTTCTAGCCAAACTGTCTTGTAATTTTTCTCTCAGATTCCTCAAAGAAATGGGCAACAATTGTAAAGTGACAGTAATGATTAAGCTAATTACCGGACAAAAACAAATGATGACTTAAAAGCACCATCTCTCGACAAGTATAATTTAGGCCTTCTATGGTCATGGATTAAAATACTTAATATTGTTGACACGTCAACACTCCTCAAAGTAATCTATAGATTTAAGCAATCCCTATAAAAATCCTAATGGCATTTTTTTTACAGAAATAG
Organism: Gorilla gorilla gorilla; assembly: GCF_029281585.2. NCBI lineage: Eukaryota > Metazoa > Chordata > Mammalia > Primates > Hominidae > Gorilla > Gorilla gorilla. The sequence goes on along the minus strand of NC_073236.2, from coordinate 31,920,225 downwards.
AAAAGTCCATTCTAAAATTCATGTGAAATTTCAAGGACCCAAAATAGCTAAGACAATCTTGAAGAAAAAGTTAAAGGACTCACACTTTCCTGACTTTATAATATGTTATAAAACTACAGTAATCAAAACCAATATATTTCTGGCATAAAGACAGGTATATAGACCAATGTAATAAAACAGAGGGCCTGGAAAGAAACAATCAAATATTTGGTGATGTCAGATAAGGATAACAAAATCACTCGATGGGGAAAGGGCAGTCTCTTTAAAAACAGTGTTGGAAAAACTGAATATCTGCATGCAAATGAGTAAAGGTAGGGGCTTATTTTACACCATATACAAAAGTTAACTCAGATGGATTAAAAGCCTAACTGTAGGATGCAAATCTATACAACTCCCAGAAGGAAACATGGAAGAAAACTTCACACTATTAGATTCGGCAATGATTTCTTGGATATGCCTCCAAAATCACAAGCATCAAAAGCGAAAATAGACAAATGAGATTACATCAAACTTAAAAGGTTTTCTGTACCAATGGCACAATCAACAGAATATAAAAGTAACTTATGACATGGGAGAGAAGATTTGCATTATATATATATATAGTAAGGTTAATATAGATATACTATATATAATATATAATATATAAAATATATAATAATATATATAATATATATAATAATATATATAATATATAATTATATATTATATAATAATATATATAATATATAATTATATATAGTATATAATAATATATATAATATATAATTATATATAGTATATAATAATATATATAATATATAATTATATATACATTAGGGTTAATATTCAGACAATCTAAAGAACTACAATTAAACAAGAAAAAAAATCAAATAACCTCATTAAAAAATGTAGAAAGGGGCTTCAGGAGACATTTCTCCTAAGATGATATACAAATGGCCAACAAGCATATAAAAAGATGTTCAATATCACTAATCATTAGAGGAATCCAAATAAAACCAATGTAAATAAAATGATAACTGCTATGGAAAACAGTAAGCCAGTTCCTCAAAAAATTAAAAACAGAACTACCATATGATCTAACAATCCCACTTCTTATGGTTAATTTTATATGTCAGCTACACTGTGCTATGGAGTACTCAGATAAATGGTTAAATATTTCTAGATGTGTGCATGAGGATGTTTCTGGATGAAATTAACATTTGAATTGATAAACTGAGTAAATCAGATTGCCATTTGCAACGTGTGTGGGCCTCATGCATTCTATGAAGGCCAGAATAGAGTAAGAAGCTGACCAAAAAAGAATTTCTTCTTTCTTCCCATCTTTGAGCTGACACATTGGTCTTCTCCTGCCTTTAGATTGAAACTTATACTATTGGCTTTCCTGGGTCTGAAGCCTTGAAACTTAGACCATAACCATACCATCATCTCTCCTGGGTCTCCAGATTGTCGACTTTAGATCTTCAGCTTCTCAGCCTCCATAGCACATAAGCCAATTCCTTATATTAACTGGATAACCTAGATTAGTACAGTATATAACCAAAGGTACTGAACGCAGGATCTCAAAGAGATATTTGCACACTGATTTCATAGCAGTACTATTTTCAATAACCAAGAGTCGGAGGCAACCCAAATATTCATCAATGAAAGAATGGGATAAGCAAAATGAGGTCTATTCATATAATAAAATATTATTCCACTCTAAAAAAATGAAGTACTGATATATGCTATAACATGGATGAACTTAAAAAACATTAGGCTAAGTGAAAGAAGCGAGACACAAAAGGTCACATATTGTTTGATCTGATTTATACGAAACACCCAGAAAAGGTAAGTCTATGGAAATGGAGAACAGACTAGTGGTTGCCAGGAGCTGGGCAAGGGAGAAATAGGGAGTAACTGCTTCAAGGACATGTGGCTTCCTTTGGGGTTGATGAAAATAACTTGGCACTAGCTGGAAGTGATAGCTGCACAGCAATGTTAACGTGCTAAATGCCACTGAACTATGCACTTAAAATGGTGAATGGTTAATTTTATGTTACATGAATTTTACATCATTATAAAAATTTGACCCAAAAAGTATGATTTAAATACTCTTGATTTACAATAATTTATTATTAAATCCTTACATATGGGTCTTCCAGGTTAAGGTTGAGTTCCAGATAATAAATTTAGTAAAATGGCCCTACAACTGTAAATATGCTGCATTTCAAATTGCATGCATATGCAATTTTGCAAAATAGATAGGCTTTTAAATGTTTAATAAGCGCATTCCAAAAAGGCAAAGTCAGTAAAAAAGTAAAGCTCTCAAAATTAGGATTTGACTAGTTTGTTTTCAAAAATATTGCATTAATATTTAACCTAAAATTGTAATTTCTAAATATCATTCAATAAAAAACCAGATTACTAAAATCTGAAATACAATCCAAAGAAGAAAGTGCTAATAAAATTAAACTATTTTTTCTTTGTTTTTTGAGACAAAATTAAACTATTTTTTCTTCCCAATTATCTCCTACAGAAAACTCTTTTCTCCAAGATTATTTACACAAAAGACTGAGAAAACAAGATTATACACAGACACACACACACACACACACACACGGGTGCATGCACACAGTTTACAGTAAACTACACTGACTCTCCACTTTGTCAAAACAGTAGTCTCTTCTTGGAATTATTCTGTCTCTAATCTTAATCATTCGTTGAACTTTCTCAGTTACATGTCCTATAAGGTTATAACCATCATATTCTACTCTAAGGGTGCGAAGTTAGTAAACAGGGGTGGCAGTGAGATTCACAGTATGGTCCAAAGAGATTTGATACAGTCTAATTGGACATAGGTATTTGTTTTGCCCTCTTTTTCTCTCTTGCCAGAAAATGTTCAAATTAACTCTCATGGCCTGCCAAAACACTACTTTATTAATGACTTGGTAGAACAATATACTTACCTCATTGAAAGTTTGTAGAGCGGTATACTTGCTGTCAGTGAAACATTCAAATAGAAAGTCCAATGAATTAAATAATAGATGTGATAGTTTTATTAACATTTAACTTTGTCAAAAGGATCATTGAGAAGACAATCTTTTTTCTTGGAAACAGAAAAGCGGTAGAAAGACTAAACACGACTTTTTATTATTTCTCCTTATATTTCTCCAGCATTGGAATCCTGATCTACTTAGTAATGCTTTCTCAAAACACTAGCTACCGTTTATGTTGGTAGAACCAGAAAAATGCCCTAATGTGTCCATATAAAAGAATTAATTTTGGCCAGGCGCCGTGGCTCACGCCTGTAATCCCAGCGCTTTGGGAGGCTGAGGCTGGCGGATCACGACGAGGTCAGGAGATGGAGACCATCCTGGCTAACACGGTGAAACCCTGTCTCTACTAAAAATACAAAAAAATTAGCCGGGCCTGGTGGCAGCGCCTGTAGTCCCAGCTACTTGGGAGGCTGAGGCAAGAGAATGGCGTGAACCCGGGAGGCGGAGCTTGCAGTGAGCCAAGATCGCGCCACTGCATTCCAGCCTGGGCGACAGAGCGAGACTCCGTCTCAAACAAACAAACAAAGAACACAAGGGAGGCCGAGGCGGGCGTATCACGAGGTCAGGAGATCGAGACTATCCTGGTTAACACGGTGAAACCCCGTCTCTACCAAAAATACAAAAAATTATCCGGGCGTGGTGGTGAGCGCCTGTAGTCCCGGCTACTCCGGAGGCTGAGGCAGGAGAATGGGATGAACCCTGGAGGCAGAGCTTGCAGTGAGCCGAGATCGCGCCACTACACTCCAGCCTGGGCGACAGAGAGACACTCCGTCTCAAAAAACAAACAAACAAACAACAACAACAAAAACAAAAAAAGAATTCTGAGCACTTTATGAAATACTTTTTATATTATACTATTTCTTCCTTTGAGAAATACAATTATTAGTGCACAACCGATCACCATAGGTTAAAATCAGATTACAAAATACAAGGAAAATACTTACAATAGGAAAGTTCACCCCTAAGCATTTCTTTATGACACTTTTAGCCATATGAACTCACCACTATTTATCAGAATGCAATATCTCAAAATAGAATATGGTATAAAACTGATTTTTTCAAATAAATACATAATAAAAATTATTAAAATATATAATTTATAAAATCTAAATGTTTACTGATACATGTTGTATTTAATGTTAATATATCCAAAAGTTTAGGCTCAAACTTCATAATAGTGACCCTTTTTTCTCAGCTTCCCCCCCCAAAAAAAATTATAACCCTTGTGTATTTCTCTACTTTGTTCACAGATACAAAGGCCAGCCAGAAGGAGCTGGTCAATGTTCCCAGATCTTAAGTGCAGTGACTCAAATCTAATAAAAAGGCACTTGGAATACAGCATTGATAAAGTTGTATGACTGTACAGGGAAACATTCTGCTTGTAGCCATGAGATATGAACTTCTGTTTACTACTTCTTCTAATAGTTACTAGAAATATGAGAGCCAATAGACCCTTTATTTTTATTTCACCCTTTCCTCTGAGTTGTATTAAATGACATTTTGAATGTCAAATGAATCTGATATCTGCAGTCAAACATAACAGCATCAATGGTAAATGTGGCCAAGGAGTCAGGTATGTCAATTCTGAGTGAATTAATCTGTTTATGCAAATGATAATTATCATTACCTATGATCAGCACTTTTAGCTTTATCATATCATAATTTACCCAATATGTATAGGTGTCAACATGTGTGAAGATAGGCACCAGATAAGCAAAAGACTCATTAAGATGTTGCCATAGATTAATCCTACAGAGTAGAAGCATCTGGCTGCTCTGATTTTTAAGATCCCTGCTTTAGAGCCTAGAAAATGTCATGAAAATGAATTAATCAAGCTAAGAAGACTTGACTTCTGGGACTTTAGCTCTGATAGAGGAGTTTAGATACGTGTCTCACCTCCTGAACTTTCTGCCTTCATCCCCTTTTCATTCTCATAATCTGTCATGACCAGAAAGAGGGGACGCCTTTTCTGGGCTGATGTGGAACTACATGGCCTCTTATTCTCCTCTTTTTGGATTGGTATTGCAATAAGGTAAAATGATGGCTAGGGAACATGATTTACTAAGAAGAAGAATATTAAACATATTTACTATTTTCAAATATGATCCTGTTACATCTGAGTTTATACTCCATACAGAATTTTATGTACAATATTTCCTACAATATTGTCACAAACATTACATGCCTAACAATAAGCTTTTATTCACTTTGTTTAACTTATTATTTGCTGATGATGCTTTACTCACTCCCTCTGGGAAGGTCTGCCTTCTTTCCCAATCGTATGTGGACATCTTTACAAGGCAATTCGAGTTCCAAAATGTTTGTATATCAAATTCTACTGTTTCTTTTCAAAATAATTTTATGTCTTAGGTGATATGTGAATAGATTTATAAAGTTATTAATTCAATAGCCCATAATGAACCTTTGGGACATACACCATGACATATTTGTTCAACAATTTTAAATTATTTCTTAATATTATAGATTATTGTGATGAAGCATATTAATCCTACAGTCTTTTCATCTCCCTGTAGTCTTCAATTCAGTATTAATGGAGAGATTTTCAAGCACCACAGGACTTGATGCAGCTAACTTGAAGATAAGCTTTTGGAGAGTTTCCTGTTATCTTTGCACAGTGGCCTTTGTGAGTAGGCCCTTCCAATGTTGTTAGATTCTCTCTAAGAAACACATGTATTAGAAACACTATAACTGTCTCTACTATGAAGATCTAATGCCACTCCTTTGCTCATAATGTATGTGCTCAACTAAAAATGTTTCTTTGACAATGCACTAAGATTTTTCTAAAGCCTATAGGACATATTATCATTGCATCTATGTAAGAATACCATTCAAAGGAGCAATGAAACAAAAAGTTGATTCTTTGAAAAGAGAAACAAAATTGATAAACTGCTAGCAACCAAGAAAAGAGAAGAGACAAAATCAGAAATGAAAAGAAGACTTACAATCGATAACACAGAAAAACAAAATTTCATCTGTGACTATTATGAACAACTACATGCTCACAAACCAAAAAAATCCCGAGGAAATGGCTAAATTCCTGGAAACATACAACCTCCTAAGATTGAAGAAGGAAGAAACTGAAAACCTGAATAGACCAATAATGAGTAGCAGGATTGAATCAGTAATAAATAAATTTCCCATGAAAAAAAAAAGTCCAGGACCTGATGGATTCATAGCTGAATTCCATAAAATGTACAAAGAAGAACTAATACCAATCTTCCTGAAACTGTTCCAAATAATCTGGGAGAAGGGACTTCTTCATTCCTCATGTAACAAGGCCAGTATCACTCTGATACTAAAACCAGACAAAGACAAAACAAAACAAAAAAAAAAGAAAACTACATGCCAATATCTCTGATAAACACAGACACAAAAATCCTCAACAAAATACTAGCAAATGGAATTCAAGAGCACATCAAAAAGGTAATACACCATGATCAAGTGGGTTGTACAAAAGGAATGGAAGGATAGTTCAACATATGCAAATTAATAAATGTGATACATCACAAAAATAGAATGAAGGATTAAAAACCTCAATAGATGCAGAAAAATCATTTGATAAAATTCAGCATCCCTTCATGATAAAAAAAAAACCCTCAAATAACTAGACATTGAAGTAACATACCTCAAATAATAAAAGGCTTATATGACAAACCCACAACCGACATCATACTGAATGGGGGAAAGGTTGAAAGCATTTTCTCAAGAACTGGAACAAAACAAGGATTCCCAATTTCACCACTCCTATTTGATATAGTATTAGAAGTCCTAGCCACAGCAATCAGGTAAGAGAAAGAATTAAAAGACATTCAAATTGGAAAAGAGAAAATCAAATTATTTCCGTTTGCTGGTGATAGGATTACATGTCTAGAAAAACCTAGAGACTCCACCAAAACACTCTTGGATTTGATAAATGAATTTAGTAAGGTTATTTAGTAAAATTGATACAAAAATCAGTAGCATTTCTATACACCAATAACAAACTAGCTGAGAAGGAAATCTTATTTACAAGAGCTACAAAGAATAAACTACCTAGGAATACATTTAAGCAAGGAGGTGAAACATCTCTACAAGGAAAACTATACAACACTGATGAAAGAAACTGTCAATGAGACAAACGAATGGAAAAATATTCCATGCTTATGGATCAGAAAAATTAATATTGTTAAAATGACCCACTTTGGGAGGCCGAGGCGGGCAGATCACGAGGTCAGGAGATCAAGACCATCCTGGCTAACACAGTGAAACCCCGTCTCTAAAAATACAAAAAAAAAAAAAAATTAGCCAGGTGTAGTGGCGGGCACCTGTAGTCCCAGCTACTTGGGAGGCTGAGGCAGGAGAATGGCATGAACTTGGGAGGCGGAGCTTGCAGTGAGCTGAAATCACGCCTGGGCGACAGAGCAAGACTCCGTCTCAAAAAAAAAAAAAATGACCATAATGCCTAAAGCAATCTATAGATGAAATGCAATCCCTATCAAAATACCAATGTCATTTTTCACAGAATTAGAAAAAACAATGTTAAATCCTTGTGGAACCAGAAAAAAGAGCCCAAATAGCAAAATCAATTCTAAGCAAAAAGAACAAAATTGGAGGCATCACGTTACCTGATATGAAATTATGTTACAAGGCTATGTTAACCAAAACAGTGTAATACTTCTGTAAAAACAGACGCATAGATCAACAAAACAAAATACAGAACCTAGAAATAAAGCCACATAGTTACAGCCAACTGGTCTTTGAGAAAACTAACAGGAAGAGACACTGAAGAAAGGACATCCTTTTCAATAAACGGTGCTGGGAAATTAGATAGCCATATGCAGGAAAATAAAACAGAACCTGAGAGATGAAGCCAGCTGGACTTCCTGGGTCGAGTGGGGATTTGGAGAACTTTTCTGTCTTAAAAGAGGATCGTAAAATGGACCAATCAGCGCTCTGTAGCTAGCAAGAGGATTGTAAAATGCACCAATCAACGCTCTGTAAAATGCACCAATCAGTGCTCTGTAAAACGCACCAATCAGCAGTAGCTAAAAGTAGCCAATCACAGGGAGGATTGAAAAAAGGGCACTCTGATAGGACAAAAACCAAACATGGGCAGGGACAAATAAGGGGATAAAAGCTGGCCACCTCAGCTGGCAGTGGCAATCTGCTTGGGTTACCTTCCATGGGTGGAAGCTGTGTTATTTCGCTTTTCACAGTGAATCTTGCTGCTCCTCACTCTTTGGGTCCGTGCCATCTTTAAAAGCTGTAACACTCACCGTGAAGGTCTGTGACTTCATTCTTGAAGTCAGTGAGACCACCAACCCACTGGCAGGAACCAAATCTGGACACAGACCCTTATCTCTCACCATATGCAAAAATCAACTTAAGATGTATTAAAGACTTAAATATAAGACCCAAAACTATCAAAATACTAAAAACCTTGAGAAAATTCTTCTGGACATTGGTCTAGGCAAAGAATTTATGACTTAAGACCTAAAAGGACAGGGAACAAAACCAAAATTAGACAAATGGGACAATTAAACTAAAAAGCTTCTGCACAGCAAAAGAAATAACCAGGTGTGTAAACAGACAATAGGAGAATAGGAGAAAATATTTGAAAACTATTTATCCCATAGGGGACTAATATCCAGAATATAGAAGAAGCTCAAACAACTCCCTCAACAACAACAACAACAAAAAGCGCAAACAAGGCCAGGCATGGTGGCTCACGTTTATAATCCCAGCACTTTCAGAGGCCAGGACGACTGGATCACTTAAGGAGTTTGAGACCCTCCTGGTCAACATAGCAATAGCCCGTCTCTACTAAAACTACAAAAATTAGCCGGGCATGGTGGTGGGCACATGTAATCCCAGCTATTCGGGAGGCTGAGAGGCAAGAATCCCTTGAATCTGGGAGGTGGAGGTTGCAGTGAGCCAAAGTTGCACCATTGCACTCCACATTGCACGCCAGCCTTCGCGACAGAGGGAAACTCTGTCTAAAAAAATAATAAAAAAAAAAAAGAAAAAGAACAAATAATATTCTTTAAAAGTGGTCAAAGGATATAAATAGACATTTTTCAAAAGAAGACACACAAATGGCCAGCATGGGCAGATAAAAAAAATGCTCAACATTAATCATCAGAGAAATGTAAATAAAAACCATAATAAGATATCATCTTCATTAAAATGGCTATTATTAAAAAGATAAAATGTCTCATCTGCTATGTTGGTGAGGATATGGAGAAAAAGGAATGTTTATATGCTGTTGATGGGAATGTAAATTAGTACAACCTTTATTGAAAATAGAGATTTCCCAAAGAACTAAAACTAGAACGACTGTTCGATCCCACAACCTCACTACTGGGTATCTACTCAAAGGAAAATAAATCAATATATCAAAGAGGTACCTGCACTCATGTTTCTTGCAGCACTATTCACAATAGAAAAGATATAGAATCAACCTAAGGGTCCACCAGTGGATGACTGGATAAAGAACATGTGGTATATATACCTGATAGAATTCCATTCAGCCATAAAAAGAATGAAATCATGTATTTTGCAGCAACATGGTTGCAACTGGAGGTCATTATCTTAAGCGAAATAAGCCAGATATAGAAAAATATCGCTCATAAGTGAGTGCTAAAAAAAGTGCATGGATGTAGACAGTGGAATGATAGGCAGTGGAGACTCAGAATTTTGGGGGGATGATGAAAAATAACTAATGGGTACAATCTACAGCATTTGGGTGATGGATACCCTAAAAGCTCTGCCTTGACCACTATCTATGTAACAAAATTGCACTTGTTACCCATAAATTCATACAAATTAAAAAATATATAAGAGAAATGTAACCATGCTTTCTTCAAAAAAACAAAAACGAGGTAACCCCCATTGTAGTCCCAAAGATGGGAAGAGAGAGGCTCATCCAAGAAGGCCAGAGAGGGCTGGATGTACCCTGCTTCCAAATCTGCTGTCTCTCCCACACCCCTTACAACAGACCCTTTGCTCTCCCTTCTACCTCCCTGTTCTCAGAGGCTTCCCTTTCTCTATTTCTCATCTGCCCCCTAAAAAGGAAGGCAGAAGATTTCAATTCCTTGTACCCTTAGGTACTTGGAGCAGAATGAAGTAAATCTAGTGAATCATTTGCAACTCTGTACTTCTTGGGTGCACTTCAAATATCAACAAGAACATTTATTCTGTGGAATAGACTGGTTTAATTTCGGCCTTTTACCTCAACTTTCAGCCGTCTGAAATTGTGTAGACTTTTCCAAACTGTGTTCATGTGCCACCCTGACCTACTGCCTATCCCTGCAATTGGATGGGCCTTAAGAACCCAGCTCCAGGCCAGGCGCGGTGGCTCACGCCTGTAATCCCAGCACTTTGGGAGGCAGAGACAGGTGGATCACCTGCGGTCAGGAGTTCCAGACCAGCCTGGCCAACACAGTGAAACCCCCTCTCTACTAAAAATACAAAAACTAGCTAAGTGTGCTGGCAGGCACCTGTAATCCCAGCTAGTCAGGAGGCTGAGGCAGGAGAATCGATTCAATCCTGGAGGCAGAGGTTGCAGTGAGCTGAGATCATACCACTGCACTCCAGCCTGGGCAACAGAGCAAGATTCCATCTCAGAAAAAAAGAACCCAGCTCCAGACACTGCTCCGTGATGTCTATGCATCCGAGAGGTGCCTTCTTCCCAGCAGCTATCGCTCTAGTGGAACAAAGCACCAGGTTTCTTCTCTAATTACTTCTATCAGTAAATAATTTCCAGGCACCTAAGAGTTTAGATTTAGCCATGTCTTTGAGGACCGTAATTTTTCCCTAATTTGTGCTTTCTGTAATAATAATTAGGGATTTATTGCTTATATTAAAAACTCAGTAGAACTCTAATTGAAAAGGTTAACTACTTCTCATGAGTTCAAGTTGGGAATTCCTATTCAAATTCACTGACAACTTAAAATGTAAGATAATTTTCTTTCCTACCGTGCAGGTTCTTCATGTGATAAGTATTTTACTTTTGCCAAACAGAAGTTCCTAGAACATCCTGGGAATATGGTATTTTAGAAGAAAAACAATAAGCAATTACTTAAAGCAAATTTAACATTTGGAACAAAACAGTGTTTCATTTGATTGATACATATTTTGTTTTTACCTTGAAGAACGTACCACAAAAGAAGGGTCACAGCAATGAGATATAACTTCACTTAACTTTTCAAACTGATACTGTCCAAATATTTAATAATATTCTGTTGATTAACACAGTGCTTTTAAAACTATGGATAGGAAAAGCATATTTCTTGTAGTTATATGTCTTGGAATAATATATAAATCACACATCAGCCTTAAATATTACTGCTTAGCAGAAGACAATCATAAAAAGAATTTTATCAATTTAAATTAGAATACTAAATAAACCAGTAAAGCTAGCATTTGCAGAACACTTGATGTGTTACACGTAAATATTCAATTAATTCACAGAAAAATCACAAGAGATTGTCAGTTGCATAATGTCACTTTGCTAGTTAAGGTGGTACAGAGATTTAAACCCAAGCCCAGATGCACAACCACATCAGCATAGAGACAGATGTTATTGCATGTTGGCAGATGAAATTGTGAACGTGAAATTCCCATGGTTCCAAATCAGAAATTGCTGCCTTAGGGTGTGGGGAGGAGGTGACAGTCACTTAGACGGCTGGTGGGAAAATTTTAAAAATAACACAAGAGGGATAATTGGCAATGTCATACAAATAAATAAATGACAACTTTTCTGAGTGGAAGAAGGCAATCCACAAGGAGGCTGGTGGGTTACTATAAGTCCACTTTCATATTCATTCTTTTCTTTTCTTCTTTTTTTTTTTTTTTTTTTTTTTTTGAGATGGAGTCTTGCTTGTCACCCAGGCTGGAGTACAGTGGTGCGATCTTGGCTCACTGCAACCTCCACTTCCCAGGTTCAAGCGATTCTCTTGCTTCAGCCTCCTGAGTAGCTGGGACTACAGGCACCTGCCACCATGCCCAGCTATTTTTGTATTTTTTTTTGTAGTTTCACCATATTGGCCAGGCTGGTCTCGAACTCCTGACCTTGTGATCCGCCTGCTTTGGCCTCCCAAAGTGCTGGGATTACAGGCATGAGCCACCAAGACCAGCCATATTCATTCTTTTCTAAATGGTGATTCTTATGAGAAATACTCATATCCCACACTAAATGGAGATGTTAATTGTATCAATTTTTATAACAGTGAAATAGTCCAGGTCCAGTTCTCCAGCAATAGGTGGCTGACTAAGCAAATAATAGTGCCTCCATGCCCCAGAATAACATGAAGCCATGAAAAAATAAGGTCATATTTACTGATAACGTTAATATATATTGCCTGTTAAAAAGGCAAAATACAGAATAGTGTGCATATTGTGCTCTGTGAATAAAAAGTTACTACAGTAGGTTTGTTTTACTCAGCTCTTTTTAATCTCTGGGAAAGCTTGGAGCCACAGGGAAGAGAACTAACGTCAGGAATGTTCGGTTGGTCAGTGATTAAGATTGTATTCTCTATGGCCCAGGCAGTGGGTCAGGATGTACCGGGCTGACAGCATTGTTTAAACATGAAAATTCATGATGGGTACCTGGTGCCTGTTTGGCATCTGCAACTTGGCTGGTTGGGTAGCTGTGTGATCAGCAGCCTTTAAGAACTCTGGATTCTGAGATTTGAGTGGACTTTTTTTGTTGTTTGTTTGAGACGGAGTTTCCCTCTGCTCGCCCAGGCTGGAGTGCAATGGCGCGATCTCGGCTCACTGCAAGCTCAGCCTCCCGGATTCAAGCAATTCTCCTGCCTCAGCCTCCCTAGTAGCTGGGATTACAGGTGTCCGTCATCACGCCTGGCTAATTTTTTGTATGTTTAGAAGAGACAGGATTTCGCCATGTTGGGCAGGCTGGTCACTAATGAGCGGACTTTCTGAGGTGGAGATGCCTGCCACACATCTCCGCAGTTTGCAGCCAGAAAGGGCGTGTCTGCAAAATTCTCACGAGAGAGGGAACGTGGAAACCTGGGCCTGACCTCTCTAGTCTTTGCTTATGCATGCCTGTGTCTCACAGTTCCTGTACAGTATCCTTTGCAGTAATATATCTTAGCTGTAAGCATAACTTTTTGACTTATATGAGTCCTTCCGGTGAATCACTGAACAAATCATGACCATGATGTAGTCGTGGGAACCCCAAAATATGTCCTCAGTTGAAATTTCCAAAAAAGATTTATACATATACATGCATATAAAGGTACAGGATTATTTCTGGAAGGATCTTCAAGAAATTAGTGTTCTCTGATCCCCAAGTGAGAGAGCCAGCGGTGTGAAGTGAATGACTTTTTTTTTTTACTCCATATATGTGTTTCTTTTCATTGATATGAGATAATTTAAAGTATATTTGTAAAAAATATATAGTAGTTATACTCAATGCTTTGCCATGACCATGGAGTTGTTGTCTTGAGGTAAGATGTGAAGGATCTTTAAGTTGCAGTGGAGAATAGGAGAGAGTAGAAAGCCATGAGTGTGCTACTGGGGCTTCCCTGAACCTGCAGGTGAGAGCCAGACTCTTCTGACCTTTTGGATGAGATCAAGAAGGCAGGCAGAAACAGAAAAAGGGTCTCTGATAGAACAGCATATGCAGGAAAGCATCTATACAGTGGGTTTATAAGAAAGATAACAGGAATCCCTCATACATTGTATGATATTTATAACCTTGTAACATTTATTAATGGTATAAATATAAATATAACAATTTTAGTTTTGCACCTTTGTTTTGCTAGTAACTGACAAGGAACCCACAGTTGTTCATTTGTTCAATGGTTTTGCAGCACTTGTGCCTGTCTGTCACCTTGTTGTGACTCTTCTATGTCATGTGGACAGAGCAGCAGGCCGAGAGCCAGAAGACATGGTACTACTCGTGAAGGGGTCCTAACAAGAACATCTCCAACAGCTAGTCACGCAACATGCATGAGATTCTTTTACTTTGGTTGAAAAATGAGGGTTATGGTGGAATCGAGTTGGGCCTGAGTGATCCCTAATTCTCTCCTGCTTGTTAAATTGCATGTTTCTGCTGCAATCTCATAAAGAAGAGGAAACAGCTTCACTTTGCCAACTGAGGAAATAATGGTTCAGGTATTAAGTTCCCACCAACTTCACAGTTACAACTGCCACATTTTATAGAATTGCATATTTTAGATTTTTGGTGCCATCCTGATGTTTATCAATACAGAAGGTTGGCAAAGAATAATGTTTCAATGCACTAAAAAAAGAGAATCTGGTATGGTTTGAATGAATGGGGTTAAGGTCACTATATCTTATGAATGAACCCAATGATAGTCTCCATAGTTAGACAGTATTGGATAATTTATTATTTTAAAAAGTATGTGCCCGGGTGCAGTGGCTCAAGCCTGTAATCCCAGCACTTTGGGAGGCCGAGGCGGGCGGATCACGAGGTCAGGAGATCGAGACCATCCTGGCTAACACAGTGAAACCCCGTCTCTACTAAAAATACAAAAAATTAGCCGGGCGTGGTGGCGGGCGTCTGTAGTCCCAGCTACTTGGTAGGCTGAGGCAGGAGAATGGCGTGAACCCAGTAGGCGGAGGTTGCAGTGAGCCGAGATCACACCACTGCACTCCAGCCTGGCGACAGAGCTAGACTCCGTCTAAAAAAAAAAAAAAAAAATCCTTAAAGATAGTACCATCCTGGCCAGGCGCGGTGGCTCACGCCAGTAATTCCAGCACTTTGGGAGGTCAAGGCAGGCGGATCACGAGGTCAGGAGATCAAGACCATCCTGGATAACACGGCGAAACCCCGTCTCTACTAAAAATACAAAAAAAAAAAAAAAAAAAAATTAGCCGGGCGCGGTGGTGGGCGTCTGTAGTCCCAGCTACTGGGGAGGCTGAGGCAGGAGAATGGCGAGAACCCAGGAGACGGAGCTTGCAGTGAGCCTAGATTGCGCCACTGCACTCCAGCCTGGGCGACAGAGCAAGACTCCGTCTCAAAAAAAAAAAAAAAGAAAAGAAAAAAAACATGGTACCATCCTAGGTCATCAGAAGTTCCAAGTAGGTCCATGGCATGGGTGCCGAAAAGGAGCAACAGTGAAGGTCATTTACACATGAAGGAATTGCAAGTTCCTAGCTCTTAAGTGTCATCCACAAGGAAATTGAAGATTGAGGAATTGAGAAGATGGTGATGGATGTAAGAAAATGACCCATTTGGAAGATGACGCTTGCTAGAAATGGTAGAGGTTGCTGTAATCAGCTGATATTTGTCTAAAAGGATAAGTGAGATTGTCATCTTGTTTGCTTGCTTGCTTTTTTTTTTTTTTTTTGAGACTGAGTCTCGCTGCATCGCCCAGGCTGGAGTGCAGTGGCCCGATCTCTGCTTACTGCAAGCTCCGCCTCCCAGGTTCACGCCATTCTCCTGCATCAGCCTCCTGAGTAGCTGGGACTACAGGCGCCCGCCACCACGCCTGGCTAATGTTTTTTTTTGTATTTTTAGTAGAGACGGGGTTTCACCGTGTTAGCCAGGATGGTCTCAATCTCCTGACCTCATGATCCGCCCGCCTCGGCCTCCCAAAGTGCTGGGATTGCAGGCTTGAGCCACAGCACCTAGCCTACTTGCTTCTTTTTATGAACACCAGTGACCAGGAATTGATGGAAATTTACCAGAAATGTTTCCTGATGCTATGGTAGACAAACTACGGAAACAATGAGTTCTACAAGGGCATTGAAAGTGGTGGTCTAGGCTTCAGTGGAGTTGAGGATGTATAGTCAACCCTTTTTTTGTTGTTTTATTATTTTTTTGTGTGCCAGGCATTAGCCTGTGCATTTCATGGGCATCATCGTATTTAATCTTCGCAATGGATACCTTCATTTTACAGTGGAAGATACTGAAGTTCATAGACATTAAGTGACTTGTTAATGCTTGTGACTGGTAAATGGTGGAGTCTGCATTAGAAATCCAGACTGTTGCTTCCAAGCCATACTCTCAAACACTATGCTATACAAGGGCATTCTGTGATGATGTTGAGATAGTCCTTTTTGAAAATGTAATGAGTTCCCAGAGGGCACAGAAGGAAAGAGCTGGAAGGCAGGACCACAGTGAAAGGGTGAGCTAGAAGAATAGAGGTGCTTAGAGTAGAAGAAAAGACAGACTTACTGAGGGGTTTGGGACTTGACAGAGCACCCAAAACTGGCAGAGCAGAGAAATATGGGGGAGGATTATGGGCCTTGAGGTTCAGAGTGGACCCTTGCAGGGATGGGTCTTCAGTCTCCACCCCTGCTCACGCCCTTGCTTCCTGGAAACCTATCACAGGCTTTGCTCAAGTTACCCCAGGACTCCAGAAGTTTTATGCTTCTTGGAGTCTGTCTTCTGAGTAGGAGTGGAAATGTAGATGTGGCAAAGCTGTTCTCACTCCAGTTTGGATGCCAGGTGGTAAGAAGTTTAATTTTTCTTCAAAGTTTATGCCCTTGATTTATGAAGGGGTATTGATGTTTCTCAAACTAAGGAACCCAAACCTTTTTTACGTGGTGTAAGGACATTACATGCTGAAAACTTGATTTTTGCTTTGGTTCCACTATTAATTTGCTGGGTGACTTTCGGCAGGTCACAGCTTCTTTGAGTACCTGGTTTCCTTTTTGTAAGCTCAGAAATTCAGCTGTGTGACCTTTAAGATTTCATATGCTCGCCAGGCGCAGTGGCTCACGCCTGTAATCCCAGCACTTTGGGAGGCCGAGGTGGGCGGATCACGAGGTCAGGAGATCGAGACCATCCTGGCTAACATGGTGAAACCCCATCTCTACTAAAAATACAAAAAATTAGCTGAGTGTGGTGGCGGGCACCTGTAGTCCCAGCTACTCAGGAGGCAGGAGAATGGCGTGAACCCGGGAGGCAGAGCTTGCAGTGAGTCGGGATTGCGCCACTGCACTCCAGCCTGGGCGACAGAGCAAGACTCCGTCTCAAAAAAACAAACCAACAAACAAACAAACAAAAGATGTAATATGCTCTGAAGTTTTGCCGACATGGAATTTCTTCCTTCACAACCCATACCCTAGCCGTAGGCATCATTGTTCCTGTTCTGTACCACTGCATAGAACAAGCTGCCTCCTAATTTAGTGAATGAACACACTGCATTGATTTCATGGCAGGGGATGGTGATGTTGATTACTCCAGATTAGTTCTCACTTGTGGCTCCTCAGATGGCAGACAAGGCTGAAGCAGTCAGAAAGCTTCTGCACCTCTATACCTGGCACCTGGAATGCTATGGATTGAAGAGCTAGGAGCTGGTCAGGTAACGTGGTCTCCACACAGCCTCTCCATGTGACAAGCTTGAGGTTCCTCACAGTATGACAGTCTTGGGCTAGTCAGAGTTTTTGTAGAGAGTTTGGCTTTTGCCAGATTCCCCTGCATTCCACGAGACCCAGGCAAAAGCTAAAAAGCTTCTTATGTCCTAATCTTGGAATCTGCAAATGCAGATTCATGGGGGCACAGAAATAGATACCACCTCTCAATGGGCGAATGACCTGATGGAAAAGAAGGGAAGAAAGTAGCGGCCACTTTGCAGGCAAGCTCATAGTCATTCTGTCTTAATAAACCTCATCCCAGGTTGCTAATTCCAAACAAATTTCCCAGACCTAAACATACAAAGAGGAAGAAGGAGAAAGCAATTTACCATTCATAAATAGATTGAAATTAACATTAATACTTACATCTTCATTTTATTCCATGCCCGAAGGTAGAATAATTTAATAATGTTAATTTTTTCTAGTCATGACTTGCTGAGTCAATTAATTTTTTTCATTTATTTTCTCATTTATTCTTTCTTCAGGGTTTGAATTGGCTTTGTTTTCTGCTTTTTCATATCTTGATTTTAGCCATATTCAATCCAATTACAATTTTCTTTCAGTTTTTACTTTCTTTTTATTGTCAACACTTTGCTTCTTTGTATATTGAATTTCCCACCCTTAATGCAAGGATGTCTAGTCAGTAGCTGCTAGAGGTGTAACTACTGATTTATTTTTTCTTCTGTATGGAGCCAGTGTCAAGCCAGTCTAGTAGTCAGTCTCCTAAGAAACTTTATTATCTCTTTCAGCTTCACTGGCTGTATTTGCTGGGAAGCAGTTTGACGACACTGGCTGATCTTAACAGGTTGCTATAACCACTTGAAGGCACAATAAATGTGGGAGGAAAATGTTCTTTTTCTTTTCTCTTGGTGGAAAAATAGATGTATAATTTTCTAGCTTTCTTTTCTCCATTTGGGTTAATGATATGAAGAAGATTTCTGCTAGTGTAAGTGTAATTAAAAGAGAGAGATTGGTAACCTCTGGATAATGGTGGGCATTTTGAGGATTGCACTGTGTAGAGCTGATGATGAAAGAGCTTCTCTAGCTAGTATGTGCTCAAACACACAGTGACAAGAACTAGAATGACAAAATGCAGGCTGTATGCTTCTGAATGGTATGGATGACGAGTGGATTTTTCACCACCTGGTATGAACAAGGGATGTTAGGTGGAGACAGACAGCGGATACCTTTGGGTATCTGGGAAACTTATACCTCCTGCTGTGATGGCGCTGAAGCCCTCAGGCCTTTTGTGTTATAGAATTGGGATTTGTGGTAGGAAGGATTCTAAAGATGGCGCTCCCAAGGCGATATCCCATCGACCTGGCATACAAACCCTGCCTAACCCCGGGAACCATGAATATAATGTGTTTGACTCCTGTAATTAGGTCATTTGTATGGCACAATTGTCACTAAGATAGGGATATTATTTGAGTGCATTGACTTAATCAGAGGTGCACCTGACTTAATCAGAGCTTTGAAGAAGTTGGAGAGGGGAGAATCCTGAGAGAGTTGATGATGCGAGAGTTTCTCTGCTGCTGAGAGGCAAGGCCGCGTGGGGAGGCCTTGAGAGGAATCTCTGGAAGCTGAGAGGGGTCCGCAGCTGGCAGCTAGGAAGATGGTGCGTACTGAGTTATACAATCACAAGGAAACAAATTCTGCTGATAACCTGAGGGGTCTTGGAAGCAGCTCTTTCCCTGGCTGAGCCTCCAAGATGAGAATGTATCCAGGCAACATCTTGATTCCAACCTCACGAGACCCCAAGCAGACTCCCACGGATCGGGAGACATATGACATAATAAATGCATATCAATTTAAACCAGTGAGTCTTTGGCAAAATTTGCAGCAACAGAAAATAAACACAGCAACCACCTCATTTATGAAAATGCACCTTAGAATTTAATTTTCATAATTTCATAGAGATTCTGCAAATGTTTTTGTATTATGAAAGTGATTCAGCTGTTCTCACTCCAGTTTGGAGACTTTAGGGGAGAATTCCTATACTGTAACTTATGTTTCAAAATATTCTGATGGGCACGTTTGAGCTCTGTAAGTTCTTCCTGCCTGATTTCCAGCTGTGTTTCACAGTGATTGCACAGACTTCGGTCCCTGCAGGATTGGCCTTACTATTGCAGAAAGAAAAACACCAGATTCAAAAACTGTCACATGACAGTGATGACAAGGTGTCTTCGAGATGCAATGTGGTCAGGAGTCTCATGTATAAAAAGGATCCATTCACTGACTCTTTATAATTGGAGAGTCTTCTACAAAATGGTTCAGTTTTCTCCCACTGATAAGTGGTGTTTGTTTCTCTGGAGAGTGCTTGGAGAAAGACAATGTGGAGTACTGTGGAATATTGATGGATGTTGTACGTTTATAGCTAAAGCAACCTTCCCTCATGCCACCAGCATCAGGCAGTTCATATCATAGGACCAAGCACAGAACTTATTTTTCCTTCATGTTTTCTCCCAACACCGAGGCTTTTTCTTCTGCTCTGCTCCTCTGTCACCTAGCTCTGCAACTTCCCCAACTTCTTGCACCCTCCTAGTCCCTGTTCTCTCTATGACCCCGCCTCATTGCTTCTCCACAATAACTTCCTCATACAATTTTCATGAGGGTCACCTAGAAGAGTGACAGGTACCCAAAGCATATACTTTATGCTGAGCATTTGATGTCATCCAATGTGCTTTCCAAAAGGAACCATTTCTGCTAGGTTGGTATTCTCCAAAGCCCAAAAGTCATTAGAAGTGCTCCATAGTGCCTGGGCGTGGTGGCTCATGCCTGTAATTGCAGCACTTTGGGAGGCCGAGGTGGGCAGATCACCTGAGGTCAGGAGTTCAAGACCAGCCTGGCCAACACAGTGAAACACCATCTCTGCTAAAAGTACTAAAATTGGCCGGGCGCGATGGCTCACGCCTGTAATCCCAGCACTATGGGAGGCCAAGGCAGGTGGATCACGAGGTCAGGAGATTGAGACCATCCTGGCTAACATGGTGAAACACCGTATCTACTAAAAATACAAAAAAAATTAGCCGGGCATGGTGACAGGCATCTGTAGTCCCAGCTACTCGGGAGGCTGAGGCAGGAGAATGGTGTGAACCAGGGAGGCAGAGCTTGCAGAGACCCGAGATCACGCCACTGCACTCCAGCCTGGGCGACAGAGCAAGACTCCGTCTCAAAAAAACAAACAAATAAAAGAAAAGAAAAAGAAAATTAGCTGGGTGTGGTGGCATATGCCTGTAATCCCAGCTACTCAGGAGGCTGAGGCATGAGAATCGCTTGAACCCAGGAGGTGGAGGTTGCAGTGAGCCGAGGTTGCACCACTGCACTCCAGCCTGGGTGACAGAGCAAAACTCAACAGCAACAAAAAAAGAAGTGCTCCATAGTGTCCATAGTAGCGCCTGAAGTGAGTTGTCAAGACTGAGCTCTTATGGAGCAGCCTCTCAGGCCCTCAGGCCCCATGAGCCCAAATCTCTTTCTGGGAGATTTGAAGAGATGCACAGGTCACTCCACCAGGTAATGGGGCAGGTCCAATAAACTGTAACCTCATGCAACCAGCAATGCCTGAGAAATGGGTTCTGAAAGGGCTCAGCAATCTCATGTAGCCTCTCCAGGACTCTCTCACCTTCCTTCACAGTAAGTCCTTTGTGAGTCAGGCTCATATAAGGAGAATGTGACTTTCCTTACCTCAGCACTTCACACCTATGGACATCTTTAATTGTTACTGCAAATTGACCACAACTTTGTTGTAACTGTAGCAATTTGCAAAAGAAGTGTATGTGTGTTGGGTGATGGGTGGGTGACGGGCACCTGGTTTTGCACCAGGAAATAAAATAATTTGCAATTTCAGGTCCTTTAAAGAATGTTGAGTCTATGATAGTCCGACTGATGTGCAGACGTTAGCCCAGAAAGACTGTGGCAGACCTCTGATTTACAGAGCTGTAAGATGGAGTGTTTCCTGGCCTCCTTTGCCACACGTTCTTTCCTCCCTTTTCTGAACTTCCCAGCATGAGGTTTGCCTACATGCCGGTGTCAGGCACTGAGTTGTGACAGTCCTGAAAGTGAGGTCCCTGTCTCTTTATGCCTAGTATGCTATCTCACCAAAGTCAGTCTTTCGAAAGTATGTGAGGATTTATTGCATTCCAGTTAAAAGCAGGTGCCCCATTATATGAAATCTTTTTAATTTATTCTTTCTTTCTTTCTTTCTTTCTTTCTTTCTTTCTTTCTTTCTTTCTTTATTGAGACAGAGTCTCACTGTGTCGCTCAGGCTGGAGTGCAGTGGCACAATCTCGGCTCACTGCAACTTCCGCCTCCCAGGTTCAAGCGATTCACTTGCTTTGGTCTCCCAAGTAGCTGAGACTACAGGCGTGCCCCACTATGCCCGGCTAATTTTTTGTATTTTTAGTAGAGATGGGGTGTTACAATGTTGGCCAGGATGGTCTCAAACTCTTGACCTCAGGTGATCCGCCCACCTCAGCCTCCCAAAGTGCTGGGATCACAGGCGTGAGCCACTGAGCCGGGCCCCATTATACCAAATCTGAAAATAGTTTCCTGTGTATAGAGCATATTGCAGCTATGCTCAGGGGAGATGATATTCCTAGCAGTAAATTACCTGTTTTGAACTATTGAGTAAAAGTAGTCTCAACAGTGCAATGCTTAAAGACAAACACTATTTTTTATTTCTTGAAAAATAATATTGTATTCACAAAATATCCATTATAAGGCTGAAGAGTTCAATGATATCCATATGGTGAAATATGTAAACAAACAAATCTTTATAGTTGCTAAGAGCTTAGCGATGCATTTACGTTCTCTTCCAGCCTATTGGCATTTAACCTGCATTAATCACTTTTGAATAATTGATACTATGATCTCCCATTGTTCATTCAACTTAATAAGGTGAAACTTTAAAAACCACACTGATTAAGATCTTCCAACTTGAAAACCTCTATTCTTTTCTCTATGTTAGTTTGCTAAGAATGTGAGCTACTAGTTTTTAAAGAAATATAGTCCTAGACAGAAATAGAATAGAGATTGCACACATTCATAAATTTGTCTGACTCCTAACAAGAGTACCTTGTCAAGAGTAATATGGCTTATGTGTTAGAAATATAATTTAAAATTAATAAAATACCAATGTTATCACATTATGATAATGTTTACTGCTTTCCTGAAGTGTTTGAGATTTTCCTGTAGAATGTACTTGGAGCATGTACAGTTACACAATGAAAGTAATAAACTATCAAATCAAAAAAGTATTTTAGAAACACTCAGTATATGAACCTCTTGTTCTAGCATAATCTAGTCATATGTTTTACATCCGGTGTTAGAACATAGGCATTTTTCTTACAGAAATTCTCAAATAAGGACAAAACATCCCCCTAATGTGTAGTAGAATGTTTACTGCGGCACTGTTTGTAATAATAATTTCTAAAAACCTGACATCTCTCTAGAATGTTATCAGTGAGGGATAGAAAAATCATTCTGAATCCTTGCTATCTAGCAGGGTGCAACTGTGAGAAAGTAGGAGAGAAACCTAGCTACGGCGTGACACGGAGAGATCACCAAGACAGAAATGACATGAGAGAAGAAAGGAAGTCAGATAATAATGCATAAAGTAATATTCCATTGATGCTAGAATGCAGCCAGACAACACAGGTGTGTTTAGAGAAATTTACTAGCTAAACTTAGACATTGTTTGAAACTTTTATAAAAATGCATTTGTGGTCTACAAATGTGTACATTAATAAAAATAAAACAGCACTTATTGTGCATGCACACTCAGTGCATCTCTCTGAAGTGAGAACTCATAATTTTCCAGATGAGGAAACTCAGGCACAATGAGGTTAAGGGATTTCACCCAGAGCCCACGTTCAGTGAGCAGGGAGCTTTGTAAGGCTCTGGAGTCTTTGTTCTTAATCATTGTTGCTGTATTATGCTTTGAGTAATGAAAACAAATCAACTCAGGAGTTTTAACCAAAAATATCTGTTAAAGAAAACAAGGAGGCCGGGCACGGTGGCTCACACCAGTAATCCCAACGCTTTGGGAGGCCGAGGCGGACAGATCACAAGGTCAGGAGACTGAGACCATCCTGGCTAACACGGTGAATCCCCGTCTGTACTAAAAATACAAAAAAAAAAAAAAAAAAAAAAAAAAAATTTAGCCAGGTGTGGTGGCACACACCTGTAGCCCCAGCTACTCGGGAGGCCGAGGCAGGAGAATCGCTTGAACCCGGGAGGTGGAGGTTGCAGTGAGCCAAGATCACGCCACTGCACTCCAGCCTGGGTGACAGAGTGAGACTCCGTCTCAGGGGGGAAAGAAAAGAGGAGATTGGATCAGGTGAGGTCTAAGATCTCTTGAGCAATTACATCTTACAGGAGTGTGAGCTTTGGGGTCAGCTGGCTTTGGGTGAGACTCTAGTTTTGATGCTGACACTCGACTGTGGGCAGTTAACTAAGTCCCACTGAGCTGGTTTCGAACCCATAAAATGTAAAGTGTAGGCACTGCTTTATGGGGTTACTGTAGTGAGAGGGGCTGGTGTCCTGAGGCAACCTGGGGATAGTTCCTAGCAAGTGCTCAGGAGTAATATCACTTTCCCCCATGACTCCAAAATTCCAAGATCTTTAGTCTTACCTGAATATGTATGGAGTAAAACATATTCCCAAGTTATGAGATCTTTCTGGAGCTCAGTCTTTCATATCAAACTGCTAACCAGACACCTCCACTTGCATGAGCCACGGACCATTAATACTCAGTCTATTTGTTTGTTTGTTTGTTTGTTTGAGACGGAATCACCCAGGCTGGAGTGCAGTGACACAATCTTGGCTCACTGCAACCTTCGCAACTTCTGTCTCCTGGGTTCTAGCGATTCTCCTGCCTCAGCCTCAGAGTAGCTGGGATTACAGGTGAGGTGCTTCCGTGCCCGGCTAATTTTTGTATTTTTAGTAGAGACGGGGTTTCACCATACTGGCCAGGCTGGTCTCGAACTCCTGACGTCAGGTGATCCACCCCCATCCTCGGCCTCCCAAAGTGCCCGGATTACAGGCGTGCAATACTCAGTCTATTTGAAACCAGTATTACCTCCTTTGTTCTCGTCCAAAGCTGTCTTATTCTCTAGCGCCCCCTATCTTCACAGCAACATCCTATCAGTTGCTAAAACACATATTCCAGACTGTTGACGCTCAGTGGCACTCTAAGCCCTGTGGATGCCACATTCTTAATACATTTTGAATGTGCCCACTTTTCTCTTTCTGGTTGGCTGGCATCTTGCTTAGGGTGCCATCATCCTTGGCATAAGTTTCTGCATCCTATGTACGCCGCCTGCCTCAAGTCCTAATCCCTTCATGTTGGAATTACACTGCAGTCAGGGGTATCCTTCCAAAATGTACACCAGATTCTCTGAAAAATAATCTGTCTTGCTCTTAAATGTGCCCCTCAGATACCGTAAGAGCTCCTCCTTGCCTGTGGATTAAATCCCAAATTCTTTATGCCCGAGTTGATCTTCAATGTCATCTCATATTCCATGCCCCTTCCAGACTCGGAAGCAGTTCATGGAGCAGAATATTCAGCTATTCAGAAACACTGAATCAATTTTCGCTCTGAACAAGAATGATTTTTCTAGCTTCATGGGCTCTGCCCACACCACCTCAGACACCTGCCACATTCCCTTTACACCCACCTATCATTTCCTTACTACCTGATTCTTTTCATTCTCCAGATCTCAGTAAAGAAGTTGCTTGCTTTCTGTTAATTTTCCTGACATCTCCACATCTCCATCTCATGTTCAAGACAAAGGAGGTTCTCATGTCTTCCCATAATGAACTATCTCATACTGTCCCCATCACGGCAGAGCATGCTGTATTACAAGTTCGATGTGCAGGAAATAGGGCCCAAGTGGTGTTTGCCATTAATCAATGTGGCATATGCAGTGCAGTACTGGGGCAGACTCCTATAAATGACCTTTTAAAAGATGCTAACATGACCTTTCAAAAGATGCAAATCTGACTTTATCACTTTCCTGCAAGACCTTTGAGCAGCTTTGAACCTCTTTGTCTTCGTTTCCTCCAAAGGCACCATCCAGCTCCCTGTGCAGCCTCAGGCCTCAGTGACTTAGCCCTCGCCTTTTTTTTTTTTTTTTTTTTGTGAGATGGGGTCTCGCTCTGTCACCCAGGCTGGAGTGCAGTGGCGCCATCTCGGCTCACTGCAAGCTCCGCCTCCCGGGTTCACGCCATTCTCCTGCCTCAGTTTCCCGAGTGGCTGGGACTACAGGCGCCCACCACTACGCCCGGCTAATTTTTTTGTATTTTTAGTAGAGACGGGGTTTCACCACGTTAGCCAGGATGGTCTCGATCTCATGACCTCGTGATTCGCCCGCCTCGGCCTCCCAAAGTGCTAGGATTACAGGCGTCAGCCACCGCGCCCGGCCTAGCCCCCGCCTTTCTGACTTCCACTCTCATCCTCCATCCGTCTCTGGTATAAAGTTCTTTCCTGACACAAGGTCTTTGCTTATGTGGTCTCCCCTCCCCCTCTCTGGATTTCTTTCCTGGCAAACTACAAATCATCATTTAGGTCTCAGCTTAAATGCCACTTCCTGAAAAATGACTTTGCTGAGAGCCTCAGTTGGGTCTCTCAGTTCTAAAAACCCTGCACGTTCCCATGTCTGTGTGTCCCCCGATGTGCTCTTCCCAATTAGACAGCAGGGTCCCCGAGTGCTGAATTTTCTTCACTGCTATCACGCCAACACCTAACAAAGAACTTGTCCCAAAATCTATTTGTCAAATGGAAGAATAAATCATTAAGGAAAATATCTGATCAGTGATTTGATGATAAAAAATACAGTATATAATGAATACCTAGAAGTTTATTATAGTTAAATGGGCCGTCTCTGAGATGGAATAACTTCACTACGATTTATGTGTTTTAGAAAAATAACGACATATAATTCACAGATTTAATGACAGTGTCACATGTATACTTCCATTTTATGTGGCATATTGTAGAAAGAGCGAGTTTTATTATCCAGATTACCTAATAAGGAAACAGTGTTTAAATGCTGATATGGTTTGGCTGTGTCCCCAGCGATTCAAAGACCAAAAGGGTTGAAATAAAAAGAAGACCAAAGGAAGTAAATAGAAAAGAGGAGGGAATTTATGAGAAACCATTTTAAATGGTCCATTTTCAAGGCATGATAAATCAAAAGTACTGGAAGCCAGCCTGCAAATTTAACAAACCGCACTGCTCATGCACCTAGAAGGTCACAGTAAGCAAACAATGAAAAGGAGGGGTCAGCCCATAAAAGGGAAAAAAGTTTCATTATTGGGAAATTGAAACAAGCAAGAAAGAGGACCGGGATATAACCTTATAAGGGGGATAATGAAACTTAGGTGATATCCAGGAAAATTGTAACCCCATAGCACTCAACCAATGAGGAACTTGGGGAGGGACTTGCATACTAGAAGATAAATTACTTGTTGTGACTGCCCCAGATGTACCTACCTACCAGACACCCAATCTTGCAAGACCATTATTAAGTCTCACTTTCGCTGTTCTTCATGCCTCTAAGTCCATTCTTTGGGTTTGGATGGATGAGTAGATTTCTCACAACCACCCAAATCTCATCTTGAATTTCTACGTGTTGTGGGAGGGACCTGGTGTGAGGTAATTGAGTCATGCAGGCAGGTATTTCCCATGCTATCCGTGTGATAGGAACGGTGTCTCTTGCACACAGATGGTACTAACTTCAACTATGTCAAGCAAAAAGTTGTTTGATAGTTACTTAACAGTCATCTCATTTGCTACTATACCTTCAAGAATAAGCCACTGATTCAATTTATCTAAAATTATGATGTTAAAATAATTTTTGAAGTTTGTTTTCACATATATCTGATTATCTACCTACTTCTATTTTATTTTACCAAGTTAATTGCTTTTAACTTCAATGTTCTTAAAATCACTCTGCCTCCTTTGCATTATGGTATAAAAATAGAACAATCTTTTTCCTATTGATTTCTAAATGCTTGATGTCTCCTCTCCTTCTCTTTAAAACCCAATCTGATAGTGTGGATTTAACATGCCTACCTTCAACATTTTGTTATTTGTATTAAGTTATTTCACGGTATTATTTTTTAAATTATATGCCTTATAAGTCAGGTTTGGACTTTTACTCCTGGTTGGGAATTCTTAAATAAAATAAAAAGTGATTAGTTGTCAAAGTTTACTTTAAGCATAGCTAAGAAAATTTGGCCCATAGTTCTTTCCTCTTGTTGCTGTAAGATCTGTGTTTTGGCCGGGCGTGGTGGCTCACGCCTGTAATCCCAGCACTTTGGGAGGCCGAGGCAGGTGGATAACGAGGTCAGGAGATCGAGACCATCCTGGCTAACACAGTGAAACCCCATCTCTACAAAAAAAAAAAATTAGCCGGGCGAGGTGGCGGGCACCTTTAGTCCCAGCTACTCGGGAGGCTGAGGCAGGAGAATGGCGTGAACCCCGGGGGGTGGAGCCTGCAGTGAGCAGAGATCAGGCCACTGCACTCCAGCCTGGGCAATAGCGAGACTCCGTCTCAAAAAAAAAAAAAAAAAAAAAGATCTGTGTTTTATCTATCAAGAAGTGTTTCTCATTTTCAATCTACGAGTCATGATTAAGGAATTAATAGAAGAACACCCAATGTCCTTGTTCAACAGGAATTATCAGGGTTAAGTCAAATTCTTATAACTCAGAGGTTAATTACTCAATTTTTGCATTTTGTTATATAAATTTTTACCCTGTCTACTTTGCAAGTAGTTTCAAATAACTACTTGCAAAGTAGTCACTAGCTGTTATCAATCTATTCATGATTTGCTGTGGTAATTTCTTCCTATCACTCTCTCTCTTCTGCATTGCTGAGTAAAGGAAACAATGATCAACTTAAAGCATGTGGAAAACAAAATAAATAGAGACTGAGAGAAAAACAGCAAATTTTACTTGTGTATTTAATCTTTTCTTGCTTTCTATGGCTTGATTTTATTTGATGTTTGGAACACAATCTATTTCTAAACTTTGTGGGGACAGTTCCATCTTTTGGTTTCTGTGTTTGCATTTCCACCTCACTTCCTTAAATTAATTTTCTTCCATAATATTTCATGTTAACATATATCTAGGTTTTGTGATCACACACAAACACACACAAAGACACACACAGCTCTTCCTGAAGTTTGTACGCCATTTACACCATTTCTCTGGACTGTCGAGACTATTATGATTGTTTACATTGAGGGATGAATTTTTGAAGACATATGAATTGAAACAAAGGTCAGTGGACCAATTCAGTATATTGCAAAGTTGTTTATTGTAATGAGATTATTATCAGGGCTTTAAGCCTTTTAGGCCATGAGGAACAATTAATGGCACTCCAAATTTACATTGAGTAAATTAATATTTGTAATACTTTATGTATCTTTTGCCCCCCAAAATAAAATAATATAGTATTAAATCAACTCAAGAGAAAATTTTAGAAAACAACATGTTTACAGTAGACAGAATTATAAGATACCTCCTCCCACTGCCCATGGGCAAGATTTTTTACCCTATTGTATACACACCTACTCCCAGTTTTTCAAACACTGATATAGATACTGCTGTGAAGAGATTTTGCCGATGTAATTAAGGTCCTGATTCACTGATAAGGAGATTATCTGGATGGACCCTAACATGGGGAGATTTCTCTAATCATATGAGTCCTTACAAAGCAGAACATTTTCTCCAGCTGATGTCAAAAGAGGAAGTCAGAGATTCAAAACACAAGAAGAATTAGACATGCTATTGCAGTTTTGAAGGAATACAGTATCCTCTAGGATGTGACAGTGGCCTCAGTGGACAGCCAGTGAGCAAACAGGATCCCAGTCCTACAACCACAAGGAATTGGATTCTCTCAATTGTGCTGATAAGCTGGAAGCAGATTCTTCCTTGCTCAGTCCTCCAGATGAAAACAGCCCACAGCAGTTTGATTTCAGCTTTGTGAGATGATGAGCAGAGAACCCAAAGCAAGCCACACCAGATTTCTTTTTTTTTGAGACAGAGTTTCACTCTTGTTGCCCAGGCTGGAGTGCAATGGCACGATCTCAGCTCACTGCAACCTCCGCCTCCTGGGTTCAAGCAATTCTCCTACCTCAGCCTCCCAAGTACCTGGGATTACAGGCACCCGCCACCACACCCAGCTGATTTTTGCATTTTTAGTAGAGATAGGGTTTCACCACTTTGGCCAGGCTGGTCTTGAACTCCCGACCTCAGGAGATCCACCCGCCTCGGCCTCCCAAAGTGCTAGGATTACAGGTGTGAGCCACTGCAACTGGCCTCACCACACCAGATTTCTATCCTACAAAACTATGAATTTATAAATGGCTTAGTTGGAACCTGCTAAATTTGTAGTAATTGGCAGTACAGCAACAGAAAACAAAGACAGATTTTATAATTGAGACTAGGAGTGGCTTCGTAATTAGGCAGTGGAAGGAAGACAGAAGAAAATGAGGAATATGACTCAGAAACCCTAAGTTACCTCAGACAACACCTAAATTGTTGTGCCCAGGCAACTGATCTACAAAAACTGTGAGATAATAGATTTGTATTATTTTAAGCAGCTGAATTTGTGGTAATTCATTATGCAGCAATAGAAAATGAAGACAGCGCCTGTAATATATGAGACTAATACTTCATTGTAACATGAAGCATTTCATGCTACAAAGTACTCAGATGCTGGACAAATTATGACATATAAATCTTAAAAGATATTGATGAGCTTCC
This sequence comes from Gorilla gorilla gorilla, assembly GCF_029281585.2. Lineage (NCBI taxonomy): Eukaryota > Metazoa > Chordata > Mammalia > Primates > Hominidae > Gorilla > Gorilla gorilla. The sequence goes on along the minus strand of NC_073236.2, from coordinate 31,890,066 downwards.
AATCCAGTAATTATAATCTCCACCCACCTACTCACTCTAGGGACTTGATATGGTTTGGCTGTGGCCCCACTGAAATCTCATCTTGAATTCCCATATTTTGTGGGAGAGACCTGGTGGGAGATAATTGAATCATGGGGGCAAATCTTTCCCATGCTGTTATCGTGATAGTGAATAAGTCTTACACGATCTGATGGCTTTAAAAAGAGGAGTTCCTCATGGACACACGGAGGGGAACATCACACACCAGGGCCTGTCGTGGTTGGGGGAAAGGGGAGGGAGAGCATTAGAATAAATACCTAATGCATGCAGGGCTTAAAAACCTAGATGACAGGTTGATAGGTGAGGCAAAACATCATGAGACATGTATACCTATGTAACGAAACTGCATGTTCTGCACATGTATCCCAGAACTTAAATTAAAAAAATAAATAAATACATACATATACATATATGCACAACAAAAATAAAAATAAAGCACAAGCTCTCTCTCTTTTTGCCTGCTGCCATCCATGTAAGACGTGACTTGCTCCTCCTTGCCTTCTGCCAGGGTTGCAAGGCTTCCCCAGCCACATGAAACTGTTCAGTCCAATAAACCTTTCTTTTGTAAATTGCCCAGTCTTGGGTATGTCTTTATCAGCAGCGTGAAAACAGACTAATACAGTAAATTGGTACCAGTAGAGTGGGGTGCTGCTGAAAAGACACCCGAAAATGCGGAAGCAATTTTGGAACTGGGTAAAAGGCAGAGGTTGGAACAGTTTAGAGGGCTCAGAAGAAGACAGGAAAATGTGGGAAAGTTTGAAACTTCCCAGAGACTTGTTGTTGAATGGCTTTGACAAAAAAGCTGATAGTGATATGAACAATAAGGGCCAGGCTGAGGTGGTCTCAGATGGAGATGAGCAACTTGTTGGGAACTGGAGCAAAAGTGACTCTTGTTATGTTTTAGCAAAGAGACTGGCAGCATTTTGCCCCTGCCCTAGAGATTTGTGGAACTTTGAACTTGAGAGAGATGATTTAGGTTATCTGACAGAAGAAATTTCTTTCTTTTTTTTTTTCTGTTAAAAGAAGTGTTTTGTCTTGTTTTAATATCTTATCAGCTTTACAGGGTTACAATCGTCTTAAATATTTCTGAAGTTAAAATACAATCTGCATAATAATGCTATTATAAAATGTAAACTTTCAGTGTTCTTTTAAATTTCAAAATCACACCTTTTTTCTGGTCTTTTTGTCTTTTTTTATTTTTTTTCCGTTTAATACCTGAATGTTCTGCAAAAACTGAAATTGTTAGAGGCCACCCTGCTGCGGCCAGGGCAAGAAAGGCTGGGCCCAGCCAGAGGTACAGAGTAGTTTTATGATTCTTTTATTTTTTATTTTTTTAAAGTCTATTTTTTTTTTCTCCCATTACCTAAGTTTCAGGCGTGGTCCCCACGTCCTCTGACAAACCCCAGAGAAACTGAAATTTCACACGTCATGAATGAAAGGCTGAGTTTACGTTTGCCAAGAAAAAAAAAATGCAAAAGCACAATTAGGGGAAAAGAGGGACAAGGTGGGTAAAAAAAAAATAAGATAAAAGAAAGGAAATTCAGACTGTACAGATGCGCGACCCTTAACGACCCCGGCTCTCCCCAGTGCCCCATGCCCACCCTCCCGTCTGTCCTGACGGCCACTTAAGGGTCCCACTGAAGGTTCCAGAAGCTGCCTGTCCCCCAACATCTCAGAGCAGGGAGAGCCCCCCCTTGGCCTCGAGTGTGGGGTCCCCGCCCAGTACACAGCTAGCCCCACGGCCCCAAGAGAACTCGAACCCGTCCAGGGTCCTCGTGGCTGAGGGAGGTGCCCGACCCCATCCCAGTCTGCATAAGAGGGGATGCTGAGCTGCACCCCAGAAAGCCACCCCAACTTTAAACCCCCACCGACAGGCAGTGGCGGGAGATGGGTACGGCTGGGGTTGAACGGGGCCACCTGAAGCAGGGAGTACCCTCTGGAGACCACGGCTTCCTGCCCAGTATCCAGGACCGGGCCCCACACACCCCCTGCGACCCCCTCCCATTTCCACGACCACTGCCTTCAGTGATTTCCTTCTCCTGGAGTCGCCAGGCCGCCCAGGACCCAGCCCCGTGCCCACCCACCGCCCGCCCCACCTGTCCCTACAATCATCAAAGTTAACAGCAGGCCCAAGTCCCCTGAGTTAGAATCCAGTCCTACCCACAGCCAGGGGGCCGGATCGCCCACACAGGCACGACACGCAGGATTCCCGACACACACACGTGCACACGGAAGCGCAACACACGCAGCCCGAGAGAGACGACCCAGCCCACGGCCCTGCGCAGCCCCTCCCCAGACACCGAGGCGGGAGGGTGCAAAGGGGCCCATGGCCCCCTCCAGGGCCGCCAGATGCAGCAGGCAGCCAGGCCCCAGTGGCTGCTGCAGACCCTGGTGCACAGGAGGCGGGGGAGAGGCACCCCAGGGGCTCAGATTTTGGCATCAAAAGTCAGACCTGAGGTAGACAGAGATAAACAGCAGGCGCTTCCCCCAGCGCCGGACCCAGGCGCGGGACAGCGGCTCCGCGGAGAGGAGCCCTGGAGGCCGGAGGGCAGACACGGACAGGGTCCAGGCGGTTCTGCGAGTGGGGCCCGATTGCGTCTTGGGGCGAAAAGACACCCCCTTCCCGGGGTGATTGTGCTGCTACGGTGCCGGCCCCGGGAAGGGGCAGGGAGAACCTAGCTGCCCACCACCCCCCTCCTGGAAAGGGGGTGTGTGTCAATGGCCCTGAGATCAGAAGAAAGTGGGGTCCCGTCCCCAAAGACAAAGGAAAGTGAAAGTCCCCTCCCACAGCCCGATGGGAGAGTGAACCTAGACTCAGGGGCTCAGAAGCCCCCCAGCCCCATCCCCCAGGGGTCTCCAAGGCTATGCGGAGGTGGGGCGGTTGGGACTCCGGGGAGTTGGGGAGTCTCCTTCCTCACCAACCCCCAATGCCGGTGGCCTAACAGGGCTCCCAGGGCCCAATTAGAGACCCAGGCTTACCATCGGAATAGATGAGTTAATCCCCACCCCACAAGAGAAATGAAAGCCCAGAGCTCCCGTGTAGGACGCGACAGCCCAGCCGGACACCACGCGGGTCCAACAAGGTCCCCAGACCCTGCCGAGCATTTCAGACTCCTGCCTTTCTGCTCCAGCAGCTCCAGCCAAAATAACCCCCAGCTCGGCTGCTGTAAACCCACTTTCTCCTAGCCTGGCAGAGAGGCACTGACCCACAGGGTTGGGGGGGAGCCTCCCTTCTCGGCCTCGATTTAGTCACCGCACAACTCAGGGAGCTCGCAGCCCCGGCACAAAAGCGGTCGGGAGAAGAGGAAGAGATAGAAGGAGAATGTTGGGGTGTGGGGTGTGTTCAGTACGCCAGGGCCCCGAAATCCTCACCCTGAGCTAGGTCTGGCTTCACCCCCACTCCCCAGTATTGTTAGTCCCCAAAAGCAGCCCTTTTGGACAAGAGAAGAATCCCAATGAGAAGGCCACATTCATCCCTGAGACAGGAGCCTGGGGGCTGTGACAAGAACCACCCCCGCCCCCCAGGCCCCAGGCCCTTTTTCCAGCAGTTGCTACTTTTTAGATAAGATTTCCAGGCCGGGCCGGGCGCAGTGGCTCATGACTGTAATCCCAGCACTTTGGGAGGCTGAGGAGGGCGGATCACCTGAGGTCAGGAGTTCGAGACCAGCCTGGCCAACATGACGAAACCCCATCTCTACTAAAAATACAAAAATTACCTGGGCGTGGTGGCGGGTGCCTGTAATTCCAGCTACTCGGGAGGCTGAGGCAGGAGAGTCGCTTGAACCCAGGAGGTGGAGGTTGCAGTGAGCCAAGATTGGGCCACGGTACTCCAGCCTGGGTGACAAGAGGGAGACTCCATCTCAAAACAAACAAACAAACAAAACAAAACAAAACAAAAACAGAAAAAAGAAGAGCTAATGAGGAAATTAAAAGAATTGTAAGAATCTATTTAGCTTAGTTATTCGAAATAGTTTGATAATCTTAATAAAGTATATAATTTTCCAAGAAAATATAATTTAACAAAATGAATCCTATAAAAATTAGAAAAGTCTAAATTGACTGACTTCCATGCAAAAGACAAAGAAAAATGTCAGTCCTTCAGAATATTAGGTGGCCACTACTTTCTAAGAGAATTGTATCGCTCCTTTAAAGAGAAGTTAATTCCAGTGCAGTCTATACTGTTCCGAAGAATTGAAAACTGATAAAAGCTTTCTAATTCATTTTATGAAATGAGTACAACATTAAAGCTAAATTACTTTTAAAAGATTAAATACAAAAAATAAAATTACAGTTACAATCTCAGTTAACCATGCAAAAAATTCTAATGAAATAGAAACAGCCGATTAGCAGAATCTGCTTCATGATCGCTGCTTTTAGTCTAGAAATGGTTGGATAGTCTTATGTTAAAATATATGAAATAAGGTTCCATTTTTATTTGCAGTCCATCAAAATCGCAATGGAGAAAAAGTCAAGGCGTTGTCTAAAGGACAAAAGAAATTTTATGATATTGTTCTGTGCCTCAACTACCTGTTTACTCTTTATACAGTAAGGGCAGAAAGGGGTGATACCTTTCCAAAGTTCCCCATCAGAAAGGTCACAACCAGTACTCCTATAACAAAAGGCAGTTTAAAGAAAAGTATAGCAAATCAATTTAATCAAAGTTTTACATGTCAGAAGAGCCTTCAAAAATGAAGAACCAAAGACCCAGGGAAATCATCTATTTTTATAGGTAGGCTTCATGAAGAAGGGACAGCCATGTGGAAATGTGATTGGACAAAAAGGAATGATCTCATGGTAATAGGCTGAGAAAGAACCCAGCAAGACCTGTCTTCCTGGCCTCTAAGCTGCATTTATTTCTCCTGGTGTGGGGCACACAGTCTTCAAGGGAGAAGGGAAAGAATGACTTTTCTAGGTTTTATGACTTGCTTTGGGGAAGAGGGGCTCTAGTTTCTGTGACTTGCCTTGGGGAAAAGGAATTCTGGTTTCAGCTTCAGAGTAATGAGAGGGGAGGGAGACAGGAGGGCAGGAGAAGGTCAGCGACCTTGCCCTTGATTCTGAAGCCTCCAATCTCCTTTAGTTCAAAGTATTCAGCAGGCCAAGGTGCCATCTGTTGGAGTATTGTGTTCTGAACCCCAAAAACATCACTTCGGAAGACTGAAATGGCAGATGTTATATGCCATGGAGGATAAATATTGCTATTACAATCTAACAGTAATACCAGCCAAGATGAAAAAGAGAAAAGAACATACCAAAATAATCTAGACTGTATCTCAAAGCAAACTTTCTATAATTAGCTAAATTGTAAAAATAGTTCTCATATAAAATAAAACCTTACTATTCTTATTTAAGATACTCGTAACACAAAGATAACTGTACTGTCATAAATGTGACAATATTGAAGGCCCTGCTCCAATTGTTCTTATGTTATTATGATTAGTAATCACTTTTAAAAATCACTTATATTTGACATAGAGATTTTTTTCTATTGTGCCTAATTGTTCTGTAGTGTATGAGGAGAAACTGTCCAATCAACAGATTATTTAGATGTAATTTGATGCTTACTCATTGCGTACTCAGTAAATGAATTTTTAGAAGTACATTAACAAGATGTGAGAAAACACATTAAATTTTCAAAAGAAAACTACACAAAATAGACAAGATTTTTAAAATCATGAATGTAAATATTTTACATTATATGTGATAATGTGAATGAAATTCATACCCGTAGATTCAAATGTTTGTGACTTTTAAAATCAAATTAAACAAATTGAGAAAATATGTAATGCCATTTATATTGACTTAGAACATGTCAGTTGAAAAATAGCTTCCTATTTTATTTGGTTTCTCTGGCATCTATATAAACGTATGTTTAAAGGACAATTACCTTTCCTTTTCCCTTTTTATTTCTGAAGTATGAAAGACAATGTGAGATTTTTCTGGGTAATATGAGCTTATTTGTACATCTTTTTCAGGATGCCACTGATGTTGACAGCTATTCTTTTAAAATACTGATATTCAACATGACAATGCATGTGACCTGCCAAGGAATTGAGAAGCTGAAAGTACAGTGACATGGTTATGACAGGGCTGCAAAAGACATGACTTGTAATGTCATTTCAAAGCTTTCTCTAAAAACAAGTTGAAAAACACAAAATGAATTTGCCTTTTATTCAGCCAAAATGAGTATCTCTTTACTTCAGATACCTAGTTTGTATTGGAAGTGGTTTTTGAAGATTCTAAAATGTGTGTGTGTGTGTGTGTGTGTGTGTGTGAGAGAGGGAGAGAGAGACAGAGAGAGAGAGGGAGACTGTGACTCTGCTGAGGGGTTACAAATCATTTACCTTGAGTAGCATATTTTCTTCAGCCTTTGCAACTAGCTGAAGGATATCATAACTTTCCAATATTATCATTTCATAAAAGTTGTCTTTAAATAAACAAAAAGATGGAGTAGATGTTGACCAAATGTTTTGATTATCATATGTTTTTACAAAAGGAAACAAAATGGACATTTATTTGTTTTCATAATGATACGTGTAAGATAGGAGCAGTAAAGAGTAGGGTATAAGACAAACTTCTAGTTGGTATATTTTAGAAAAATGTTAGCTAACAACGGGATTTAACGTATTAACCTCTGATACTGAAAGGGAATTCCATTTCTGGTGGTATGTTTTTCCTTAAGTGGATAGGCCAGAGATACCCTCATACTAAAAATGTATGTGTATGTATAAAGCTTCATATATTTTAAACACCTTATTCAGCATCATATTTATACTTGGATAGTTTTCACTGTTTTTCTAGGATCTACTGAAGTGTTTAGTTTTGATGAAAGAAAGTCTATGGGTTTGATCAGAAGCCCATGAGTCCAATCAAAGGTATTATTTATTTGAAATTTAAAAACCATGCAAGCAATTTCAAGCATGTAAATTAACTAGGATTTTAGGACAACCTGTGAGTGGAGAAGCACAGGAAAACTAGGTTATCAGAAATTCATAGGAGATCCTCCTGAGGCAGAAGTAAAATTATAGTTGAGGAGAAATATAAGTCATCATCCCAGATTAATTTGCTTGCAATTTGAAATTATGGAAAGAGGAAAAGTCCATGTGCAAGGATCTTCTTTTCCATGCAATCTAATTTTTAAAAATTGGGATAAAAACAGCATGAGAGCTACCCTCTTAAATTTTTAGGAATACAACACAGTGTTCTTAACTACAGGCACAATGTTGTACATAGCAGATCTCTAGGACTTATTCATCTTGCATACGTGAAGCTTTATACCTGTTAAACAGTAACTCCCTATTTTCCACTTCTCCCAGCCCCTGGTAACCCACTGCACTTTGTGCTTCTGTGAATGGGGTTATTTAACATTGGACATATAATAATGGACTCACACTGTATTTTCCTTTTGGCTTATTACACTTAGCATAATGTCATCAAGGTTCATCCATGTTGCCACATATGGAAGGATTTCATTTCAGACAATAATATTTTGTTGTAAGTAGATGCCACATTTTCCTTATCTATTCATATGTCGGTGGGTCTTTATGCGGCTTCTACATCCTGGCTATTGTGAGTACTGCTGCAATGAACATGAGAGTTCAAATATGTCTTCAAGATCTTAATTTTTTGAATAAATACCAAGTGTGGGATTGCTGGATCATACAATAGTTGTATTTTTAATGTTTTTGAGGAGCCTCCATACTGTTTTCTATAGTGGCTGCACCATTTTACATTCCCAGTAGAGTACAAGGATTCCAATTTCTCCACATCTTTGCTAACACTTGTTATCTTTTTGTTGTTGTTTTGACAACCAGTGGGGAGTGATATCTCATTATGGTTTTGATTGGCATTTCTCCGATTAGTGACACTGAGCATTTTTCATATGTGTGTTGGCTACTTGGATATTCTTTTAGGGAAATGTCAATCCAAGTACTGTACACCTTTTAAAAATCTGGGTATTTGTTTCTGGCTGTTCAGTTGTAGGGTTTCCTTATATATGTTGGATATTAACACCTTATTAGATAAATAGTTTGCAAATATTTTCTCCTATTTTATAGGTTGCCTTTTCAATCTGTTAATTGTTTCCTTTGCTGTCATAAAGTTTGAACCCTTTCTGGTTTTACCCTACAGGTATCTTGTCATTATGAATCTTCTTAAATGATTTCATTTTTATATGTACAATACAAATCAATGAGAATTGTTAAAAACGAAAACCTCAGAGAGATAGGATTTTACTCCACAGAGAACAAAGTGGAGCTCATATCAACCTGGGATTAATAAAAGGAAAACTCTTTTCACTCAGATAAAACTCTCAGGCAAGGCATTTGGAAATATTTTTGATGCATTCATTGTCTTTGAACAATTTAAGAGTATATTTATATCACATGTTCTTACCTACAAGTGGAAGCTAAACATTAGGTACACATGTACACAAAGATGAGAATAATAGATTCTGGAGAATCTGAAGGACAGAAAAGAGGGAAGGGGCAAAGGGTGAAAAACTACCTATCGGGTACTATGTTCACTATTTGGGTGATGGGTTCAGTTGAAGCCCAAACCTCAGCATCACGCGATATATCCTTGTAGCAAATCTGCACATGTACCCTCGCTCCAAATCTACAATAAAAAATAGAAATCTTTGGCAAAAAAAGAGTGTATCTACAGCTCTTAAGGGCTATGTTTATATATCTCTATTGTCTTTTGCTTTATATTTTGTTTACATTTTGACAATTTGTGAAATAAGTACATCTTTTAATGCTCTTTATATAGTTCTAATGTAACAACATAGCTACACACCGTTCTCATGAAAACAAGGACAGGACATTTAGAGGTAGCAATAATGAGCAAAGGTAACATTTCAATGGAAATGGAGCTAAATGAGTAAAAACAATACAAATGATATGTAAAGGATTACAAGGTTGATAGGATATTGTGTTCAAGCCCTAGATAAATCCAACCAACTAATCTTTGAGAGAGAAGTACGTAGTATGGAAGCATGTAACTGTAATTATTTTGAGAAATGCTAAACCTCAAAATAAAAAATGTGTTTTTTTGTACTTGTCATAATTGAAAGTTTGTTTTTCTTCTCTTTTTGGTAACATTCTATCACCCTCGCCTGCAACCAAAATGACCCTCACCCTGGCAGCCAGCACTGGGATTCCATCCTCATCAAGCTCCTTGACATGAAGGTTCGGCTTCACCGTGGGCAAGCACAATCATCATTTGCAGACAAAAGGAGAACCCAGTTATTTGATCTTGATTATAAGGTGTGACAATTATCTCTCAAATATTACAGATTTTATGTCATAAATTGCTCTGGGGCACTGCAACCTAGCAAGTCCTCCTGAGAGGCCCATCTAGCCTGCTGCCCAGGCCACAACCAACCTTGCCACTAGCCTTTTCATCAATACAAAGGACAACTATTTGTAATTGTCCTCCAATTGAAAGAACGTGCCTGAAGTTGTCAATTGTGTTTATAAATTTTAGATAGGTAGGTAAAGAAAAGTTCTTGTTGTTGGTGAATCACAGACAATTGTTCAATTTAGAGGAGAAGGCAGACTGGGTAGTGGAGAGGAGGACATTGTTTTCATTGTTGTGTACCCAGGGCCCAGCATAGAGACGGGAAAATAGTTGGCATCAGATAAACTACTATTGAATTCAATTATCATGAGATTCCTTTGCTAATGCTGAGAAGTACAGAAGGTAGAGAAGATAGAATTTTATGCTTAGGGAAATAAAAGACTCAGAAGGGTTTGCCTTATTGAAACCCACTTAGATTTGAAAGCCCTTTAAGATAAATATCATTGAATTTGACCTAGGTGAGCATTTATATTAATTCTAGGCTTACAGGTGTAGAAGAAGCCTTTGTAAAGACTTTGACATTTCTGAGTAAGATTGAAAGTGCCTCTCTGAAACCTACTCCATAGCCTCACTTACTTTACTTACTAGAAAACATGTTGCCCTCTTGTTCCACTCTTCAAAATCAAAGACCTTGTGACTTTTCTGAGCCCTGAGGATGAGGATGAGGTTTCCAACACTTTTCAACTTTGAATATAGAACAGAGCAGGATATTTGCTGTCCAGTGAACATCAACATATTTCAGCAAGCCTCATCTTTGTTCTCATTGATGGAAAGCTTAAATTAAATCTTTCTCAGCCAGAACATTCAGCAAGGGATATAATAAATGAATTATGTAAAGAAATACATAGATGTTTTAAACAAAACTTCTCTATGGTCTCCCACAAACCTCACACATAAATAGAAAGTTAATCATTTGGTAATAAATGAACACTTTAGGTAATGAGAGATACTCAGGATTCCTGAAGAAATTAAATTCTTATTTTCTCTTTTTTTTTTTTTTTGAGATGGAGTCTCACTCTGTTGCCCAGGCTGGAGTGCAGTGGCACAATCTTGGCTCACTGCAAGCTCTGCCTCCCAGGTTCACACCATTCTCCTGCCTCAGCCTCCCGAGTAGCTGGGACTACAGGCACCTGCCACCAGGCCTGGCTAATTTTTTTGTATTTTTAGTAGAGACGGGGTTTCACCACGTTAGCCAGGATGGTCTCAATCTCCTGACTTCGTGATCTGCCCACCTCGGCCTCCCAAAGTGCTGGGATTACAGGCATGAGCCACCATGCCCGGTCAGATTCTTATTTCCTCTTAAAAAGACAGCATGTCCTGGGCACATATGGAATGCCATGTCCAAGCACACACCCAGCTCCATCCCCATTAGGAGTCACAATTAGCACATTGCTGATGACAAGGTCAAACACAGACCTTTCCCCTTTGGCCTAAGTCTGCTGACAAGGCAAAACACAGATCCTCCAACCACCCATTCTTTGTCTCATTATTAATTAGCTAAGATTAGAACTGTTTGTCCCTCCGAACTAACAAAATCCAAAGATAAACATTTCCTGTTGAGTTGACTAAGACCCCCCCGATTGCAGAATAATTTTGATAGTAAATTATACCACCAGTTACACAGTCACAACCTGCTGAGATCTGGCCGTGTTCTCTCTATTACAAATAGTCCTAATGAAATCATATGCTCCACAGTCCGGTGCATTTTGTCTTTGACAGTTGCCAGCCTCTTTTACTGGAGTTGCAGCTCACGATGTAGAGGAAGCTACTCTGGGGACTTTGGTCATTTTGCACTTTGTAGGAATTGTGCTCAGTAAGTGATTGATTCACTTATCATGAGAGATAATAGGCAAATAGAAAGAATTCTTATACTTTTGATGGCAGCTAATTGGGTTCCCAGGTTAGTCTGGCATAGTGGAAAGAGGGTTCCTGGGTTCTATAGGCTGCAGACATGAACCTCCACATTTGCTACTTGTCTCCTTCAAGGAAGTCACTTCACCTCCCTAAGCCTCAGGTATTCAATTTGTGAAATGGTAAGTGCTAGATTTCTAATGTTAACACTGTGGAGAAAAACTCCTTTTCTTAGTAGGAATATCTTCCATACTCCCAAAACACACACACTCCTGTTTCTCTTCAGGAAATGCTTCTATTGACCTGTTAGAATAGGAGCTGAAATCCCAGGTGACAATTTTGAATAACGATATAAGAGGTTAATATTCTACTTTAGATGATGGAGGTTAGAAGCAAGTCAGCTAACTGCAGAGCTGTTGTTTTGCTGATTGGATTCAAGTAGAGTCCCAGTACCTTGGGACAAAATGAGGGCATTTCTGAGGAAGCAGAAGTCTGAAAGAAAGGAAAGAGGAGAAGTCATGGGAACCACCTTCTCAAATTATAGTTCCTTTTGGCTAGATACTTAGTTAACTAGTGTAACAGTAAATACAAATGGAACATAAGAAAAAAATAATAATTCTCCCTGATGGAAAAAGGGAAAGGGATCTCCACCACCACCACCACCACCACCATTTCCTCAGAATATTTTCTTTTAGAAACATAAATTCTTTCTCTGCTTCTTAGGGATATAGCAATTTTTTAAAGAAAAAAGATAAGTCTCTTGCAGGTTTTACAATGTAGGAATGTGTTTCTCAAGGGTCTGGAACTATCTCTGAGATAGAATCACCAAGGAGGATTGTACCTCATCCCCTCATCTTTATAAACCAAAAATAAAACTCATAGCCACCCCCTCCACCCCTCACAACCATCTGAATGGACCCCTCCTCTGCCAGGGCACCCTAAATTTAACCTGAAAGACTGGTTTAGGCCATGATGGTGAGACAGCCAGGTGGGAGAGGGTCCCCATTGAAACTGCAACCAGCCCACACTGGAAGGAATGCACCTTGGGGTGGAGCCACAGAAGTTTGCACTGTTTGCAGAGGGAGGAGCCTGGCCCCACCTCTTCCTGTGTGGAAACTGGGATTCAATCTGCAAGGCAGGAAGCACACCAGCAGAGACTCTGACTTTGCAGAGGGTCCCTGTTCCCCCTTTTTTTTCCTTTTCACCCGATAAAACCCTGCTTTACTCACCCTTCAACTCGTCTGCAAGCCTAAATTTTCGTGGCCATGGGACAAGGACCGCATCTTTAGCTGAACTAAGGAAAAGTCCCGCAACAATGGTGAGGGAGGGTCAGATATGCCTCATTATGCCCTCTTTCCTCTTGGAATTCAGGAAAAGCCAATCACCATTTAACATCAACACAAGCCTTAGGTCTGAGAAGAAACCTGTACAATCTATTTTCTCTGAAGCCTGCGACATGGAGGCTTCATCTTCATGATAAAACTTTGGTCTCTGCAACCTCTTATCATAACCCAGACATTGTTTTCTGTGATAATAACTCTTTCAAGCAATTGCCAATCCGAAATTTTTTCATTCTACCTATAACCTGGACACCCCCTTGTTTTGAGTTGTCCCACTTTTCTGGACTGAACCAACTTATATCTTAAATGTATTTGATTGATGTCTCATGTCTCCCTAAAATGTATAAAACTAGGCTGTGCTGCAACCACCTTGGACACGTGTTCTCGGGATCTCCTGAGGGCTGTGTCATGGGCCATGGTCACTCATATTTGGCTCAGAATAAATCTCTACAAATGTGTTACAAAGTTGGACTCTTTTTATTGACATTTTCATGGGAGGGTAGGAACCTAATGTTACCTAGGCGTGTGGCTCCACATTGCAAAACTACCTCCTGGTATAAAGACATGAGAATTTGTTTTTCCTTTGGATAAAGGTGATTAGCAAGCACCCATGGCCAATTTCAATTACCCAGTGAATTTGGGATGAATTCTATGTGGCAAGTGGTGCTGTCAAGTCCTTTTACTTACTTGCAAACTACTCATCATCGATCTTGAGAACGTGTATGTGAGGGTTTTACCTACTTGGCCACATGAAAGGGTGAGATTTCTGTCTGTTTTTCAATCTCTTTGGCAGACTTCTTGTGATGCACATTGAAGTGAGCTTTAGCGCTTATTCAACAACATCTATTCTACTTTTGTGGAGAGGTTTCCTGAACAGGTTTTGTTTTAAATTATTTCCCAAACACTAGATATTTGCTATACTTGAGGCTGCAAAGAAGGGGTCAGCAAGCTTTTTCTGTAAAGGCCCAGATACTAAATATTTGGGCTTTACGTGTCACATACAGTTTTGGGTCATATTATTTTCTTTGCTGTTTTGTTTTTTTTTTCCCCAGCCTGTCATTAATGTAAAACACATTCTTAGCTTGTTGCCCAAATGGGCACTGGATTTGGCCCTTGGCTCCATAATTTGCCAACTGTAAAGTGTGGGAGGAGATTGTGAAACCCTTCCCAGAGAGGCCTGTAAGGGGCACCTTCAGAGGGTGATGCTACATTTAGGGAAACAGGTGACTCAGACCCAGTCTTTCATTGACTTCCCTAGCCACTAGAGTTTGGCTCCACCTCTGTGCCAAAGGAATGCAGTGAAGAGAGAAGAGAGGTATTCAAAGGTGACATATACAGTTGATTCTCATTATTCACAGTAGTTATGTTCTATAAAGTTTCTGTAAATATCAAATTACTGTAGGGGCAGAGAGAAGTCTTCCCCTCTGCCCTCTGATGGTTCACTGCTGAAATGAGCTGACAATAGACAGATTAACAAGGGAAAAATGCATGCAATTTATTAATATGCACATGGAGATGGGAGTCATAAAAATATTAGACTCAAAGAAGGGCTTTGGTTAAGGCTTAAATGCCCTCTAGTTGGTTAATTCTTAAATATCCTATTCACAGGGGACAGGGAAAAGGGGGACTGTCGGCACATCTAGAGGGAAAGTAAATTATTTTAGGGAAAATGAATGAGCTCAAAGAAAAGACAATTGGCCTGGTACAAAGTTCGTCTGAGCTCTGGGGGAGGTACAAGCAAATTATGGAAAGGTGAGACCAGAACTTCATTGTAAACAAAGGTTGTCATTATGCAGATAAAATCTTTCGCGTAATCTCTCTGAGCTGCCCTCAGAAGGATAGATGAAAAGTCTGTCTGGACGTGGTAATGACTTATTTTCTCCTCTCTGGTGGTTACTCTTTCCTGGTTATATGATAAGATCTCTAGAGAGGGAGTTTTAAAACAACTGCATTTCTGGCCCGGTGCAGTGGCTCAAGCCTGTAATCCCAGCACTCTGGGAAGGCCGAGGAGGGTGGATCACGAGGTCAGGAGATCGAGACCATCCTGGCTAACACGGTAAAACCCCGTCTCCACTAAAAAATACCAAAAAATTAGCCGGGCGTGGTGGTGGGCACCTGTAATCCTAGCTACTCGGGAGGCTGAGGCAGGAGAATGGCGTGAACCTGGGAGGTGGAGCTTGCAGTGAGCTGAGATTGCGCCACTGCACTCCAGCCTGGGTGACAGAGCGAGACTCCATCTCAGAAAAAAAAAAAACAAAAAACAGGCTGGGCACAGTGGCTCATGCCTGTAATCCCAGCACTTTGGGAGGTCGAGGTGGGTGGATCACAAGGTCAGGAGTTCGAGGCCAGCCTGGCCAATATGGTGAAACCTTGTCTCTACTAAAAATACAAAAAAATTAGCCGGGCATGGGGGCACATGCCTGTAATCCCAGCTACTTGGGAGGCTGAGGCAGGAGAATTGCTTGAATCCAGGGGCAAAGGTTGCAGTGAGCCAAGATCACGCCACTGCACTGCAGCCTGGGTGACAGAGCGAGATTCCGTCTCAAAAAACAAAAACAAACAAACAAAAAAACCCTGCATTTGTATATGTCAATTTGACTGGGCTAAATTAAAACAAACAAACAAACAAATAAACAAACAAAAACACTGCATTTCTTCTGGAGAAACCTCCCTCGGTCAGACTTAATCAGATAAGGAAACTTCAGCAAAAGCCTCTCCTTTCTTGCTTCCTTGCTTCAGGAAAGAAAGAGGATGGTAGGTGATATGGTTTGGCTACGTCCCCACACCAATCTCATCTTGAATTGTAGCTCCCATAATTCCCACATGTTGTGGGAAGGACCCAGTAGGAAATAATTGAATCATGGAGGCTGTTCCCCCCATATCCCCATATTGTTCTCCTGGAACAGAATAAGTCTCATGAGAGCTGATGTTTTTATAAGGGGAAACCTCTTTCACTTGGTTCTCATTCTTTCTTGTTTGCTGCCATGTAAGGTGTGCCTTTTGCCTTCCACTGTGATTGTGAGGCCTCCCCGGCCATGTGGAACTGTGAGTCCATTAAACCTCTTTTTCTTTATCAATTACTCAGTCTTGGGTATGTCTTTATCAGCAGCATGAGAACAGACTAATACAGTAGGGTGGGGTTGAGGGGGCTGATGGTGTTAGACAGAGTGTTGGTCCTGAGGCTTATTTCTGAGGCCTTTCAATTTTATTTAATTCAAAGCACTCAACATGTCAAAGTGCCATTTTTGAGGATATGGTTTTCAGAACTCCAACGTTAGCAAGTACTAAATTGTTGCTTCTTGGGAAAATGTAAGGGGAAGTTTCTGTGAGCCTCTGGCTGCAACATTTTCATCAAATGATCAAGACATAATCTTGTTTTATATGTGTTTCTGTTTAAAGACACCTTATTTAACATACAAAATTTATTCATCAGCATTGAGATTATAGCCAATGGCACTATAGATCATATCTGAACAAAGTTTATGTCACATGTGCCTCCATAATGCACATCATGGTCTTTTTGTGCTTTGAGAGCACTTTAGCACTATGTTTGGGGGCCATTGTAAACATCAAAATCACCAAAAAAGTACAAAAATATGAAAACCACGACACTAAACGGATTGTGAAAAGGACACTTGATTTTAGTATGAGAGTTGAAACAAGAAGGCAGAACACGGTTTTGTTCAACATCAGCTGGGGAATGTGCAAGCTGGGAGAATGAAATTTTTGGCCAGTCTGTGTATGACAACAAAGGTGCTGTGAGTGTGAATTTTGGGGTTAGTAATAAATTTTAGCAGGTGGGTGAATTTGCAAATACAAATACATTTTAGCAAGAAGGTGGATTTGAAAATACAAAATCCACGAATAATGAGAATTGACATTCTGTGGGAGTTTTATTGAATGTGAAATGTAAAATCTATTTTCTAACTATTCACAACTACTTATGAATAATGAATTCATTTCCAAATATGTTCCTGTAAACAGTGTATATATGTTGGGGGGTGTCCCTGGAAGTGCTGAGTGGAACCTCCATTTGGGTGTTATTGTCACCTGACATTTCAGCCCCACTTTTGGGTTATATCACATAATCTTAAGAATTTAAAAGAATCTAATTAAAATATTTGTATGTTAATGTCCATTTGAGGATATTTCAGGAGTAAGAGTGTGTGTGGATTTAAAATGTCATAATTCTTGGCTTGGATTATTACAGTCATCTATTACCATATTTAGAATAATAGCTATGACAAGCTTCTGCAAGTAGGTCATGTTTGTGCTAATTGCTTGTCAAAGCTGTATCCCCAATTATCACCAACATAACATGTTGATGAGACAAAGTTGATTGCTTATTTATTGCAAAGTTTTTTTTTTTCTGAGATGAAGTTTCGCTCTTGTCACCTAGGCTGGAGTGCAGTGGCGCAGTCTCTGCTCACTGCAACCTCTGCCTCCCAGGTTCAAGTGATTCTCCTGTCTCAGCCTCATGAGTAGCTGGGATTACAGGCATGTGACATCATGCCGAACTAATTTTTTGTATTTTTAGTAGAGGTGGGGTTTCACCATGTTGGCCAGGCTAGTCTTGAACTCCTGACCTCAGGTGATCCACCCACCTCAGCCTCCCAAAGTGCTGGGATTATAGGCATGAGCCACAGCACCCGGCTTATTGCAAAGTTTATTGCTTACCTGTGTGGCAGGAAAATAATTGACCTCCCAAAGATGTCCACACACTCATCTCTGGAATATGTGAACATGTGAACTTACATGAAAAATGGAAATTAAGACCACATTTGGAATTAAAGTTGTTAACTCACTTTGAAATAGGGAGATTATCCTGGATTATCCAGATGGGGCTAATCACAAATTCTTAAAAGTGGAAGAGGGAGGCAGAAGAGAAAGAACCAAAGAGATGGCAGCGTGAGAAGGCCTCCCAGCCTATCATTGCTGACTGTGAAGATGGAGGAAGGGGCAGGGGCTGAGGACAGCAGGCAGCCTCTAGATGCTGGAAAAGTCAGACACAGGAGCCCAGAGCCTGCAGGAGGAACCTCTACCCGGCTGATGCCTGGATTTTAGGTCAGTGAGACCCACATTGAATGTCTGACCAAGAGGACTGTAGGATAACAAGTCTGGATTGTTTACAACACTGTTTGTGGTAATTTGTTACAGCAGCAATAGAAAATTAATACACTGGCAAGTGAGAGAGTACAGCCCTTGTAAATTTCTATCAGCATCTCAGAGGAGAGAAGGGGAGATCAGAATTTATTGAGAATTGCAAGTTTGGTTTAAGATGGGTCTCTGAAGGAGAGGATTTGATTAGAATTGTGTGAGAATCATGATACAACAGTCTGGGCTTAGAGAAAATAGTGAGGTGAGGATTTGTGGGGAAGGATTCAAAGATTCAAGCTGTAAACTCGGTCTATGACTTCCCCTGAAGAGTTGATAAAGCATTTGGGAAGTTCCTATAATGAAAAATCAAACCATTCTTTAGGTAGGACAGTCCTCGAAAAGTAATACTAATGGAACAATAGAATAACAAAGTCATGTTAATATCAGTGGGAAGGTGTGGCTTCAGTTCTCAGTGTCCAGGCTGAGATGGTTCTCTTGGTTCTTGATTTAATAGCTGATCTTCTGTAGAAAAATGTATAGCTGTCACTGCCCTGCTTCCTCTGTGTATTAATTTATGACTATGATCAAAGGCACAAAAGCAATATAAGTATGATCTAGATAGAAAAAAAGAAGTATTTGGCAGCTAACTATGAAGAAAATAGAGCATTCTGATGGCTGCTTTCATTACTATCACTGTGTACACTGCTGAAAGTAGAACATGAGCAGAAAATAATAATTTTCGAATTTAAAACATACTTTGCTGTCTACTTATGACATGCTAATAAGGTAACAAATTCTTATCAATCATGTTTGAAAAGGACACAAATAGAACACAGTGCTTGCCATTTTAGTGATTGTCAGATTTCTTGTGACAACTGAGAATGTTAATTTTATAGTAAACTTGCCATTACTCTGTATGTAGTTCATCATGATGTCTTCTGAAGTCCTTTCAGTCATGGCCTAGTGTTAAATACCAATGCAATGCTGCTTTGATCAATGCAATGCATGCAATGCCCATAAAACTAATGTCTTGTAAAACTACTTTGTAGCCAGAAATCTTTAAGACATTACCAGTATTCTGAGATAACACAGAATACTCTCTCATAATTTTTAAATCTTTAAATATTAATTTCAACATCAAACACAATTCATTATGGTACCACTTTTTTTAACATGATTAACTTGATAGCTAATACAAATCAATGTGAATGCAAATATATAAGAAATGACATAGGTAAGACAATAAACATCTGATTATTTGCTCAGCAAATATTTTCTTACCAACTTTACAAACCTCTTTTTTTTTGCATTATTTTGAAACATTTACTTTTGCTAGATTCAGTGAAGCAAGTAAAGTTTGAATTTGAAAATAAACTAAACTGTGATTTGTGGAACAGGTTTTTATTTCACTTTTGAAATAAATGACACATACTGCAATTAATTAAATTTGAGACAATTTGATTATTAAATTTGAGATAATGACTTTGAGCAAATTTATCAAAATTTATTATAATAACTCTTTTAAAATAATCGCATTTTTATTCATGTGCTATGTTAAACCACATAATCAAACTGAAACTTTAAGTACACAGGTCCCAGAACAGAGCAGTTTTTCCTCAAGACAGGAAATTCCGGTCTACCTGAGTCAGTGCAAAAAGGAACTTTTCTCTGCTTTAACCCTTACAACAAATTAACTTGGATTAACCCTGATCTTAACCAATCAGCTTTTTGTCTATTGTTTTGTTTAATTGTTCTCATTTTACAGAAGCTACTGTTCTTCCATTGTCTGTGGAAGCTCTCATCCTATTTTGTAGAATGCAGGCTGCCCTGATTCATGACTTACAAATAGAAGCCAATTACATCTATAACTAAATTTGTTCTAATTTTGTCTTTTAAAAAAGTTATCGTCATAGGCCAGGCACAGTGGCTCACACCTAAAATCCCAGCACTTTGGAAGGTCAAGGCAGGCAGATTGCTTGAACCCAGGAGTTTGAGACCAGCCTGGGCAACATGGTGAAACACAGTTTCTACAAAAAATAACCAGATATGGTGGCATGTGCCTGTAATCCCAGCTACTCCAAAGACTGAGGTGGAAGAATCATTTGAGCCCAGGAGGTCAAGGCTGCAGTGAGCCATGATCACTACAGCCTGGGCCACAGGGCAAGACTCTGTCTCAATAAAACAAACAAACAAACAAACAAAAAACAGTTAACATCATAAATTTTGTTTTTATTAAGAAACGGCAACTTAACACTTTCTTAGCTCTTGAGGATGTAAATTGGTTATCTAACACATATTAATGTCTCAAATATTGTATTATCTTTTAAAAATATGTTTGTGTAGAATATGGAGTGAATTAAGTTAAAATCCAGATAAATATTTTCATTATCTTGAAAAGTTTCCAAAATGCTATGTGTTTTTGCATATAATTATTTACAACTTATTTTTAACACATTACTTCAGCCTATTAGGGATCCAATGACATAGCCTGGATGTTTGTCTCCTAAACCTCATGTTGAAATTTGAACCCCTGCGTTGGAAGTGGGGCCTAATGGGAGGTGTTAGGGTCTTGGGAGCAGATCCCTCATGAAAAGATTGTTGCCCTCCCCGGGCAGAGGGGATGAATGAGCTCTCTGTTAGTTCCCAAGAAAGCTAGTTATTACAAAGAGCCTAGCACCCCCTCCCCCCTCTTTCCTCTTTTCTCACTATGTGATCTCACTATGTGATCTCACTACATGCCGGTTTCCCTTTGCCTTCTGCCGTGTGTGGAAGCAACCTGAGAAATTCACCAGAAGCTGAGCAGATGCTGGTGCCATTCTTCTGTATGGGCTGCAGAATCATGAGCCAAATAAACCTCTTTTTTTAGTACATTTTTCAGTCTCAGGAGTTTTTTTTAATAGCAACACAAGTGGGTTAAGATATTCAATGCAATGGTTCATGCCAAAAAATACTTTGCTGTCCCATGTCACGTTATAGACTTCAGGAGAAAGGACTTTTAGAAGGCATAAAGACATTTACAAAGCACAGTAGTCCCTGTTTTTATTAAAACACATCATTGCTCTGTCTAAGTATTTGCTCTGGTTCTGTAAGTGACTGTCCCAGCACACCTCTGGCCTTCAGGTTTATTCTATTTTCCCAGCACATCACAGTTTTGCTAATTAGTAAAACTCCAATTTCTCATGAAAATAATCAGATTTCTGGTTTCTCATAAAAAGAAATCAGAGAAGACCTGGTCACACTGGGAGGCATCCCTTGTAGGGTAGGACTATGCCCTTTCAATGAGCCAGGCTGTGTCCTGAGAGACACCATTCCCTCCCAGCTCCATTTACTCCTTACCTCTCCTTGAAGGCTTTTACCTGCTATGATCTTTAGCAACTCTGCTGCTTTTGCTTGCAAGAGAAGATTAGGCATATAATTAACATTTCAGTAGCAGATCAGGCAGAGTCAGAATGAGGGCTTTTGAAACACATCGCAGCATTCATTTACAAGTGATTAGTCGTGGCCACAGGACTGGCTGTCGCTGATTTGCCTTGCTTTAGGTAAGCCATTTTTATCTTCCCTCTACTTCTGGCTGTTGGAATGTTTCCATCTTCCAGCATATGGCACACTTAGTTCCTGAGGTTTTTGCTCCCAGGAAAAGAGAAGGTCCCCAAACTTAATTTTATCCCGGAAAGAGTGCATCTAAACCTTTAATTCAGAGCAGATGATCACTAATCCTAGCATAGTCAGACCTAAGCAGGCAATATTTAGGGACAGACAAACTTTGAAATAATAGCAACTGGCTATTGTATCTCTACTAAGAACTCTGCCTCAAGCGTAGACATGGTTTTCTCCTATAAATCTCACCCTTAGGAACTGACAATTTGTCTTAGGTCAGGATGATATTAGTTTAGCACTCACAATAAGTTTTTCTGGAAATTTAGAATGGTAACAGAAGTTTATATTCTTAGGAATAAATATAAACTATTTTCTTCCTACTATGTTCTGTGTGTCATTGTGGCTGGTGAATAAAGAAGGGACAGACACTTTGGGAGGCCGAGGTGGGCAGATCATGAGATCAGGAGATTGAAACCATCTTGGCCAACATGGTGAAACCCCATCTCTACTAAAAATACAAAGATTAGCCGGGCGTGGTGGCATCTGCCTGTAATCCCAGCTACTTGGGAGGCTGAGGCAGGAGAATCGCTTGAACCAGGGAGTTAGAGATTGCAGTGAGGTAAGATTGTGCCACTGCACTCCAGCCTGGTGACAGAACAAGACTCCATCTCAAAAAAAAAAAAAAAAGGACAGAAAGAAAGAGAGCAATTTCTCCCTCCAAGCTTCCATACTCTCTTCATCTGCAGTGCATATGGACATGTGAACACTTTCCTTCACTACTGGACTTAACAGACTGACACATGAGGGGGCAGGCATCACCCTCCCTGCAAGGCAACACAAGAAATGGTTCAAGGTGAGGCAGAGGACAGGTGATGTTCCTGACCTGGCTCTGAACTTTGCTGGCTGAGTGACCATGGATGAATGGCTGATCCACCATAATTCTCATCTTTAAAATGAGATTTTAGAATGGGTTGTGTTGTAGATTAGTACAGCCATTATGAAAAACATTATGGAGGTTCCTCAAAACCTTAAAACTAGAACGAGCATATGACCCAGCAATCTCACTCATGGCATATATGGAAAGAAAATGAAATCAGTATGTCAAAGAGATGTCTTCACTTCTATATTTACTGCAGTGTTACTCACAATAGCCAAGATACGCAATCAACCTAAGTGTTCATCAATGAATACATGGATTTATAAGATGTGGTATATATATGAATACTATTGAACCAAAAAACAGAATGAAATCCTGTTATTTTCAACAACATGGATGAACCCGGAGGACATTAGGTTAAGTGAAATAAGTTAGGCACAGAAAGAGAAATATTGCATGATCTCACGCACATGTAGAATCTAAAAAGTTGGGCTGGGTGTGGTGGCTCATGCCTGTAATCCTAGCACTTTGGGAGGCCGAGGAGGGTGGATCACCTGAGGTCCGGAGTTCAAGACCAGCCTGGCCAACATGGCAAAACCCCATCTCTACTAAAAATGCGAAAGTTAGCCGGTCATGGTGGCACACGCCTGTAATCCCAGCTACTTGGGAGGCTGAGGAAGGACAATCATTTGAACCCAGGGAGGTGGAGGTTGCAGTGAGCCGAGATCACACCACTGCACTCCAGCCTGTGTGACGGGAGCTAGATTTCATCTCAAAAAAAAAAAAAAAAGTTTATGTCATAGAAGTAGAAAGTAAAATGGTTGTTACCAGAGACTGGGATGTTGGGGGCAATGGGAAGATACTGGCCAAAAGATATATAATTACACTTAGATAGTTAAATGTCCAGGAAAGAACAAATGTATAGAGACAGAAAGAAGATAAGCAATCACTTGGGGCCGAGGGATGGTGAGGAGAGGATAGATGGAGCGAGGAGAGAAATGAGGAAAGACTACTAATGGTCATGGAGTTTCTTTTTTGGGTGATGAAAATGCCCTAAAATTAATCGTGGTGATGGCTGCGCAACCCCTGAACATACTAAAAACCACTGAAGTGTATACTTTAAATGGGTGAATTGTATGATATATGAATTATATCCCAATAAAGCTGTTTAAAAAAAATGGTTGTGATGAGGAGTGATGCCTATGAAACCTTTAACATAGTGCCATATACAGTAACAACTCAGTAATATTTAGTTATTTGTATTATTATGCCATCTCCAAGACACCTCACCACTAGTCTCTAGAGTATCACAAGTAAAACTATGTGGAATCTTCCACTCACTCCAGTTGCCACTGTGGCAATCATGTGGTCTATAAAATATACTGTCCTCTTTCAGACCTGGAAGTGGAAGGAGGCTGCACACATTTGAAAGAAAATTGTCCAATTAAATTCATTATCTTTATGACATAGAGATATGGAAAATGGATGTAAATGCAGGAGCTTTGTTTTTAAAAGTTGAATAATAAATTCTGCTGAAATACAATGTCATTCACTATGTAGGCAAATAACATCTACAAAAATTTAGGTAGAGGGATGTATACATCTATTAGGATATTCTAGAATGACTTTTTAAAGGTTATGCTGTAAAAACGCTACCAGGTGTTAGAAATAGATCAAACTGCGTCAATCTTTTTTTTTTTTTTTTTTTTTTTTGAGATGGAGTCTTGCTCTGTCGCCCAGGCTAGAGTGCAGTGGCGCGATCTTGGCTCACTGCAAGCTCCGCCTCCCGGGTTCACGCCATTCTCCTGCCTCAGCCTCCCGAGTAGCTGGGACTACAGGCGCCTGCCACCCACCCGGCTGATTTTTTTGTATTTTTAGTAGAGACAGGGTTTCACCTTGTTAGCCAGGATGGTCTCTATCTCCTGACCTCGCAATCCGCCCACCTCAGCCTCCCAAAGTGCAGTGATTACAGGCGTCAGCCGCTGCGCCCGGCCTCCTCCATAGCCCTTCTAACAGAAGCACAAAATGACAACTCTAGAAGAAACATTTACAACTCTTTCCATTTTTCATCATACCTTTAAATTATAGGATGTCATTTGATGGTTTATTTCAGTGGTCTGTTGTTCTACTTGGTGGTCTATTTCATTATAAAATATATCTTTTATGACAGTAAACCACTGGACTACAGAGTCATGATAATTTCTAAATTTTGCTGCTGACCTCTAGACTCACAGTCTGTAAATAGTCTGACTTTATATCACTCCTATAAATGTTGTCAGGTTAGGGTCAAGTAAATAATTAGAAAATAATTCAGTATTTTTTAATTAAGCATTATGATTTTTATCTTTTTGCAAGTTTAGAGTAACTTTTTCTTGGACAAATGCTTCTCTTGACCCTGACACTCTCTGAAGATTTGTTTTGTGTGCCAAATTGTATTACTGTTCCCAATTACTTGCTGTCCTCCAAGTAAGAGGATTATACATCCCTGATACAATGGAGTTGGGATTGGTCATGTGACTTGCTGCAGCCCATAGAACGTGAAGAGAAATGCTGAGAGCCACTGCTGTGAAGAAGCCCACATTCTGCCCATAATGGCCAGAGAGCACATCAGCCATAAATTAGGCTGTTCAGTTCATAGCCTGCCTCCCTCCAAGCAAACATTATGGTGATAGGCAGAATACTGCTAGGAATCTTAAAGGTTTGGTCATTTTCTTTTCTCATTTTCAGAGCTTTGTGCACTTTTGACCCATATTGTTTTTAAAACTTTGCCACTTAGGATAGATTTACAGCAACCCATAGGAAACAAAATTTAAAAACAATATATAAGGCAATTATCTAAGAGCTATAATTTTTAAATTAAAAGATTTTAAAACACTAAAAGGAATGGGAGGAAAGTTCTCTACTAATTTATTAAATGATACAAAAGAAAATAGACTGGAGAAAAATGACTAATAACAAATACAGCATCCTCTTTCATATTTTAATATTCTACATATTAGATTTAATGATGATCAGGTATTTGAGAGTATATTTATTGTCATAAGTTAGGCATAAAGGTATATATAGACACATTGATAAATTAAGTGCTTTTGTGTGATTGTATACCATATCTACATTTAGTTTTTGTGAACTATATGTAGTTCACATATATATCACGTGTCATGCACATATATGTCATGCATGTGACATATATCACACACATACATTTAGAAAAAAAGTTATATGAATGAAAATATGTGTCCATCTCCTAGCTTAATAAATTAAACATTACCAATATTTATTAGTCCCCAAGGTAAACGCTATCCTAAATTTTCTTTATCATTCCTTTATTTTTTATTTGTGATTCTTTGAATATACTCTTTTGTTTTTCCTTTTTTTTTTTTTTTTTGAGATGGAGTCTTGCTTTGTCGCCCAGGCTGGAGTGCAGTGGCACAATCTCGGCTCACTGAAAGCTCCACCTCCCGAGTTCATGCCATTCTCCTGCCTCAGCCTCCCGAGTAGCTGGGACTACAGGCGCCCGCCACCTCGTCTGGCTAATTTTTTTGTTTTTTTAGTAGAAACAAGGTTTCACCGTGTTAGCCAGGATGGTCTTGATCTCCTGACCTCGTGATCTGCCCATCTCGGCCTCCCAAAGTGCTGGGATTACAGGCGTGAGCCACTGCGCCTGACCTGTTTTTCCTCTTTTTAAAGACTTTGTAGACTTGGAACATACATATTAACTCTGTGATTTTTTAAAAGCTATTATTGTTCAACTTGAGTTTTTGAGATTCAGGCATGCTGATACATGTAATTAATGTCCTTAATTTTCACTGCTATATGATATTCCACTGAATGCATCTGCCACATTTTATTCATCCATTTTTTGGTTTTTAGGCATCTTAGTTGTTTATTTTTCCTTTTTTGGCTTTCATAAAAAAAGTTTCTATGAATATTTTAGTTTATAACATCTTTTCCCAGTGACTTTTCGATTTTCCTATTCACAACCTATTTAACTGAGTTTACTGGTTTGAATAGAGAACTTTGGGAGGCAACCAATGTGACTTATTTTAGCAGACGGGATGGTGGTTGAGGTGAACTGATGTGCACATGAGGTCAGGTCAGTTGTGCACATGGGCATAGCCTTTTCTCAGTGATACTTCTGAACAGCCCAGCACATTATCGCTGGGAAGTCCTTTAGAGACCATGGGTCCGATTTCCTCTTCTTGAATTCTGTGCCAATGCATTTTCAAAAATTACTGTCATGGCTGGATGCGGTGGCTCACGCCTGTAATCCCAGCACTTTGGGAGGCCAAGGCGGGCGGATCACGAGGTCAGGAGATCAAGACCATCCTGGCTAACATGGTGAAACCCCGTCTCTACTAAAAATACAAAAAATTAGCCAGGCGTGGTGGCGGGAGCCTGTAATTCCAGGTATTCAGGAGGCTGAGGCAAGAGAATGGCGTGAACCTGGGAGGCGGAGCTTGCAGTGAGCCGAGATGGCGCCACTGCACTCCAGCCTGGGAGAAGACAGAGACTCCGTCTCAAAAAAAAAAAAAAAAAAAAACAAAAAACTGTCATGTTAATGTAGTTTCCTGTGAGAAACAAGTGAATTAAAGAGTTAAAAATTAATCGTGTTACAGATGAGCTTGTTTAATTGCTGCATTCCTTCTTTTTCTGTAGTGACTTTATATGAGCACTGAGAGGCAGAAATGGTGATGAGGGTTGAGAATTTGCGGTTGTTTTCTTCCCAACTAACTTGTAAATTTAGAATGACCTAAATTTAACGACAACAGCTGCAAACTCTAATCTGAGTACTATATTATAATATTAACCGCTGAATGAAACTAGACATATTATGTCAACGTAAGAGCAACATTTTCAGGGAAGGGTGAGGAATTTGGACTATTTTAAAAACTAAAGGAATACAGCAGGCAAAAGCAAACACCAATCTGCTGACATCAGATAAAGACAAACTTTATTTCTGAAAAAAGAAACTTAGGGGAGAAAAGCTTAGGGCAAACCACCAGCTGATATAGTTTAGATGGCCAGGCGCGGTGGCTCACGCCTGTAATCCCAGCACTTTGGGAGGCCGAGGCGGGCAGATCACAAGGTCAGAAGATCGAGACCATCCTGGCTAACATGGTGAAACCCCATCTCTACTAAAAATACAAAAATTAGCCGGGCCTGTGTAGTCCCAGCTACTCGGGAGGCTGAGGCAGGAGAATGGCGTAAACCCGGGAGGCGGAGCTTGCAGTGAGCCGAGATCGTGCCACTGCCCTCCAGCCTGGGAGAGAGTGCAAGACTCCATCTCAAAAAAAAAAAAAAAAAAGATATAGTTTGGATGTTTGTTCTTTCCAAATCTCATGTTAAGATGTGATTCCCATGTTGGAGGTAGGCCCTGGTGGGAGGTGTTTGGGTCATGGGGGTGGAGCCCTCATGAATGGTTTGATGCCCTCCTCATGGTAACGAATAAGTCCTCCCTGCATTAGTTCATGCAAAAGCTGGTTGTTTAAAGGAGTCTAGGCTGGGTACAGTGGCTCACGCCTGTAATCCCAGCACTTTGAGAGGCTGAGGCTGGTGGATTGATTGAGCTTAGGAGTTCGAGACCACCCTGGGCAACATGGTGAAAGCCCGCCTCTACTAAAATACAAAAAAGTAGCCAGGCCTGGTGGAGTGCAACTGTAGTCCCAGCTACATGGGAGGCTGAGGCACAAGAATTGCTTGAGTCTTGGAGGCAGAGGTTGCAGTGAGCCAAGATCGCACCACTGCACTCCAGCTGGGGCTACAGAGTGAGACTCTGTCTCAAATAAATTAATAAATTAATTAATGAGTCTGGCATCTCTCTTGTTCCCTCTCTTACCATGTCATACACCAGCTCCCACTTTGCCTTTTGCAATGATTGTAAGCTTCCTCTGGCCTCAGCAAAAGCTGATACTGTCATTACACTTTTTGTACAGCCTGCAGAACTGTGAACCAAATAAACCTCTTTTCTTTATAAATTATCCAGCCTCACATATTTCTTTATAGCAACACAAAATCGACTAACACACCAGCAGACATGGAGTTCTTGTTCTCAAAGCCAAGGCGGGCAGATCACCTGAGGTCAGGAGTTCAAGACCAGCTTGGCCAACATGGCAAAACCCCATCTCTAGTAAAAATTAAAAAATTAGCCGGGTGTGGTGGTGTGCACCTGTAATCGCAGCTACTCTGGAGGCTGAGGCAGGAGAATTGCTTGAACTCAGCAGGTGGAGGTTGCTGTGAGCTGAGATTGCACCACTGCACTCCAGCCTGGGTGACAGAGCAAGACTCTGTCTCAAAAAAAAATTATTATAATCACAAAGTTTAATTTACAGATATGACCTGTTTGTGCAGGGACCTCACAGTCTCCGTGTCTATTTACAGAATCTCCAGCTTTGAACTCACTAAGATAGGGCAACCTCAGTTTCAGGTAGCTGGAATGGAAACCCCCATATCACAGTTCTGACTTCATTGTTCTTTATATCTAATCCCAGGTATACCTTGTATAGAATCTGTTACAAGGTGAAGTAAGTGAGGTACTCCCCTTAGGAACACAATTAAATGGGTAAGCACAAAACTTAGCAATCAAAATAAATAATGTTTTAATACATTATTTAAAAATATTAAAATTAATGCAAAAAAGTCACCATGAGCAAATATTAAAATTTAGACAGCAGGATCTGAGCCTGCACTTTTGCAACTCACCTTGTTCATCTCACCTTAATTCCTGTTAATTTCCTTCTCAATTAGTTTCCAGCAGGACAAAAATTCGTTGGACTTGGTATGAAGATTCAATCCATACCTTGCAGAAATATTTGGTCTAAGAAGGATATTTCATCTAGGACGAGGTCATTTATTAAGTTTAATTCTCCCATGATGTCTTCAAGGCAACAAATATAGTCTAAGACCCTCTATGACCAGTTTTATTTGCCACTTTCCAATTATTTTGTCACTACACAGCCAATCACAATCTGTTGTAAGATTTAACTACAAATGATGACTTACTCTTGCTATCATGATTAGGATGATTATATAGTTTTCTTCATTCAAATTGGGACATTCTTTATTTGAAAGGAGTGCTATAGAAATCATGCCAGGACTAATGGGACTGACTTGGACAAAGCAGTATTGCTTTCGGTATGCGCTATTATATTTTAACCACATTCTGGTCTCATGGATGACTTTATTAGCATAAGAGTGGCCACTTTTAAAAAGCAGCATTTCTGGGAGGCTGAGGGAGGAGAATGGTGTGAACCCGGGAGGCAGAGCTTGCAGTGAGCCGAGATCGCACCACTGCACTCCGGCCTGGGCGACAGAGAGAGACTCTGTCTCAAAAAAAATAAATAAATAAAAAATAAAAGTAAAAATAAGAAAGCAGCATTTCCTACATATTGCATTCAATTTTTTACTTACCTATCCCTTTGACTTTTAGACTTTTTTTCTTAGTCTGTGCTTATGTCTTTGTGATGTTTCCATCAGACAGCAGGCGGCACTGCAGCACACTGTGCACCGAGTTTTGCATTCGTGCCATCCTTTTATACTTATTTATTTATTTAGACAGAGTCTCACTCTTGTTGCTCAGGCTGGAGTGCAGTGGTGCGATCTTGGCTCACTGTAACCTCTGCCTCCCGGGTTCAAGCGATTCTCCTGCCTCAGCCTCCCCTGTAGCTGGGACTACAGGCACCCACCACCACGCCCAGCTAATTTTGTATTTTTAGTAGAGACGGGGTTTCACCACGTTGGTCAGTCTGGTCTCGAACTTCAGGACTTAGGTGATCCACCTGCCTCAGCCTCCCAAAGTGCTAGGGTTACAGGTGTGAGCCTCCACCCTGGCCTTACGCCATTCCTTGAAATTTGCGTTTATGGCATCTTTGACTTACTCAGTAACACATCTTGTACCATCGTGCTAGAAATGCTAACTTATGTTCAGAATTTCTGCATCCTTCTTAAGTGAAACTTTGCCAAGCAAGTAAACCTATGATAATACGGTAATGAAATCTTATCCCAGTATCTCATTTCTAGTGCCATAATAGTGAGAATTTATCTTGTCATCTTCAGAGGGGCTTAACCTCGCTGATTCTGTCAGTAGTAAAGGATATATTTAATTGATTCAGCAGGAAGTTCTGTCTTTAAGCTCATTCTCTTTCCCCTATGCGGAGAGTGAGGACAAGCTTCTGCAAAAGGGCCGATTAGCAGAACTTTTGATATTCTGAAGACAGTTACTGTCCCTCTCTTGCTCTTTCTCTTGCTCTGTGTGTGTGTGTATGTGTGACACACACACATTTGTTTATATAAATATTAACATATATATTTAATATTTTCCAGTCCTTATCTCAATGCTCTTGATTGATAATGAGGGGCAGTGAAAGTCATTACAGAGATATACAAAGTTTACATTAACTGTATCTAGATGTAGAGTTTTTTAAATCATTTGAACTCTTGAGTTTCAACATTTTTTTAAAGCAATAAATGAAAGCCTTCAGAGTGCAAAAATTTTTAATATGATATTAATTTGAAAACCTCAAAGTCTCTGCAGTGATTTTAAATATGATGCAGACTTCTACTCTAAAAATATGAAATCTAGATTATTAAAGTATTACTAGAATATGGCTTTAGTTGTTAATTTAAAAATCTAAATAAAATACAACAGTTTTTATGACAGTTCTGAGGGAAAAAAGACACTGTGGATCGTGTAGGAGTTAAAGGCTGAATCTTCATTTCCTGCTCTCTGAAACTGTACCAGTGATTGACAACCACAAAATAGAGAAAGATTAATGCAGAATATGTCAGTGTAGCAGAGAAATTCCACACTTCATAAAACATTTTTCACAGAGATTAAAAAAAAGAACATTATCAAGAGAACACAACCCCTGAGTAATAAATGTTAATATTTACATCAATATATAATATACTATAAATATTAATATTTAAATGACACTGGAGATAACCTAAGGAAAAACTATCAGTTTGACTGGGCCACAGGGTGGCTGAGATATTTGGTCAAACGTTATTCTGTGTGTCTGTGAGGGTGTTTTCTGAATGAGATTAACATTTGAATCTCTAGCTGAGTGAAGCCCACTGCACTCCCCAATATGGATGGTCCTCATCCTCTTGGTGGGAGGCCTGAATAGAACAAAACAACTGACCCTCCCATGAGTACTGGGGAGCTCCTTTTGCCTGACTGTGTGAACTGGGACATTGGTCTTTTCCTACATTCTTAAATGAACTAAAACATTGGCTCTTCTTGAGCCTCAAGGCTGCAAGCTTTTGGACTATACCTTACCTCTGCTGGGTCTCCAACTTGCTGACTTCAAATTTCCGTGTTAATCAGCTTCTGTCATTACTTGAGCCAATTCTCAATTCTTTAGACAGTCCCCAACTTACAATGGTTCAAAATGATTTTTCAGCTAATGATGGTGTGGGCTGTTTTGTTTTTATTTAATAAATTGACAATTACTTTAGCTAAAATAATAAAGATTGCATTTTGTTTTTTACTTTCAACATTGTATTTAATAAGTTACATTAAATATTCAACACTTCATTATAAAATAGGCTTTGTGTTAGATGATTTGGCCCAACCGTAGGCTAAATGTATGCTAATGTAAGTGTTCTGAGCACATTTAAGGTAGGCTAAGCTAAGCTATGAGGTCCAGTAGGTTAGGTGTATTAAATGCATTTTCAACTTGTCAGAGACAAGTGAACCAGAGTAACTCCATCTTAAATAGGAGCTGGGTAAAATGAGGCTGAAATCTCCTGGGCTGCATTCCCAGATGGTTAAGGCATTCTAAGTCATAGAATGAGATAGGAGGTCGGCACAAAATACAGATCATAAAGACTTTGCTGATAAAACAGGTTGCAGTAAAGCAACCAGCCAAAACCCACCCAAACCAAAATGGCGATGAGAGTGACTCTGGTCGTCCTCACTGCTACTCTCCCACCAGCACCATGACAGTTTACAGATGCCATGGCAACGTCAGAAAGTTAGCCTATATGGTCTAAAAGGGGAGGGATGAATAATCCACCCCTTGTTTGGCAAATCTCAAGAAATAACCATAAAAATGGGCAACCGGCCGGGTGTGGTGGCTCACGCCTGTAATCCCAGCACTTTCGGAGGCCGAGGCGGGTGGATCACAAGGTCGGGAGTTTGAGACCAGCCTGACCAATATGGTGAAACCCTGTCTCTACTAAAAATACAAAAATTAGCCAGGCCTGGTGGTGCACACCTGTGATCCAAGCTGCTCAGGAGGCTGAGGCAGGAGAATCACTTGAGCCCTGGAAGGGGAGGTTGCAGTGAGCCTAGATAGTGCCACTGCACTTCAGGCTGGGCAACAGAGCAAGACGCCATCTCAAAAAAAAAAAAAAAAAAAGGGCAATCAGCAGCCCTTGGGGCTGCTCTTTCTATGGAGTAGCCATTCTTTTATTCCTTTACTTTCTTAATAAACTTACTTTCACTTTGCACTGTGAACTCGCCCTGAATTCTTTCTTGCACAAGATCCAAGAACCCTCTCTTGGGGTCTGGATCTGGACCTCTTTCCTGTAACAAACTTATGATGGGTTTATTGTGACATAATAACCCCATTGTAAGTTGAGGAACATCTGTGTGTGTGTGTGTGTGTGTGTGTGTGTGTCTATGTGTAGACACAGATAGAAAGAGAGATAGAGAGAGACAGTACTCTAGAGAAACCTTACTAATAATATATGTAGAACAAACAAACAAAACAAAACCATTTCTATATTATGTCACGCCTAACTTGTTGCTTTCCACTCTGGTATTATTGTTGAATAAATGAACAAATGCCACACAGTTATAAAATGATACTTTTTCCATTTTTATAGCCAATTCAAACAGAAAAGCAATCTTATGGATACTATGGTCCATATCATAAAAGCATATTTTATTTTTTTACTTTATAGAGTAGATACTGTCAGTAAACATTAATCTAAAAATTAATTTTTAGATTAATGACAGCCATACTAGTTATAGTTTATGAATCATGTTTGGTCAACTAATAGCAGGATATAATTTCTACTTGGCCAAGCCCAGTGGCTCACAGCTGTAATCCTTGCACATCGGGAGCTCAAGGGGAGAGGATCACTTGAGCCCAGGAGTTCAAAACCAACCTGGACAACATTTCTACAAAAAAATGTAAAAATCTGCCAGGCACAGTGGCACACCTGTGGTCCCAACTACTAGGGTGGCTGAGGTGGGAGGATCATCTGAACCTGGGAGGTGGAGGCCGCAGTGAGATCTGATCACACCACTACACTCCAGCCTCGGCAACAAAGTGAGACCTCACCTCTCAAAAAACAAATCATTTATATGGACTTAGTTCCTTTAACGTGAAGTAATGCCCCATATGTGCACACTCCATTGATTTGTAGGAAAAAATTGATGCAAGGATGAGGGATGCATAAAGGAAGAATTTCTCCAGTATCTCTCAATCTTTTTTTCTTTTTCTTCTTTTTTTTTTTTTTTTTTTTGAGACTGAGTCTCGCTCTGTTGCCCAGTCTGGGGTGCAGTGGCACGATCTGGGTTCACGGCAACCTCCGCCTCCGGGGCTCCAGCAATTCTTCCTGCTTCAGCCTCTAGAGTAGCTGGGATTACAGGAGCCTGCCACCACACCCAGCTAAATTTGTTTGTACTTTCTAGTAGAGACTGGGTTTCACCATGTTGGCCAGGCTGGTCTTGAATTTCTGACCTCAGGTGATCCGCCTGCCTAGGCCTCCCAAAGTGCTGGGATTACAGGTGTGAGACACTGTGCCCGGTCCAGTATCTCTCAATCTTGATTTAGGGGTTAGAGACTTCTTGGCCCCGACCTTGTGACCACTTTCACCAGTTATCTCCATGCCCGCTCTGGAGAAGTGAAGCTAGGGAGGCCTTCAGCTGCTGGCTCACTAGGAAGCACTCACAGCGGGAGGGAGCTGACTCTGCCCTTCAGGTGGTTTTAGGTCCACATCTGTGGAGGGCCAGGAGCTGGTAACTATTCTGTGATGCACGTTGAATTTTCTCCACTGTAACTCATTCCTTGGATATCTTGTCAGTTCACTCACAAATGATATGTTGACAGTATTTGTGTTAGAACAGCATGTCCTAAAGTGGCATTTTACATGTAGCTGCTTTGTGCATTTATCTTTTATAATACAAAACTATTATCCTTAAAAAAATGTCATTTAAGTACAAGCTTAAAAAAGACTTTCGGGCCGGG
Source organism: Gorilla gorilla gorilla (assembly GCF_029281585.2). NCBI lineage: Eukaryota > Metazoa > Chordata > Mammalia > Primates > Hominidae > Gorilla > Gorilla gorilla. The sequence goes on along the minus strand of NC_073236.2, from coordinate 31,855,705 downwards.
CGCGGTGGCTCACGCCTGTAATCCCAGCACTTTGGGAGGCCGAGGCGGGTGGATCACGAGGTCAGGAGATCGAGACCATCCTGGCTAACACGGTGAAACCCCATCTCTACTAAAAATACTAAAAATTAGCCGGGTGTGGTGGCGGGCGCCTGTAGTCCCAGCTACTCGGGAGGCTGAGGCAGGAGAATGGCGTGAACCCAGGAGGCGGAGCTTGCAGTGAGCCGAGATCGCGCCACTGCACTCCAGCCTGGGCGACAGAGCGAGACTCCGTCTCAAAAAAAAAAAAAAAAAAAAAGACTTTCGGAAGTAGTTACCAATTTAGGGATACACCTGGGATACGACATTATTCTTTTTAATCAAAACTTCAGCCCCATGGAAAATGTAGCAGTAGACACTTTAGACGACAGTGACACAAATCATATCCTTTTATGTTTGGATAGGCTTTAACTTCTAAAATCATCTCTTACCCCATTCTCCTACTTTTAAGGAAAAAAGTTTCATTTTACCTTGGCATGTCATGACTGCTGACATGATTTCCAACATGCCATTAAATAGAATCATCTTGAAGAAGGAAGGAGGGGAAGGAAGTGGAGGGAGAAAACCCAGATTATCGGAGGCTCTGGTAAACATTTGATAGGAATCACTATCTCCCTTAGTCCTCAAAAAACTCCACAAACCAGATATTGTGCATCTTGCAAAAGCAGAAACACAAAGCAGAAAGGTCAAGCAACTTGCCTCTGATGTCACTATTAAGGAGAGCAGAGCACAGCCTCAAGTTCAGGCCCTGGTTCTAGAGCCCCTGTTCTAACCACTGCTTGCGGCTGCCCACCCTGCAGAACATGCTGGCATACTATGCAGAGGCAAAGGCAATATTTTACTGAAATGTCAGAGGTTTATGTTATTGGCATACTACAGATGACCTTCTTTGTGGCCCCAATTTTGCTTCAAATAATAGAAAATGCACAGTAGGCTGGGGATGGTGGCTCACACCTGTAGTACCAGCACTTTGAGAGGCTGAGGTGGGAGGATCACTTGAGGCCAGGAATTTGAGACTAGCCTGGGCAACACAGAAAGACTGTCTCTACCAAACAAAGAAAGTGCACAATAGTTCCACATACACATTTTACATCTGACAGAAACTAAGAAACAAAAATCTGGAATACCTCCACCTAAGACTGTACAGCCCCTGGTTACACAGATGTGACTGAATATTTCTGTGGGACTCTCAGGTTGCTGGTTCTCATTTCCATTCTGATTTCTGCATCTTTCCACTTTCATGAATTGTATTTTACACTATGTAAGTTGCAACCATTTGGAAAAACAAACAAAAATAAGTATTTTTGCAGCTAATTAATTTATAAAGTTTTTATTTTTAATTCACCTCATTTCAATGGGGAAATAAGTATAAGATACAAAATAGAGTCATGAATAAAATAAAATAAAACGTGTATAATTGGTATTTCTACATGAACATAAATGCATGAATATGTTGTTCAATTGCTTGGTCCGAGTAATACTTTTATTTCTGAGAGTACTTGCTGTCAAAGAAAGGTTGAAACATGATCAATTACAAGACACTCAAGGTTAATAATAGAATTTAGAAAAAGCAATGGACAGGGATGCTGCACGGTAAAGTTGTAGAGATCAGATATCAGCCCCAATTTTCTTTTTTTTTATACAATGGTGATGATGATGTTGATGTTAATAATCATCTTAACATTTACTGAGTATTAATATTACGTCTGCACTATTGTAGCACTTTGAATGTATTAACTCATCTCCTCTTCACAGAAGCCCTAGGAGGTAATATATCAGTAATATTTGCATTTTACAGAGGCAGGAAGACAGAACTGCCAAGGTCACAAGGTATATTAGTTTGCTAGAGACATCATAACAAAGTGCCACACACTGGGTGACTTAAACAACGGGCATTTTTTGTCTGACAGTTCTAGAGGATAGAAGTCTAACACTAAGGTGCCAGCAGGGTTGGCTCCTTCTGAAGGCTATGAACAAAGCATCTATTCCAGGCCTCTTTCCTGGTTTTGTAGACACCTGTCTTCTTCTTTGATCTCTTCACATCATCTTCCCTCTACGTGTGTCTGTCTCCAAATTTCCCTTTTTACAAGGATATTAGTCAAATCGGATTAGGGTCGCTTCGCAACAACCTCATTTTAACTCCCATGTAAAGACCCTATGTCCAAATAATTCCTGGGTTCTGCAGTACTCAGTGTTTAAAAATTCAACATATGGGCTGGGCATGGTGGCTCACACCTGTAATCCTAGCACTTTGGGAGGCTGAGGCAGGCGGATCACCTGAGGTCAGGAGTTTGAGACAAGCCTGACCAACATGGCAAAACCCCATCTCTACTAAAGGTACAAAAATTAGCTGGGCATGGTGGCAGGCGCCTGTAATCCCAGCTACTCAGGGGGCTGAGGCAGGAGAATCACTTCAACCCAGCAGTTGGAAGTTGCAGTGAGCTGAGATAGGGCCACTGCACTCCAGTCTGGGTGACAGAGTGAGACTCTGTCTGAAAAAAACTAAATAAATAAAAATAAAATGAAAATTCAACATTCAAATTCTGAGAGATGCATGGTTCAACCTCTAACACACAGCCAGGAGATCTGCACACAGGCAGCCTGGCCCTGCACCCAGCCTCAGGGCTACTCAGAGTGTGGTCTGTGACCCTCAACCTCAAGTGCCACCCTGGGTTTCCCTTAGTTCCTTGAACACCTTTTTTTCAGTAAGTCTTTAGGAAGGTAACATAATGTAGGTAATTCATTCAAAGTAAGAATGTAGCTCCATTAATGACGTGAATGCATTCTGTCCTGGTTTAGTTGGATTATTTTATTCTTCCCCCTTATTTGTCCTCCCTGGACGTTAAGTCAGTCCTGTTGGGTGATATAAAAAGGGCGAGTGTGATCTCAGGGCTCTTAGGGAGAAGGTCAACACCGTGACAGCATCAGTCAGGCAGTTTCTCACAGGAGCCATCGGCTTCCTGCGGAGCCTTCCTTCCTGCTGCTCCACAGGGGCTGCTGCACGGGAGACGCTGCCCTGCTAAGCTGTCATTTAAACTTATTCTGAAGATTAACAAGGCCCATCACTTGCAGATACTAAGCCCCTATCATGAACACAGTAAAATATTTACTTGAACAAATTAAAATATTCTATTCAATTGTGATTCAGAATAAATTAAAATACTGTAGAAGTGTGTTTTATGTAAATATTTTCTCTTTTGTTCTGGATTTTAATTATCTTGAATTTTTATTTGCAGAACATTTAAGGAAGCTTCTGTTTTAAACCAGGCTTGGAGGGTTTTCATGACAAGGAATTGCACATTGGATGATCATTTCTGCCTTTTGCAATAACTACTTCTTATTTGCAAGTTGTGTTTAAGTGAACAAAGACAGTAAGTACTAAATAATTGAAAACTATTTTTTAGCAGATTTGTTGGATAACAACTATTTAAGGAGGTTAAACAAATGCCCTTCAGATTTTCAGTCAATATTGGCTATCACTAAGCTGACTTGCTTCTTTAATTACAGGGCTTCATTTGAAGTCCAGTAACTATGACTTTGAGAAGATCCTTGGTTTCCAGAGCATGTATGATTCATACCCACAGGTTTCCCTGTGAAACCTTTTCCAATCTTTTACACTATGCTTCAGAATCCTGTACCTCCTACTTAAAATAAAGAACACTTAACTAGAAAAAATATGATACTGCAAGATGAGTGTCACTAGATGATAGCATCATGCTTCCACTGTAACCCTGTCTTCATATTTAAACGCGGATACACTGTTTACTTCTTCATAACATAAAGAGATACCAAATACTGATTCAATACCTAACAATATGCAGCATTTATATGAACTTTGACTAGGTAATCTTCCTCAAGTGGGTCCGAGAACATACATGCACACACACACACACACTGAAAGTATCGATATAAAATATAGATACAAAAATGTTTCAGCAGAGATTACAGAAGAATGTTGAAACTGCATAGGGCATGTTCAGAAATTTCAGAGCCAGTTGAGCAGCAAAAAACACAGAAATCCTGTCAGGAGATCCTATTTCCAAAATCCTCAGAACAAAACAGTCAAACTACAGCGAGAAACCCTAGAGTGTGTTCTTGGGCAAAATCTAAGAATTTAGCCAAGGTCAAAACCCGAAGTGTCAGAGTTCACCAGTTCTGTCATAATAATTTTTCCAAGACTCATTTTCCTCATCTGTATGATGAGGGGGTTAGCCTGGATAAAATACGGGGCCTAATCAATGCCCTGTCTCTGTAAGGGCAGCAATATTGTGGAAGAATTTCTGCACTTTAAATATCTGTCTTGGCAGCAAATCCTCAGAGTCATGAAGTAGCACGTCGTTTATCCTCGTGTATCTGGGCACAGAGGCTAGTGTTACATCCATCCGTCACTACTCATCAACATGAGTCCAAGACATCGATCAGTTCTTTATTTAGAGATAAAATGACAGGATAGATCCTCTCTGTGTGTTTATTTCACAATTCCTTCATGACTTGCATTCCCCTTTCTCATCAGAATCAGTGCCCTCCATTTCTTCTTAAAGGATGGTATTTTGACATAAATGGAAATGATTTTTGCCTTCTGTGAGACAGGGTTTTTTTTCTCCACTTTCTTAGAGGTCAATTTCCAAATCATGAATGATGGACTCACTAATTATAGTAGTGTCAATGTTTTCTTGACAGGGTCTTTATTTTTTTCCTCCAGGAGACGTGGGAATGAGCACATTCCTATCTAATGTGAAAACCCAAGGTTATTTTCCTTTTACATAAGATCACATTTTCCCTTAGAAATCACATAGATGGATTATAGAAGACATTTTATAGGAAATTATAAAATCTAGGAAAAAGTTGCAATATTGCAAAATTGCTGTAATATGGCAAATGAACTGAAACATGAGGCTTCATATGACATCTAGTAAATTTTATTATTTATACTGTGAAATCCCATTAAATGATGAAACTAAAATAGTTTAACCTGCTAAATTGTGTGTTCTTTTGACCGCTCTTTACAGGGTGGACAAAGGGTCAATTAAGAATCACCCTTTTTGATGCCAGACAAGCTCCAGTGAGTCAGAGCAAACACGTTCTGAAGTGTCTTACTCAACCACATCGCAGAAACTGTCTCAACATTTTGCCATTCTTAAAATTAGTCTCCCAAGTCTATTCATGATTCAAAGGTGGTAAACATCAGCTATATACTTTTCTGTTTTGCAGGTTACTTATAATTCCTTAGGCTGTTTCTTCCCTCCATCTCTAACATTCTTTCATTTTTTGAAGATAAGCTATGGACAATTAGGGAAACATAACATAATTGTCTGTGCCCTTGCTTGGGTGTTTCAAATATTAGTATTGTAAAAATCTGTGACTTAGAGGGATTTTTCACACACACACACACACACACACCTATTATCCACAGATTAACTTATTCTACTCTTAAGAAAACATTTTATAGATGTATTCTCAATACTTCCCTTTATGGAGGATGTTTTTTCTATTATTAAATTTTAACCATACATAACTGGAAATCAATTATACTGACCACCTGCCCATATGAGCTATTCAGGCATCATTTTTTTTCCCAACACGCTATGAGCTGTGATGAGAATGAGAAAAATAGCACTTGATAAGTCAACTCCACAACCCAACTCAGTATTCTACAAGGTTCCCTTTATATTTGATTCATTTGAGAGAAAAACCCCTGAGGGTGAATATAGAGTAGGTAATGTTCAAGGAAAAAAAAAGCCTATTTTAGATATTTTCCGTGTAAATCTCAGAATATGATTAAAGGAAAGATCTTTTGAATTCAGATTTCCATGGAAACACTCACAGCATTTTTCAATGGCGAGTAAGTGAGCTACATGATCTAACAAACCATTTTCTTACTGAATTTAAAATTGTGTTAGTTAGACACTATCAGTTTCCCTCCCTGTTAACCATGAGCCTGAGTTGTTTCCCTAGGCTTGGTAACATCCTCTCCCCTTTCCCTGTCCCTGGGTTGCTGTTGTAAAGTATGCCATCCCTGTGGTTGTTAATTCTAATGCAAATTTATTAGTCAGGCCATTCCCAGCTCCCTATGATGGGCATAGAAATGGGGAAGGTACCCTTGGTAGGTAACTTATCTCATTTTGATTTCTAAATGATGTAAATGTAATAGCTTAAAAAAAAATCTCCATATGACTGTTCCCTGCACCCTCTGATTGGGTAAATACTCATGCAAATTGACCATCTTATCAAATATATTTTTATGAAAGTTAAAGAACCTGCACCACATATGTAGCAGAAACAAGACAACTTCCAGTCACTTCTTACCCTCTGAGCCTTGGGCTTCTCTGCAGCTGGGCAATGCTGCACAAACAGCATAAATGCTCCAGTTGGGCATTTGGTCTTAGAGGGGTAAAAGATCTAAGAATGTTTTTGCCTGTTACACAATTGGGCAGGTTGTATTTCATTTTTAAATACAAAAGAAGTAAATAATCGATGTGCCAGAAATATATTTGAATTTTTCTCAGTTGACATTTCAGTAGCCATTATGGACCCAAAGTCATTTTGTTTGAGGAGCTGATACTGGATAATATATTTTTAATTAACAAAAGTTATGATAACATGTAGTCCACATGATCTGAACATGTGTGTCCTAAAAATATATTTGAAAATGAGAGAAATGCATAGAGATGAGGAAAACCCTAGCTGAAAAGATAAGTATATAGACAATAAATTTTTTAATTTGGGGAGAAGATGATGAACATGAAAAGAATTATGAGTTTGAAAATCTGTCTACAGAAACATCAGGTACTTCCTTATCTCTGCACTTACAACACATTTCCTCATATGCATGCCTGACAGCTGCCACAGCAAAGCTGCCATTTGAGAATTTCTTTTAAAAGTTAATGTACACAGATATCCACAAGAGACTTAGTATTTCCAGAAGCTTTCGATTGGGGTAGAGTTGAAAGGTAGGGTAATATTTTGCAGTGCTGTGGAATAAAGCAGCATCGGGCTCAATTACATCCAGCTCTTATATGCAGAAGATTTCCCAAAGATGGCGGTTTTGATAAATATTGACCTCCAAAGCTCTATCATTTTGTCGACCTAAAAGGAAGAGGCTGAGACACAAACTCTATAATTTAAAGAGTTTACTGAGCCAAAGTGAAGACAGCTGTCAGGAGGACTCGGACCCATGTAACCTTGGATATGAGTTTGGCCTTTGTTACAAACAGATTTTTAAAGGCAAAAAAGGGGGAGAAGGCATGGCTGATACAAAGTTGTTTGTCAGACATTCTTATTGATTTATAGAAATAACATTGATTAGCGATCGGCTATACATTGTTAAGCTACAGGGTGTGGGTTATAGCGTTTGCTCTGGCATTATTAGGTTAATTTATAGCTACTTGTGGCAATAAGCAGTTTCAGGAGATGAATACCTAGCTCAAAGCGGGGAGTAGGACTTGACTGCTGCCTCATTTTAATGTCTCTCTGGGCCTGGGCCTCATTATTTAAAAGGACTCACATTCCTCAGATAAAAGTTCTTTTCTAGCCTTTTTTTTTTTTTTTTTTGAGTAATACAGAATCAATCAAGCAATATTGTCTCCATTGCCCGAAGTAATGTGTTATTTACACCATGGATATTCTAAAATGAAACCATGAATGTGAATTGTTAAAACAGCAAGTACAATAAAAACTGCATGTCCAAAAATGGATACTCCCAGGCTGAGGAGCTGAGCTGTCAGCAACGGGAATGATGACTCCTGGCCTGCGAAAGTCACTGAAAATTGAATTTGAGGGCACAGAGGAGGATGGGAGTCAGTGGCTAAAACTGTTGAGAAAGTCATTTACATTTTTCTTATTTATTATTTCTATTCGTCAGAGTCTAATATTTTCACTAATTTTTAAAAAACTTTTTCTTGGCCGGGCGCGGTGGCTAACGCCTTAATCCCAGCACTTTGGGAGGCCGAGGCGGGCGGATCACGAGGTCAGGAGATCGAGACCATCCTGGCTAACACGGTGAAACCCCGTCTCTACTGAAAATACAAAAAATTAGCCGGGCGTGGTGGCGGGCGCCTGTAGTCCCACCTACTCGGGAGGCTGAGGCAGGAGAATGGCGTGAACCCAGGAGGCGGAGCTTGCAGTGAGCAGAGATCGCGCCACTGCACTCCAGCCTCGGTGACAGGGCAAGACTCTGTCTCGTTTAAAACAAACAAAAAAAAAACAACTTTTTCTTATAGTCCCCTAAATGTTTAACAATATTTAAACTATCTTCAATGGTTCTAAACACATTTGGTACCTTTAAAATTTTATTTCCTATTTTATAAGAAAGATGAGATATTTGGATGTAAACACACAATTTTGCATTTAGGTGTAATGATGTCTTGGCTCTTCAATCTCTGAAGAGAAAATATAATGACTAGTAATTAAGTTGGAAGTGGTATTTGAAAACCTTCTATTAATTGTTTTACGTACTTTCTACTACCTAGTTTTAAGTTTCAACATAATTTTAAAAAAAATGTTTAATACTGGCCGGGTGCGATGGCTCACACCTGTAACCTCAGTACTTTGGGAGGCCAAGATGGGTGGATCACTTGAGGTCAGGAGTTGGAGACCAGCCTGACCAACATGGTGAAACCCCATCTCTACTAAAAAAAAAAAAAAAAAAAAATTAGCCAGGCATGGTGGCACACACCTGTAATCCCAGCTACTTCGGAGGCTGAGGCAGGAGAATCGCTTGAACCCGGGAGGCAGAGGTTGCAGTGAGCCGGGATCGTACCATTGCACTCCAGCCTGGGCAACAAGAGCAAAACTCAGTCTCAAACAAAACAAAACAGAAAGTTTAATACTGATGCCTTCTTGCATATCTCACTATTCCTAGAATTGCATTTTATTTGTTGTTGTTGTTTTCCTTTCCCTGCTGGGCTGGGGTGGGTGGTGATATATGCAGTGATGTTTACAAGCAGAGAGGCTGTTGCAGCAGAGGTCTCATCTAACAGGGAGCCTTAATGAGTACTGGCGCTTATAAATTAGGGAGATACTGAAGCATGCTCCAGATTCAGTCAGGACCTCAGGATGCGAGCGTGGGGTTGGGGAAGAAAACATAAAAGTGGCTGAGTATTTTTGAGGGGTTGATGAGTCTAAGCCCAGTTCTTAAGCTTTGCTCTTTGATTTCCTGTGTACTAGGTAGGTATTTACCTTCTCTTCCTCCTTTTTAAGCTGGGATGCCTGTGAGCCTCCATGCAGCATTCGCTGGACAGTGCTGAGGAGTCAGTTATCAGTGCCGCTGGTGGACGTGAACGTCGCTCTGAGAAGCTGTGTGGCCAAGGGTGACATTTCCTCCAGGCAGGAAAGTCCATGAGTGTTGTTTCTTTGTCTTTGAATGAACAGTCAAGCCATGCCTCCAGACATCTTTGACATAAGCACAGGCCTCCACAAGACTTTTAAAATACTCTAGGGGAGAAAAGTCCTATCTTTTCTTCACCTGCTACAAGGTTTACAGCCCAAAACCCCCATAACAAAAGACAGGTTAACAAGAGAAAAGCATAACAAAGGTATTTAATCAAAGTTTTACTTGACACAGGAGGCCTCAGAAATGAAGACCCAAACACCCAGGGGGAAACTGTATTTTTATGTTAAATCTGATGAAAGAAGTGAATAGTTGTGGAGCAACGTAACTGGACAAAAGGGATATGATCTAATGGTAATAAACTGAGCAGAGCCCAGCAAGGCCTGTTTGTTCTGATTCTTCTTGGTCTCTCTGTGTGTAACCGCCCAGTGGGTTCATCTTGCCCCCTGCCTAGACAGAGCTGATTTATCAAGACGGGAATTGCAACAGAGAAAGTGTAATACACACAGAACCAGCTGTGTGGGAGACTGAAGTTTTATTATTGCTCAAATTAGTCTCCTGGAGCATTTGGGGATCAGAGTTTTTAAGGATAATTTGTGAACTGGTGGGGGGCAGTGAGTTGGGTGTGCTGATTGGTCAGGTCATAGGGAGTCAAAGCTGTCCTCTTGAGCTGAGTCAGTTCCTGAGTGGGGCCACAATATCAGATGAGCCAGTATATGGATCGGGGTGATGGCTGCGGATCCATCAAGTGCAGCATCTGCAAAATATCTCAAGAGCTGGTCTTAGGCTTTACAGTAGTGATGTTATCCCCTGGAGCAATCTGGAAAGAACCTTGTAGCCTCCAGCTGCATGACTCCTAAACCATAATTTCTAATCTTGTGACTAGTTTGTTAGTCCTACAAAGGCAGTCTAGTCCCTAAGCAAGAAAGGGATTTGTTTTGGGAAAGAGCTGTCATTATGTTCATTTTAAACTATAAATTATAAACTAAGTTCCTTCCAAAGTTAGTTCAGCCTACGCCAAGGAATGACGAAGGACAGCTTGGAAGTTAGAAGCAAGATGGAGTTGGTTAGGTCAGATCTCTTTCACTGCCTCAGTTATAATTTTGCAATGACGGTTTCATGTGTAGCATTCCTTTCTCCAGGTAAGGGGCAGGACTCCTCTGGAATGAGGGTCTTATGAGCTCTCAGGGGAGGTAGGTAAAAGATAACCTTTCTAGATTTTATGGCTTGTTTCAGGAGACAGAAGGATGGGAGAAGGCCAAAGAGAACTACTTGCTTCTAAACCCCTCCTGTCTCCTTTAGTGCAACAATCCACACATGCCAAGGCACCATACTTTGGGGTACTGTGCTCTGAGCTCTGATAATACAAAGAAGTAGAACCATGTCACGCTAAATGTTTAATATGCAGCTGGGGGTTTTATCTAATAAATGCAATAACAGAAATCATATCTCCTCATGACATTAGGGTTTTAGATAGGCACTCCATGGTCTCAAACAGATTTTAGCTTCAATCTCTACATAGCTGCTACTTATTTTTATGAAAACAATCTTTGAAAATTGTTTTCAAGAAATTACAGGGCCGGGAGTGGTGGCTTATGCCTGTAATCCCAGCATTTTGGGAGGCCAAGGCAGGAGGATCACCAGAGGTTAGGAGTTCAAGATCAGCCTGGCCAACATGGTGACTTCCTGTCTCTACTAAAAACACAAAATTAGCCAGGTGGGGTGGAATGCACCTGTAGTACTAGCTACTTGGGAGACTGAGACAGGAGAATCCCTTGAATTCAGGTGGCAGAGGCTGCAGTGAGCCAAGATCACGCCACCGCACTCCAGCCTGGGTGACAAAGCAAGACTGTGTGTAAAAAAAGAAAGAAAGAAAGAAAGAGAAAACAAAAACAAAAGAAATTATGTAACTGGTCTGCTCAAGAGAATTAATTTTGTGTAATTACTGAACATATTAAAGGCTCTTTATTTTATCTTTTTTTAAGACAGAGTCTCGCTCTGTCCCCCAGGCTGGAGTGCAGTGGCGCCATCTCGGTTCACTGTAAGCTCCGCCTCCCGACTTCACACCATTCTCCTGCCTCAGCCTCCCGTGAACTGGGACTACACGAGCCCACGACCACGCCCGGCTAATTTTTTTGTATTTTTAGCAGAGACGGGGTTTCACCGTGTTGGCCACGATCTCCTGACCTCGTGATCCGCCCGCCTCAGCCTCCCAAAGTGCTGGGATTACAGGCATGAGCCACCGCGCCCAGCCGTAAATATTTTTTAATTTAAAAAAAAAAAAAAAGCTGGTTAGTATTCTTAAACAAATGTTCTGTTGCAGGGTTTGGATTGTTATTTTCTTAAAACTGTTTCTTTTGGCCGGGTGCAGTGGCTCACACCTGTAATCCCAGCATTTTGGGAGGCCGAGGCGGCCAGATCACAAGGTCAGGAGATCGAGACCATCCTGGTGAACACGGTGAAACCCCGTCTCTACTAAAAATACAAAAAGCTAGCCAGGCGTGGTGGCGGGTGCCTGTAGTCCCAGCTACTCGGGAGGCTGAGGCAGGAGATTGGCGTAAACCTGGGAGGCGGAGCTTGCAGTGAGCCGAGATCACGCCACTGCACTCCAGCCTGGGCAACAGAGCAAGACTCTGTCCCCCACCCCGCCCCCCCCCCAAAAAAAAAAAAAAACCCACACACACCAAAAAACTGTTTTTACGTCATTATCTGAGCAGAAGCAGAACCGCATTAGAGGGTTAGTAGTTGGGCTAAATAGGACTCGCCTTTCTCATATTCTTTTTTCAGATGATACCCTGTTGAGCTGGTAGGTGGGAAGAACCAGCGAAGCGCACAGTTACCGGAGAGGTTATTTGCCCAATGTTGAGAAACATATGTGTGTATTAGAAAAAATCACATCGACTCCCAGGAATCCTGCAACATACTGCAACTGTGATGCTGACCAGAATGAGTGGAGATTTCCTTATGATTTCTTTGTGTGAGATGCAGGTTAAAAAAAATTATTACTTAATATATGAATAGGCAGATATTGAGTAAGCTATTGCAATGAAAAAAATAAAAGTATGCCCTAGTGAGTAAAAAATGTAAGCTGATGAAATATAATACAATTAATATGAAAACTAAATATCAACATGGAAGGTTTGCTAGTTCACTGTGGATAATAGACCATGTACATTTTTCTAGTAAATAGAAATACTTGGCTTCCATTCACTAGAAGTCCAACATCATCTCTTTAAATTTAAGTTCGATTAAGCAATCTATTACTACCAATATTTAAAGTAGTAATTCACAAAGTGTATCTGCTTATAAAAGTCCCATGATTATTTACATTTAAGAGTTAATGCTGCATATCACACCCCTTGGGGACGCCATACGTTAACATATTTAGTTCTGATAGGACTGTTTACTTGTCTCAATCCTGATTTTCCAAAGTCATTTAATCACAAAATTATGTAGGCAATGTCATATGATCAGGAAAAAGAATGTTCCGTGAACCCCAGCCTGCAAAGGGTGATCTAAAAAATGTCAGAGATTCGAAAATGTTTCAACTGTCTTTAGAACAAAGCAATAATCTCCTATGGATTGCAATAATTCCTTTACTGAGAATTTGGAAAGTTTTTTGTAGATTTTTAGGTTATAGTTGGAAAGTATGCTGATTTTTTTAACATGGAAAGTAAAAGTGGTTTTTAAATCTCTGGATTAATTTATTAACATGTATTACTAACTCAAAAAGAAAACCTTTTTTTTTTTTTGAGGTGCAGTATCACTCTGTTGCCCAGGCTGCAGTGCAGTGGCACAATCTCAGCTGACTGCAGTCTCCACTTCCCGTGTTCAAGTGATTCTCATGCCTCAGCCTCCCAAATAGCTGGGATGACAGGTGTACACCACCATGCCTGGCTAATTTTGTATTTTTAGTAAAGATGTTTTGCCACGTTGGCCAAGCTAGTCTCGAACTTCTCACCTCAAGTGGTCTGCCCGCTTGGGCCTCCCAAACTGCTGGGATTATAGGCTTGAGCCACCGCACCGGCCCTCAAGAAAGGTTTCATAAAGCCCTAGTGCTTCATCTACTAGCCTATGTGTCTCCAAATCCATTTGACCATGCAGCGTACATTTATTTTTAAACTCTTAAAGGTCAATCTGGGTGTATATATCATTGATTTGGCTACAGAATGTCAGTTATATTTTATGTCTTTGGTTAAAAAATGAGGATACAAAATTTTATTCTCAAAACACGTTTATGTAATGTTGATTAATAAAAATAATTCACCTACTCATGTTTGATAATTAAATAATTAGTTTTATCTTTCCCATCACAGTAGGCAACACATAGAATATTTAGGTTTTGATTTTGTCAAGATGAAAATGAATAGCAAACCTGTTTGGAATTCTGAATTCAATCTCAATAAGGAATAGAAAAAAAAAAGCAGACTTCATTTTAATTTGGTTTGTATTATTCCCACAGGAATATACCTGGGGCAGATAAATCTTCTAGAAAATCAGATGTCCTTTCATATGAGAATAGAGTTCAATGATATACTTTTCATCATACACATCACATGACAATGTCATCTTTAAATATAGTAAAGGGGGCCAGGTGAGGTGGCTCATGTCTGTAATCCCAGCACTTTGGGAGGTCGAAGCAGGTGGATCACCTGAGGTCAAGAGTTTGATACCAGCCTGGCCAACATGACAAAACCCCATCTCTACTAAAAATACAAAATTAGTTGGTGTGGTTGCATGTGCCTGTAATCTCAGCTACTTGGAGGCTGAGGCAGGAGAACTGCTTGAACCCAGGAGGTGGAGTTTGCAGTGAGCCAAGATCACACCACTGCACTCTAGCCTGGGTGACCGAGCAAGATTCATTTTCAAAATAAATAAATAAATAAATAAATAAATAAATAAAATATATATATAGTAAAGGGAAAAATTACATTCTACAATATTGTAGTAGAAGTAAATATGGTTTAATTCAAGGGAACAATTACATTCTACAATATTGTAGTAGAAGTAAATATGGTTTAATTCAATGGAAACAGCTCTGCTCTATAGAAAATTCACAAAGATTAAAAATAAATACACTGTACATTAAACCTTTGAGCACTGGAAGCGCACCTACTTATTCATAGGCTCACATACTGTAAGGGGGTAAATCACAAAACCGAGATAAGTCAAATGAAAACTTCATTATGCCCTCCCTTTATCTATTATATTATGTGCAGTTTTGTGAGTTTTCAACATAAATGATCAGCTTCTGAGGAATTTTAAAAGCATTTGCCATAGATCAATGATAATATGTTCTAAAAATGTGTCATCAGTTAAAGCTACAGTAACATGAATATAGTATTAATAGTTACAGTTACAATGAAAAAATGATGACTTTATTTTTGTCTTTAAGGGTATAAAAAGCGTATTCAAAGTTACTGAGGGTACTGAGAGTTAATTTTTCACATCAAAGGGAAAGGGCTAAGGAAGGAATTGTTTTAGCCTTTCATTCAACATTGAAACTGCAGACAAAAAATTACTTTGAAATAAACATACAGCTGTACCCCTTGCTAATTAAGAAAGAACTTCTTGGTCATAATTATATAATGGCCAATTTTTACTTCTAATTCCGGCTTGGATTTCCCTAGTTTATTTATTAGCCATTGAGTTATTATGATCATCCTGTTGTTAGCCTTTAGACATAATATTTGTATTAGCTGTTGATTAATTTTTTTCCAAAATTTACATAACTCTGGCTGTCCTATCAATTTCCCATAGAGTTATCATTCCACTTGAATCTGTGAAAAGTGTCTGATTAAAAATCATATGGATAATTACCATCAACACTCAATTCTCAGCAGCTGTTGAGGAGGAGCTTCAGTTAGATACACATCATCCCAAAGAGAACTCATCGTGATGGAAGGGACATTAGAAATAAGAGGAGAGTGGTTAAATCAGTAAAAGATTGACTCCATTACACTGCCATCTGTTAATCCATGACCTTGCTTCCATTATTCTGTGCCCATTTATTGATTTAATGACATTAATATTGTTTGACAACTGCCTAGTGTCTGCAATAAATGTTAATTTTTTTGCTCAACGGTTGTTGCATTGACCATGAAAATGTATTTGAGCATCAATCATTTTCACTGTACATCTGGTTAGAAAATATTGGACACTATACGAAGGCCTTTATAAGGCAAATACAGATAACTTGTATTTTTAGTAAACTCTACCAATGAAGCTGTGCTGATGACATACTCCCCATGACATGTCTGAGAACACAGTTCCTGTAGGAGAGGTGAGCTACCAAAGTGTAAGCATCAGTAAGAACAGCACTCCAAGTTATCGCAAGCACCTACTTTTTTTGTTGTTGTTGTTGAGTCGGAGTCTCGCTCTGTCCCCCAGGCTGGAGTGCAGTGGCGCAATCTCGGTTCACTGCAAGCTCCGCCTCCTGGGTTCACGCCATTCTCCTGCCTCAGCCTCCGGAGCAGCTGGGACTACAGGCGCCCGACACCACGCCCGGCAAATTTTTTGTATTTTTAGTAGAGACGGGGTTTCACCGTGTTAGCCTGGATGGTCTCCATCTCCTGACCTTGTGATCCGCCTGCCTCGGCCTCCCAAAGTCCTGGGATTACAGGCGTGAGCCACTGCGCCCAGCCCGCAAGCGCCTATTTTGAAGGGATATGCTACCTAAATATTTGTAGCTAACATCACATTGTTAGAAATGATGCACTGAACAGCAGTTATTATTTTACCAAAAAAAGTTTCTATGGAGGAATCTCTTAACAAGCTTATGACAGGAGAAAAAAAAAGAAAACTAGATAAGGTTTTAAATTATTTCTACAGATCAGGTAACACAAAGGAGTCTTTAGTTCCTCAATTTTCTTAAGCACCACCTTGAGTGCTGAATAATTATATAACAAGTCTGAAGATCTCGTATAAGATGCTACATGAGTGTTTAATGCGAATCACATAGTCTTATCTCCTGTATTAGGTCCCATGACATCTTGCTTGAGTATCTCAATATTTAATTTATTGTTCCAACCACATAATTCCCCAGTATATTTAAACATGCTCAGGTCTCTCCCAACTTACACACCCACTTGCATGATACCACACTACCCTAGAGCGAACCCTATTGCTCTATTTCCATTCATTAATTCATCCACTTATTCATCAAATATTTAATGTGCATCAACTGTCTGTCAGCAACGTCAAAGTTCTGTTGATATAATGTACAAGACAAAGCACATCTTTACTCTGCCATTTCGATCTTATATTTTCATGGTGGAAGATGAAAATAAAGTAGATAAATAAAAAATACCCAAACATACACAGAAATAATTGCAGAAAGTGATCATTGCTATTATAAAAATAAAACACGATAATGGGAAGAATTAGAATGGCTCCTCAACGTTCTCTCCATCCCTACTGCCGCCATCCTAGAACAAGATGGCATCACTGTGCTTCTTAACCAGATGGCCAGTGACATCTGACTAGTTCCTTCACATTGCCTGACTCTCCCGATTATTTTCCAACACTGTAGAAACTTTTAAAAAAGGAATCCTCAGCCAGGCACGGTGACTCACACCTGTAATCCCAGCATTTTGGGTGGCGGAGTGGGGCAGATCACTTGAGGTCAGGAGTTTGAGACCAGCCTGGCCAACATGGTGAAACCCCATCTCTACTAAAAATACAAAAATTAGCTGGGCATGGTAGCTGGCGCCTGTAATCCCAGCTACTAGGGAGGCTGAAGCACAAAAATCGCTTGAACCCGGGAGGTGGAGGTTGCAGTGAGCCGAGATCATGCCACTGCACTCCAGCCTGGGTGATAGAGCAAGACTCAGTCTCAAAAAAAAAAAAAAAAATCTCACACATACTAGAAGTAGAAATTTTTAGCCAGAGGTGACAATGAAACTTTGGCTTACCTGAGAGATTTCACTTTTCAAGAGAGTATTAGACTTGCACAGGGCATGTTATTGGCTATATAATTCAATTTTATCCAGCTTTCAAGGGAAAAGAAGGAAACCCCACCTAACGTAATCATAATATAAACATTATTATATATGCTTTTATTACTATTATAATTATATATTACATTATTTAAATCATAAACATTATGTCAATTTTTGCTTTTCATGTGGACAGTAGTAACTATGGATAAATCAAATGCATATTGCATCATTAGAATAGTGCTGGCCTTGTATGAACAAAGTTTTAGTTACAAGTCATCATACTGTTTCTGAGCATAAAAGAACTATAACAGTCTTCCTGGTTCTATAGCAATGCTTATGCTAGGTTCCATAACATTAGTAAAAGTCTTATTATCCAATCACTGAGCTTCACATGCCCTGCAGGTATGGGCGCTACATCTTATACAATAATTCCATTTTGTTGTTGGATAATTCAGGACCTCTCCCTTGTCAAAGCTAATTTCTAAAGCTAAAGATTCACACACCGTGGGATATACTGTGGCCATTCCAAACACATTACGGTTAAAGCATATGTCTTGCTGTCAGACACTGATAAAGCTTTCTTGGATTCTATATAAAACTTATGGGAAAAAAAACTAGTGTGTCAATATAAATTATAATTTATATCAAGATTGAGAAATGGACTCCTTCAAGGTTCCACTATTAGTGATGTATATATAAAGGATTAAAATACTCCCTCATGTGAGTAACGGTGCTACAGACACGTTCCCATTGGCATCTGATCACAGTTGATCAGTAAATTAAGAGCTCTGAAACCAAATTTTACTTATTATGACTAAATCCTTTACTTTTCCTAATAAAAATATATTGGTTTCTTTTAAAAAGACTCTTAATGAAAGTATTGTAGGTTTATTGGTTGATTTCCATCATTATCAATTGAATTTCATTATTTATTTATTTATTATTCTTTTTGGAGACAGTCTTGCTCTGTCACTCAGACTGGAGTGCAGTGGTGTGATCTCAGCTCACTGCAGCCTCCGCCTCCCGGGTTCAAGCGATTTTCCCACCTCAGCCTCTTGACTAGCTGGGATTACAGGTGGGTGCCACCACGCCCAGCTAATTTTTGTATTTTTAGTACAGATACAGTTTCACCATGTTGACCAGGCTGGTCTCGAACTCCTGACCTCTAGAGTCAGGCCTCCTAAAATGCTGGGATTACAGGCATGAGCCACCATGCCTGGCTCATTATAATTTTTAAAGCATTAGTTTCATTCATTAAATATAAGTTGGCTTGGGTCAAATGGAGGCTGAAATGGCCATTGTTCAGGGTTTGGCTTTGTTGGCTGTAGACAGACATGATGAAAGTCCCTGGAGAAGTAAAAGCTTTTTGTGAGTTCTGTGGTACTTCCATCAGCAGCATATTGTTACCACTGAAGTGAGATCAAGTAATATCAGTTCTAAAGTGTATGCTGGGAACTTTTATCAGAGACATTTCTGTGCAATTGTAGAAATGAAAATAGAGCAGGATGGACTAGAAAGATAAATGGGAAGTAAATAAGGAGAGGAGAAGCTAAAATATTGAAATCAGTAAAGTAGGGTGAAGGGGGTTTATTTGATGGGAGATGTGTGAGTCTTAAGTTTAAACACTAATGGGAAATGGCCAGTAGAAAGAGAAAAGCTGATGGAATCAAAGAATTTATAGGCGGTTTGAGCATCAATCATTTTCACTGTACATCTGAGTACTGAACATTCAGAGAACAAGGAAACATTTTATTTTCCAACTGGATTAAAAAGGAAGGCGATTAAGAATGGCTGGTATGCAAGCATGAATTCAGGAGCAGGGTGTGTGTCTCAATCTGGAGGTAATTGTCTTGGAGGAGCTTTGAAAGTGAAATGCCTTTGTAGAATATGCAATTGTAAAATAAGACTTACCTTTGTAAAGCAACTACATTATTTCCAGATCCATGCCTTAAAATGTTGGGGGGGTGGGGGTCAAAGCAAAGCTGTCTGAAGATGTCTCTGGATGTTCCCATCAGGAGTGAACTCTATGAATGAAACAGTTTCAGAAAATAGAGGTCATTCAGTCTTTGGCCATTGCTGTACAATTGTGAATGAGTAACATTGCCTCATTATTAAGTCAATAATGCTATCATGAGGGCAGAAATGGAATTTCAAAATAGATCAGTTTATGAGTTAGCTTTGCTTCATTTCTTCCTTTATTAAATTTTTCTTCTTACAAACATGATTATATTTTCTTAAAGTTCATCTGCTGCTGCAGTTTCTATTTGAAGAGGATAATCAGTTTCCCAGCAACCAAGAATAGAAATGGTGCTGTCTCAAGAATGAGGACTTAAAGGCTAATAATAGATTCCAGTGATTGTGACTTAGAAGCTCTGATTAAAGCATAATTTTCTCTGCCTCATAAGAACAGGAGCCCAACATAACTGTATTAGAATATGTTCAGCAACTTTATATTTGCAAAGGGTTTGCCAACACTTGGATTTCTCAAAGTAGCTTTACAAGGTGACACTTCATTCATTACTACCCACAGTTAACTATTTTAAAATTCAGACTTAGTGGAATTTGCCCAAGAACATACAATATAGCATGCTTAGAATTGAAACTTGCCTGCCATTCTTTCCTTTGTTTTAAGGCAGTGTTTTTCAAACCTAATGATCATTAAAATTGCCTGAGAATGTTGTTAAATGCAGATTCTAGCAAGATCCCAGGTGATGACAATACTTCAAATAGCAAGTTTCTAAGACATTTTGGGTTGCAGTTACAACTATACTTGCAAACAGAACCGCCTCCTGGGTTCAGGCGATTCCCCTGCCTCAGCCTCCCAAGTAGCCGAGATTACAGGCACCTGCCACCACGCCTGGTTAATTTTTGTATTTTTAGTACCCTGTTGGCCAAGCTGGTCTCAAACTCCTGATCTCAGGTGATCTGCCTGCCTTGGCCTCCCAAAGTGCTGGGATTACAGGCGTGAGCCACCGCACCCGGCCTTGCTAATTTATTTTTAGTCTATCATATTTATCAAATAAATAACAAAGGAAAATATTATGGTAGGAGTTATTAAAAAATTATTGGCCCGGGGCCAGGCGAGGTGGCTCACACCTGTAATCCCAGCATTTTGGGAGGCCGAGGCAGGCAGGTCACCTGAGGTCAAGAGTTCGAGACCAGCCCGGCCAACATGGTGAAACCCCATCTCTGCTAAAAAAAAAAAAAAAAAAGAAAAAAAAATTAATTGGGCTTGGTGGCACACGCCTGTAGTCTCAGCTACCTGGGGAGGCTGAGGCAAGAGAATCACTTGAAACCAGGAGGCGGAGGTTGCAGTGAGCCAAGATCATGCCCCTGCACTCCCGCCTGGGCTCCATCTCAAAAAAAAAATAAATAAATAAAAAATAAAAATAAAAATAAAAAAAAGGCAGATAAAGAAAAAATAATAATAATATAAAGAGAAAATAAAAATAAATTCTCCTGGCAATAGAGTCTTGCATGTTTTTCAGGTTTCCTTGAAGCTGAGATGTGCTCCTGACCTCAAAGGACCAGTCCCTTGGGCCAGAGTATTCAGAACCATTTACCTGGGCCTGGAGCTGTGGAGAGATTTCCTGACTGTACATGTTCCCATCAGGCTAGGCCAGCCACCAAACACGGCCTTCAGGGCAGGACAGCAGAACTAGGGCCCTGCCTGGGGTACCTGGCGCTGGTCCAAGTTTTAGAGCCAGAGCATCTGCCAAAGTTTGGGGCCATCCTTGCGCAAGAGGGGTGCAAGGCGGTGGAGTCCTGGTCCTCAGGCTGATGGGCTCCAAAGCCTCTACAGGAAATAGAGGGGGAGAGAGGAGAAGGAGTCTATGGGAAGGCTGCTGGGAGAGGCTGACCTGCAGGGGTGTGGTGGAGCCTAAGAGCAGGTGACCTGGGAAGACCTGGGGCGGGAGTATGCCAAGGGGCAGGAGTCGGGGTGAGGGTGGGCAGTGATTCACAGATCTCTCTGCTGTCACCAGGGGAGGGCAAGCTATTGATCTGGAGTCAAGCTGGGAAGAAATCACCTGTCCTGCCCCTCTAGACCAACAAAAGGTAAACTGAGTCCCAGAGCAGGGAAGGGTTGCTAACACTCAAGGGTCAAGCAGCAAAGTGGTGTGACCTGAAAGGGAAGTCATGAGAGACAAAAGGCTGAGGGCGGCACAAGGGAAAAGCTGCGAAAATAAGGCTGCCCAGCGAGAATGGACCAACACTGGCGCCTCACACACATACACCCCACTTCCCAGCGGGTGCCCTGGGGCATCTCAGAAGCCAGCACAGCCTAGGCCTGCTGCAGAGTGAAAGAGTGAGCCCTGCTCATGCTGAAGCAACAGGAGCTCATCCAAGGCGGGGGGAAGGGCCAGTGTTGAGGCAGCTGGGGCACGTGCCTCAGGAGTGGAGCCTCTGGTGCCTGGTGTATCACTAGGAGTGAGTGGCAACGATGTGGAAGTGGCCAGACAACCCATGACCCAGGAGTCAAGGAACCATGCTCATTGCTGTCCAGTCCCCCAAAACTAACACCTGCACTTCCACGTGAAGGAAGCAGAATGACCCCTTCTCCCCACTCCCTTTATCCTGAACATCAGCAGGTGGGCCCAGGACTACCAGGCAAATCCTGAGATCCAGGACCTATTGAGGAGTAGTGATGGCAGCAACTGGCCAAACCCACACTTTCCAGGCAGCCACAGGAGCTGGGCATGGCTGAGGCCTACAGACATGCGGGCAGTGCCCCAAGGGTGAGGACAAGGCAGATCGTGCCTAATTCCTGCCATGAGTCTGACTGCATGCTAGAGTTTTGCTTGCTTGCCTTCAATAATGCCTCTCCATCTTTATGGAATTTCCAGTTCTCAATAAAGTGTAGATACAGTATATAAGGCAATGTTACTTTGTGTGTAACACTGAATGTGTATTTTGATTTTATCTGCAGATCAGTGGCTTCGATTCAGGCAGCTTCAAAGGAATTGTGATCAAGTTGTGATAATTTAGTCAACAAGCAGGTCAATGAGGGAGGTAAACTGAGGCAGGGCCCTCCATGTGATCACCCAGACAAATGCTCCATGCCCAATGCCAAGTCTCTCGCCTTACGTGAAGAATTATTGAATACTACCAGCAATGTTTTGCCTTATCTACATTATCTATGTAAATATGTTTAAAAATAATTGGAAGGTTTTCGTTTATGCAGGAATTTTATGTAACTAATGTCCAATGTGCATTCAAACAAACTATTCCCAGTAGATTTGTTTTTATCGTCATGGCAATTGTTCAAGTTCTCAACTCTTTACAATCATGTTTTTCTTTTTGGTCAGAAACAAAATACAGTAGACATAGACTACTTGAGAGAATTTAACGTGAAAATGATAGATTATAGGGCAAGGATAATTAATCTTTTATAGCACAGTGATTAATTTGAGACCAAGCATCAGCCTGCCTATGTGACAGAGGCCATAAGAGACGTGGACAAATAACAGGAGAATGATGTAATGAGACTAGTGTGAGCAGAGGATAGCAACGGGATGGGTGAGCCCAGCCTGTCCTGATGAATACCTAATAGATGTGCATTCCATTACAATTAAACATTTGGAATCTGCGGCTTGGAATAAACTATTGAGGGTGTGAGAGTTAAAAAAAAGCTCACCTACCTATTTTGGACTCCATTAATCTGTACCAGGAGTTTTTACTGGCTGCAATTATCAGGCCTATCAAAGATCAACCACCTTGCTCTTGCCGCTATAGTTGTGTAGATTCAATCATGTTTTCTATTTAGACAACCATGTTGTCAGTGAGTAAAGATGGTTTTATTTCTTCCTTTCCAGCACAGATGGCTTTAACTTATTTTTCTTGCCTAGATGCACTGGCTAGAGCTTCAGTACAATGTTGAATAGAAATGACGACAGTGGGCCTCCTTGTCTCATTTGTGATCCTAGGATGCTTAGATGTAAGTTTTTCATAGGTGCTTTATCAGATTGAGCAAAGTCCCTTTTATTTCTGCTCTCCCGAAAGGTTTTTATTTTTCCTTTTTAATCAGAAATGGATGTTGAACTTATTCAAATGTATTTTTATATCTATTGACATGATGATAAGATTTTTCCTTTTTGTTCAGTAGTAAGATTAATTCCTTTAATTCATTTTCCAATGTTAAAACAACCTTAAATTTCCATTTAGACATGATATATTGTCTATTTTGTATATTGTAGATTGTATTTGCTAATATTTTTCTGAGAATTTTGACATCTGTGTTTATGAGAGATACAACAGTAAGATAGATTTTGATAATGTATTTTCCATGTTTTGATATTGGGGTAATCATTCTGGCATTATAGAATGGGTTAGGAAGGATTCCTTCCTCTTCGATTTTCTGAAAAAGTCTGTGTGTAATTGGTATTATTCCTTCATTAAAGGCTTGATAGAATTCATTAGTAAAGTAACCTAAAGTTGGAGGTTAATTGGGGGAAAGTTTTAACTGCAAATCTTTCTTTAATAGATATAAGGCTACACAAGTTTTCAATTTCTTCATGACGTAGCTTTGATAGTTTGTGACTCTTGGAAACTTGTCCATTTCCTCTAAGTTCTTGGATTTTTTGGCATAAATTTGTTTACAATATTCCCTTATTATTCTTTCAACATCTTTAGACTCCACAGTAATACCATTTCTCATCAAATATTTGCAATTAGTTCCTTTTCTTTTATCCTTGCCAGTCTTGCTAAAGGTATATTAATTTTCTTGACCTTCTTAATGAATCAGCTTTTGGTTTCATTTATTTTTGTCTATTTTGCTGCTTTCTATTCCTTTTATTGTTGGTCAGAACTTTATTTTCCTGCTTTTACTTTCTTGTTTAATTGCTTTTCTTTTTCTAGTTTCTTAACGTGGAAATAGAAGTCATTGATTTTCAACTCTTCTCCTTTTCTAGTATAGAATGTCATTGCCACACATCACCCTTCCCCAGGCCGTTTTTTAGCTGCCTTCCTCAAATTTGTTGTGCTTTCAATTTTATTTGGTTCAAAATACTTTTCAGTATTTCTTATTTCACACATTTTTTTCTTCACAACATTTATTTTAGGTTAAGGGGTACATGTGCAGGTTTGTTACACTGGTAAACTGCATGTCACAGGGGTTTGGTGTACAGATAATTTTGTCACCCAGGTAATCGGCACAATATCTGGTAGGTAATTTTTCAATCCTCACCCTCTTCCCACCTCCATCCTCAAATAGGCCCCAGTGTCTATTGTTCCCTTCTTTGTGTCCATGTGCACTCAATGTTTAGCACCCACTTATAATTTCACTCATTTTTTAAAAGGAGTGTGTAATTTTTTCTGATTCCTGGAAAACTGTGAGAGATTTCAGTTGTTAATTTGTAATTTAATTTCAATCTAGTCAGAGAATAGATTTTGTAGGATTTTAATCCTTTCTAACTTATTGAGACTTGATGATGTCCCAGAATATGGTCTATCTTGATAAATGCTCCAACTGTTCCTGAAAAATATGTATATTCCTATATTGTTGGGTGGAATGTTTTGTAAATGTCAATTAGATCAAGTAGGTTGATGACATTGTGTAAACTTTTCTGTATGCTTACTAACTTTCTGTTTCTGTATTCTATCATTATTGAGAGAGAGGCATTTAAGTCTCTACCTATGATGTGGATTTGTCTATCTTTTCTTTGAATTTTTTCAGTATGTGAAGCTTTGCCATTAGGCGCATAAATATTTAGGATTACAACGTTTTATCATTATGAAATAGCCAATTATCTTTTATTACTGGCATTATTCTTTGATCTGAAATTTACTTTGTTGTTGTATTTTTTTTCTTTTGAGATGAAGTTTTGCTCTTGTTACCCAGGTTGGAGCAGGGTGGCATGATCTCAGCTCACTGCAACCTCCACTTCCTGGGTTCAAGTGATTCTCCCACCTCAGCCTCCTGAGTAGCTGAGATTACAGGCACCTGTGACCTGTAATTTTTTTGCATTTTTAGTAGAGACAGTGTTCCACCATGTTGGCTAGGCTGGTCTCGAACTCCTGACCTCAGGTGGCCCACCCACCTCAGCCTCCCAAAGTTCTGGGATTACAGGAGTGGGCCACCACATTGGCCTGAAATTTACTTTTATATTAACATAGTCATTGTATTAGGCTATTCTTGCATTGCTATAAAGAAATACCTGAGACTGGGTAATTTACAAAGAAAAGAAGTTTAATTGGCTCACAATTCTTCATGCTGTACAGGAAACATGGCTTCTGGTGAGGCCTCAGGAAGCTTTTACTCATGATGGAAGGCAAAGGGGGAGCTTACATGTCACATGGCGAAAGCAGGAGCAAGCAAGAGAGAGAGGGTAGGCAGGTGCCACACACTTTTAAATGACCAGATCTGGTGAGAACTCACTATCACAAAGATATCACCAAGCCCAGAGGGATGCACCCCCATGATCCAAATGCCTCCCAGCAGGCCCCATCACCAGCACCAGGATTACAATTCAGCATGAAATTTGGGAGGGGACAAATGTCCAAACTATATCAGCAATTTCAACTTTTTTTACTTTGCCTGGTATTATTATAGTCACTTCGGTCTTTTCAGCTTTCATATACCATACTATGATGGTATGCATTTTCTGTGACTTTACTTTTAATTTTCTTATGTCTTTATATTTGTAATGCATTTTTAAGTAGTGCATAGTTGATTTTTTTTTTTTTTTTTGAGACAGAGTCTCTCTCTGTTAACCTAGGCTGGAGTGCAGTGGTGCAATCTTGGCTCACCTCTGCCTCCTGGGTTCAAGTGATTCTCCTGCTTCAGCCTCCCGAGTAGCTGGGATTACAGGAATGTGCCACCATGCTCGGCTTATTTTTTTGAATTTTTAGTAGTGACAGGGTTTCATCATGTTGGCCAGGCTGGTCTCGAACTCCTGACCTCACATGATCTGCCTGCCTCAGCCTCCTGAAGTGCTGGGATTACAGGCATGAGCCACCACGCATGGCCAATTCTTACATTTTCATGTGATGCAGCAATTTATGCCCTTTAATTGGGAGTTTAAAAATTTGAATTTAGTATGATCATTGATACGGTTAGATTTAACTCTGTCATCTTTCTATTTGTTTGCTATTTGTCCTATCCATTCTTTGCTCCTCTTCCTCTCCTTTTCTGTATTCTTTTTGATTAGTTGAGTATTTTAAATTATTATGTTTTATCCTCATTATTGGCTTATTAGCTATAACTCCTTATTTGGTTGTGTTAGAGTTTGTTTTAGAGATCAGAGTATATGTATTTGACTTAGCACAGTCTATCTTCAAGTGATATTATACCACAGCATGAATGGTATACTATAATCATATACTTCTATTTAACCACTTCTGGGTCTTTTTGCTATTTCTTCCATATTTTACTTATATCTGCATTATAAATGCCACTACCTTGTGATTATTTTGTTGAAACAATTATGCCTTCTGATGCTCATGCTTCCTTCGTATAAGTTCGTGTCTCCCTTGATTTCATTGTCCTCCTACCAAAGGACTTCCTTTGCCATTCCTTACAGGTGGCTCTGCTCCTGATGACATCTTTTTTTTTTTTTTTTTTTTGAGATGGAGTCTCGCTCTGTCACCCAGACTGGAGTCCTGATGACTTCTTTACACTTTGTATGCTCCAAGAAGTTCTTATGCCTTCATTTTTGAAAGAGAATTTTGTTCAGTAGAGACTTCTGGATTGGGAAGTTTTTTATTCAATAATTTACAGATATTGTTCCACCGTCATGATGCTTACTTTTTTTTTTCCAACGTGAAATATGCTGTCATTCATATACCTGGATGTCATTTTTTTTTTTTTCTCTCCAGGTGCTTTTGAGATTTTCTCTGGGCAAAGATTTTCTTCCTGGGCATACCCTCCCTGCATCATGGCCAGGAAACTCCATGTTGTCCATTGGAACAATTATAGGGCCCATCTTGTTTGTTTCTCATCTCTCAGAGGTGACTATCCTTTTCAGCCTATAGTCTAATGTTTTTGAAACTGTCATTTTCTTTGTCTGTCTTTACTTTTAATTTTTGGTTGTTTTAGAGAGCCAAGTAAACCCAGTCCCTTTTACTTCATCTTGTCTAGAAGCAGAATTTTGCTTAGACTATTTAATAATTTAGTTACATGTTAATATTTAAAATCACAGTCTATAAAATGTTGTATTAATTTTGTATTAGTAATTTCGTACACAAATTTTGTGAAAATATTTTTAAAATTCTTGCTCTACATGTTCAGAGAAACTTCTCTAGTAACCAACTATAGAAATGATCCCTGAGGCGGGGCGCGCCTGTAATCCCAGCACTTTGGGAGGCCAAGGCGGGAGGATCATGAGGTCAGGAGATCGAGACCATCCTGGCTAAAATGGTGAAACCCCGTCTCTACTAAAAATACAAAAAAATTAGCCGGGCGTAGTGGTGGGCGCCTGTAGTCCCAGGTACTCAGGAGGCTGAGGCAGGAGAATGGCATGAACCTGGGAGGTGGAGCTTGCAGTGAGCCCAGATCGCGCCACTGCACTCCAGCCTGGGTGACACAGTGAGACTTCATCTCAAAGAACAAAAAAAAAAAGAATAAAGAAATTATTCCTGAAAGTATAGTCTTTTGCTGGGCACAGTGGCTCATGCCTGTAATCCCAGCACTTTGAGAGGCCGAGGCGGGCGGATCACGAGGTCAGATGGAGACCATCCTGGCTAACGTGGTGAAACCCCGTCTCTACTAAAAATACAAAAAAATTAGCAGGGCGTAGTGGTGGGTGCCTGTAGTCCCAGCTACTCAGGAGGCTGAGGCAGGAGAATGGCGTGAACCTGGGAGGCGGACCTTGCAGTGAGCCGAGATTGCGCCACTGCACTCCAGCCTGGGTGACACAGCGAGACTCTGCCTCAAAAAAAAAAAAAAAGGAATGATTCCTGAAAGCATAGTCTTTTGTTGGCCGTGGTGGCTCACGCCTGTAATCCCAGCACTTTGGGAGGCCGAGGGGGTGGATCACCTGAGGTCAGGAGTTCAAGACCAGCCTCGCCAATATGGTGAAACCCTGTCTCTACTGAAAATACAAAAATTAGCCGGTCGTGGTGGCGGGTGCCTGTAATCTCAGCTACTCAGGAGGCTGAGGCAGGACAGTCACTTCAACCCAGGAGGCAGAGGTTGCAGTGAGCCGAGATTGAGCCAGTGCACTCCAGCCTGGGCAACAGAATGAGACTCTGTCTCAAAAACAAAAAACAAAAAAACAAAAAACTCCTGACCTCAGGGGTACCTGTAATCCCAGCTACTCTGGAGGCTGAGGTAGGAGAATCACTTGAACCCGGGAGGCAGAGGCTGCAGTGAGCTGAGTTCTCACCACTGCACTCCAGCCTGGGCAACAAGAGTGAAACTCAGTCTCAAAACAAAAAGAAAACATAGTCTTTGTAAAAATATTTTATTCATTCGTCACGTGCATTTCCAGCATGAGATCTTTCTCCTTACAGAAGCCATGTTTTGAGTCACTCAACACAGTTGTTCAAAATGCAGCATCTTCTCTTCCAGCTAAATTCCTGTTGCATTTGTATTAAATTTGCATATGAATCTGTTATGATGCTATTAGACCTTTTATCTCAAATCACAAGGTTTTGTTTGAAATTTGAGATTTTTACCTTCATAAACACCTTTTGCCTTTTAAATGATTTCTAAAATTCTCATTTGCAATTATACACATCGTAATTATGAGTTCTGATTTTCAGGGATGATTATAAAAACTAACATAAATTACATTGTAGGTTATTCTATGAGTAGCCAATACTAGCATTGATTGAGTTTGCATCAGACTAAAGTGTGTTTCCCGATTGTAACTTTGTTGTAAAAAATTGTTGTCTTCATTGCTGGAGACAATTCTCTATGAATATTACACATTTCTGCATGTCCAGGCCCTAGAGAAAGACATTTATATCCAATGCAAGATGTTGCTTTGGCTGCAATTTTCACTGTGAAGAAAAATTACCTTTTTTTCTCAGACTCAGGCTGTATATATATATATGAGTTCATGGGGCCAAGCCTGGTTCTGGGGTGGGCCTGGAGCCTTGGGCCCTGGAGGCCAGCCTGGACCTTGGCCTGCAGGGGCTGGCCTAGAGCTGGGGTGGTGGTCCTGGAGCTTGGGTTTTATTTCTGTGTTATACTCAACATGCTGTGATCTCTCATGTGGATTCCTCAGCTCTTGTGAAAGGATTTTTGTGTGTGAATATTTGTTCAAATTGATGTTTCTGTGAGGGGCCGAGATCCAGAAAGTCTCATTTTATCACTTGCTGACGTCACACCCCACGGCTACTGCGGCTTTTATGTTTTGTTAGTATTCCACCATATTGTGGCAAGCCTGCAATTCAATTAATATTAAAAATCAATCTGAATGAGATCATCTCTTAACAGATATCCCACTCTGAAATATCAGGGTGGCTTCTGTTTTGCTTATGTCTTGACTTTGCTTTAAGACAGGTCATAGACTGTGCATCTCATTAAGCTTCACAGTGACAAGGACATGTTCTGAGCTGGCCAGTGTGTGGCACACACCCAGCCATGCCTGCAGATGTCTGCTGAAAGGCAACTTTATGACCACCCTTTTGCTTTGTGCCTGTAGAGCTACGAAAACCGTAGCTCACTGAGACTCAGTTACCGAAACTATCAAATGACAAACAAGTCAAGGGTTTGAGATTTTTCCCTCAAGGACATATCTTCTGTGAGGCTTTCAGCTTTCTTAAAAAAATATTTTATTTGAAGATAAAACTCTGCCGGGCACACTGGCTCACTCCCATAATCCCAGCAATTTGGGAGTCCGACACAGGCAGATCACTTGAGGTCAGGAGTTCAAGACCAGCCTTGCCAACTTGGTGAAACTCCGTTTCTACTAAAAATACAAAAAATTTAGCCAGGCATGGTGGTCCACACTTGTAATCCCAGCTACTCTGGAGGCTCAGTTAGGGGAATCCTTTAAGCCTGGGAGGTGGAGGTTGCAGTGAGCCAAGATTGTGCCACTGTACCCCAGCCTGGGCGACAGGGTGAGACTCAGTCTCAAAAAAAATACAAAATAAAAAAATAAAGAGATAAAACTGACTTGTTATATGCCTGTTAAAATGGGTCTCCTCATTTTTGGTGTGTGCATGTGTGGGTTTTTTTTTTTTTTTTTTTTTGGTTTCCTCTGTTCATTTTCACTCATCTCCCCTTTCCCTCTTCAGAGGACCAGATTTGCCCGTCTTCTTTCAAGCAGATGACTGAGTCAATCCCACATTACATATGAGGAAACTGAGGTAAGAGTGGAAATACCCTGAAAAAAGTTTTCTTCCTCTGTTAAAAGGAGATAACTATTTTTTTCCATAGAACTGTTGTAAAGGTCAGAGCTAATGTATTCAAAGTTCCTAGCGAAATACCTAATTTATACATATTGAAACAGAGAGACCTGATGCTGATATTTTGATATTCCAGATTACTTGGTGATATGCCTTATCATATCATAGAAGATAATGTTAATTTATACAAGTATTATATATATATTTGCGTATATATACACCCATATTATCTTAAGAAAAGTTAGAACCTTTTTCTCTGTACATTTCTTGCAACTTTATGATATTAAACAAATGGAAGTGTTAGAGGTAACTTCCAATAGGAACAAGGAGAGACCAGGAAAGGGAGAAGTGGCTACATTTTAAATGACAGGTAACATTGTGTCTGGAATTTATTCCTTCTGGTGGGTTCTTCGTCTTGCTGACTTCAAGAATGAAGCAGCCAGCCTCGCGGTGAGTGTTACAGCTCTTAAATATGGTGTGTCCGGAGTTTCCTCCTTCCTGTGGGCTCGTGATCTCAGGGACTTCAGGAGTGAAGCCGCAGACTTTCGTGGCGAGTGCTACAGCTCTTAAAGGTGGGGCGGACCCAAAGAGTGAGTAGCAGCAAGATTTATTGTGGGGAGCAAAAGAACAAAGCTTCCACAGCCTGGATGGAGACCCAAGGGAGTTGCTGACGCTAGCTTGGGTGGCCAGCTTTTAGTCCCTTAGCCGGCCCTGCCCACATCCTGCTGATTGGTCCATTTTACAGAGTGCCAATCGGTCCATTTTACAGAGTGCTGATTGGTGCATTTGCAATCCTTCAGCTAGACATAAAAGTTCTCCAAGTCCCCACCTGCCCCAGAAGCCCAGCTGGCTTCACCTCTCAACATGGTCAGTCTTTTTTTTTTTTTTTTTTTTTTCCAGACAAAATTTCGCTCTTGTTGCTAAAGCTGGACCACAATGGCATGATCTCAGGGGCTCACTGCAACCTCCACCTCCTGGGTTCAAGCGATTCTCCTGCCTCAGTCTCCCTTGTAGCTGGGATTACAGGAGCCCACCACCACCCTGGCTAATTTTTGTATTTTTTTTAGCAGAGACGGGGTTTCATCATGTTGGCCAGGCTGGTCTTGACTTCCTGACCTCAGGTGATCCACCAGCTTCGGCCTCCCAAAGTGCTACGATTACAGGTGTGAGCCACTCTGCCCAGCCTGGAATTTATATTTCTGACAACTTGCTAGGTGGTGCTCATGCTGCTGGTCTGGGATGTTTTCGCTCCTAAGCTGGGTCCGCCTGCCCAGCGCAGTCAGGCCAAACACCCACACCAAGGTTTGCAGCAGGAGAAAAGAGGTGTTTATTTGCAGGGTGCCAAGCAAGGAGAATATAGCAGCTCCTGCTTTACACCTGATCTCCTGATGGCTTGCGAGTAAGAGTTTTTTTTGTTTTGTTTTGTTTTGTTTGAGATGGAGTCTGGCTCTGCCACCCAGGCTGGAGTGCAGTGGCACAATCTCCACTCACTGTAAGCTCCGCCTCCCGGGTTCACCCCATTCTCCTGCCTCAGCCTCCCGAGTAGCTGGGACTACAGGCGCCCGCCACCATGCCCGGCTAATTTTTTGTATTTTTAGTAGAGACGAGGTTTCACCGTGTTAGCCAGGATGGTCTCAATCTTCTGAACTCGTGATCCGCCCACCTCGGCCTCCCAAAGTGCTGGGATTACAGGCTTCAGCCACCGCGCCCGGCCACAAGTAACGGTAACGGTAACGGTAAATTTCAAGAAAACAGAAGTTACAACAAAATTGTGAATTGATACATTGGTTTAGCCTAAAAAGGTGGGATAGTTTGAGGTAGGAGATTAGCGGTCATAGGTATATTCAAAGACTGTTTTGCAGTTGACGAAAAAAGAGTTTGTTTAAACATTTGGGGTCAGCAGAAAAGATTATTAGCTCTGGCACATGGGCACGGCTTCCTCCAGGCCCCTCAAGAATAAATTTAGAGCCAAGGACAAACGGAGTTCGGGGTTCAGTCCTCAGCTACCCCTTATCTGTGTTCTACCCGCCAGCGGATATGCTCGGTAGGGAGTCTGGGTTTCTGAAAAACAACTCAGAGACATATGTTAAAATGTTACCTTTAGTTTCAAATATCTTATGGCTGGAACTTCCTTGGCTGTTGTTTTAAGCTGTGATTACTTTATTGCTTATCAAGTTGCTTGCTTCTCAGGGCTAGCTAGGTGCCTGGAATTTCCCTTGAAGGAACTCAAGATTTTCCTTTATTTCCATGCATGGGGGTGCAGGGTGGTGGAATGGAGGGGGTGCAGGCCCCAAGAGGGTTCCCTGCTCCATTTTAGGGACCACACTTGTGAAACAATATCCTCTGAGTAGGAGATTCCAGTTTTTCCCTGTGACAGTCTTAAGGTCTATTTCAATAAAGGGCCAGATAGTAAATTTACTTTTGTTCTAGAGGCTGTAATGTATCTGTACAGCTGTTCAACTCAGTCACAGGAAAGCAATCATAGATAAAATGTAAAAAAATGGGTATGGCCAAGGGCCAGGAGCAGTGGCTCACGCCTGTAATCCCAGCACTTTGGGAGGCCGAGGCAGGCGGATCACGAGGTCAGGAGATCGAGACCATCCTGGCTAACACGGTGAAACACTGTCTCTGCTAAAAATACAAAAGAATTAGCCAGGCGTGGTGGCGGGTGCCTGTAGTCCCAGCTACTCGGAAGGCTGAGGCAGGAGAATGGTGTGAACCTGGGAGGCGGAGCTTGCAGTGAGCCCAGATAGCACCACTGCACTCCAGCCTGGGCAACAGAGCAAGACTCCATCTCAAAAAAAAAAAAAAAATGGGTATGGCCAAGTTTAATTCTTTGGGCCATAGTTTACTAAACTCCTGATTTAGATGATTAGCAATAGTCCTACAAACTCTGAACTCTGTATATCAATGCACTATATAATTAAATTACTGATTTTAATTACTATAGGACTTCAATGAAAGGAGAGAATGCTATCAGTTGAAATAGTTTTCTGAAGAGAAAATGGGGCCAGAGACTTCAGGAATCAGCAATATATTTACTGCCTGTTAAATTAATCGCCTTTTATTACATGCTAATCAAGTTCTGCTTTATTTCATATGACAAGAGTGGTTTTGAATTAAGTAACTCTCAGACAATTGTTTCAGCAAATTATTTAGTTCTCATTTCCATGCTTGTGTATAAGTTCTTTCACTCAAAAAAAAAGAGGAAATTTTTAATTTAGGAATAAAATACAGAGGATTGTTTCAAGTTTGCTTTGTTTTCAAAGCCTAAATTTATAACTTTTATGTTGCCCTTGCCAATGATTATTTGCAGTTACAGTCTGTAGTTTCACATCATTAATAACTAGAAAGAAAAATGGGCTTTTTATTTGGCTTCAAAGTGGGTGACGAGTTTTGGAGCTTCGTCTGCTTGCCGTGTTGCTATTGATGCCAATATATTTGCGACTTCCCACTTGCAATATCATTATCAGCAGGTAGAGAAATACATAATGGTTTCAGTCTCCTTGCTCACAAACACGGCTCTCCACTTGTTAAATCACAGATTTAGCTAAAAAAAATGAAAGGAATATTCCCTGTTGGCTGTGAATTTATAAAAATTGCTTTCTTTGACAGACAGTCCTCTGCTTCCTGTGTCAGGGAAAATACACAAAGTATAATGAACACCATGGAGGCATTTCCTAAACTTACATCTCATTATTCAATGCAGGGAGCACAGACTCTGAAGAGGGAAACCACAGGGGAAATTACACATACCATTTGTCAACTTACATTCCTTTAAGCAAAATGCACCAAATTAAGAATTCCGGACGATAGTTTTTCATTGCTAAGTACATTTGAAAATCATTTGAGGCCGGGTGCGGTGGCTAACGCCTGTAATCCCAGCACTTTGGGAGGCTGAGGCGGGTGGATAACCTGAGGTGAGGAGTTCGAGACCAGGCTGGCCAACATGGAGAAGTGATGGCGTGGTGGCCAGGCTTGGTGGCAGGCACCTGTAATCCCAGCTACTTGGGAGGCTGAGGCAGGAGAATAGCTTGAACCCAGGAGGAGGGGGTTGCAGTGAGCCAAGATCGTGCCATTGCACTCCAGCCTGGGAGATGGCCCAAGACTGTGTCTCAAAAAAAAAAAAAAATCATCTGCATGCTGGTCAAAGCTTAAATGCTAAAAAGTTCTACCTCATGAGTTTGTTTTGCTGCTATGTGTGGAGTCCACCTCTATCTTTCTCAGGCTCTCTCTCTTACTCTCTTACTCCCTCCCTCTTTCCTTCCTTCCTCCCTCCCTCTGTCTCTTCCACCCTCCCTCCCTCTCTTCCTCCCTCTCTTCCTTCCTTCCTTCTTTCCTGTACATTCTCACCAGCTACAACCTTTGGACCCTCTTGACAAACGTTTTTGTGTCTTCCATGAGGATGATTACTACTAGCTTGTTGCTGATGGTAAGCCACATTTCCTGTCTCCATATTGAAGAAATGAAATGGCAGCTTGAAGGCAGCAGGACAGAGATTCGCTGCCAAACAACCAAATCAGCTGTAACTGCCTATTGGCATGGAGGACAGAAGGGCTCCAGGCTGTACCATCATTGAGATGCAGGAGTTCAAGTGAGTCCTCCGTATTCGAACTGGCCTGGAGTTGGTGCTTGGGAGTTGATGGCTACTTCTACATATAACTACACAAAGAACTGGCTTAATATTAATGCTCAAGTAAACGAGTCACTAAACAAACAAGAAAAACAAAACCAAACTATGAAATCTGTTGTTAAAAGTATATTAAAACTTCAGATTGAAAACTATTGAAATCATTATTAAATATGTTTCAAAAAAAGAAAGCATGCTACATGCATTTGGTTTGTTTTCATAGGTAATATCAAACTGCTAAATATCACCTTAATTCAGTCATTGATAAATGTGTGCAATGAGGTGCAGCCCACAGAGCCTTTAATCAGTGTGACCATTCCAATATCTCATGGCCTTTAATTTTGCTTCTGTTCAGTTATCAACATTGGATGTTATAACATCAGGTGGCATGATGTGTGACATTTGTCTGTCATTCATTCATTCCATTATTTATTGAATGCCTATTACAGCACAGAATTTGACATGGGAGTGGGAGAGTAATGGTGAACAATACTAGTAAAATGCCTGCCCTCATGAGGATTATGTTCCTGTTGTCATGAAGTTTTCATCTACTTCTAGATGATAAACAAGAAACAAATAATCAAAATGCACTCAAAGAATAATAATAAGGGCTTGAGGAAGTTAAAGAACTTTAAGAAAGTTAAAAAAAAAAAAAACTAGTCATGGGGCAGTGGCTAATTTAGTTTGAGTGGTCAGGGAGGCCTCTTCACAGAGTTCACATTTTGCTGAAAACTAAAGAAGATCCAGCCTTGAGAAGATGTGGAAAAGGGAACAGCAAATGCAAAAGCCTGATAGAGGAAGAGCTTTGGATGGTGATATTTCAGCAAGAACATCCTCAAGGCTGGAGCAGGGTGAACAGGAGGGAAACCAGTAGCATGTGGAATAGGATCAAATGAGCATTCAACTCTATTTTTCCAGGGATTGGAGAATCAGATAAGGCCCCCCATGTATGCTGTAAATAACCAAGACTGACCTTCTACATGAAAAGAGAGAGATGTGTCTTTCCTTTTGAATGTTAAAAACAGTTTAAAAGTCTTTACAAAATTACCAAAGACAAATAATATCACATATACCAAATTTATCCATTTGATTAATAATTTTTAAGATTTTGAAGATTAATAATTTTTAAAATTATTTTTATTTCATGATTTTGCATAAAAGTTGTGAGTGAAATAGATACAGTGATTGGAGAAAAGATAAGGAGACAATGTGTATGTGTCTATTTGGCAGGGGGTGGGGACACGTCATAATATATATTTGGTATGCATCCTATCTAGTTTCTAATTAAAACCAAAATTGGCTGGGCGCAGTGGCTCACGCCTGTAATCCCAGCACTTTGGGAGGCCGAGGCGGGCAGATCACGAGGTCAGGAGTTCAAGACCAGCCTGGCCAATATGGTGAAACCCCGTCTCTACCAAAAATACAAAAATTAGCCAGGCGTGGTGGCGGGCACCTGTAGTCCCAGCTACTCGGGAGGCTGAGGCAAGAGAATCACTTGAACCAGGGAGGCGGAGGTTGCAGTGAGCCAAAATCGCACCGCTGCACTTTAGCTTAGGAGACAGAGCAAGACTCCGTCTCAAAAAAAAAAAAAAACAAAATTAAAATATGACTCACCACAGCAACCCATTTACATCTTCTGTTATACGGCAACAAGGAACTAAATATTAATCATAAACCCCCAAAGACATTAATCCTAGGATGTAAAGTCACTCCCTAAATTGCTACATCTTTAAGTTTCATGGGTCCACTCCTTGTCTATGGGTGATCTCTGTTGTAGAATTTGTCCCATCCCACTTCCTTGGGCTGCTTCCCTCAGTAAACTCACACATTCACTCTCTCCAATAAAATCAGAATAATGATGAAGTGGTACCACTTTCTTGCTTCATTGGCAAATAACTATGGAAGCTAAGTGTCTTGTTAAGAACTATATTAGCAGATCATAATGAGCCCTAGACTTGCTATCTCTTAAACATTGATGAAAGATAAGATGTAAAACTAGCAGTTGCTGTCTTGCATTAATAAAGTGTTAAGAAGGGCGAGAGCCAAGGATTGCCACAGGGAGGAAATTAAGTAACCCGCTTACTGCATTTCCTTGGGCAACTGTAGATAAAATGTTTGGCTTGGGTAAAGAACTGTTAAAACCTTAAAATAAAATTTAATGACCACATTTTTTAAAAACTTAATTTTTAATCAGGTTTTTAAACACAGAGTATAATTCCTTCAGTATGGCAGCTGTGCCATAGAGTTCACTCTATGTAATGTTTTTGTATTTAAGAAAATAGTTTGTACTTTAAAAAAATACATAGCTGTATTGACATATAGTTTATATAATGTATATTTTATCCATCTAAAAGTAAAATTCAGCCTCCGAAGCACCTGGGATTACAGGCACCTACCACCATGCCTAGCTAATTTTTAGCTAGCTAATTTTTAGCTAGTATTTTTAGTAGAGACAGGGTTTTGCCATGTTGGCCAGACTTGTCTCGAACTCCTGACCTCAAGTGATCTGCCCATCTCAGCCTCCCAAAGTGCTGGGATTACAGGTGTGAGCCACCATGCCCAGCCTTTTTTGTGGTTTTGATTTATATTGTTCTAATGACAAATAATGTTGATCATCTTCCTATGAGCACACAGGCCAATCTTTGGAAAAATCTTTAGTCACATTCATTGCTCATTTTTAAACTGGGTTATTTGTATTTTTATTATTGAGTGGTAAGTGTTCTTTATACATTCTGGATATAATCTCTTATCAGATATATGATTTGCAAATATTTTCTCTCATTCTGTGTGTCGTCTTTTCAGTTTCTTGGTAGCATCTTTGGAACTACAAAAATTCTGGCCAGGCGCAGTGGCTCAGGCCTGTAATCCTAGCATTTAGGGAGGCCGAGGCGGGCAGATCACCTGATGTCAGGGGTCCGAGACAAACCTGGCCAACATGGCGAAACCCCGTCTCTACTAAAAATACAAAAATTAACCTGGTGTGGTGGCGCATACCTGTAATCCCAGCTACTGGGGAGGCTGAGGCATGAGAATTGCTTGAACCCAGGAGGCAGAGATTGCAGAGAGCCAAGATCACACCACTGCACTCTAGCCCGGGTGACAGAGTAAGACTCCACCTCAAAAAAAATTTTTTTTTACTTTAAAAATAAAATTCATTTGACAAATAATGACTGTGTGTATTTATGGGATACAATGTGATATATTCATATATGTATAAATTATAGGAAGTCCAACTTATCTATTTTCTTCTTTTGTTGCTTGTGCTTTTGGTGTCATATCTAAGAAAGCTAAAGTCAAGAAGATTTTTTCCCCTATGCTCTCTTCTAAGAGTTTTATAATTTTATCTATTAAATTTTAGTATATAATATATTTTTGAGGTAACTTTTTGTATAAAATATGAAGAAAGGGCCCAGTTTCAGTCGTTAGCATGTGACATCCAGTTTTCCCAGCACCATTTGTTGAAAAGACTATTATTTCCATTGAACAGCCTTGGCATTCTGGTTGAAAATCAACTGACTATTAATGTAAACATTGATTTCTAGACTCTTAGCTGTATCCCATTGGTCTATATGTCTATCCTTATGCCAGTACAAGTCTGTAATTATTACCATAGCTTTGTAGTAAATTTTGAAATAGAGAAGTCTGCATACTCCAAATTTGCTCTTCACTTTTGAGATTACTTTGACTATCAGGAGTCCCTTGCATTTCCACATGAATTTTTGGATGGGCTTGTCAATTTCCACAGAAAAGGCTGTTGGGATTTCTATAGAGACGTGGTGACTGTATAGCAATTTGGAAAGCCATCTTAATAATGTCTGTCTCCCAATCTCTGAACATTGGTGTCTTGTCATTTATTTACTCCTTTTTTTTTTTAACCTTCTTTCAAGTATGTTTTGTAGTTTTAGGGTATAACTTTTTCTCTTTTTGAATAATTTTAAAATAAAATATTTTATTCAATAAAATAATTTTATTGAATAGAATTATTCAATAAAAAAATTTTATTTTTTGATGCAATTATCAATGGAATTGTCTTAATTTGAAGTGTTCATTGCTAGAGTACAGAAATACAACTTTTTTTTAATTTAAAGGAGTTTAATTGAACAACAAACAGTTCAAGAATCGGGCAGCCTTCCCAGGCAGAGTAGGCTCGGACACTCTAGCACAGTCACGCGGTGGAAGGTTTATGGACAGAAAATGGAAGTGAGGTACAGAAACAGCTGGGTTTGGCTACAGCTTGGCATTTGCTTTATCTGAACATGGTTTGAACAGTTGGCTACATTTGATTGGCCAAAACTCAGTGATTGGCACAAGTGTAGTCTGTTTACACCTCCACTTGTCACAATATACAGACAAACTTTTAGGCCAAACTTAAATATATAAGGAGGCAGCTTCAGGCTAAACTTGATTTCAACACCTGTATTCCAACACTTTGGGAGGCCGAGGCGGGAGGATCACTTGAGCCTAGAAGTTAGAGGTCAGCCCAAGCAACATAGTGAGACCTTGTCTCTGCGAAAATAAATTAGCCAGGCATGGTAGCATGTACCTGTAGTCCCAGCTTATCAGGAGACTGAGGCCAGAGGATCATTTGAGCTCAGGAGTTCAAGGTTGTAGTGAGCTACAAGCATGCCACTGCACTCCTGGGCAACAGAGCAAGACCCTACCTCGAAAAGAAAAAAATAATGACATAAGCAATTATGTGGAAATAAGGTCATACCTGTCAAAGTAATCAGCTGAAAGCAGTTGCCTCTGAGGTGCAGGAAAGGGGGAAAGTGGAGATAAGGGAACTACTTTTCTTTAAAAAAAAAAAAAAAAGACAAAACTAACACTTCAAGCCAAGCAAAGTGGCTCACACCTGTAATCCCAGCACTTTGGGAGGCCAAAGCGGGTGGATCACCTGAGGTCAGGGGTTCGAGACCAGCCTGACTAACATGGTGAAACCCTGTCTCTACTAAAAATACAAAAATTAGCTGGGCACGATGGCGGGTGCCTGTAATCACAGCTACTCGGGTGGCTGAGGCAGGAGAATTGCTTGAACCTGGGAGACAGAGGATGCAGTGAGCCGAGATTGCACCATTGCATTCCAGCCTGGGTGACAGAGCGAGACTCTGTCTCAAAAAAAAAAAAAACTAACACTTCATTACCTCTGAATGGACATTAAAAAATGTTTTAATAAATAAAAAAAGATTTAATACTTCAAACTATGGGCACACAAAACATTGATAAAAAAGAAAACAAATT
Source organism: Gorilla gorilla gorilla (assembly GCF_029281585.2). Lineage (NCBI taxonomy): Eukaryota > Metazoa > Chordata > Mammalia > Primates > Hominidae > Gorilla > Gorilla gorilla. The sequence goes on along the minus strand of NC_073236.2, from coordinate 31,815,240 downwards.
TAGAAATCTATTATTAATAGGACAGCATGTTGAGAGACTTTAAAGGAGTTTTTTAAAGTATTTTTAAAATAATCTCAAATTTATAGAAGTCTTGGAATTAAAGTACAAAGAACTTTTGTTTTGCTAAATGATTTGAAAGTTCCTGACCTGACTCCTTATAACCCCTACATACTGTATGTCTTCTACAAACAAGGACTGAATGCAATAAAATTGTAATATAGCTAGCAAAATCAGGAAATCAACATTAATAGATTTCTACCATCCAACCAACAGACCTATTCAAGTTTTGCCAAGTCAGGATCCAGTTCAGAATCACCACTGCACTTATTTCTCACGTCTCTTTCATCTTCAGTCGGGAACAGTTCTTCAGTCTTTCCTTAACTTTCATGACTTTACACTTCTATTACAGGCCAATTGTTTTGTAGAATTTTCCTTAATTTGAATTTGTTGCTTTAGGATTAGATTCCAATTATGTATTATTGGCAGGAGCATCATAGAAGTGATGCTGTGTTCTTCTTGCTAGACTATCAGGAGGCACACGATTGCAATTTGTCCTATTACTGATGATGTTCATTTTGGTTACTCGATTAAGGTGGCGCCTGCCAGATTTTTCCACTGTGAAGTGACTTCCTTTTGTAACTAATGAATAATTTGTGAAGAGCTGCTTCAAAATGATGTAAATATCTGTTGATTTGAAAATACAACAAAATTATACTATGAATTGAATAATACATCTAAATTAATTTGCATTTTATCAATGACAACCAGATCCACATACTTTTGCAAAACAGTTGCTGGTGTGTGTGTGCAACAGGATGTTGACTTAGGCAATGTGTGGAATGTTCTGGATTCCTAGACCCCAGGCAGTAGCTCCAAGACAGTTTTGAACTTTCAAGTAAGACAAACTTAGTTTTGATTTCCAGTTGTACACTTAGAAGCTATGGATGGTAGATTCTTTGTTGGGGAAAATGGCAGCAATTCTCACTCCCTGTGTCCACCCCTTTGGTTGTCCCCTTCCACACCGGCTGGCCATGCCCTTGTGACCTGCTTTGGCCAATGGGAGAATAGCAAATATGACATAAGTGAGACATGGGAAGTTCTTGTGTTGCTGCCCTTATGCTGCTTTTGAAACTCAACCCCTATGTTCAAGCTCTTCTGGATAATGAGACTTGCGGTCGCATTCCCATCACCCAGCTGACGATGAGCTCCTCCTGTCCCTAAAATATGAGGCCCCTTAGCCATCCAGCCCCCATCCAGTTATTGAGAAATGAGTATTACCTGTTTGAAATAATAAACGGGTGGTTTATGAAGCAGCAAATACTAACTTACATACAATATGACCTCATGTGGGTTTCTTAATTTCTCTGAGTCTCAGCTTTCTCATCTATAGGATGGAGATAAGGCAATCAACCTCGCTATTTAGAGGATTAAATGAGAAAATATATGCGAAGTGCTTGGCATAGCATAAATACTCAACACATATGGTAAGTTTTTAAAAACCCTCTATATTAGTCCCTTTTAATTAAAATTTTAATTAAAACAAAAGAAAAACAAAACAAAACAAAAACCTCTGCTGGGTGGACTAGGGGCAGCCCTCAGGCTAGATGCACTGAATTAGTACTTTTAATAGTGGCAGGAGTCAGACAAGCCCCTAGGCAGATAGTGGCATGTCCCCAATGAAATCCAACTTTCAAACCAAAGGCAGTTTAAAGCCTGAAAGCTAAGCTACAAGTCTTGGATAAATCCATGGACTGAGCTGAGAACATCTCTTCCTGTTGGTGCACTTTCCTCTGACTGATCCCCACCCTTCACTTACTTTACGTATATCTACCCTTCCCTAAGTGGTTTTCTACACTGTCATGCCACCTTTGAATGGTTCCTTTGTTTTAGCCTTTTTTGCATACTCGTAAACCAATCAGCATGCAGTTCCCACTTCTGAGCCCATAAAAGCCCCGGACCCAGCCACGCTGGGAGAGAGACCACCCGACTTCAGGTCAGGGACCACCCTCGCATCCCCTCTCCGCTGAGAGCTGTTTCATTGCTTCATAAAACTCTACTCCGCCCTTTTCATCCTTCCATTGTCAGCAAAGGGTACGAAGAATGCAGTAACATCATAGCCCTCCACCCCTCCCCAACTATCTGTGCCCAGTGGCAGCCCCTTGCCATGAGAGGCAGTGCAGGGCCAGGCCAGCCAGGGAGCCTCCGGCAGGAGCAGGCAACAGGACTGACAGAGTTGTTAACACACCCCCCATTCATTGTTAACATGCCCCTGTTTGTCAGGCTGCTGACAGTGGGACTAAAAGAGCTGTTAGCATGGCTGTAACATCCCCTCTGGGGCTTCAGAGTCAAGTGCTTTCCTGTTTGGGCACCACCAAGTTCCCTTCATCGGCATGCCAGAGTTCACTCCCAGAGTCACTTCCGACAGGCCTGATCCAGCTGCAGGCCCCAAAGGGAGCCCGCTCCTGTGCCAGCACTTGGAGTTGCTGGCAAGATGAGGCACTCACTTGATCACACACCCCCTCCTACTGGGGCTGAGCATGCAGTCTCGGTGGCTGCAGGATCCCCACCAGAGTGCAACCCCAAGTGGGCAGAGCACCTCCTGCCTGGGGCGGAGCTAGGCATGGGCAGGGGCATCGCCAGCCAGAAGTCTGCAGTTGGAAAAGTGTCTGAGAAAAATCCTGTGTCACTTTGGAAGCAGTCTTCCTATCCTAGAATGCTAGAGGGCAAGCCTCTGAAAGATCTGGAAGGATGAGGCAGCAAAGGCCAAGATGTGAATGTACACTGCCCCTGTCAGAGCTGATCGAACCAGAGTGGGTCCATCTTGAATAGGGGCTGGGTAAAATAAGACTGAGACCTGCGAGGCTGCATTCCCACTAGCTTAGGCATTCTAAGTCAGGATGAGATAGAAAGTCCGCACAAGATACAGGTCACAAAGACCTTGCTGATAAAACAGGATGCAGTAAAGGAGCCAGCCAAAACCAAGATGGTGACGAAAGCGACCTCTGGTCATCCTCACTGCTCATTATATGCTAATTATAATGCATTTCCATGCTAAATGACACTCCTGCCACTGCCAGGACAGTCTACAAATGCCATCGCAACATCAGGAAGTTACGCTATAGTGTCTAAAAAGGGGAGGAACCCTCAGTTGCAGGAATTGCCCACCCCTTTCCCGGAAAACTCATGAATAATCCACCCTTTGTTTAGCATATGATCAAGAAATAACTGTAAGTATAGTCAGTCGAGCAGCTCATGCCGCTGCTCTGCCTGTGGAGTAACCATTCTTTCATTCCTTTACTTTCTTAATAAGCTTGCTTTCACTTTATGGACTTGCCCCAAATTCCTTCTTGCAGGAGGTCCAAGAACCCTCTCTTGGGGTCTGGATAGGGACCCTTTTCCAGTAACATCCCCATCACAGCCCTAATCACTAGGGGACCCTCTAGGCTCTTCCTGCCCTTCCCAGACTGTCTCCCTTAAACATGCTGGATGCAGGGGTGCATCAGTGACTCCGCTGGTGCCTCCAGGAAAATAAAGTGTGGACCTCTGTGGACAAGAAACAACCCAAAGTAAAGACGACTCCTCACAGGCAGGATGGATATCCAGTTGTATGTATGTCGGTGTGCTGGGGCCGGGAGGCTCCTAATAACAATGTTACCGCTGCTTCACGTGGAAGAAAGCTGAGGCTCAGAGAGATTAAGGAACTTGTCCAGGGCCATACCGGAGTCCAGACCCGTGTGCTGTCATGGTCTGAGGTTTGAACTCCAACCGTTTAAGGAGCTGGGATAGAACTGGGGAGGGAGTGTGGTGGGTGGGAACAGCGGGCAGATAGATGCTGGCTGGTCTCCAAGGGGCCTAGGTTCTGCCAGAGGGACAACAAGTGAGGAAAACAAACGTCGGGGTGGATGAGTGAATCCTCAGAGGATGGGCGCAGACCCGGAGGGCCGTGAAAGGTGACAGGGTTATTACAGTCTTGGTCGCATAAGGGGGTAACTAGCGGTTTCTCGGCTGAAAAAGAGGAGGTGGGCTAGAGCTTCCCCTCTCCAACCGCGGAGCACGGAGCCGCTCAGCAGGCTGCCACACAGGGTCCCCCACCTGGGGGACCTGAACTCGCCAATAGGAGGTTCCTCCTGCACGCGCGGCTTCACCCTCCCTCCAGGGCTCCCGTTGCATTTCACTCCCTGCCTAAGGTCGCCCGCCGGTGAGGGCGGAGAAGGAAGAACTGCAGCTCCCGAGGACAGGATCTGCTTCAAGGCACCCTGACCGGCGCCCAACCCCACCCCGGCTGCGGCCCGCCGCCCTGATCCCCATCGCGCTGCACGGTCTTCCCTTCCAACACCCAGGGCGCTGCAAGGACGCCCTGTCCCTGCCATTCATTCATATTAATGACTCCTCCCCCAATGCTTTCCTCAGGTGAGTTCCGACCGCTCTGCCCGAAACATTTTCGTCCCACACTCTTACGGCCACCTCTCCCCAAGTTCCCTTCCGTCTGGGCAAATCTTGTCCTTTACCCGGCACTGGGGTCGCTCCAGAGCTTTCAAACCAGCTTCCCCAGGGCGCTGTGAAGGGCCGGGCCCCTACAATTTTTGTATGTTGATCTCGCACCTTGCCGTCAGGCTGAACTTGTTTATTAGTTCTAATAATTTTTTTTAGTGGCATTATTGGGGTTTTCTATATAAAGGTAATGTCATCTGCAAGTAGAGCTAATTTTACCTCTTCCTTTCCAATCTGAATGCCTTTACTTTATTCTTCGTTTAATTATCTTATCTTGGCTAGAACCTCCAATGCAATGGTAAATAAAAGAGGTAAATGTGCTGCAGTGAGCGCTTAAAGTTTTATGTTGCCTTAGCATCCATTTTTAAATATGTGTTTAACTTACTCAAACCAGAAGCAGGGTTCAGTCACCCTTGATGCAGTTTCCTGTACTATACCCCCAAATGGCTCCAGGTGGTGACCAGAAATAAAAACCTGGAGGCATCTCTGTCTCCTAGCAGGATGGGCTCCCAGCTTTCCTGCTGCTTCCTCTAAACGACCATTTAGACACTTTTCAGTCACAATGTGACTTCCTAGTACTAGTGCCTGCTTGCTTTAAGCCCATCAATTTAAAGCTCCCTGTTTATATAATGCCCTGGACCCAATAAAGGCACTGACCTCCGTGTGTGTGTGTGTGTGTGTGTGTGTGTGTGTGTGTGTGTGTGTGTGTGTGTTTTCTAAGCATGCTATGTGCCCCCCAGGGAACTTTCACACTGTGGTCATGTCGTTGAAGCCACATCTGCAATCTGACCCATGCAGGTGGATCTCCTGCTGCTGCGCTTCTGTCTGGGTCTCTGGTGGCTGCAGAAACAATGGCTACAAGCTGAGCAGATAAAGAAACTCAGAGAGTTCATTCTAAACAAGTGAACAACCTCTTCTTCCTGATCTAAGGCAAAAAGCATTTAACCTTTCATCATTTATTTCTCCACAAGTGTGGCATGTCATCATTGCCACTCACTGACCCACACACTCATGGTTCATAGCCTGAGAAATAGTTTGCAAAGGCATATTTACCTTCATTGAAACCTTAGAAAACATTTATAAAGGCAGTTCAAAAATCAACCTTAAAATATGCCATAAAAAGACATAGAGAGGTAAGAAGATACTCATGAAATCAGTCATTGTCTCAAACATGAATAATTTTAGAGAAAGTGGATTGGGTCCTTCTTTCCCTGGTTCTCTTGCTTTTTTCTATTCTCTCCTGTGAGCAATAATCCTTTTGTCTGGCTTCTTCATTATTTCAAAGGAGAAAGTACAATACGAGCATGCATTCACCTATACTGTCAATTCCAGAAAAAAATAGCAGAGTTAAATATAAACGGACGTTAGTCATATTTAACCATTGCTCTCCTTGACAATCCAAAGCTTAATAAAGTACATCTCTTTCCATTTAGAAATTAATATATTAATACTCATACTGTTAACCTACTAAATTAAAAAAGTAGATGGAATAATATACATGGAGCTAAAGTCAATATTAAATAGTCCCAGACATATGGTTTGTGACTAATTATTAAACATAATATATGAATTCTTCTGGTGGGTTATACAATTTTAATTGGTTGATTAAAGGACCACTCTATTCTTCAAAGGAGATAATCATGCTAAATTTTAAGAAAAATTACAGTGGAGGTATTCATTTATCTATGTCTTTATAAAAATGTAATATAAAATGTTATGCAAAGGAGGCCTGTGAGAGAGGGGAGTGTAAGGGTTTAATAAGATATTTGGAGTAGTTTCATCCCATGACCACACATGTTCTGCTTTACCATCTGCAATCTCATTAGCTGTCCATGAAGATGCTGTGCTGAATGTAGACCTGAAATTTAGACCTAAGCACTCACATATATGAAATATACATTGCTAGAGGAGCAAATAAACGAAGAAGAAAAACATTTTCTGATTCGTGGCTTCACTGTTAAACAATAACCAAAAATATTCTACATGCTCAAAGGAAAAAAAACTCATTTTATTCTTATGAGACCAAAGGATTTTATTCTTACGAGACCAAAGGAATTGACAACAGAAGGTGAAATACAACGCAACCAGCCTGGGAAATCTTTCTGCTTGGTTCAGCTGGGCCATGGGCAATTTCAAAACGAAGCAATGTGAAAACAGCACATTAATGAATGGATAAAGAAACATGGAGAGACGATACATTACTTTGGCTACCAGAGGTACAAGTGCAAAAAGATTCTCCACTTTTGACTAGTAGAACTGATGATGGATATAAAATCAGCTGCACATTGAGGGATTTCTGTTCAAGTGTAACATAAATTGTGTTACAATATGAGGATAAAATATGTTATTTTGGGCTATGTTTTAGTGCATAAACACAACATTAATGAATGTTATATTATAATAATTTACTTGAAAGATGTTTAATCTATTTTCAAATAGCTCTGTCACCTGCTGAATGGCTTTCATATGTTTCAAGTAATATTTAATTTCTAAACAGTATCCTAGACTTTACTCTGAGGATTTATTATATTAACTCTCTCAAAGAGCCCTTATATTGTAAAGAGAGTGTTATCTAGAAAACAAACCTCCTGCGTATCACACATTGCTAGTTATGTATGATATTGCTTAAGGTAAAATGGGAAAATCACAGCCCAAGGCTATTTCCCAGTTACCTCTGCTTAGGGACAATAACTTAACGACCCCACAGAAGACATGTTAGGGTAGTAGGGGCCTGTTTTCCAGGAATTCCTGCTTCTTCATGTTAAGCACCCTCCCAACCAAGTGAAAACAAAGACTTCTTAGTAGAAAGGCAAATTCAGCAAACTACTTTCCTTTTTTATCTGAGATAAAAATTAAGTGAGTCTTTGTGTTTTTGTGTATGTATGTTCTCAAGTTTTGCCCTTGTTTATTTTCTGTTCTTTATTAATGAATCAGTAGTTCCATTCTCAAGTTGTTTTGAATTATTTCACCTGGAAGAAGACAAATTTAAGAAGTCCTAGTAAGTAAGCATGAAAAGGGGACTTAAATAAGTATCAGGAATCAAATGCACTGAGTCCTCAGGTGAGTAGTCAACCCCTGGGGACTGAGAAGTAATCCTTTCCACTGCGTCTATTTTATTTCTCTTGAAGAAAATAAAAATCTAACAAAAGTGCTTAGTCATCCAAAATTATCAAATATTGAAAGAATGATTTTTTTTCCACATCAAACAAAATTTAGTTAAATGGTAGTTTCCACATAGGTATAAAATGTTGAGCAGCATTAGAGATTAACCCTGTGAAGTGGGGGAGATAAAGAAAGGTTTAGTGGTGGTACAATTAGCTGAGGAGTCAAGAGAAATAGAAAACAAAAAATCTTCTATTTTGTCTTCTTTGGATCATGAATCCATTGTTATGTTTTATTTTTATTAAACAATTATTTCCCATGCTGGAAGAGTGAAAGAGTTGAGCCATCCTAAGGAACTTAAGGTGTGACAATTTACAGAGAAGAATAGTTGTAACATTGCTCATTTACTCTGAGTATAAACATGAAAAATATTTTTAAAAAATACGGTGAAATAATTTATTCCACAGAGAAGTCATGGAGCTCTCTTACACATCATATTGTATACTAATAGCTTTAGGTGGGTGGTCTTCAGGTGATAGCACAGAAATGGAGTACGAATTTGCAGGGAAATGACATAAATTGAATTAGACTTCAGTTTACCAGCTACTGATTCCTATTAACAGGGCATTTTGATGTGAGTCTCCACTAAGCATGTGAGTTAGAAAATAGCTCTAAAGACCATCCTTGATGGATCATTACTTTGAGATGCAAACCCCAGATTGCATTATTAAAACATCTTGGAATCAATTCTGTGCATTTCCAAATAAGCTGTGGCATGGATATGACCACATCATTAATACAGTTTACTTCTCTGGATCCTAGACTCTTTTTTTTTTTTTTTTTGAGATGGAATCTTACTCTGTGCCCAGGCTGAAGTGCAGTGGTGGGATCTCGGCTCACTGCAAGCTTCGCCTCCCGGGTTCATGCCATTCTCCTGCCTCAGCCTCCTGAGTAACTGGGACTACAGGCGCCTGCCACCACGCCTGGCTAATTTTTGTATCTTTATTAGAGACGGGGTTTTGCCATGTTGGCCAAGCTGGTCTTGAACTCCTGACCTCAGGTGATCCACCCACCTCGGCTTTGAGAACAAGAACACCATATCTGCTGGTCTCGAACTCTTGACCTCAGGTGATCCACAGTCCTCAGCCTCCCAAAATCCTAGGATTACAGGCGTGAGCCACCGCACCCAGCCAAAAAAACTGATGCTATTTTCTACACACCTTGCACCTTATAGATGTGCCTACCAGAGATCTGGATTATAACCCTACCTTGTCACCATAAAAAATTCATTCCTATTGGACACTGACATGAAAGCCTTATGTTACATTTTGTGATTGAGCAGTTTTCTCTTACAGCTTATTTACAAGGGAAAGAGAAAGGAAACAAGAAATAGTTTCAAAAAAACAGCCAAAATTTCAGTAATCATTAAAATCAACACAATTAAATACTCTTTTTTTGGAATGAAATTTCGCTCTTGTTGCCCAGGCTGGAGCGCAATGGCACAATCTCAGCTCACTGCAACCTGTGCCTCCCGGGTTCAAGCAATTCTGCCTCAGCCTCCTGAGTAGCTGGGATTGCAGGCGCCCGCCACCACGCCTGGCTAATTTTTATATATTTAGTAGAGACGGGGTTTCACCATGTTGACCAGGCTGGTCTTGAACTTCTGACCTCAGGTGATCCACTCGCCTCAGCCTCCCAAAATGCTGGGATTACAGGCGTCAGCTACCACTACCAGCAATTAAATACTCTTTTTAAAAGCCTTGAGGGAACCATGTAAAGATCTCAAAACTCTAAGATACTTTCACATCCTGTCCCTACATTCCAAGGTTAGGAAGATTGAGAAGGTATTCATTTACTATTAGTTATTTATTTTATTGTTATTTATATTAAAAATCTCAAGGCAAAATATTAGGTGATTATCCCAAAAGATTACATTAAAGCGTATTCCATAATTAAATATACATTTCAAATTTAGAAGTTAGTTTTAAAAGCTCATCAGTTAAGGTCTGGAACATAAAAAACATTTCATAAAATTAAGGTTTCGGCCGGGGGTGGTGGCTCATGCCTGTAATCCCAGCACTTTGGGAGGCTGAGGTGGGTGGATCACGAGGTCAGGAGATCGAGACCATCCTGGCTAACACAGTGAAACCCCATCTCTACTAAAAATACAAAAAATTAGCTGGGTGTGGTGGCAGGCGCCTGTAGTCCCAGCTACTCGGGAGGCTGAGGCAGGAGAATGGCGTGAACCCGGGAGGTGGAGCTTGCAGTGAGCTGAGATTGCACCACTGCACTCCAGCCTGGGTGACAGAGACTCCATCTCAAAAAGAAAAAAAAAAAAAATAAGGTTTCACTGATCCTCTGTCCCAGCAGTTCTAATCCCACGAGAACTAAAAAACATAGGTTCACATGAAAACTTATGATAGATCAAGGCATCTTTATTTCTAACATCTAAACATCCCAGCTGTTCATCAATAAGAGAATGGGCTAACAAATGGTATACAATGGAACAGTACTCACAGTAAAAAGAATCAACTTTTTTTTTTTTTTTTTTTTTGAAGGAGTTGCCCTTGAAGGGCTCTGTTGCCCAAGCTGAAGTGCAAGTGGTGAGATCTCGGCTCACTGCAAGCTCCGCCTCTGGGTTCAAGCGATTCTCCTGCCTCAGCCTCCGGAGTAGCTGGGATTACAGGTGCCCGCCACCACACCCAGCTAATTTTTGTATTTTTAGCAGAGACGGGGTTTCACCATGTTGGCCAGGATGGTCTCAAACTGCTGACCTCAAGTGATCCACGTGCCTGGGCCTCCCAAAGTGCTGGGATTACAGGTGTGAAGCCACTGTGCCTGGCCAAGAATCAACTTACTGATAAACACAACAAGACAGCTGAATCGCATATAGTAGTATGCTGAGGGAAAGAAGCTTTTAACAAATGCCTACCTGCCTGCCCTCCTTCCTTTTCTTCTTTTATGTTTTTAACCTGGTTTAATTTTCTTGGCTTCATTATTTTAAGCAATTTTTGCAGTGTTGAAAAATTTGCAAGTAACTTTTCAGAAACAGTTAACTTCAAAATCCTATACATGGTATACATGAAGACAGTAAAAACATGGATGGAAAGAAATAATCAGTTTATTTACATTTTCTGTTTATATGATAAGTAGTAATTTAGCTGAGGTTGACAATTAATTTAAATGAGATAAAAGTCATTTACATTGTCTCTGTGGCTGTTTTCACCATACAAAGGGATGCAAAGGTAGGGTGTTACTGAGCAAACAATGGGCTTGCTGCCTAATGTACATGGAGGCCAAGACCATGGCACTGGCTTTTGAGGAAAAAAAAGCTTCATTGCAAGTGGACTGGCAAGGAGACAGGAGGAAGTGCTCCAATATATCACCCCCAGCTGGCGTCTGGGTCGGGTTTTATAAGCATAGGGTAATGAGGTGTGATCTGATTGAATTCTGCAATGAGATGATGCCAGGAGGCATGATCTGATTTGATCCCACAATGGGCTGATGCCAGAGCTCAATTTGATTGGATCCTGGATCCTTCCATACTGCATCTGCTTCTTAATTCAGTCCCTGCTCCTTGATCTTCTCCTTGGTCTGGGCACTTCTGTTCCCCTTGTGGTTGCATACTTGGTTCATCTGGGCATGCTCAGTTTACGTGACCTTCAGCCTGAGGGCTCAGACCAACTCATAACTTTGTTGGATTAAAGTTTAGCCAGATTTGTCTGGTGCTGTTGCAGGTACAGCAGTTGTGACAGAGACTATGATGCCCTCAAAGCTGAACATATTTACAGTGGTGCACCCTTATCCACAGGGGATTCCTTCCAAGATCCTCAGTGGACACCTGAAATCTTCAGTAGTACAGGACACTATACATATTGTGTTTCCTTTACATATATACTTATAATAAAGTTTATAAATTAGGCACGGTAAGAGATTAACAACAATAGCTACTAATAACATAGAACAATTCTAACAATAAGCCAGCATCACTATATTCTTGTGCTTTGGTGCCACTATTAAGTAAAATGAGGGCTCCTTAAACACAGCACTGTGATACCTCAACAGTCAATCTGATAACTCAGAAGGCTACTAAGTGACTAATGGGCAGCTAGCGTATAAGGCATGGATATGCTAGACAAAGTGGTGATTCATGTTCTAGGAGGGACACTACTCAAAACAGCATATAATCTAAACTTAGACATTATTTATTTCTAGAATTTTCCATTTAGTATTTTCAGACCACAGTTGACCACGTTTAACTGAAACCACAGAAAGTGAAACCATGGATAAGGGGAACTACTCTATACCATATCATCTGTCACCTTACAGAAACTGTTCACTGATCCCTTTTGTAGACTAAAGAGTCATAAAGATTTCTCACTATGTGAGATAGAATAATTTTTAAAAGCGTAAGTTCCAGTTTACACTTTTAAGTTCCAAGTTCCCTCTATGACTGATCATCTGACTTTGCATGAGTCACACAAGCTGAGTCCAGCTGTCCCAGCCACTGAGATGCAGATACTAACAAGCACCTCTATTCAGTTCTCAATCTGTCAAGTGTGCAGTGAACATCTAAGGTCAAGAACACATTTCAATGATCACAACAGCTGGTGCTGAGAATACCATCAAAATATAAATAATGGCCTTGGCAATGTAACTGAGAAGACTAGTATATTTGAAACATGGGAGGCAAACTCAAGACAGAATATAAATACATTTAATTACTAAGTCAAGTAGTAAGTTTTGGTATATCCATATAGTGGAATATTTTAGCAGGCATTAAAAATGATATTTTCCAGCCAGGCACAGTGGCTCACGCCTGTAATCCCAGCACTTCAGGAGGCCGAGGTGGGCGGATCATGAGGTCAGGAGATTGAGACCATCCTGGCTAATGCGGTGAAACCCTGGCTCTACTAAAAATACAAAAAATTAGCTGGGCGTGGTGGTGGGTGCCTGTAGTCCCAGCTACTCGGGAGGCTGAGGCAGGAGAATGGCATGGACCCGGGAGGCACAGCTTGCAGTAAGCCAAGATGGCGCCACTACACTCCAGCCTGGGCGACAGAGCCAGACTCCATCTCAAAAAAAAAAAAAAAAGATATTTTTCAAAGAAATATGTTTATGGTGGTTTGGTTTTAATTGAGATACATAAATACTGCTTCAATTTCTGTAATGGCTGTGAGATGTTCCTGTTTTAACTCCCTTCTTGGGAAACTATTTCTGTTTGCAGATGACATAATCCTATATCTAGAAAATGCCATCATCTCAGCCCAAAAGCTTCTTAAGCTGACAAGCAACTTCAGCGAAGTCTCAGGATACAAAATCGATGTGCAAAAATTACTAGCATTCCTATACACCAACAACAGGCAAGCCAAGAGCCAAATCATGAATGAACTCCCATTCACAATTGCCACGAAAGAATAAAATACCTAGGGATACAGCTAATCAGGGAGCTGAAAGACCTCTACAAAGAGAACTACAAAACATTGCTCAAAGAAATCAGAGATGACACCAAAAGATGAAAAAACATTTCATGCCCATGGATAAGAAAAAAACAGTATCATGAAAATGGCCATACTGCCCAAAACAATTTATAGATTCAGTGCTATTCCCATTAAACTATTATTGATATTCTTCACAGAATTAAAAAAACTATTTTAAAATTCACATAGAACCAAAAAAAAAAAAAAGCCCAAATAGCCACAACAATCCTGAGAAAAAAACACAAAGCTGGAGGCATCACACTACCTGACTTCAAACTATACTATAAGGCTACAGTAACCAAAACAGCATGGTACTGGTACAAGAACAGACACATAGACCAAGGGAACATAAACGGTAACCCAGAACTAAGACCACAGACTTATAGCCATGTAATCTTCAACAAACCTGACAAAAACAAGCAATGGGGAAAGGATTCCCTATTTAATAAATGGTGCTGGGAGAACTCTGGCTAGCCATATGCAGAAAATGAAATGGACCATATAGAAACATCAACACAAGATGGGTTAAAGACTTAAATGTATAACCCAAAATTATAAAAAACCTAAAAGAAAAGGTCAATACCATTCAGGACACAGGTATGGGCAAATATTTCATGATGAAGATGCCAAAAGCAATTGCAACAAAAGCAAAAATTGACAAATGGGATCTAATTAAACTAAAGAGCTTCTGTACAGCAAAAGAAACTATCATCAGAGTGAACAGACAAGCTATGGAATGGGAGAAAAATTTTGCAAACTATCCATCTGACAAAGGTCAAATATCCAGCATCTACAGGGAACTTAAACAAATTTACAAGAAAAAAACAAACAACCCCATTAAAAGGTGGACATTCTTTTTACTCTAGGAATCTCTGATTTGTCTCTGGCACTTTCAAGAATTTGTATTTTTCTTTGTCATCTGATGATTCATTAAAATGTATCAAGGTGTTGGAGTTTTTTTTTTCATACTGCTTGTAGATTTTTTTGCTTTCCTTCCTAAATTCATGTTCTTAGCCTATTGTGACTCAGCTATATGCAAGAAGTCTGGCTCAGCCTTCCCAACATTTTATGTGTCCAAGGCCTACTTTTACTTTCCCCTGAGTAGTTGTTAATACCCCAAACTCTGGGTAACCCAGGTCAGTTTCTGTTCCCCAGGCAACTCTAGCTCCTGTGCTGCTTTTATGTATTTCTGGATTGCCATCAGGGCTTCCTTGAGAGCTTCACATTTACTTAAAAGTAGACTTGATATAATTTTCTGACATTTTGTAGAGCTACAAGGCTTTTTAGGAAACCCAGTTTGGCCAATTGACAGAAATGGAAGTCCAACTTGGGTGGGATAACTATTATTGTCAATCACTTTATATAGAATGAAACAGTGGTGCAGAGACATGACTTTGAATTGTGCAAGGTCAAAGTGCCAGCATACTTCAGATGTGGAACTTAAAGTCAACAAATCTGAAACCAACGTTAATGTGTTCCTCAATACTTCAGTGAATACAATTACTGATAGCAAGGTGAGTAACCTAAAGCAAAAACAAGGGACTACTTTACTCCTTGTGTTTAGTCCTATTCCATAACATAGTTTGTGTTCTTGGAAATATAAACTTCGTCTTTTTAACTACTTGCCACTTGGTAAAACTGACAATCATGGAATATGTCATGTTTTCCTGTGACTTAGAATGTCTGGTGGGGCATCACTCCACTCTTCTGGAGAGAACATGTATGATAGTTTGAAACATTCCAAATGTGCTGTTCTTTGCAGTCAGGAAAGAACTTCAGGGCAGGACAGAAAGAAATCAGTCACAACATTTCAGATATTGGTGTTAGAAGGAGTTATTTAGGGAGTTATTTAAAGACAAGACATACTTCCTGGCTCTGTTGAAATCACATCGTGTAAGAAGCTGCCTATTTCATTAATACATAAAGCCAGCCTTCCTTTACAAGTAGAGGCTACATTATCCCTGATTATGCTTTATTTTTAAAAAGTGAACTTGAGGAGAGAGACTCAGGCCTGTATCATACACTTTCCTTAGTTTTTGTTTTGTCAGAAGCATATTATTAACAAGTAGTCTCTTTCAAAAAGACAAGATACAAACAAGTGGAAAAAAATCCATTCTCTTATCTCATGATGGTTAGATTATTTAAGAATTGAAGTGATTGCTATGTCATTTGCATAAATTCAAGGACTTTTATTTATTTATTTATTTATTTATTTATTCATTCATTTTTGAGATGGAGTCTCGCTCTGTCACCTAGGCTGGAGTGCAGTGGCACGATCTCGGCTCACTGCAAGCTCTGCCTACCGGGCTCATGTCATTCTCCTGCCTCAGCCTCCTGAGTAGTGGGACGACAGGTGCCCGCCACCACGCCTGGCTAATTTTTTGTATTTTCAGTAGAGACGGAGTTTCATCCTGTTAGCCAAGATGGTCTCGATCTCCTGACCTCGTGATCCGCTCACCTCAGCCTCCCAAAGTGCTGGGATTACAGGCGTGAACCACCACGCTTGGCCAAATTCGAGGACTTTTCTCTCTCAATTGCTTACAATTAAAAATTTTGTAGTAGCAAATGCTCACAGATTTGGGGCTTTCAGAAATGTCTTTTCAAACTAAAAACTTTTAAAATAAATAATATTGCAGATATTTAAAATAATAATATTTCTAGATTGCAGAGGAAATACAAACTCCCAATTAATCATACCAAATATATTCTACGTTCTTTAACTTCTGGTAGAAAAAAAATCAGATTTATACTTTATATCTTCCTGTATTTTAGAAAATAGCAGACAATGAGAGAAGATCATTCTCTAATGAGATATTTGGGATCCAACACAGAATAAATGTATCTTAATTTTAAATTTTTACTATATAATTATTGATACCTTTTCCTAAAAGGGGAAATCCCTTACTCTAATTTTGATTGATATTTAGAATTATTGCTAAACTAAATAGTAGACTTGAAAAAGCTTTACTCATAAAATTCTTACAGATTTATTTTATTTTACAGAAGTGATAATGGTAATTAACAAAAATTCTTAAGTGTAAAAATTCATTTTGGTAGATTTTGGTATGTAAATGAGAAAACAGTCTTCTAACTATAACAAATTATTTAGCTTAAATAGTCTGTCATATAAAATTCAGTGAAAAACTAAAAAAACAGAAACAAAAAACTGATCCTATTCAAATTATATGTAAAGTTTGTGCACAGTATATAAAACTAAGTTAAGTAGGCTTACAAAATAACACTTCATATAGTATTTTGGGGAAACTCTTTCTCCAAGAGGAGAAAAAATAGCCAAATAGGAAAGAGAGTGCGAGGTTTTAATCAAGTGTGTCTCTTCCCTTGGCTTGTGTGGGAAGATTGTAGATGGGAATACTAGGATCAGATTTAGAATACTGATCTGATGTCAATGACCTAAGTCAGCATAGCCAGCAAGGTAATATTTCCAGATAAAGAGAGAAAAAAATTATCCTAGATAAGAAAAAAACAACAGGCTGCTCTCAAAACCAGCACTGTAATCACCACTGAGCTAATTAGTAGGACATTTAAGGCCAAGTCACCATGGAAAGGCCAGAAAGAGACAAAAGTCAATAAAAATGGTCACTGCTGACAGGGTCACAGTGCCTGGCTGGCAGATGGTGCTGAAAATCCCTGAGAGATGAGGACGACTTCAGATAAGAGCGGTCCAGGCAAGATACTCAGTCATTGACAAAGCACAAAGGGAAGGGTCAGTAAAAAGACCAATAACAGAAGGAAACAGCTGCCACATTCATCATTCTTAACGTCAAGCTTGACATTGGATAAATGGAGTTGGCCTTTTTTTTTCTTTTTTTTTTTATATTAGTTTAGTGCAGAAACCTCTAAAAGGAGCTTGTACATGAAGAACTGAAGTGAGAAGCCTAGCCATTTGTATACCTTTTAGTAATAGAGACTGAATATTAAAACAGACAGTGGCCAAACCACATACGACAGTGGAACTCTGACCCACAACCACTGCAGCAACCAGCTTGGGAAGGCAAACCACAATCTCTGCAGCAGCCAGTTCAGGAATGCAAGCCACAAATTCAGTAGCAATTTGCTGAAAACAATCAGAGGTTGGTCAATGACTGCCAACTTCTCTAAGATTGCCCCTGCTTCTAGTTTAGTACTAATTAAAGAAAGCCAAATACTCTCTCCAAACCTATCCCATCAGATGCCTTGCTTCTCTTTAGCCTACCTGCGCCTCTCCATGCCCATAGCCTCCTCCTACCCCAAAGCCTTGCCCCTTTTCACTATAAAGCTTTCCCATTCTCCCAGCCTGAGTCTCTGCCAAACATACATGATAGTGACTGCCTCCCTTTCTCTAGCAAGCAAGAAATAAATAGCTTCTGTTCTCATTAAGTTGTCTCCTTTACTTCTGTAATTTTGTTTTTTTTTATTTTTTTATTTTTTTGAGACTGAATCTTGCCCTGTCGCCCAGACTGGAGTGCAGCAGCACGATCTGGGCTCACTGCAATCTCTGCCTCCCAGGTTCAAGAGATTCTCCTGCCTCAGCCTCCCAAGTAGCTGAAACTACAGGCATGTGCTACCGCACCTGTCTAATTTTTGTATTTTTTGTAGAGACAGGGTTTCACCATGTTGGCCAGGCTGGTCTCGAACTCCTGACCTCAGGTGATCCACCTGCCTCAGCCTCCCAAAGTGCTGGCTTTATAGGCATGAGCCACCATGCCTTGTCTGTATTTCTGTAATTTTCCTAGAAGCTCCACTGAGACACATCCTTAACTGCTCATCACCATGGACTTTGGACCCTGATCAAGTGCGGTATCTATGGAGGCCTCTTGTGCCTTGCTTCTTGAGGCCTGTCAAGTCTGTGTTGACACAGTGTCTGTGAGAGAACAGAGTTGGGCTTCAACTCTGTTCTCTTTGTATTGAGATCCTTGGTTATTGACTCTCAGCTTGGTACTCAGCTTTTGCTACCAATTCCCATTTGTTTGGCACCCTTGGAAAAATACTGCCATTTCTTTTCATTCCTTTTTGTTCTCTTTTGTGCTTCTGTTTTATGAGATATGTCTAAAGTGTTGTCTGTTATCAGAAGGAGAATCAGTGCAGAACACAGGCATTGCTCCTC
This sequence comes from Gorilla gorilla gorilla, assembly GCF_029281585.2. NCBI lineage: Eukaryota > Metazoa > Chordata > Mammalia > Primates > Hominidae > Gorilla > Gorilla gorilla. The sequence goes on along the minus strand of NC_073236.2, from coordinate 31,797,063 downwards.
TAAGAGTGTCTCAGCTTGCTCCACAACTGATGAGCTGCAATTCTTACCAAACCAGCATCCATCTGGACAAACTTTCCTAAACTTTCCTGTCAGTCACCAATAAAATGGGATAAGGTTCTTCATCTTTTTTTTTTTTGGCCCTGAGAGGTTGGATTTGATGCAGAGGGAATATTCTGGTTTTCCATTTGCCTGTGGGCACAAGTTGTCAAGTCTGCATCTGGAGGTTGCCAACTATCAGGTTGGGGGCCTAAGACATAAAGTGCAAAAATATTACTTTCAACTGACCATTGCCAGCTCCCATGGAATTTTCTGAGTGTAAATCCTCTTTTCCTTTTTTTCCTCCAGGAAAACCTCCCATTTCTTATATGTACCCTTGCTACGATCCTAGCACTTGCACCCATCTCTATACCAAGGATAATTTAGGCCTTCAGTGGCTAATCTGGAGAACACTGGACTTGAACAAAATTTTTCATTTGAACAACACCTTGGAAAAGAGAGAATAACATTTCTCAGGGGCAATGGGCAGCAGTTTTTGATTGGTACACAAGTTTTCAAATGAAATTCTGATTCAGACATTACTCCGCTAAAATATTTTTTGGCCAGAGCTAATGAACAGTATGACAAACTTAACAACAAACTAACTCATTTGCCCAGCAAATCTTCCCCCAGCTTCTCCTCCAGTTGACTTCAGCTCTGCAACTCTTCCTCATCCCCCCATCCTCCTTTCACACCTCATTGACTCCTCCCTCTTCTTCCAGACCCCCTACCTTCTCCCAGTGACTCTCCTAAGATCCCGGAATGTCATTTACCTCTAAAGTTCCATCTCTTCAGTGACCCAAATACGCAAGCAGCAGTAGAATTTAAACCTTGAACATGAGCTGAATTAAAAGCTATGACTAAGCATTTCCCAAAGGAGTTCAGAATTCTAAATTCTTTTAGTTGTACACAACTCAGGGTTACCTGAACTATATCAACTTGTATTTATGTTTGTAGATCCTCAGACATTAAATCCTGATGGCAAAAGCCAGTTGGATTCACCAGGACAGAGATCTACAGCATCTTTCTTTCCACAATAAGCCTGAGGGCCAAAAAGAGGCTCAAAAAGTAGGGCAATGTATCCTAAAAGCCACACTTGAAACATTTCTAGTAAAAATAAAATGGACCACAATTTAATCATGTAAATAAAGAAAAGAAGAAATTATAGGAGATTTTCAGAATAAACTAGAAAACTCCTTTCAACAACATTTGAGTGTTAAAGAAGTGTTAAGTGTAATAATGGCTCTTTTACCTACTTCGTTAATGGAATTAAACCTGAAATTGGAGACAATAATTAGATCAAAATTAGAATGGGAAATAGCCACTTTACCTGAACTTCAACACCTGGCTGACATTTTTGCAGAGCCCTAGGACAATAACAAGACAGGATCCAGAATAACCTTACGGCGCAGCAGATCAAACAGTTGAGTAGATGACCCATAGAAGAGGACACCTGCAGATATTGAAAACAGAAGGGACACCTGAAAAATGATTTTCCAGTAAAAATAAGACCAAAAGACCCCTTAATTTAGATCAATGAAGGTACCCAATATCCTGATTTAAAATTTAACATTCAAGGTGAATTAACCATAAGTATAGGTGGCCAACCTCAACAATTCCTGGCAATATGGGCACTACTCTTTCTTTTCTTTCTTTCTTTTTTTGTTTTGAGATGGAGTCTTACTCTGTCACTGAGGCTACAGTGAATTGGCACAATCTCGGTTCACTGCAACCGCTTCCTGGGTTCAAGCGATTCTCCTGCCTCAGCCTCCTGAGTAACTGGGACTACAGGCATGCATCATGATACCCTGCTTTTTTTTTTTTTTTTTTGTATTTTTAGTAGAGATGGGGTTTTGCCATGTTGGTCAGGCTGCTCTAGAACTCCTGACCTCAGGTGATCTGCCTGCCTTGGCCCCCCAAAGTGCTGGGATTACAGGTGTGAGCCACCATGTCCAGCCAGGCACTAACTCTTTCTACATTAAACCCTGGCAATTTTGCTCAACATTTTCCTCATAGGAAGCAAGTAGCAGGTATCTCAAATAACCCACAGATTCCTTCTATCTCCTACTGTAACTACAACCTTTGGGTACTTGACTTAAAAACACTTCTCCCTGCTCTATTATAACACTCTTGCAAATTTAATGGGAAGTAACTTAATTTTCAAATAGAATTATAATAGTAAGTGCACCAGCTGGGCATGGTGGCTCACGCCTGTAATCCTAGCATTTTGGGAGGCTGAGGTGGGTGGACCACTTGAGTCCAGGAGTTCAAGTCCAGCCTGGCTAACATGGTGAAACCCTGCCTCTACTAAAAAAAAAAAAAAAAAGAAATATGAAAATTAGCTGGTGTGGTGGCACATGCTTGTAATCCCAGCTACTTGGGAGGCTAAAATGGGAGGATCACCTGAACCCGGGATGCAGAGGTTGCAGTGAGCCAAGATCACACCTCTGCACTCCAGCCCGGGTAACAGAGCAACACTCTGTCTCAGAAAAATAATAAATGCACAGCAGAGTCTCCTGAGGGTTCCTGTATGTGTCGTCTCTGGATATATGTTTGTCTCCTTCATTATATTTGATGTACACTCCAGATAAAGACCTCAACACTCTACCTAACACTCTACAAACTAAAAAAATCCATTTATATGGGAAATTATTGGAGCAGAACCTAGTCAAGTTCAGAAGTATCCTAGTAAACCATGGCCAAACTTCCCTGATATTCCTTGAAAAACCAGAAGCAAAGGAAGGCTTCAAAACTGTAGCTGACGACCTTATATCCAAAGACTTTCTCATACGCTGCAATAGCCCATACACCACACTTGTTCTGCTGGTACACTTTTTTCATGACCTCAGGAAAGATCAACAAAATTGTTTTGCTTTGCTTCCTAGTAGTACCTATCCTGTCATCAATTCTGCCCAAAACCACTTGCTTCACCATATTGAATCTTTACTGTGCATTTTTCAGTGTACTTCCAAACCAGAACAGTCAACGACTTTGCCTTCATCTGGAGAGGACAACAAATATACCCGGATAGTCATACCCCAGGGGCTCACTAAAGCCCCCTCTTACTTTCCACAAGTCCTCAGTCAAGACTTAAAAGATCTAAATTTCACTTGTGATTCGGTTTTGATGCAGTATATGCAGGATCAGATGATCTCCACTGCTTTCTTCAGAGAACGACGAAGCTGGTGAGAAGGTGAGAGCAAGTAAATACTTGCTCTCAGCCATAGCAGAAAAAGAACATAATGTTTCAAAAGATAAATTATAATTTTGTCAAAAGACAGGCTAGTATTTAGGGCGTAACTTATCTTAAGAGGGTGAAATTATTTTGCCTCTATTGGTAGGCAGAACACTATCGAAACTTCACCTCGATGCCTCGCAAAATGACAATTGAGAGGATTTCTAGGTTTAACTGGATATTGTAGACAATGGCTGTGAAATTTTTCTGAGCTTGCGATCTCTTTTTATGAATTGGCCGAGTCCTTAGTAAGAAACTGTCTTTTGTGGGGGCCCAAATATAAATTCTGTAACTCAGGAAGGCTCTTCAGTAGCCTCTTCCTTTGGTAGTTAGGCACTCCCTTTCATAATTAGGCACCCCTGACTACAATATGCCATTTTGTCTAATTGTGCATGGACAACTTGTACAAGCTTTTTTGTTTTTAACTCAATGTCATGGAAACCATCAAAAATTCATCATTTTCCATAGCCTTATCCTTGACCCAGCTGCAAAGGCTTATAGCCCTTGTCTGAAGGCAACAGCTTCCACTGCAACATTTGTTGATGCTTCTTTTAAACTATATCTAGTCTCCCCACCTCACATCATGATTCCCTGGCCAGTGTAGACATAACCACTGACAAAGAGCATGCAATACTTTTCAGCCAGCTGATTAACTTCTTATGAGAGTTTTACTCCCTCTCTCTCGCTTTACTATTCACTGATGCAATTCCTTAAACTGCCACTCTTCTCCCCCTGCCAGAAGAAGGGGAACCTCATGATGGTTATAAGTCAGTTAGGGGAGTTTCTGTACCTCACTCAGATTGATGAGAGACTGGCTCTCATTGTGAACCCTGATTCAATGTTATTCATTGATGGATCATACCTCAGAACTGATATTGAAAATTATCACTAATTTAAGCTCTACTTTAGAATATATTTTCTATCTGAGGTAAAATCAACCCATATAATGGAATTTATTACACTTACTAGAGCTTGTCAATTAGCTGAAGACCATGTGGTAAACGTATAGCAGGTATGCTTTTAGAGTACTACATGAATTTGGGATGCTTTGGGGAAAAAAAGAAATTCATCATCTCTGCTGGAAACCCCATGAAAATGAATAAGTTAAGGCACTCTGCTTTCTAGAGTTGGCTATTTTAAGGTTGAGGCCCATACAAAGAAAGAAGGTAATAGAAAAACTAAATAAAAAATTCTAACAGAACTTTATGCCAAAAAAAAAGCCTTGACTAAAGTTAATGTTTTTGTTTGTTTGGTTGGTTGGTTGGTTTTTGTTTTTTGAGATGGATTCTTGCTCTGTCGCCCAGGCTGGAGTGCAGTGGCGCCATCTCACCTCACTACAATTTCCGCCTCCTGGGTTCACGCCATTCTCCTGCCTCAGCCTCCTGAGTAGCTGGGACTACATGCGCCCGCCGCCACGCCTGGCCTTTTTTGTTTTTTGTTTTTTTAGTAGAGATGGGGTTTCATTGTGTTAGCCAGGATGTTCTCCATCTCCTGACCTCGTGATCCGCCTGCCTCAGCCTCCCAAAATGCTGGGATTACAAGCGTGAGCCACCGAGCCCGGCCTAAAGTTATTGTCTTCTGTAAATCTTCAAAGGAGAAGTTTCTAAGGATTCAGATAGGCCATTATAAAATATCAGTGGGTCAACCCCAGTTTCCAAACGGAAGTCTGGAAATTCCACCTCAGACTGGAGCTTCCAAATGTGGCCACCCTTGATTATTCAGGCAGTCTACCTGGGGGAGTTACTGACTCACTGTGTGAATAATCAGAGTGAGGATTGTACAAATAGAAAAAAACTGTAAGAAAACCATCACCAATAGTTTTATCACCAATAACTCTGGCAGAAGTTATTTACATTGTCTCTATTATTACCCACATTTCTCTAGATTTCTTGTTGGCTACTCATGGTAGCTCTGTGTTATTGCTAATACTTCTCACTATATTTGAATCAACGAAATAGGCAAAGTAAAACAGGCTCTACATCTCACATTTCCTTATGGAAAAAAGATAATTGCCATTCTAAGGCAGATCTTCATGGTCTGTGGCCTATATGTTCTCTTGGTCTGGGTTGGAAAATTAGAATTTCTGCTTCTGTAACATTTTATAGGGACTAGTGATTATTTTTGTTTTTGAAACCCGACCTTTAAGCCAAAGACAGCCTGACCCCTGAAAACCCAACTGCCAGTTCTAGGTAGAGTCCACAACCGGAGTGAAAACATCCTCTATGCCTTTTAACCAACAAATGGTGCTTTTTCCAAGACCACCCCCGGCCCAATCAGCATGCACTCCCCCATTCTGAGCCCTTAAAAATCCTATACTCAGCCACACAGATGGCTGCCGGCTTTCAGGCCCCCTTTCACACACAAATCTACCCACTTCAGGTCCCCTCTTGTGTTGAGAGCTTTTCTGTCGCTCAATAAAATTCTTCTCTGACTTTCTCACTCTCTGCTGTCCACACACCTTATTCTTGTTGGTTGTGGGAACTCCCCAAGCTGCGGGTGGCAGTAACAAAGGAGATGTAATGCACCCTGTTCACTGAGCTGCAGGCAGCAGGAACCAGAGAGAACTGTAACATTTCCGGAGGGCTCAGACCTCAGGACTCCCCAAGCAAAGGCTGTAACACCCTTTGGGGCTTTGCAGTTGCTGTCATCTCCAAGTATTCCGGCGCCACTACCCCCCCTTCATCTAGATACCAGCGCCCAATATGGAAGCCAATTGCAGCATGCCCAGTCCAGCTACGAGCTGAGCACGCAGCCACACTGACCACAGGATCTGGGCCAGTAATGTGAGCCAAGCGCAGCCTGCTGGGCCAAGTGGGCAGAGCATCCCGGCAGGCCTGAGCAAGGGCCGGAACAGAAGTCAGTGCAGCCACAGAGATTTCCAGCTGGTGAAGCGGCACTGAAGGAATCCTGTAACACTGTAACCCTCCCTCTCACTCGCCAAGCAACAGGGGAGAAAAAGCCGCTGGGCACCATTCCACCCTGCACACGGAACTACAAAACGTGCAACACTTTGGTCATACCTGCCATGATGCAGGTCCATCACATTCTCTGCCAAGTCTTACATTCTACTGGGCAGTTGTTCTCACCAGAGATCATTGCCATACTGTGTCCGGAGTTGGTTCCTACTGGTGGGTTCATGGTCTCACTGACTTCAAGAATAAAGCCACAGACCTTCTCTGTGACTGTTACAGCTCTTAAAGATGGCACAGACCCAAACTGAGCACTGGCAAGGTTTACTGTGAAGAGCAAAGCTTCCACATCAGGGAAGGGGGAGCAGGTTGCCACTGCTGGCTGGGGTGGCCAGCTTTTATTCCCTTATTGGCCCCTCCCATATTCTGTTTCTGTCCTATCAGAATGCCCTTTTTTCAATCCTCCGGGCAATTGGCTACTTTTAGAATCTGCTGATTGGTGCATTTTACAGAGTGCTGATTGGTGCATTTTACAGAGTGCTGATTGGTGCTTTATACAATCCTCTTGTAAGACAGGAAAGTTCCCCAAGTCCCCACTGGACCCAGGAAGTCCAACTGGCCTCACCTCTCAGTGCTGACACAACAACAAAAAGTCAAGACCTCACAATATAGTTTGCAATGGAGACCACTCGGCAATATCACAGTGGTGAAGATGTGGGTTTCTAGCTGCCCCTGAATTGGTCAATCTCTCATAAGTAAGAGAATGACAATAATGGGGGGCTGAGAGGATAAATATTCAAATGAATAGTGGTCAGATGATATGACAATAGAATTCTGATTCACAATCTCTGAAGCCACCAGTCCAGGAAGCCAAACAGCATCATTGGCAGTGATTGGTCCCAAATGGTCAGGATATCATTAATGACTGTTAGCTTCCCTATTTTGCCTTGTTTCCAACTTAGAACCAACCAAATAAAGCAAAATATGTTCCCCAAACCAACCACATAAGATACTCTGCTTCTAGTTAACCTACTTCCAACTTCCCGTTGCCAACTACATGCAATCAGAGCATACTTGAAGCCTTCCCCCACGCTTTCCCTCCCGTTTTTTGCTCACTCTAAAGCTTTCCCACTCCCAAACTTTGAATTAATCACCTGTTCTCATGTGGGTAGTCTACCTTTATTTCTACAGTAAGGTGCATGCAAGCCTTTTCTAGTCACATTTAAAATGGTGGAAAGCAGCATCATACCAGAAATATTTGATTTTCTACTTTTTGATTAGGTAAGCAGAGAGGGATGATTTCTGAGTCTTACGAAGAGTACATATCACTTCAGAAACATATGAGTTGTGGAAAGTGATGTCTGCTTTTCTCTATATTATACATAAAACATAGCAAATATCTTACTTTAATGAGCTGGTGTGTGGGGATATAGAGATGACCAAGCTGAAAGAATTGACAATAAGATAACAACTAGAAACTGAATCCCTGAAGTGACGTCTCTGTGCTTGCAGCCTTTTCTCTGAATATAAAATGCACATTTTTACACAACCCCTGTGAAATCTTAGCACTTTATATCACAAGGGTAAGTAAAATGCACACGTTTTTAAAAATCAAGTATTTTAAGGTCTCCAAAATGACAGATCTTTTCCCTCTGTGAGTCATATCATGATTTACCTTGAAAGTATTTTAAGAATATTCTATGACAGAAAGAGACTAAGGTTATTCAAATGAGTTTGAAGTCCCTTTAGTTTCTCTTTATTCTCAATGAATTGCAGTGGCAACTGCAGTTCTTTACCCTGCTTCCAGCTCTCTGCTGAAGTTGAGGTTTGTGGGGGTTCAATCAGGCCAGTTGGAAAAATATTAATGATAGTTATAGTAATAGCCACAAACTCTCTTGGAAACCCTGAGAGTTTGCATAGCTTCTGATTGTCTGGCTGAAGGCAGCCAGAGTCTCTTTGCAGGAGCTAGAGAGCTTAAGGCACAAATACAAAATAATGTAGAGTAGTTTATCTAACTAACTTGTTTTCCTAAGACTAAGCTTTGATGTACCCTGGGTGCTTAATTGCTTTCTACTCAGGAAGTCCACAATGTCAATTACCCTCTAATGGTGTTTTCCTATGACCTTTGTCAATTAATCTTTACTAAATAAATGCAAGTCTCATTGACTGATCAAGGAGTTGCAACTGTTTACAGTACTCTCCAGGGAGTCTGTAGGTGGCTCAGACACTCAGCTGGACTGGCAAAGCAGAATATCTGTGTGTCAGTGTACTTCATTCATCCATCGCTGGGTCAGGGTCTGCAGGTTGGACCCTAGCAGAGGTTCCTCAAAGGATTCCACATTCTTGGTCACCAAAGCTGTTGTGGTTTTCTTCATCATGGAAGTAGATAAGTAGCAGGCCTTTGCCCTAATAGTTGGTCAAGTCCCTGCAGGCCCATGGGGACCACTGTTCTGGCAAATGCTGGTTGGGGAGAACACACAGATTTTAATCACTTTAAAAAATAGACTTGAGGGTACAAGTGCAGTTTTGTTACATGGATATATTGTGTGCTGGTGAAACCTCAGCATTTAGTGTACCCATCACCCAAATAGTGTACAGTGTACCTTTCAGGTAATTTCTCATCCCTCACTTCCCTCTCACCCTTCCAGTGTCTACTGGAGTCTCCAAAATTTCCAATGAGTCTTCAATGTCTATTCCACTTTTCATGTCCATGGGTACATATTACTTCTCTGTCACTTATAAGTGAGAACACGCAGTCTTTGAATTTCTGTTTCTGAGTTATATCACTTAAGATAATGGCCTCCAGTTCCATCCATATTGCTGCAAAAAATATAATTTCATTCTTTTTTATGGCTGAGAAGTATTCCATACTTCCCAAACAGAAATGTTGTACTTGTGATAACATCCAACCACTTCTTTTATCTTATTTGGAATTCAAAGGGGGTAAATTTCTTCTTATTATTATAGCAGTATATAAAGCAACCAAGAATAATCTTCAGACCAAAGAAGACTATTCATGTCCATGAGGATGGCACAGAGAGAGACTGGCATAAGATAAACTGAGAAAGGCAGAGGAATGGAAGGGTTTAGGGCTTCAAAGGTCAGGATAAGCAACTTGAATTTTATTCTGAATGCAATGGGCAATCATTGAAGTTCTTTAGGCAGTGGAGTGACTTGTTCTTTTCAAGTTTTGAGTGATTGTCCATCTTCAACCCGTAATCCCTCCTATTTACCTTAATTCCTCCTTTTTACCAGAATGGTTACAGAGCCAAGTCAAGGGAGGGGTTGGTACCATTAGAATATAAATAACATTTTCTGAATAGACATAGGGCTTTTCTTGCAACACTAAGTTACCATTACACTTCTAGATAAAACAAATGTGATGATTTGTACATGTGCATAGAATCTAGGATGAATTGTACTTTGAGTTCTAGACTCAAATTGGGGTGGTAGAAGTGGAATGGAGCCAGGAAATAGTTAAATTCTAGTCTCTGGGGTTCCATTAAGGAGAACAGATCATTCTTATCCTCTTTGGTTATAAAGACCCTAAATTGTCTTTTCCATGCTTGAATGGGTAATTTTAAATTTTAAATACATAGAATAAGCAGGCCTTCAGGAATTTATTACTTCACACAGTCCATATGCAACCCTCTTATTTTGTGCCTTAGCCCCTGTGGACACCTCTTCCCAAAGCACCAGATTTTCCTGCTGTTGTAAGTGTGTACAGGACCCAAGGCTAAAGTACCTTACTGACACAGTGGGCTGCTGACCTCACCGCTCATCTTCAAAGCATTTTCAAGTTGGAGCATATTTGTGAAATAAATAAGTATTATCTTTCTTCCTTCTAATTACAAAATTAATAAATGTTACTTTGTAAAAATAATAATTTAAAAATCACTCCTATTTTCATCATTCCCAAATAACAGCTAAAATTTTAGGGCCATCTTTTTTTTAATCTTTCTTGTGCACTCATTTACAGTGTGAGTTACAGGGAAATTTAAGGAGCAAAGAAGAAGTTTACTTTTTTTAAATCATTTTGAAATTACTACAAGTATTAAATCCTTAGAGGTTAAGTTCATTTACATTGGGAAAACTCTCTTTTTCTCTGGCATGAACCACTTGGACAGTCCCTCTCATGATAACAGGTATAAGGCAAGTGCCCAACGCATGGTTCAGGGGATGGTTGTAACTATGTTTGTCTTATCAATGGTCTGATAAGTGAGTTTGCTCCTGCTTCTAGAAGTATCTATTTTTCATTTGCAAATTTATAGAGATATAAAAGAGCCATTTGTGCAGAAGGGAAGTGGCATCCAGACCATTCCTCTTTGAGCTTCAGTGCCATTTAGAACATGTTTGATAAACTAGGGTGTCTCAGACTCACAAGTATTGGGAGAAAAGAGCAACAGTGGCCCATTAAAGGAAACTCAATATAAGTGAAGTGAGGTACTGGCTGGGACTGAACACTTGGGTCACTGCTGATAGGGAGAATGTGTGGCAGATGCTGACTTCCGTATCAGGATTATCAGTGGTGTTTGAAGCCTGTTGAAGTGGATTGTGGTGAATGCTCGTTCAGTCACACCACTCACCCCAGTTAGTTAAAGGCCATAAGAAGGCAGAAAGGCAGGTTCATCCTGAGTCAGGGTTTGTGAGAGTGATGCCATGCAATGGGCAGAGAGGCTAGGGAAGCAGCTATCAAACGATAATGTACTTCAGAGGCACATATTACATTTGCAGATTTCAAGCTTCATTCATTCCAGATTGAATGGGGCCTAGGAATATGCATTTTAGCAAGTACCCCTGGTAATTCAGAGGCAATAGTTTCATGGACCATGCTTGGAGAAACACAGTTTTGACTAATGATAGAAGAGAGGAAATGGTAAATAATGGACGATATTCTTCCTAAGCTTGATAAGATGAGAAACGAATACAGCAGGAGCTAATAGATGGGGAGAAAGTCAGGTGGAATGGATGGAATGAATGAGGTTACTGAGTATCGGGATGAGGGGAATTTCATCCTGAGGAGAATGTGAGTAAGAAGCATTTTCAAGCAAGATAAAAATCAGATATGACTTTTCCTACTGAAAAGTCTGAAGTTAAAGTAATTAAAACTGCTGTTTGTTCAGAAATCGACAAATCAACAATGAAATGAGGGGTCTCAGAATACAGTGTGCACGTATGAACATAATGAAAGGTAAAGGTGACATTATAAATGTGTAGGGTCACAGAATATGAACAAAGTGACATAATAACATACAGAAAGGACATTTTGTCTTTTGTGTCACACTGTGTCTCATCCCCCACAGGAAGTAGGAGCACGTGTCCAATGGCATTTAATTAGTAGACATTTTTGAAAACCGAGAGAATATACAACCGCCCAACAGTCAGAGTACCCCTCCCTCTTCTACATAGAGAGGCGGGAGAGACTGATCCCAGGTACCTCCAGGGGATTGAAGAGCTAATATTTAGTGAGCAATGAGTGTATGATTTTGAAATAGATTTTCAACAGCACATCTCGTCACTTTTCAGTGTCTTCTACAGATAGAATAGAACCAAGAGAAATGAACAAGTGTGGTGGTGAGGGAACAGGCTTAGATACAGAATGCCAAATATCTCACTGATGGCTTAGGCTACCCGCAAATTGGATACAAATGCTAAAATCACATCCCTGTGGTAGTGAGAGAGAGCAATGATCTTAGGTTTATGGTAAGGAAGAGATTTCTATGGGAATTCTATGGAGGGGTTACTCAACGTTTTACTGGTGTTCAACTTCAGCATATTGCCCAACCCATTTAAAGACTTGTCTTTGTGTAGTATTTGATAGATTAATATATATTTTAATATATTTTTCTACCCAATTTTCCTTATTAAATTAAAAAACTGTGGTTCAGAGTGATAAAGGGTATTGAAGTTGTTACCATTAGAATATAAATAAAATTTTTCTGGCCAGGCTCAGTGGCTTACACCAGCGGGTGGATCACCTGAGGTTAGGAGTTCAAGACCAGCCTGGCCAACGTGGTGAAACCCTGTCTCTACTAAAAATACATATATGTATATGTAGCTGGGCGTGCTGGTGGGCGCCTGTAATCGCAGCCACTCGGGAGGCTGAGGCAGGAGAATCGCTTGAACCCGGGAGACAGAGGTTGCAGTGAGCCAAGATCGCGATACTGCACTCCAGCCTGGGTGACAGAGTAACACTCTGAAAAAAAAAAAAATATATATATATATATATATATATATGTATAAACATTTTTCTGAATAGACATACTGATATGGTTTGGCTCTCTGTCCCCATCCAAATCTCATCTCGAATTGTAATCCCCACACGTCCGAGGAGGGACCTGGTGGGGGGTGGTCGGATCACAGGGACAGTTTCCCCGATGCTGTGCTGGTGCTGGTGAGTGAGTTCTCGTGAGATCTGATGGTTTTTTTGTAAGAGGAAGTTTCGCCTGTTTTCTTTTTCCTGCTGCCTTGTGAAGAAGATACTTGCTTCTCCTTTGCCTTCCGCCATGATTGTAAGTTTCCTGAGCCCTCCCCAGCCACGTGGAACTGTGTCAATTAAACCTGTTTCCTGAGAGGTGCTCCAGCCTCCGTGCGGTCAGCAGTCAGCACCGTAGTGTCCGTCCTCCTGCATGCCCTGCAGGTAGCGCCGCCGCCTGCGGCCCAGAGTGCACTCGCGCCTGCGGCATCTCCCGGAAAAATTTCGCGCCACGCAGAGATGACAGCCAAGGAGATGAAGGCGACCGAGAGTGCGGCGCAGCCAGCGCCGCTGCCCAAGAAGGAAGTGGATGTCAGTCCCAAACAGGATGAAGGAGTGCTGAAGGTCATCAAGAGAGAGGGCACAGGTACAGAGATGCCCATGACTGGGGACCTAGTCTTTGTCCACTACACTGGCTGGCTGTTAGAGGGCACAAAGTTTGACTCCAGTGTGGATCGCAAGGACAAATTCTCCTTTGACCTGGGAAAAGGGGAGGTCATCAAGGCTTGGGACATTACCGTAGCAACCATGAAGGTGGGGGAGGTGGGCCACATCACCTGCAAACCAGAATATGCCTAGAGTTCAGCAGACAGTCCTCCAACGATCCCCCCATAACGCCACGCTTGTGTTTGGGGTGGAATTGTTTAAGGAAGAAGATGTGACGGAAGAGGAAGATGGGGGAATCATCCGCAGAATAGGGACTCGCGGTGAAGGCTATGTCAAGCCCGATGAGGGCGCTATGGTGGAGGTTGCGCTGGAAGGGTGCTGCAAGGACCAGCTCTTTGACCAACGGGCGCTCCGCTTTGAGGTTAGCGACGGGGAGAACCTGGATCTGCCTTATGATCTGGAGAGGGCCATTCAGCACTTGGAGAAAGGAGAACATTCCACTGTGTACCTCAAGCCCAGCTATGCTTTTGGCAGTGTTGGGAAGGAAAAGTTCCAAATCCCACCAAATGCCGAGCTGAAATATGAATTACATCTCAAGAGTTTTGAAAAGGCCAAGGAATCTTGGGAGATGATTTCAGAAGAGAAGCCGGAACAGAACACCATAGTGAAAGAGCAGGGCAGTGTGTACTTCAAGGAAGGCAAATACAAGCAAGCTTTACTACAGTGTAAGAAGATTGTGTCCTGGCTGGAATATGAGTCTAGTTTTTCCAATGAGGAAGCACAGAAGGCACAGGCCCTTCCACTGCCCTCTCACCTCGACCTGGCCATATGTCAGCTGAAACTACAGGCCTTCTCTGCTGCCATTGAAAGCTGTAACAAGGCCCTAGAACTGGACAGCAACAACGAGAAGGGCCCCTTCCGCCGGGGAGAGGCCCATCTGGCGGTGAATGACTTTGAACTGGCATGGGCTGACTTCCAGAAGGTCCTGCAGCTCTACCTCAACAACAAAGCCGCCAGGGCCCAGCTGGCTGTGTGTCAGCAGCGGATCCACAGGCAGCTTGCCCGGAAGAAGTTCTATGCCAAAATGTTTGAGAGGCTGGCTGAGGAGGAGAACAAGGCCAAGGCAGAGGCTTGCTCAGGAGACCATCCCACTGACACAGAGAAGAAGGCGGAGTGGAAGAGCAACGTGGCAGGGAGCCAGTCTCAGGTGGAGACAGAAGCATAGAGCCTCTCACCAGCCCTACTCCTGAGGCTGCCTGCCCCCCAGCCTCCCCACTCCACCCTGTTAGTTTTGTAAAAACTGAAGAATTTTGAGTGAAAACAAAACAAAAAAACTCTTCTTTCATTTATAAATTACACAGTCTCAGGTATTTCTTTATAGTAGTGTGAAAATTGAATAAAACACATAATTTCACCTTGTAAGGTGAATCCTCCTTGGTTCTCATGTAACCAATGTTTTAACACTCTTCTTTAAAAGGGCTTTTCTTAATGTTGGAAAAATTTCCCAAAACAAAAAGTGCAATAGGGACATATTAAATTTAGCAACCAAAGTGAACAATGTCTATTTTGTTTCTTGTTTCCTCTAGTCACTGTGCTCCTTGGTCACTCCCACACCCTAAATTCTGAAACAAGTGGGCACTCAAATCAGTTAGACCACAGTGGCACTCAAATAAAAAGCCCTCCCAGCATCCCTCTTATTTCCCCTAGGAGTTGTTTTTATTTGCTTTGGGTTAGCTGCTATACTTATCTGCCACCCGCAGCTGTAGACATTTGGTTGAGTTGTTGGACTTGCTGGTGCTTTGCAGACCCAACCTGAGTGAAAGGCTGTTGGAGAATAAACTTGAAAAAATCAGGCAAACTGATGCTCTTAACAGTGGACAGCACCTGGTGTCCTAAAAAATTAACCCCACGACAATAGGATGGGGTTGTTTGTGCCCATTCATGGTGGTATGGGGACATTGTGATGCATGTTTATTGAGTAATGGCATGATAATAAGTGTAGTTCCAAACATAGAAAGTAAGAATATAGTATTCAGTGCTCTTCGTTCTCCAGAGGTATAGTATATAGAGAAGCAGAAGCTGTACCGTCACCTCATAAAATTTGTGTTTTTTATAACTACATGCTGTCAGATTAAGGGAACTTCTCTAAATGTGTGTGTGTGTGCGTGTGTGTATGTGTCCACTGTATCTTCAAGTGTGAAGACTCCTTTATGAGCATACCTCTATGAAGCTGTATTTCTATCCATTTATAATTCAAGAACTTTAAACTCAGTTAAAGAATGCTCATGTCCCAAGAAATAGCAGCAGCAGGCATCTCTACTCAAAGTGAGGCTTTGTGTAGTGACAGTGCTGACCTTTGGCTCCAACATTAGAGCATATTTTATGATGTATTTATTATTACTTTTTTTTGAGATGGA
Organism: Gorilla gorilla gorilla; assembly: GCF_029281585.2. Classification (NCBI taxonomy): domain Eukaryota; kingdom Metazoa; phylum Chordata; class Mammalia; order Primates; family Hominidae; genus Gorilla; species Gorilla gorilla. The sequence continues at coordinate 31,781,604 of NC_073236.2, read as the reverse complement.
GTCTCTCTCTGTCACCCAGGCTGAAGTGCGGTGGTGCGATCTTGGTTCACTGCAACCTCCACTTCCTGGGCTCAAGCGATTCTCCTGCCTCAACCTCCCGAGTAGCTGGGATTACAGGTATGCACCACCACACCCAGCTAATTTTTGTATTTTTTAGTAGAAATGTGGTTTCATTATGTTGGCCATGCTGGTCTCGAACTCCTGACCTCGTGTGATCCGCCCACCTTGGCCTTAGAGCATATTTTAGATCAGCGGGGAATAATCTCCACCAAGAACAGTAATAGCTTGGGCAAGGACAAGCACCTTGACAGAGGTTGTAGAGCTCTTTGCAGCTTCCACTTGCACCTCTACTTTGTGCATTCTGTGGTCGTTAAAACAGAAGAAAGCAGCTAGCCACAGCTTCGTATCTTCAGGAAGATAAGCCCGTACATGCAAAGGGACCAGTCTTCATAAGCATTTACAGCACCAGTCCTGTCATTTGAGGAAAAGTTTTAAAAGGCCAATTCTCATTTTTGAGGAAACAAATAAGGCATTTTTTTTGCTCTTAAGGAAATCGGTATTATGGGCTGCACTGTAGAAATAACCAGGAAGCCAACTTTTATAATGTGACACAAGCAGATAAGCCAAGCTGTCTGCGTATGCTTGCTAAGGAGCACATGCATGGAGCTGTGGGTATATTGGGTATTAGGGCTTAGCATTTACTGAGAACACTGTGCTCAGTGCTACACAGGTTTACGTGGATCATCTCACAATGGCCACATAGTGAATATCCTCATTTTACATGCAGAAGAATTGGCTGAGGCACAATGAGGTTAAGCCACAGCCCCTGGCCCCCCTATCTGGTGAGAGACAGAGCTAACAGTCAGATGGATTTCATGGAGTCCATGAGCCCCTGCCCACTTTGCCCACTAACTTCAGAGTTAGTGTGTACCCAGGGTCATGAAAGGTCAAGCGGTGGGGAGAACTCTGAGTCAAACTATCTTAGCCTCCAGGGTGAGTTTCATGCTGTTTATTCCCTTTCACCATCAACAAGAGAAAAAACTCTAGACTGTATAAGTATAAGCTCACCCAGAGATGGAATAAGAGCTGTAAAATGTTTCCTTTTCCTATACTTCCCATTTCTATTTTCTCTTATTTCTCTTGCTGCTGGAATTTCTCTGGTCTCAGGCCCTGGTTACCTTATGCCTAAACCACCCATAAGCTTCCATGGTCATTCGTCACTTCTCAGTTACCCTTCTCTAACGGACCCTGTGTCCTCCGTCCTGACAATCGTCGCAAAGGAAAGGTCTGCTTCAGCTGCTCCTCTGTGAAAAGGATGGAATCTATAAAACCCAGACTTTCCATGATCAGATCCTTCTGAGCACCTTGTTGGAAATTAACTTCTGCCCTACTCTCTACCCTGGCAGCTCAACTTAGCTCAACCCTCATCCTTTCTTCCAACACTCAGCTATGTCCATTCACATTTTCCTTTTTTGTAAGACTTCCACCTCTTTGCTTAGGCAAGTACCATAACTTCTTGAGGCAGAGTTAAAACTCCAAAACCAGCCCATTCCATGTTGTCCTTGTGTTTCCCGATCCTTATGATGCTTTCTGTCTCATCTTCACTGGCTCTATTTCTACCTGTTATTGTCAGGTATTAATGTGCCATCTTCATGATTGGACTATAAATAGATAATTTATCTTGTTTATAAATTATGTAATATATATTTATTATTTATATATTATCTACATAGATAATACATCTATCTTTATCCCACCACCTAGAACAGAGCCTAATCAATATATTCAATAAATAAATATAGTAATATATTCTCTTCTTTCAACAATCTTCTTTATTTCTGATTCTCTGCTGTGTTTTCTTCTTGTTCTCTGTCTTTATCTTTCATTTACATTCTTTTTCCTTTTCCTTATTCTCATATGACTGATATTTTAAGAAACTTTAAGCCCATCTTCTTTCCTTTTGTTTTTTGAGACGGAGTCTTGCTCTATTGCCCAGCCTGGAGTGGAGTGGCACGATCTCAGCTCACTGCAAGCTCCACCTCCCGGGCTCATGCCATTCTCCTGCCTCAGCCTCCCGAGTAGCTGGGACTACAGGTGCCCGCCAGCACGCCCGGCTAATTTTTTTGTGTTTTTAGTAGAGACAGGGTTTCACCATGTTAGTCAGGATGGTCTCGATCTCCTGACCTCGTGATCTGCCTGCCTAGGCCTCCCAAAGTGCTGGGATTACAGGCTTGAGCCACTGCGCTCAGCCCCTTCTTATTTCTTAATTAATTTATTTATTGAGGAGCCATGTGGGGAGACCTAGTGTACAAGCTTCCTGCATTTAGAATCAGTTGGACTTAATTTCTCCCTAATGCTTGTTTTCTTATCTGTGATTTGGTGGTCATAATAATACTTATATAAGAGGGTATGATTATTCCGAGGACTTATGGAAGTAAAGTGCTTAAAATGCTTATCACAGAGCCTGACACATAGTAGCCTCTAAAAATTTGTTACCAGGCACTGCGTTGGTAACATAAAAAAAATTCTCCTGTTTTCAAGTATACTACTGTTTCACAAGGGAGAGAAAAAAACATAAAAATAAAATTAAAAGTTAATTTTAATGAACTTTTATTAAAAGTTTCTTCTAAAGATATAGTAGGTAAATTTTTATCTGAAGAATTAAAAATGAGCAGGATACTATGATTCATTTTAAATTAATTTTTGTGCATGGTGAAGTGCAGGTCAAGATACATGTTTTTCCCCACTGTATTAGTCAGGGTTCTCCAGGAAAAGAGAACCAGCAGAACAGCAGAATGTCTATCTGTCCGTCTGTCTATCTATCTACCTATCTATATCAAGAGATTTATTTTTTAAAATTGGCTTACACAATTGTAAGGGCTTGGTTAATCCAAAATCTACAGGTTAGGCCAGCAGGCTGGAGACCCAGGGAAGAGTTGCAGTTTGACTCCAAAGGCAGTCTACTAGCAGAATTCCTCCTTGCTCAGGAAGTGTCAGTCTTTGCTCTATTATTATTATTATTATTTTTTGAGACAGAGTCTTGCTCTGTCGCCCAGGCTGGAGTGCAGTGGCATCTCAGCTCACTGCAAGCTCCACCTCCCAGGTTCACACCATTCTTCTGCCTCAGCCTCCTGAGTAGCTGGGACTACAGGCGCCTGCCACCACGCCCGGCTAATTTTTTGTATTTTTAGTAGAGACGGGGTTTCACCGTGTTAGCCAGGACGGTCTCTATCTCCTGACCTCGTGATCTGCCCGCCTCAGCCTCCCAAAGTGCTGGGATTACAGGCGTGAGCCACCGTGCCCGGCCAGTCTTTGCTCTATTAAGTCTTTCAACTGATTGGAGAAGGCCCATCCACACTATGGAGGGTAATGTGCATACCCTAAGTCCACTGATTTATGTATTATTCTTATCCAAATGAAAAAATCTTGACAGAAACATTCAGAATAATGTTTGACCAAATATCTGGGCACTGTGGCCCAGCCAAGTTTAAAGACAAAATTACCCACCACACCTACAGATATCTAACTGACCTAGTAAATTTTATTGAAAAGACTATCCTTTTGTCCGTTGAATGGAAGTGGCATCTTCATGAATATGTATCTAAACTATCTATTCTGCCTTATTATAGTGTTTATAGTAAAATAATTCTCATATGTAATACATATGAGAATATGTAAATAAATTATGTAATACATAAATATAAATATCTTTTATAGTAAGCTAAGTCAAAATTTAATTTTTAGCAACATTTATTCAGGATGGATCATAGGCCACAATGTGGAAGCTTAGACAGCAAAAGCAATACAAATTCTATAACAAAACAGTACAAAATATCTTTCATGACCTTGAGATAGGCAAAGATTTCTTAAACAGGACCAAAAAGACACCAAATATTTTTAAAGTTTATTAAATTGAACTTCTATAAATTAATGACTTCTATTCATCAAATAATATAATTAAGATAGTTAATCTTGATGTCATCCCATTTGTTTATTTTTGCTTTTGTTCCCTATGCTTTCAGGGTTATATCCAAAAAATTGCTCATCAAACCAATATCTTGGAGCATTTTCTCTGTTTTCATGTAATAGTTTTACAGTTTCAAGTCTTATATTTAAGTCTTTCATCAATTTAGAGTTAATTTTTGTATATGGTATGATATAAGGATCTCATTTCATTCTTCTACATGCGGATACTCAGTTTTTCCCACAGCATTTATTGAGAAGCCTGTGCTTTCCCCACTGTGTGTTCTAGGAACCTTTGTCAAAAATCAAATGGCTAGGTTTATTTCTGGGCTTTCTATCCCGTTCCATTGGTCAATGTGTCTGTTTTTATAGGAGTACCTATGTGGTTTTAATTAATATCACTTTATAACATGTTCTGAAATCAGGGAGTATAATGCCTCCAGCTTTGTTCTTTTTGCTAAATATTGTTTTGGCTGTTCAGCATCATTTGTGTCCTCAAGTCAATACTCTAAGTTCCTACTCAAGAAATAAGAAAGAAGAACAAAGTAAATTCAAAACAAGGAAAATGAGGGAAATAAAAATAAGAGCACAGCTAATATCCAAAAATCAATCACTTTCCTATACATCCGCAATAAACAAGTGGAATTTGAAATTAAAAACAGAATATCATTTACATTAGCACCCCTAGAAATTAAAAACGTAGGTATACATCTACCAAATTTGTATAAGATCCATATGAGGAAAGCTATAAGGCTGATGAAAGAAATCAAAGAACTAAATACATGGAGAGCTATTCCATATACATGGATAGAGAGACTCAATGTTGTCAAGATGTCTTCCTAACTTGATTTGTGGATCCAGTGCAATGCCATTCATTACAACAGCAAATTATTTTGTGCAATCTAAAATGTACACAGAGAGACAAAATATCCAGATAGCAGAGCGTAGAATAATGTTTGCCAGGGGTTGGGGGTAGGGGAAATTGGGAGACGCTGAGTAAAGAGTCCTATTTCAGTTATGCAAGAGAAATAAGTCCTGGAGATCTAATGTACAGCATGGTGACTCTTGTTAATAATACTGTATTGTATACTTGGAATTTGCTAAGAGAATAGATCTTAAGAGTTCTCATACAATAAAAAAGGAAGGTAAATATGTGAGGTGATGGATATGCTAATTAGCTTGATTATGGTAGTCATCTCACTATGTACATGTTTATAAAAATACCACATTGATGCAAGCTTTTGGGCTGGGGATCAGAGTTCTGGTGCAATTCTAGACTCTTCTCAAGAAGAATCTGAATACACTCTTGTGGGGATGGTACAACCAGCCTAGTTCCTGTGACAATGTTCTTTCCCCTGTAGCCAGATGTGGGTTGGGTAGTGAGAGGCTAGTCAAGGTTAGTCAGCTCCAGAAAGTCTGTCTGTCTCCACAAAGGGGAGTGACAAAGAGCGGGAGCCTGAACTCAAGTGAAGAGCAATCATGAGGGCGACCTCATAAGGAGGACTTCTCAAACACAGGGCCATCTAAGTTTCACAATGACCGTAAAAGAAAGCCATTGTCATCTCCATTTTCTGATGAAGTAGTCTGAGAAATAATGAGACTTTCCTGAAGAAAACCAGTAAACAGCAAAGTCAGCATTTATTCTTTTCACTCCACAGACATTTTTATATAGGTATTGTTCAAAGGACTAAATGTGTGTCAGTCTTCATTAGTCATGGATTTTTATTTTAAAAAGTGTGGTCAAAAATAATTTATTAAGTGGGTGATATTTAAATAAACCCTTGCATGAAGTGAAGAAGCGAGCTCTGTAGATATTTGTGGAAAGAATGTTTCAGGTGGACGGAACAATTAAAAGGACTAAGGCTGGAGAGTGCCTGGCCAGTTCAGGGAACATCAAAGATACAAGGGGTGAGGGTGAAAGGGAACAGGTAGAAAGGGAGATGGAAGAAAGTTTTTTGTCTTTACCTAACAGTCATGGGATGAGCAACTCAGCTTTGCATGATTATCCGAGTACAGGTTTCTTTCAACTTTTTGCTATTCCATGCCCTAGGGTATGGTCCATATCTGCCTAATCACAGCTGGGTCATGTGCTTGTGACAGAAGGGGAAAGAGGGCACATTCTAGGGCAAGTAGCTTATTTTGTAATTTGAAGATGTCCTATACGGTCGATTGTTTCCAAAGACGACTGCAACACTCCATTCTATCTTACATGCCCTTTTGCAATATGACTTTTCCACTTTTCCATCAAGACATAGACTCTACCTTACCTCCCCTTAAATCTGGACTAATCTTATGAGTTGCTTTGACCAATATCTGTGGTAGAAATGACAATGTGCAACTCCAAAGACAAAACTTCAAGAATCCCCACACCTTCCATTTTTTGTGTCTTGGAATGCAGCTGCCATGCTGATAGAAAGCTAAGCTAGACTGACGGAGGAGAACAGAGCCTCAGAGTCAGCCAATAGTCAGCACAACTACCAGCCATATGATTTAAACCATAATGGAAGTTCTAGCCCTGGCTGAGCTCCATAGGAGTGAAACTGCAAGTGTGAGCTCATAAGAGACCACCAAATGAGCCTGACTCTTAAATATTTGGTGTAAGCAAGTGTGAGAATGGAGTTTCCACCAGATGAGATTAGGAAGTTTACAGGTAAACAAAGTTTTGAATGCAAAGATCAGGAGTTCAGGTTTGAACATTGATAAGTTTGAGATATCTCTAACACATCTAAAAAGAGTCAAATAAGCCTTTTGGAATTTTAGTTTGCAGTTTGGGAGAGAGGTGTGGGCTAGAGAGCCATATTTGGAAGTCAGTGGCATATGGATGGAACTAATGTCAAAAGACTGACTGAAACAAGAAAAAAATTAACAAGGAAGAGTCGTAATCAATTATATCAGATGCTGCAGATAGTGTGAGTAATGTGAGAATTGAGAGTTGACCACTGATTTTAGCAATGTGAGGTTTGTTGGACACTTTGACAAGAGCAGTGTAGGGGGAGTGCTGAAAAATCTGATTGGACTGTGTTTACAAGAATAACAGAGAAAAATATTTTAAAAGAGTGTGGATAACTCCTTCAAGGAATTGTGTTGCAAAAGAGAATAGAAATGGGACAGGAGCTGGCAGAGAAAGTAAAGCCAAGAAAAGTTTCTTTTTGTTTGTGTTCTATTGTTGTCGTGCCCTTAAGGATAGGGAATATAGCATGACTGGATGCTAATAGAATCTTCCAAGGAAAAATCCAAAGGCCAGAGGTGAGCTAATCTTGTGACTTCTATTTTTGAATAGGTGAAGTATGAGCTTTGTATATGAGTAAGGGTAGTTAGTCTAAGTTAAAAGGTGAGAAGGCAGACTCTGTGGGTGTAGGTACTGGTGGGTAAGTGTCTTTGTTCATTTTGTGCTGCTGTGACAGATGACCACAGATTGGGTGATTAATTTTTTCACAGGTATAAAAACTGTGAAGCCCGAAATCAAGATGCCAGAATTTGATGTCTGGTGAGGCCCTTCTTGCCGCCTGTGCACATGACAGAAGGCAGAAGGGCAAGAGAGCCAAATGCTGCATTTAGCCTCTTTTTTAAGGGCTTTGCTGCAGTTTGAATGTGTCCTCCCAAAAATCATGTGTTAGAAACTTAATTATCATTAAAATAGTATTAAGAGGTGATTACACTATGAGGGCTCTGCCTTCATAAATGGATTAATGCTGCTATTGTGGGAGTGGGCTCCCTATAAAAGGACCTATTTGGCCTGCTTTTTTCTCTCTCACCCCTTTTTTATGCCCTTCAAGATGAAAGGACACACATGAAGGCCCTAGGCAGGAGTCAGGCCCTTGATCTTGGAATTTCCAGCTCCAGAATAGTGAGCCAATAAATTTCTGTTTATTATAAATTACCCAGTCTGTGGTATTCTGTGTAACAGCATAAAATGGACTAAGACAATCCTTAATCCTATTCATGGAGGAGGAATCCTCATGGCCTAATTCCTCTTAAAGGCCTCACCTCTCAATATGATCACATTCTTCATTACGTTTCAACATATTAATTTTGGCAGAAATACATTCAAATCATAGCATTCTTCTCTGGCCACTCAAAATTCATATCCTTCTCATGTGCAAAATACATTATTAATTCCATCCCAATAGCCCCAAAAGTTTTCATTCATTCCAACAACAACTCAAAAGTCTAAAGTCCAGAGGTTTATGTAAATCAGGTATGAGTGAGACTCAAGGAACAATTCATCCCGAAGCAAATTTCCCTCCAGCAATGAGGCCGCAAAGTCGAATAAGTCATTTGCTTCCAAAACACAATGGTGGTATAGGTGTGGGATAGACATTCCCATCCTGAAAGGCAGAAATTGGCTAAAAGAAAGGGGTAACAAGTTCTGAGTAAATCCAAAACCCAAAAGGGCAAACAACATTAGATCTTAAGGCTTGAGAATAATTTTATTTGACTCATGTTTTACCTTCAAGGCAGACTGGGGCAGGGGTTGGATCCCCAAGGCTCCAAAGGCCACAACCCCATAGCTTTGCTGGGCACAGCCCACACCACAGCCCTCATGGGTTGGAGTCTCCTGCCTGCAGCTCTTTCACGCTGGCATTGCATGCTGGTGACTCTAAAATGTGGAGGTCTCCAGCATGGCCCTACCCCCATGGTTCCACTAGATTTTGTGTTAGTGAGTACTCTCTGAGGTGGCCCCACTCACACAGCTCCACTGTGCATTCCTCTGGTGGAGACGCTCTGAGGCATTCTCTGAAACCTAGGGGAGGAAGCTCGGCCTTCAAAGCTCCTGAACTCTGTGCACTTGCAGAGTTCGCACTACATGGATGCTGCCAGGTGCTATGGCCTATACCTCCTGAAGCAGTGACTTGAGCCACACCTGGGCCTGCTTGAGCCATAGCCGGGGCAGCCAAGGAGCACTGTGCCAGAATGCAGGGAGCAGAGATTTGAGGCGGCCCTGGATGGTAAGCCTCAAGTTCCCATGGGCACCCTGGGCCCCTCCCTCAAACCTGTTCTGCCCCCAAGGCCCTAGCACTCTGCCTGTGAAGAATGTGGCAGCCTCAAAGATCTCTGAAATGTCTTTGTGGTCATTTTCCCATTATCTTGATAAATTGTTCCTGGCTTCCTGCTATTCACACTAATCTGCTTATCAGACTGTCAATTGGGCACACCCTTGGTTTTCTCTACTAAACATGCTTTTTTATTATTTACATGGCCAGGCTGAGAATTTTTCAAATCCTTACATTCTTCACATGTGAGAGCTTCCCTTTTAATTATAAATTCCATCTTTAAGTCATTTCTCTCTTTTTGCATTTTGCTATGAGCAGTTAAGAGAAGCCGTGCAATTCCTTCAACATTTTGCTGCTTAGAGATTTCTTTCATCAAGTATCCTAGTTCATCACTCTTAAGTTCTACCTCCCACGAAATACTGAGGCAGGAACATAATTCAGCCAACTTCTTGGCTACTTTGTAACCGTGATGGCCTTTCTTCCAGTTTCCAGTAAGGTGTTTCTGATTTCTCTTTAAGATACCATAATAAAGGCCCTCACTGTCCATATTTCTACCAGTATTCTGGTCACAACCATTGAGATAATATAAGAACTTGTCTAAGATAAACTAAGAAGGTTCAGGCTTTCCCTACAGCTCTCCTTTTGTTCTGAGCCCTCACCGGAATCACCCTTAATGTGCCATGTTGGGCCATACAGGCTTTTTCAGCATTCCCTTTAAAACGGTTCCAGCCTCTACCCATTACTCAGTTCCAAAGCTGCTTCTACATTTTCAGGTATTTGTTGTAGCAACACTCCATTCTCCTGGTATCAATTTTGGTCTCAGTCTATTCGTGCTATTATAACAGAATACCACAGCCTGAGTAATGTGTAAAAAAAGAAATTGGCTGGGTGCAGTGACTCATGCCTGTAATCCCAGCACATTGGGAGGCCAAGGCCGTGGATCACTTGAGGTCAGGAGTTTGAGACCAGCCTAACCAACATGGTGAAACCCTGTCTCTACTAAAAATACAAAATTATCCAGGCGTGGTGGTGCACACCTGTAATGCCCACTACTTGGGAGGCTGAAGCAGGAGAATCCCTTGAACTTGGGAGGTGGAGGTTACAGTGAGCTGAGATTGTGTTATTGCATTCCAGCCTGGGCAACAAGAGTGAAACTCTGTCTCAAAAAAAAAAAAAAAAAAAAAGAAAAGAAAAGAAAAGAAAAGAAATTTATTTTCTCACAGTTCTAGAGGCTGACAAATTCAGGATCAAGGAGACAGTGAGGTCCTTTTTGCATCTGGTGTGGTCCTTTTCGCTGCATCCTCACCTGGCAGAAGGTAGCATGGCAAGAGGGCCAGACGCTGTGTGAAGCCTCTTTTAGAAAGACCTTTATCCCTTTGATGAGGGAGGAGCCCGCATGGCCTTAAAGGCCCATCTTTTAATACTGTCACATTGGCCATTAAGTTTCAACATCCTGAATTATGGAGGAGACACATTCAGATCACAGCCATAAGCCAATGTGACGTTGGAAGCTCATGGACATTCTTTTTTGATTGCTTCAGTTTTCTGGTGAAGTAGGGAGCTAAGAATGAGACTGGGAGAAGAGACACTGGCATTTTGAGGAAAGAGAAAAGAAAGAAAAAGTGTTATCTAAGAGAATGAGAGGGTAAACAGGTGTGAAATGTTGTGTGATGCTTTGCAGCTTTAAGGGTACCTGTTATGTTCAGCCTTCACTTTAGAGATGAAGACCCTAAGTCCTGGAGAAGTGATATGCCCATCCTTGGATCATGCGGCCAATTGAAGTGGAGCCCTTACTAGAACCCAGGACTCCAAATGGCCACCTCAACAATATTTCATGTATGTGCTCCATGTGGTCTTCTGTGTTATAGTTTAGCTACTGAACATAATAGATCTCCAAGTCAAAAAGGCTATTTTTAATACATTTTTTACATGACTGTTCATGTAAAAAGAAACAGACTTTCACTTTGAGACACTTATTTTTTCCTTCAAGCCTGTCTTGTAGATTCCATCAGTACAAATGTCTTATTTATTAAAAGTACAAAGACAGACTTTGAAGCAGAAATTTAAAATGCCCACCTGGGAAAAACCAGATGAAAGCTTCAGGATCCAGTTCTGTGACAGGTGAGCCAGCAGCAGGCTCCCCATGTCTCCTAAGATACGGGCTTCCACCAGAGAAAAGAGAATATCTAAAGTGCTTTAATGCAACCTGTCCAAAAGTAAACTTTTTCTTTCTCTGGTGAAGAAGACAAAAGGAAAACTTTAAGTCTACTCGAAGTTTGTAAAAGAAGCATGACAACTCTTGCCTAGTAGGGCTGTGGCTAGGGCTGGTTCCTAGAGTGGCCACGATGATGGGAGGGGCATGCTAGGATTGGTTCTTCAGCTAGGCCTCCAGAAAAGTATGGGAGCACCAACTTTGTGTAACTACCTTCCCACTCATTTTGAGAGCCACAGAGTTTGCACCCTGCACTTGCTGTCTGGTGGCTTTCAACTCCCGTTGTCAGCCCTTCCTTGGAGAGATGTATTATATTAATACTTTCCATTGAAGGGCACAGTTTGGTGTCTTATTACCTTCTTACAAAGATCTAGAGCTGCCTTTCTCTACCAGGGCTCCTCATCTGAACCTCAGAGCATGGGAAGTGATGTGAGTAACTGTTTCAGCTCACCAGAGAACAACTACTTGCATGTATAGTAGTTGCTGTCCGTTGTCCAGTCCCAGAAGAGGTTCAGCCACGCACACATCTTTCCAAAATTGGCAAACTCTGTTTTGGTACAGCAAGGATGATGTTTGCAAAATGCTGAGACAAGCAATCACTACAGAATTTTTCAAGTCTAATGTATTAGAAGATACAGAGATGTTAAAATGTTAGATATGTTAAAAGTTATCATTGTAATTGGAAAATGTGTTGCTTCTTTAAACTGTGATGGATCATTATACTGATAAAATTTAGTATTCACTCTATGGGAAAAAGCCCAAGCTCTGCTCCAAACATTTTATTTCTATATTAATTCTGCCACTTTCATCTTTCCCCCTTCCCTCGCCCTTTGGAAGGGTAAAATATTTAAGTTGAAGAGAAAAATCTAATTTTAAAAACAATTTTTGTTTAAAACTTGTTTTTGATTTTCATATTATATTTATATCCTGTCTATAAACAGAATCAATAATGAAAGCCATAGATTATGATGAAAGAGCTTCTTAAGTCCATGCTAAAAATGAAACAAAAGCTTATACCTTTACTAGATGTCAACATAAAAAATATATGCATATGATTAAAGAAACCCATAAATAAGGGGAAATCTCACAGAAGTGAAATAAGATTTGAATATGGAAAGAAAAGGACCCAAAAGTCATTGCACATTCACAGAAATCTAGTTTTCATTATAAAGATCATCTCATGACACGCTTTTGCAACATCAGTAGGTAGAATTTTTTTTAGCACAGAGCCTGACCACACTTTCTTTCAAAAATATGGAGTTAATATGTCACTTCTGAAATCATTATTATGATTTTTATTTCCTCAATGTTATACTGAACACACTGAATTTAGGACTGAGGCAAATGAGAGTTAGTCTTCTAGTCACAACTATATCTTTTACAGACTAACAATTTTGCAAAAATCAAAGCATAGATATAAGTTCACTTCTATCCATCTAAAGAAGCACAAAAAAAGAGCTGTTTTAAAAGGTCATGTCATAGGTGGGTACAGTCTCATTGTTTAGCTGCCTCTCTCTTGACTCTCTGACCTGGGACATTGTGGGGATTTGCCTCATTGCAATAGTTGCAATTCCTGGTCCCAGTTCTCTTGACTCTATCCTTGAAGTCAGAAGTATTAGACAGAAAAAAAATGGAGACTTGAATTTTTTTAGAGAAAACATGTGTGGATAGATATTTAACTGATTAATGTCCTCTTAATTACTTGAACATTACTAGCCAATACATGTGAGCTTTTGCAGACAAAGGGTTGCAGCCATATCATCCAATTCTTGTTGGTTACATGTCAACAACCTGTGATCCACTGCACCTGTAAAATACTGTTAGACCTATTTTCACTCTCATTATTTAATACAAATGATCACTGTTCTTTTTTATTATTTTCTCTTCCTTTAATTTTCTTACTCCCAGTTTTTCTCCACCACTCCATCTTCTTCTTGCATAAACCTCTGCTGGTATCTAACATTCTTTATTCTCAAGGGTGGCATCTTAAAGGGCGTTTCAGATCTTTGGGTCTTACATTAATTTAGTTGTGGGTCCACAGCTGGGAAGCTCAGTATCAAGACTGCCCAATTACTGATAAGAAGAGATAGATGGCCGGGCGCGGTGGCTCACGCCTGTAATGCCAGCACTTTGGGAGGCCAAGGTAGGTGGATCATGAGGTCAGGAGATCAAGACCATCCTGGCTAACACGGTGAAACACCGTCTCTACTAAAAATACAAAAAATTAGCTGGGCATGGTGGTGGGTGCCTGTAGTCCCAGCTACTCGGGAGGCTGGGGCAGAATGGCGTGAACCTGGGAGGTGGAGCTTGCAGTGAGCCGAGATCACGCCACTGCACTCCAGCCTGGGTGACAGAGTGAGACTCCGTCTGAAAAAAAAAAAAAAAAAAAAAAGAGATAGATAAGTCAGCTGGTGATCACACTTGACAGAGGCTAAGAGTGAAACTCTGCCTAGGCGATGGGGAGGGCCAGGAGCAGGGGTCCATGCTGTGAAAGGTAAGCCCTCAAACAAGGTGAACAGCGGTGAGGTAAGGGCTTATTCCCTCCTCGAAGATTTTGTTACTATCTTGCCCCTCCGCAGATACAATCCTTTAAAGGTTTCTGATTTTCTTTTGGAGAAAATTCTATACCCCCCTCGTTTTCAAGGACATCTCCAAATTGGTTCCAAAGGGTCTTTCTATTCATAGCTTCCATTAGTCCCTTGCAGGCTCCTAGGCAAACAAGATCATTTATTTATTTATTCATTTTCTTAAAAGTACACCCATTTCCAGCCTCATTCTTGGATCAGGCCCAGCATGGCCTTCCCTCTCATATGGGCACACACTAACCAACTAAAGATGGATTCTAGATCTCCATCACGAAGACTCCTTTAAGCCTCCCAGGGAGGAAGAAACTTCAAGCTTACCATGAGGAAAATATTTTCTTTTTTATACCTCTTTCACAGAGAAATCTTTACCTTTCTATACTATTTTTATGTAGCTTTTAAGTTATGTCACGAATATTGTAGTGTCCCTATTAACCTCTAAACTTCTTGAAGGAAGGAATTGTGTCTAACCCTTTTTCTGCCTTAAAGGTAGTAAAATTTTACTGATTGAAGAATGAATGTGGAAGGATGTTTTCGGGAAATAGCCTTTTGTTTAATACTCAGTAGGTTGGTTTCTATCTTATCTCTTCATAAAACTCCACAAAGTGACAGAATTCCTTCCTTTAATTGAGATCATTCTCAGCTCTAGTCTACCTCCAGATGGTCTGTTTTAAACTAACGGCTCAAAATTTTACTACTCTTGAGAACTTGGGCAAACTAATCAACCATTCTTAGTCTCAGTGTGCTCTTTATAAAATGAAGAAAACATGAATCATTCCACTGCTTTGTGAGGCTTGAATGAGATGCGAGTCCCTCAGTTCATCTCAGGGCCCTGTGCTCAGTAATCATCCACTCTTAGGACTGAGCTGAAAGAACAAGCACATTCAAGGAAACAATGGAGTTTACTTTTTTCCCAAAAAAGTATTTTTATTGTTTGGCAACCAATAAAGAGTTCATAGTTCTTCTACCTCTTCTTTCTCTTTTTATTTAAATAAGCAGGCAATCAAACCTATAGTTTTTTTTCTGTTAAAAATATATTCATTATGTAGACAAAATTTAAGAATGTTAGAAAAACTTTAGTGTAGAGACAATAAATGTCATATAATTAAATATGCCTATGATTATTTTGATTTACATGATACCAAGGGTCTGTGTAGGAAGATAAGTTTAGCCCAAAACAATCTTAGCTGAAGCAAATGCAAAACACGAAATTTAGACACAAGGAAATAAACACTAGTCCTAAAGTATGCTCTTTAAAATAGCTTTAACGCAGCATAGAGTTTTGCATCTATATTTGTGAACAAAATTATCCATGCAGCTGTCCAATATCTTGCCAGAATTGTAAACTTCAAATTAGGATGCAAACTCAATGTCACTCAAGAAAGTGGTCATGAGGCTGGACTTAGTCATTGGTAATTATTCTGGATTCATCAGCAAGGGCAGAGCTGATTTTACCATTTCATAACAAACCACTGCTGAGCAGTTTCCTCCCAGGTGCTTAAGAATGAAGACGTGGCTGTCAGGACTGCACTGGCAATATTTTTCAAAATGTGGATCCCTGGTCATATTAAAATAAAAGTTTTTCCCCCGTCAGGTTAGCAGAAATTTAAAATGGAGATTGGAATTTAGATGTAGAATTTTGTGTCAGAACCACGTTTGATAGTCAGTTACACATATCTGGCCCACAGTTAAGAATGTAAACTAACAGCATTAAGAGCCAGACATCCTGGGTTCAAATCCCAGCTCTGCTATATAAGGCTTGGCCTTTCTGTGCCTCAGTTGTCTCACTTGCAAAATCAGGATGATATCATCCTCCAAGGATTACTGTGAGGATTAAATTGTTAATATGCTTAAAGTGCTTGGAACAGAACACACACTCTGAAGTCATTACTATTATCATTACATTAACACTTCTCTTTTTGAAAAAGGATACTTTTTCTATTAGTTAAGACAAAGCAAGCCATATATTTGCAAATTCCTAAAACAATGATTGAAATTAAAATTCTATAGGAGAATGACTTAAATTTTCTTTGTAATCAGAATAGACATGCCTCCAGTTCCATTCTTGAAGCAGGATACATGCCAAGGTCAGAAGGAAGTTGACTTCTGCTTTCACAAGCCTGTGAGAGAATGGGATCCAGGATGAGTCCTCCGACTCAGGGGCTCACCTTTCCCACCACGTCAGGCAACGCATCAAGGAGGCTCATGTTCTTTCAATTTAAGGAATGCACATTTCATTGCGTGAAAGAGGAAAATTTAAATGTTTCTTCAAAGGTTATACAGAATATTATGACAGACTTAGGACAACAAACAAAGCTTCTGTTAACTGTTAAGAGTTCTCTTTGGCAGTATTATTATGAGTTAACTGCTCAGTAAGAAGATGGTTAATATTGAGTGTCAACTTGATTAGATTGAAGGATGCAAAGTATTGTTCCTGGGTGTGTCTGTGAGGTTGTTGCCAAAGGAAATTAACATTTGAGTCTGCATGTGTTTGGGTCTGCTCCTAATTAGTTAACCAAAGATTTTGAGAACGAAGCTGGCAGATTATCATCCGAGTTCCACACTGACCACCAGGACATATCTGAAGAAAACTGGAAAGGCTTTGAAAACTCAATTGATTGTTGGAACCACAGCTCACAAAACAGAGATTGGAACTTGCAGCTTGAATATGACAAGGTCAATTGCTTCTAAAACAAAAATAGCATCCATCCGCCTAATATTTTATGAAGACCCAGAGCCTCAAAACTTAATGTACATGATGCAATCCAAAATTACAAAAAAAAACAGATAAACTGCACCCCACATGAGAAAAGACAGTCAGTACTAAGTAGCTACAAATACTGAGGAGAAAAATAAATTTGAATTACATCACAAGGATTTTAAAGCAGCTTTTATAAAAATGTTCCATCAAGTGGTCGCAAACACTTTTTTTTTTTTTCTTGAGACCATGTCTCACTCTGTCACCCAGGCTACAGTGCAGTGGTGCAATCTAGGCTCACTGCAACCTCGGCCTCCCGGGTTCAAACGATTCTCCTGCCTCAGCCTCCCAAGTAGCTGGAACTACAGGCATGCGCCACCACGTCCAGCTAATTTTTGTATTTTTAGTAGAGAAAGGGTTTCATCATGTTGGCCAAGATGGTCTCGATCTCTTGACCCCATGATCTGCCCTCCTCGGCCTCCCAAAGTGCTGGGATTACAGACGTGAGCCACCGTGCCCGGCCGCAAACGCTTTTATACCAATGGAAAACTAGAAGTATCAGAAAATAAATAGAAGATGTAAAAAGGAACAAAATGAATATATTAGGACCAAAAAATCCAATAACTGACATAAATAATTCTAAGTAACCTTTTTATTACAATAAAACTAAAGAGGTAAGAATCTGTTATCGTGACTATAAATCAACAGAAATTATCTAATCTGAACAATAGAGAGAAAGAAAGAAGAAAAAGTCTTGATTAGAGCCTTAGAGACTTGAGGAACAATAACTAAAGTTCCAACATACATGTCATCTGAGTCTCAGAAGGAGAAAAGGAAAAGGAGTGCAGTGCTGAAAAAATTTTGAAAACCTAACAGGAAAAATTACCCAAATTTGGCAAAAGGCAAACATTAATTGAACTAAAAGAAGAAATAAACAAATGTACAATTATGATTAGATAATTCAACACTCCTCTCTCACTAATAATTAGTGAACATTTGAAATTAATTGATGGTAAGTTTGATTAATTCTGAGATTTTTAGCAGTATTGTTTATCACATAGAATTAACAGATCATTTCTGTATAGCAGACAAAAATGCATTCTGAGCCACATGTAATAGTTCATCACACAAAATGTTGAGTTAATGCCAGTCAGAATGTCTCTCTTCTTCCAGTACAGGGATTACAAAATAATGGCAAGACCTAAGGTCATATATGCAGTGATGCACTAAGTACCTTAAATAATAGGACATGAGATTGCAAGCACAATGCAGTCACTATGAATGAGAAAATTATGTAAGAGCTCAAGTTCATGTGCTGAGGAGGCTTCTGAGAAGCCTTAAAGGATATCTGGCCAATTCAGCTGTTACTGGGTTAGACTATTAATTGTCTTACTGCCTTAACTCTCATCAAAAAAAGACTGCTCTGCAGGCTTTTTTTACTGTGGGCAAGTGATTAACAACACCCCAGCTAGAAAATTCTTCCTGATGTCTGTCCTGAGTCTCTCCTGATCTAACAAGCAAGGGTATACAAGAACTTATAAACTCCATCATCAATTACAAAAAAAAAATTAAGTTGTCATAATCATAGTATATGATTTAAGGATTTACTAAAATGCAATGGTAGTCAAGCTATCAGAGGATGGAGGAACCTCCGTTTCACCATCTGGTTGTTCCTCTTTGTTCCCTTTAGGTTAGTCTGAGCCAAAAGACCCAACACTAATCACAATGCTTTGTCCATTTCAGTAGGCATAATTCCTTACAACAACAAATAAAATAATCCCTAAGCATTTATTTCATAAAATAAATGTAGTAGATATTTTGGCCTCACAAAAATAAGAGATAGAGTCTACTCAAAACAGTGTTTTGTGTATCATTTTCATAAATTTCAAATTAGAATGTAAAGTTTATCATATCTCTTCCATTTGTTAGGATAGTGTTAGTAACATTTATAAAATCATTTTCTTTCTCCTGTACTTATTTGACATAAAATGTGTCATTCTCTGAGAATATAAGATGAAATCATTCCACAGAATAATTACTTATATTCAGAGTTATTTATGTGTAATAGTACTCCATAAATTCCCTTTGAGGGCCTTGTTCCATTCAGCAAGAAGAATGTCTTGATGGTAGGCAAAATTGTACCTAAGTTAAAAGTATGAAATTTGAATCAAGCTCTGCCATTGAATTGTCACGTGAACCTGGAACAACATAACCTCTCCCTGCCTTAGTTTCTCTATTTATATAATGGTAAGTATAATAAAAGTATACTTCAAGGGCTTTTGCAAGCACTATATGAACCAATAGATCTAACACATTTAGAATGGTAACTTGATATTTTAGGCACCTTGTAAGTTATTGTTATTATCTGCAATTGTATCTACCCAAAAGCTAGAATCCCTCTTCTTGGCCGCCACATTCCTATGACATGTCTATAAATATCTTGTAAATATATTTATTCATTTTATGCATGCATTTACTTGTATTCTGAACGCCTTTACATGTGCCAGGCATTGTCTAGGTGTTGGAGAAACTAAGACTGATTCAAAGGAGATATTTACTTAAAAGAAATAGCTGTAATGGGTATAATGTGCAGACAGGGAGAACCCTGTGAAAAAGAAAGTAATTAGAAAAATTCATTTTGAATATAAAGAGAAAAAACTTTTCTGAGTTCATAAAAGAATTCTTGATATCATCAACAATAAAGAGCATATGCTAATATTTATATTTCCTAACTATTCTACATACCTATATTTATACAGATTTCAGCTAACAACTGGGCCTTGGTTCTACTATGACATGTTGCTAAAAGCATTGATTATATAAGTTCATGTTATATGCAGTGATTGCATGAGATAAAACTTTAAGACAAAAAAATCTGCTCCAAAAAGTGCCTTGGTCTTTGTAGCTTATTCAAGACATTTATTTTATATTCTGCAGACTGTGGAACATCTGTTTATTAATGCAGCTTTATGATATGTTGTAAATTGCCTTAACATAAAATATGAAATTGCACATTCGAGCCCAGATTTTCTTTTCATCCCCTTGTGTTCAGCTTGGCAAAAGGCTGATACTGCCAGAAAAAGGAAGAAAACTTTGTTCAAAATCGAAGTTAATACTTTCTTGGAGAAATAACTACTAACTAAAGACAAATACTTGATGAGACTATGTTAATGTATCTATTGTCCTTATTATGTAGGATATAATTTCTTACTTTAAAATATGATGATTTTATTTCAAAGCCATTTTGACTGAATAACTTTCAAGGTTATTTTGCAAATCATAATAATTTAAATACTTAAGGAAGCTAGTCAAAAATTTGAAATTAATTGATGGTAAGTTTGATTAATTCTGAGACTTTTAGCTGTATTATTTATCACACGGAAGAGAAGATCATTTCTATATAGCAAACAAAAATGCGTTCTGAGCCATACGTAATAGTCCATCACACAAAATGTTGAGTTAATGCCAGTCAGAATGTCTCTCTTCTTCAAGTACAGGGATAACAAAATAATGGCGAGACCCAAGGTCGTGTGCGCGGTGATGCACTAAAATACCTTGAATAATAACAGATGGGGCCGGACGCGGTGGCTCACGCCTGTAATCCCAACACTTTGAGAGGCCTAGACGGGCAGATCACGAAGTCAGGAGATCGAGACCATCCTGGCCAACGTGGTGAAACCCCGTTTCCACTAAAAATACAAAAATTAGCTGGGTGTGGTGGCAGGCGCTTGTAATCCCAGCTACTTGGCCGGCTGAGGCAGAAGAATCGCTTGAACCCAGGAGGCGGAGGTTGCAATGAGCCGAGATCATGCCACTGCAGTCCAGCCTGGCGACAGAGTGAGACTCCGTCTAAAATACTATTACTACTACTACTAATAATAATAACACATGAGATTGCAGGCACAATGCAGTCTGTGAATGAGAACATTATGTAAGAGCTCAAGTCCATGTGCTGAGGAAGTCTCTGAGAAGTCTTGAAGGATATCTGGTCAATTCAGCTGTTACTGGGTTAGACTATTAATTGTCTTATTGTCTTAACTCTCATAAAAAAAAAAGGCTGCTCTGCAGGCTTTTTTACTGTGCGAAAGTGATTAACAACACCCCAGCTAGAAAATTCTTCCCAATGTCTGTCCTGAATCTCTCCTGATCTAACATGGTGTATTCCTAGTTCAGCTTCCCTCAATAGAAACAAAGAAGAATTGCTTAAAAGGGAAATTATTCTATGGGTTTTGTTTCCACAACAAAACAGGAGATAATGTGCCCTATTTTGTAAAACAAATCATTTCATCTAAAACTCTCTTTGAAACCTCTACTCAGAGCTATGTTAAGTTGTTTAGTGACCTCAAGCACCAACACATGGACATTTCACCCATTCCCTACCACTAATAATAGCATTAAAATGTCATTTTGTCTTTAAAAGCAAATATATCCTGAAATTAAACCCACTTCTTTGTAGATTTCTGACTATAAAATTCTGGCTAATTGATTCATTTATTCTCTGCCTCTTTCTTTCCCTCCCTCCCTTAGTTCCAGCTGTATTGCTGAGCCCTACGAAGGTGCTGTCCTGGGCTGCTGAGTTCTCCTGAGCTGCAGCAAGGACGGGCCAGACTCAGGGCAGGTACTGCCGAATGACAGTGAGCCCTGCTTTCTGGGGGCTCCCTGTTTAATTAGGTGAGGCTGACTTTATTCACACTATCACACCAGGGAACTGAGGCTCTCAGGCTGATGGAAAATAGCAGGAGTCTACAGGATGGTTGTATAAAGAGGCAGGACTGAAGGGTGAGGGAAGGCTGCCTTGAGACTTAACTGTTGAGCCTTGCAAGACAGGACAAGGACAGGATCAGCATAAAGAGGTGGGTGGAGGGTGGGTAGAGAATTCTAAACCAAGGTCATCAGAGTAGTTTTTGTGAAGAGAGGAAGCAGGGAGTGAATGAACAACTGAAAGAGGGCCCACAAGACTGGGATGCCAAGCAAGGGAGAGGAACAAAGCCTGGCCCCCCACTGGAGGGCACAGTGAACCAGATTCCGCTGGCCAAGAGTCACTCGTGTAGGTGTCTCTGAGCTAGGAGATGTGTACTAATTCCTAACAGGCAAGACTTTAGGCCGGCATTGGCCATCAGAGAGGATGAAAGAAAAAATTTGTCTTATTTATGGAGCTAGCATAAGAGGAAGCTAGAGCTTTACTAAATGTGAAAATTTAAGTTGATGTGTATTCTACATCCTGAACACCCAGTGACAAACTGATGTTCCGATATCTGTTTATACAGTGTGTGTGTTATCATTACACTGGCAAAATGGATGATATGTTTGCCTTATTTCAAATCACTAAGTTTTGTATTATGGTGATATACTCATACTGCTTTCTTATCAACTCAGAAATCCATTATACAAAATCCATTTTTTTATGGCCATCTAAATCCTTTATTCAATACCATCAGCCTGGGACATGTTAATATATTTCTGCTAGACATGCCACCCAGCCTTGAAATGCATAGGACACTAAGCACATAGTGTTAGCAGCATGTTTTCCTTTAATAAAAAGACATTATTTTTGGAGGCAGTTTTACATTTACAAGAAAATTGAGCAGACAATACAGAGAGTTCCTTAAACCCTCCCTAGCTCATCATGCCTATTATTAAGATATCTTGCATTCGTCTGGTATATTTGTTACAATTAATGAGCCAATATTGATACATTATTATTATTAACTAAAATTAACAGTTTCATTAAGGTGCACTGTTTGTGTTGTACATTCTATGGGTTTGGAAAATGTGTAATGTCATATATCCACCATGACATTTTACAGAATGGTTTCACTGCCCTAAAAATCCCCTGTGCTCCACCTATTGATCCCTCCTTCTCCCCGCAAATCCCTGGCAACAACTGTGCTTTTCATTGTCTTCATCGCTCTGCCTTTTAAAGAATGTCATACAGTTTGGCTTACACAGTATGTAGTCTTTTCAGATCGGCTTCTTTCACTTAGCGATGGGCATTTAAGGTTTTTTTTTTCCATGTCTTCTCATAGTTAAATAGTGTGTACCTTTTTATCACTTAATGACATTCTATTGTATGAGTGTACCAGAGTTTGTTTATTCATTCACTTACTGAAGTTGCTTCCACCTTTGGGCAATTATGAATAAAACTCCTATAAACATCAATGTGCAGATTTTTGTGTTGACCTCAGTTTTCCATGCCTTTGGTTAAATGCCAAGACACAATTACAGGATCTTATGGTGACAGTATACTTAGTTTTGTGAGAAACCACTTCCCTTCTAAAGTGGCTGTATGGGGCTGTATGGGAAATATTTGAATTAACATCCAAATCACACAATGTTTTTGTTACACTTTAAGCATTAAGAGATTCATTGTCATAGTTACCTTGGGAGTTAGTTGCTTCTGAGGAGTTGACAAGGGCTCTCGGTAATGTGGTGGATATTAACACAGGTTATATTAATGAATAAACAATGCATGAACTATGAAATGTAAGACCATGAAGAGTATATTATTAATAAATAAATAACGATTATGTACTACATATTTATCTTTTGACAGAGAGGTGCACAACAAAAACAAATGTTGATATTCTTGAAAATTTTGAAGTCAAGTATCAACAATTAAATATAAATTTTGTCTTTCCATGTAAGTGATAGACTAATGAATCTACAGATTTGCAAGTTTATAAGCCGAAGTGAATGAGTGCCTCCTTCTGAAAATTATTATTGGGCTTATGAGTTTATAAGCGCATGCATTTCACCCTGGTTGGCTTAAGTTGGCAATTTCCTCCAAGTGGGCATATTAGGAATACCAAATGTCACGAACAGACTGCAAAGAGAGAGAAGAAGGGAACATTAACTTCTGACAGCTGAACACAAGAAAAGGGTCCAACCAAGTTTCCTGGGAAAGCTGGAGGTTACAACCGTCAGATGACCAATGACCAACTTCTCTTGTTTATTTTAATTCTTCTGTTTTAATAGACAATATTTCATTTTGACATTTTAAGGAACATTTCTGTGTCTCTGTTCTGGCCCCTGATGTTACCTTTGGAGACTAGGGGGAAGAGAGAGGGAGTAATTAATATATTTATAAGAACATATTTTTGAATAAGAAAAATATGCATGAGTTAATATTTATTAATATATTTTTATTAATCAAAATATATTCACAAGAAATTATTTATATTTAAGAATATATTCAATAACATATATGTAAAATATGTTATTCAAGAGTGCATTCTTAATTCACATGTTCTTTGTGCCACATGTGTCCAGTGATCTCTGTGGAAGATTCACAAAAATGATATGTAAGGTATCCAAATTGCTGAAAACCACAGACAATGAGAAAAATCTTGAAGGCAGCTAGAGGAAAAATTAAACATTTACATCAAGCATTTATCAATGAGAAGAATATATTCATTGGAAGAATTGTATTAGTCCGTTCTCACGCTGCTAATAAAGGCATACCCGAGACTGGGTAATTTGTAAAAGGGAGGTTTAATTGACTCACAGTTCAGCATGGCTGGGGAGGCCTCAGGAAACTTAAAATCATGGCAGAAGGGGAAGCAAACATGTCCTCCTTCACATGATGGCAGAAAGGAGAAGTGCTGAGCAAACAGGGGAAAAGCCCCTTATAAAACCATCAGTTCTCGTGAGAACTCACTCACCGTTATGAGAACAGCAGCATGGAAGTAACCGCCCCCATGATTCAATTACCTCCCACTGGGTCCTTCCCACAACACATGGGGATTATGGGAACCACAAGTTAAGATGAGATTTGGGTGGGGACACAGCCAAATCATATCAAGAATATATTTTAAAAATAAATCATTTTATTCAAGAATAAACTCATATAAATATGTTTATTTTTTGCACCATCAGTTTTTCCTTTTTTCTTTTAGCTTCCAGCTGCCAAAGCAAAAGGCCAGCTCAGAGATAGACCAGCCATCCCTTCACATTTGCTGAGACTAAGACACAAGAAAATAAGTCAACCTTAAATAGCAGAAACAAATTTAACAAAATAGTCATCAGCAAATTGGCCACTCAGCAAAGTGGCTTTGTCAGTGGACCTGGTCGAGAGAGCTAGGAGCTGCTGCCACAGAAACTGCCTTGGTCAGGTGAAACAACCCCGAAGCAGAAAGTGTAGGTAGAAAATCAGGACTGAAGCAATTACACATGTTGTCATTGACCTTTCCGTCTGCAGGGGATAATGCAGTGAAACCCTGCCACCTTTCCACAGGCTAACTCTCAGAGGAATAAAAAAAAGTCATGTGCAGGTTGATTTGGGCTAATGAATGATCTTTCATCATTCAACTTTTGATGTTCAAAAGTGTATGTTATTATATTTGTGCACATGTGAAAAGAAAGAGAAAGGAGCTTGGACACATGAAAACCAAGGAAAGAAAAACCTAATTTGTTTTACTAATAAAGAATAACAGAAAAAAGGGTAATACCAATTTCACTTGCTTCTATGTCTCTTTTCTATGCCCTCAGGAAGTACAATTTACCACTTTGGGAAGCTTAGGAGGGAGCATCGCTTAAGACCAGGAGTTCAAGACCAGCCTGGGCATCATATAGATGTCTCTTCTAAAAGCACTACTAATGCAATAAAATGTATTCTCGTTGAAAATTACATCTGCAGAGAATAAAACAGGAAAAAAACTGCTGTCTTTTCACACTCAATTGTTTGTCTTCTGATCTGATTCATCTTGCCATTGTATGCTGCATATAAGTTGTAATAAACTAAAATTTAACATGTTGTGGTATATATACACCGTGGAATAGTAGAATACTATGCAACTATAAAAAAGAATGAGATCATGTCCTTTTCAGGAACATGATGAAGCTGGAGGCCATTATCCTTAGCAAACTAACACAGGAACTGAAAACAAAATACCACATCTTCTCACCTACAAGTGGGAGTTAAACGATGAGAACACATGGATACATAGAGGGGAACGACACACACTGGGGCCTACCTGAGAGTGGAGGGTGGGAGGAGGGAAAGGGGTACAAAAAATAACTATTGGTTACTAGGCTTAATACCTGAGTGATGAAATAATCTGTACAACAAACCCCTATGACACGCGTTTACCTATATAACAAACCTGCACATGTAACCCAAACTTAAAATAAAAGTTGAATATATAAATATATATATAGTGGCATTTTGGACAGACATTTACATATACAGATGCATGAATACATAGATCAATAGATGTATGTATTCACGGGTTATTATGAATGCAAATATGCATTTAAAAATAGGGTTTCCAGCACTTTAGGAGGCCGAGGCGGGCAGATCACGAGATCAGGAGATCGAGACCATCCTGGCTAACACAGTGAAACCCTGTATCTATAAAAATACACACAAAAAAATAGTCAGGCATGGTGGTGGGCGCTTGTAGTCCCAGCTACTCAGGAGGCTGAGGTAGGAGAACTGCTTGAACCTGGGAGGCAGAGGTTGCAGTGAGCTGAGATCACGCCACTGCACTCCAGCCTGGGTGACAGAGTGAGACACCATCTCAAAAAAAAAAAAAAAAAAGGATTTCTGGGCATTTTTGGTTGTCGTTTTGTCTGTTTTGTTTTTATCTATTGACACTAGCAGGAAGGCTTACTTTTTTTTAGTAGGTATATATTTCAAACCATAGTCTTAGGTCTTATGACTTAGTTAAAGGGAACACCATATAAGAGCTCAGAGATGTAAAATAGAGCCATTTATGATGGTTTTGAGAACTTTTAATGATACATCATGTTAATTTTTTATATGTTAATTTCATTTAGGTTTTCTGCGTTTGGAACTGTGTACAGGTAAGATGCTCTAAGCTACCATATAGCAAAATTTAAATGAAAATTACCATTACACTTATTTAGCTCCAAATAATTTAATAACTATTACTGGGTTGTTACTAGAAAGAAAAACAGCTCACTGTAATAGTTAACGAAGTAAAGCAGTCCCAATCAAATCTTGCATTGCTCTGACACGTGTTTTGCTAAAGGAGAGGGAGAGGCATTTTGTTGTATTTCCAGCTGGCTTCCTGGGGAAACAGAACACACTTGGAGAATGTGTTCCCCTTTGTTAATTGTGACACATGTGTCCAGTGACCCCCGATAAAGAGCTCTTAAAGTGATATGGAATGTGTTCAAATTGCTGAAAACCAGAGACAAAGAGAAATCAACACAAAAACTGAAAATCTCTCATTTTTCTCAAAAGAGAAACATCTTGAGGAAGCTAGAGGAAAAAAGACATTATCAAACAAGAAACAAGGTTAAGAATGGGAGCTGACTTCATATCAGAAACCATGCAAGCAAGAAACGAAGTGACACTTTTGAAGTCATAAAAGAATTTTTAAAAACCTATCAACCCAGAATTCTATAACCAATGAAAAATTCTTTAAATATTTGTTAATTACTCTGGTGATTTTGAATTAAGGTGAAGTTGAATTCCCCTCATGTGGCTTGCAAGTTAGTCTTGTTTTTGTGGTTTGGGTTTTTGTTTTTGAGATAAGGTCTTCCTCTGTCATCCAGGCCGAAGTGCATTGGCACAATCACAGCTCACTGCAACCCCAACATCCCAGACTCAAGTGATCCTCCCACCTCAGCCTCCCACATTGCTGAGACTACAGGTGCACTCCACCACACCTGGCTAATTTTTGTAACTTTTGTAGAGATGGGGTTTCACCATGTTGTCCAGGCTGGTTTTGAACTTCTGGCCTCAAGCAATCTGCCCACCTTGGTCTCTCAAAGTCCTGGAATTACAGATATGAGCCACTGTGCCCAGTCTTGCAGGTTGGTCTTAATGACTGACTTTTAAGAAATGGAATATGGAAAAGTAAAAACTGTAATTTTGTAGTGGAGGAAACCATCAAGTCACCAACATAGCCAAGTAATCAAGGTTAACATCAACAATGAATAGTCATATGGCTACCTCACACCACCGTGACACAATGGGAAGGTCACTTCAACTATGTGAAATTCTTCCTCAAAATTTACAACCCCACTTTAATCAAGAGGAAACATCAGATGAACCCAAATCATTTGATGCACATTCTAAAAAATATCTGGTCAGTGGTCTTCAAAGTGTCAAAGCCAGGAAAGACAGAGAGATTGTCCCTAATTGAAGTCGACTAAGGAGACATGAAGACTAAACACACTATGAGATCCTGGATGGTACCTGGGAACAAAGAGAAGAAATTAGTTAAAAACAAAAACAAAAACAAACTGGCGAAATGTGGGCCGGGCACGGTGGCTCACTCCTGTAATCCCAGCACTTTGGGAGGCAAGGCAGGTGGATCACCTGAGGTCAGGAGTCTGAGACCAGCCTGGCCAGCGTGGTGAAATCGCATCTCTACTAAAAATATAAAAATTAGCCGGATGTGGTGTTGGGCACCTGTAATCCCAGCTGCTCGGGTGGCTGAGGAATGAAAATCACTTGAAACCAGGAGGTTGAGGTTACAGTGAGCCAAGATCGCACCACTGCACTCCAGCCTAGGCATTAGAGTGAGACTTCCTCTCATAAATGAAAAACTGGTTAAATATAGCCTGTCATTTAGGTAATAGTATTGTACAATGTTAATTTCTCGTTTTTAATAAATGTGCCATGGTAACGTAAGAGGTTAACATCAGAAGAAACTAAGTGAAGAGTGTATAGAAACTGTCTTTACCATCTTTGCAACTCTATGTAAATCTAAAATTATTCCAGAGAATGACTTCACAAGGTGGCAGAATAGAATTTCTCCAGCTCCACACCCCCACACGGAAATCCAACTAGCAACTATCCACAGGCAAGAATACCTTTCTGAATATCCCAGAACTCAGGAGTGAGACTGAGACACCCAATTGTACTGCAGAACTAAGAAAAGCTGTGCTTTGAAGGGTAAGAGGAACAGTTCATTTTGAGCATGCCACCCCTCCACCAAGCTGGCACAGCACGACACACAGAGGATTTCACCGGACCCACAATTTCTACAGTGGGAAAAGAAAGTTGGAGGTGGACGTTCAGCTTGCCCACCATTCTAGGACCCTTCACAGGAGGCTCACCCTTGTCTTATACCACAGGAAACATTAGGAGTGCCATCGGGGCTAGACCACCTGGAGTCAGCTAGAAACAAAGAATGGGAGTAGATCTCACAGAGACTAGCATGTAGTTAGTCTGCGTTCTGGCTAATGGAGGCATCATATGAGAGAGACTAGCCAACAGCATTGTACCACAGGAAGTACAGCTCACAGATGTACCCAGTTCGCATCCCTTGCCAGCTTTCCTACATAGACCTGGTGCTTTCTACAGCATTGCCCAGGCTAGAAGGCAAGTGAAAGTCAGCACTTCTCTGCAGAGGGTACATCTGGTCCCCACCCAGCACCAGCAGCTCACCAGGGACTCCACTAAGCTTTGTTTAAGCCTACCTTAGGCCAGGAGACAAGATCATGTCCGCACATATGTGTAGGGCATAATGGCTTCTAGCCCTGATCAGCCCTGTGTAGCTGAGCAACAACACCAGAGTCTTTAGTTGACCATAGAGCTCAGCACAGAGGCCTGCTCAACTACAGATTCTAAACAACAATACCATCCAACCAGCGGAGACAGCCTACAATCCTGCCAGATCAGAGTGAACTGCAGAGTCCAGTTAGCAGTACCATTCAACCTTAGGGCTCAGGAAGTGACACAGCCCAACTAGAGAACCTGACACCAAGCTCTGCCCGTCCAGGGTCATTGCCAGCTAACACATCCAGAATCCCTTCCTACAAAGTATAAAGATCTGTCAAAGCCTGGAAGAGGTGGCCGTCTCCTCAAACACAGAAGCATCAATGCAAGACAGAAGTATTATGAAAAGTCAGGGAAATATGACACCACTAAAAGAAAATAATAAAGATCCGATAATAGATCTGGAATATAAGGTGATCTATAAAATGACTGACAAAGAGTTCAGGATAATCCCCTTAAAGAAGTTCAGGAAACTCCAATTAAAGTAAATTAAGTTTGAAACCAATTCATGAACAAAATGAGAAATTGATAAAGAACTAGAGATGATAAATAGAAACCAAATAGAAATCTGAGACATAAAGAATACAATAATTTAACTGAAAATGTCAATGGAAAGCTTTGACAGCAGACTTGATCAAGCAAAAGAAAGGATCACTGAATTCAAAGATAAGTATCTTGAAATTATCCAGTCTGAAGAGCAAAAAGAAAAAGAATAAAGAAGGCCTACAGGATTTATGATATACCATCAGGCAAACTAATATTCACATAATCGGAGATTCAGAAGAAGATAGAGAAGAAGGCCCAAAAAGGATATTTAAGAAAATGGCTGAACATTTCCCCAATCTGGGGAAAGATGACAACATCTAAATACAGGAAGCTCAAAAGTCTCCAATCAAATTCAACTCAAAAAGGAATTTACCAAGATAAAACATAATCAATTTATCAAAAATCAAAGACAAACAAACAAAACTGAAAGCAGCAAGAGATAAGAAGCATATCACATTCAAGGGAACCACAATATGACTTTCAGTTGACTTCTTAGCAGAAACTCCGCAGGCCAAGAGAGATTGGGGTGATATATTTAAAGTGCTGAAGAAAAAGAACTGCCAACCAGGAATTTTTTACTTGGCAAAGTTGTCCTTAAAAAATAAGAGAGAATTGGCTGGGCGGGGTGGGTCACGCCTGTAATCCCAGCACTTTGGGGGAGCCGAGGTGGGTAGATCATGAGGACAGGAGATCAAGACCATTCTGGCCAACACAGTGAAACCCCGTCTCTACTAAAAATACAAAAATTAGCTGGGTGTGGTGGCGTGCACCTGTATTCCCAGCTACTCGGGAGCCTGAGGCAGGAGAATCACTTGAACTTGGGAGGGAGAGGTTGCAGTGAGCCAAGATTGCACCACTGCACTCCTGTCTGGTGACAGAGCAAGACTCCATCTCAAAAAAAAAAAAAAAAAAAGATTAAAAAAAGAAATAAGAGAGAATTCCAACTTCCCCAGACAAACAAATCCTAAGGGAGTCTATTACATTATCCCTGCTTTACAGGAATGGCTAAAGGCAGTTCTTTAAGCTGAAATGGGAGGTTTCTACTTAACAACAACAAAAAAATGCATGTAAAAATCTCAATAACTCAATGGTATTAAGTAATACATAATCAAACTCATTCTCTAACACTGTATGGGTGATACATAAAGCAATCATATCCTTACTGTGATGATTAAAAGGAAAAACTATTAAAAGCAATTGTAGCTGCAATTGTTAAGGAATACAAAGTACAAAAACAAATAAAAAAATTTACATCAAAATTATAAAAGGGGGGAGTGAAAGTATGAGATTAAAGTTCAATTATTATCAGCTTAATGTAGCTTGTTATAAAGCTCACACATTTTACGTAAGCCTCATGGTAACCACAAAGCAAAAAGAAAACAAGAGAGAAATAAAGAAACAGGGACTTACAAAAAATTCAGAAAATGAATGACAAAACAGCAGTAGCAAGTGCTTACCTATCAGTAATTACTTTGAATGTAAACAGATTAAATTCTCCAACCAAGAGACTTAGGACAGCTGAATAATTTTTTTTTTTTTTTAAAGAACCATATGCTGCCTACAAGAGACTCACTCTACTAGTGAGGACACATACAGACTGAAACTGAAGGTATGGAAAAAGATACTCAATGCAAATAGACACCAACAGAGACCAGGAGTATCTATATTTATATCAATCAAAATCGTTTTTAAATCAAAAACTGTAAAAAGAGATAAATAAGTCATTAAATAATGAGAAAGGGGTCAATTCACCAAGAGGACATAATAATTGTAATTATATATGCACCCAACATCAGAGTACCTAAATACGTAAAGCAATTATTAAATGACATAAAGGGATAAACAAATGGCAATACTACAATATTATGGAACCTCAACAACCCTCTTTCAAAAATGTCCATACAACCCAAAATGATCTACAGTGTCAATGTAATCTCTCTCAAAATTCCAATGTCATTTTTCACAGCAATAAAAAATATCCTTAAATTTGTGTGGAATTACAAAACAAATCTTGGGCAAAAGGAAAAAAGCTGGTGTCATTACACTCCCTAATTTCAAAAATCTTATGAAGTTATTGTAATGAAAATAGCATGGCACTGGCATAAAAATAAACTGACTGATGAAACAGGATAGAAAGCCCAGAAATCAACCCATGCATGTATGATCAATTGATTTTTGACCAAGGTGCCTAGAACACACAATGGGGAAAGGACAATATCTTCAATAAAAAGTGTGGGGAAAACTAGCTATCCACATGAAGGAGAATGAAATCAGATCCATATTTTATACCACATACAAAAATCAACCCAAGTGGATTAAAAATCTAAACATAATATCTGAAACTGTGAAACTACTAAAAGAAAACAGAGAAAAATCCCCACAACATTGGCTGGGGCAATGATTATTTGGATATGACCCCAAAAGCACAGGCAACGAAAGCAAAAAGCACAGGTAATAGAAGCAAAAAGCAAAAAGAGAGAAATAAAATGGCATCAAACTAAAAAGCTTCTTCACAGCAAACCTTTAAAGTGAAGGGACAGCCCACAGAACGGGAAAAAATATTTGCAAACTATACAGCTAATAAAGGGTCAATATCCAACACATATAAGAAACTCAAACAACACAAATACCATCAGTCTAAATTGGTGAGCCCTTTCAAACTGCAGCTCACTTTATTTATTTATTTATTTATTTATTTTGAGATGGAGTCTCGCTCTGTCCCCCAGGCTGGGGTGCAGTGGTGCGATCTCGGCTCACTGCAAGCTCCGCCTCCCGAGTTCACGCCATTCTCCTGCCTCAGCCTCCGGAGTAGCTGGGACTACAGGCGCCCGCCACCACGCCCGACAAATTTTTTGTATTTTTAGTAGAGACGGGGTTTCACCGTGTTAGCCAGGATGGTCTCAATCTCCTGACCTCGTGATCCGCCTGCCTCGGCCTCCCGAAGTGCTGGGATTACAGGCGTGAGCCACCGCGCCTGGCATTTTTTTTTTTTTTTTTTAAATTGTGGTGTACCTGTGTAGAAAGTGCAGGTTTGTTACATAGGTATACATGTTCCATGGTGGTTTCCTGCACCTATCAACCCGTCATCTAGATTTTTTTTTTTTTTTTTGAGACAGAGTCTCACACTGTCATCCAGGCTGAAGTGCAGTGGAGTGATCTTGGCTCACTGCAAGCTCCGCCTCCCAGGTTCACGCCGTTCTCCTGCTTCTGCCACCAGAGTAGCTGGGACTACAGGCGCTCGCCACCACGCCCGACTAATTTTTTGTATTTTTAGTAGAGACGGGGTTTCACCGTGTTAACCAGGATGGTCTCAATCTCCTGACCTCGTGATCCGCCTGCCTCGGCCTCCCAAAGTGCTGGGATTACAGACGTGAGCCACCGCGCCCGGCCCCATCATCTAGGTTGTAAGCCCCACAGGCATTAGGTATTTCTCCTAATACCCCCTCCCCTTGCCCCCCAACCCCGTAACAGGCCCCAGTGTGTGATATTCCCCTCCCTGTGTCCATGTGTTCTCATTGTTCAGCTCCCACTTAGGAGTGAGAACATGCAGTGTTTGATTTTGTGTTCCTGTGTGAGTTTGCTGAGAATGATGACTTCCAGATTCATCCATGTCCCTGCAAAGAACATGAACTCATTCTCTTTTATGGCTACATAGTATTCCATGGTGTATATGTCCCACATTTTCTTTATCCAGTCTATCACTGATGGGCATTTGGATTGGTTCCAAGTCTTTGCTATTGTAAATAGTGTTGCAATAAACATACATGTGTATGTGTCTTTATAGTAGAATGATTTATAATCCCTTGGGTACATACCCAGTAACGGGAATGTGCAGCTCACATTTTTAATTTGCTCAGAGTTTTCTTCTCTTTGGATGCATATTTATTGTCTCTGCTTCTTTTTCTTTTTCAGAATTTTCAGATTTGTGTAAATTTCCTCTATCGATTACCACGTCACTTTTATTTTCCATCCCAACTTTGTCTCTTAGTATTTTTGCTCTGAGACTTGAAATGGTCCGTCTTTTCCTTTGCCGGTCTCCAAGCCCTCCTCTAGCCCTGAGGTAGGAAAGCCCACAATAGCTCTCCTACCACTCTCAGGCCTTCATCTGCCTGACGGTCCAAAAACGTCTTGCTTCAGGAGCACAGGTTGGAGTTAGAAGTGAAATTAGAGGCAAATTAGAAGATTTTAAACTATTATTTCCCCAGAACCGCTCAGAATCGGCAGCTACATTAAATTTCTTACCCACAGAGCTGATTTTAGAAATACATAACTGCAGACATTTTTAATGGTGACTGTCCCGTTAAAAGGTAATAGGGATGCATGTGTCCCCATTAAAGGACTTGCCTTTTTCCATTAAAAGGTAATGGGGATGCATGTGTGTGTGTGTACATGTGTGTGTGTTATTATCCACCAAAAAGCAGCAGAAGTTTTTTATGTATATTTTAAAGAAAATAATAGGAGAAGGGTTTTGTCATGCTATACTTAGAATCCTGAACATCATAACTTTTATTACAATGTATGTTTTAAGGTTAAAAAACAGTATTATTTAATGTGGAAAACCTTGGTAAATGGCATTCTATTTATAATATATATTTTATATTCATAATTATGTTATATTCTTATATGCAATATTCAACACTAATATAATTTGTTTTATGGTACACCTGGCACGTAATTCTCTCATATCTTGGAGATGGTTCACATACATTTTTCTAATTCTGTCCTGACTAGTCTTCCTATTAACTGTTTAAAGAACTTTATACTCCACTATGGAAATCCTTCTTTTTAATAAATAAATGTGCTTTATGTAATATTTCCCATAAATAGTTTTAAATTACACCTGGACCATGACTGATACAGAAATATGTACATACACACATATCTATATCTATATTTATATGTATAAACATATGTACACATATCTATATCTATATTTATATGTATAAACATATGTACACATATCTATATAGAGAAATGTATTTCTATCTGTCTTTCCTATTGGATGTCTTGAAACTCCATCTTTGGGTTCCTTTCTTTTAACTTAAAACCTATTTTTCCTACTAAAATGTAATGAAAAAATAAAACCAACTGGGAGAACTAACAGTTGGCATTTTCTTACTAATTTATGCCTCAGTGGGACAATATTTTATCAACTCTTAGCATGGAAAAACAAATATACTTTGGTTTTGACAGAAAAAAAGGAGAAAAAACATTAAGCATCTCAGGCAAGAAAGGGATGGGAAAAGCGTGATTTGGGTGAAGCTAAGTAGTGAAGTAAATGTCACATGGTAGCCTAAGAAGCTGAGGACAATTTTCACTTGCATGACAATTTTTAGTAGAGTTGCTTAGTCACTTCAAAAACAGATTTAATACATTTTTTCTCTTAAAAAATCTACAGCAAGAAATCCAGAAACCAATAAAATTTCTATCATTTCAATCCAGAATTCTTTCAATTGTTTCAGGTTATGGAGGCATTTGCCCATAAAATATTTTGCCTGATAATATTTTCCAAAAAGGGAAATCTTTTCTGCTCTCATCAACAACAAAATGTCTGGAAGAAAAAGGAAATATTAAGGAATAAAAATTTGGCTGAAGAGCCTCTCTACTTAAAGGAATGAAAGGTGTTTCAAAAAGTTACTAACAATAAGCACAAAAACAATTAAACTTTAAATATAGAAACAATTAAAAGAAATATCTCATGATTTTCTGTAGCTCTTATTGGCAATCAAAAACCAGAAAACAAAAGCAGCAGGGGAGAATGCAAGAATAAATGAAGTGCAGAGAAAGGGCAAACATGAGTAAATAGTAATGAAAGCTTTTTAAAACTACAATAATAATAATATCTTGTAGAAATATAAAATGCAATAAAAAAGTGTATTACAACAATGGCACAAGGGTGAGAGATACACAAATACATGGAAGTAAACTTGTAAGGATCTTGCATTCTTTGGGAAGTGGCCAAAGTACTAATAACTTAAGAGAACATATTGTGATCTTGAGAGAAATGACTAAAAGTTTCATTACAGCTGCAAAGCTAATAAAGGAGATTCATAGCCAGCAATTGGAAATTACCCAAAAATTCATCAATAAAAGAATGGATAAACAAGTCTATTGTATGAATTCCATTCATATAATGGAAGAGTACATAACAGTGGAAAGGAATGAAGTAAAAATATCTACCAAAAAATGGAGGAATATCAAAACATTTTGCTCAGGGAAATGAGCAAGACACAAGATGACATACTGTATGATTCCATTTATATGTTCAAGAAGAGGCAAAACTAATCAATGGTGATAAGAGATTGTTTTGGAAAGGACACAGGAAACTTCCTAGGTAATGGAAATGTTCTATATGTTGATCTGAATGAGGGTAAAGAGAGAGAAGGAGGAAGAGAGAAAGAGAGAGTCATTGAATAATACTGAAGATGTGAGCTAAGAGCCCTTAATGGATATACAAATATTAAAAGGAGCCTTCTTAAATTGTACCACACACTTTAACCTGGATTCATAAAGCATCAAAAGTAGAAGGGATATAAAGGGATCGTTTATTCCAATCTCCTCAATTTTACAGATGAAAAAACAGACACAGAAGAATAGTTGTTGTATTAGTCTGTTCTCACACTTCTATAAAGAACTGCCCGAGACTGGGGAATTTTTTTTTTTTTTTTTGAGATGGAGTCTCATTCTGTAGCCAGGCTGGAGAGCAGTGGCACAGTCTTGGCTCACTACAACCTCTGCCTTCCGGGTTCAAGTAATTCTCCTGCCTCAGCCTCCTGAGTAGCTGGGAGTGCAGGCACATGCCAACACACCCAGCTAATTTTTGTATTTTTAGTAGACACAGGTTTTCACCATGTTGGCCAGGATGGTCTCAATCTCTTGACCTCATGATCCACCCACCTTAGCCTCCCAAAGTGCTGGGAGTACAGGCATGAGTCACTGTGCCCAGTGAGACTGGGTAATTTATGAAGAAAAGAGGTTTAATTGACTCACAGTTCCACAGGCTGTACAGGAAGCATAACTAGGAAGCCTCAGGAGACTTACAATCATGGTAGAAGGTGAAGGGGAAGCAAGCATGTCTTACCATAGCAGAGCAGGAGAGAAAGAGTGAAGGGGGAAGTGCCATACATTTTTAAAACATCAGGTCTCATGATAACTCACTCATTATCATGAGAACAGCAAGGGGGAATCTGCTCCCATGATCTAATCAGCTCCCACCAGGTCCCAATTCAACATGAGATTTGGGTGGCAACACATAGCCAAACCATATTATGCCACCCCTAGTCCCTGCCAAATCTCACGTCCTCACATTTCAAAACACAAGCATGCCTTCCCAAAAGTCCTCCAAAGTCTTAATTCCTTCCAGTATTAACTCAAAAGTCCAAGTCCAAAATGTCATCTGGAACAAGGCAAGTCCTTTCTGCCTATGAGCCTATAAAACCAAAAACAAATTAGGTACTTCCAAGATAAAATAAGGGTACAGTCATTGTGTAAATGTTCCCATTCCAAATGAGAGAAATTGGCCAAAACAAAAGGGCTACATGTCCCATGCTAGTCTGAAATCCAGCAGGGGAGTCATTACATTTTAAAGCTTCAAAATAATCTCCTTTGACTTTGTCTCACATCCCGGATACATTAATGCAATGGGTGGCCTCCCAAGGCCTTAGAAAGTTCTGCCCCTGTAGCTTTGCATCATACAGCCCCCATGGCTGCTTTCACAGGCTGGAATTGAGTGCCTGTGGCTTTTCCAAGCACATGGTGCAAAATGTCAGCAGATCTACCATTCCGGGATCTGGAGGACAGTGGCCCTCTTCTCATAGCTTCACAAGGCAGTGCCCCAGTGGGGACTCTGTGTGGGGCCTCCAACCCCACATTTCCCCCCTGCACTGCCCTAGTAGATGATCTCCATGAGGTCTCTACCCTTGCAGCAGACTTCTGCCTGGACATCCACACATCCTCTTAAACCTAGGTAGAGGCTGCCAAACCTCAACTCTTGCCTTCTGCACACCTGCAGGCCCAACACAATGTGGAAGTCACCAAGGCTTGGGGCTTACACCCTCTGAAGCAATGGAAAAGCTGTATCTTGGACCCTTTTAGCTAAGGCTGGAGCTGAAGTGACCATGATACAGGATGCCATGTCCCTAGGCTGCACAGAGCAGTGGGTCCCTGAGCCTGGCCCACAAAACCATTTTTGCCTCCAGGCCTGTGATGGGAGGGGTTGCCTTGAAGGTCTCTGAAATATCTTGGAGGCATTTTCCCCCTTGTCTTGGCTATTAACATTTGGCTCCTCTTTACTTATGCAAATTTCTGCAGACTTCTTGAGTTACTCCCGAGAAGATGGGTTTTCTTTTCTACCTCATGGCCAGGCTGCAAATTTTCTGAACTTTTATGCTCTGCTCCCTTTTAAATGTAAGTCCCAGTTGCAGGTCATTTTCTTTGTTTATGCAAATAAGCATAGGCTTTTAGAAGCATCCAGACCACCTCTTGAATGCTTTGCTGCTTAGAAATTTCTTCCAACAGATACCCTAAACCACCTCTCTCAAGTTCAAAGTTCCATAGATCCCTAGAGCAGGGGCACAATGCCATCAGTCTCTTTGCTAAAGCATAGCAAGAGTGACCTTTACTCCAGTTCCCAATAAGTTCCTCATCTCTATCTGAGATCATTTCAGCCTGGACTTCACTGTCCATATCACTATCAGCATTTTGGTCACAACCATGCAACAAGTCTCTAGGAAGTTCCAAACTTTCCCTTATCTTCCTGTCTTCTTCTGATCCCTACAAACTGTTTCAACCTCTGCCTGCTACCTGGTTACAAAGTCACTTCCACATTTTCAGGTATCTTTATTGCAATGTCCCACTTCTCTGCTACCAATTTTCTGTATTAGTTTATTGCTATAAAGAACTACCTGACACTGGGCAATTTATTTTTAAAAAGAGGCTTAACTGACTCTCAGTTCCATACGCTGTGCAGGAGGCATGGCTGGGGAGGCCTCAGGAAACTTACAATCATGGCATAAGGTGAAGAGGAAGCAAGCACATATTCACTTGGCCAGCAGGAGAGAGAGTGAAGGGGGTGGTGCTACGCACTTTTAAACAACTAGATCTTGAGAGAACTCATTATCACAAGAACATCAAGGGGGAAATCTTCCCCCAGGATCCAGTTACCTCCCACCAGTTCCCTCCCCCAACACTGGGGATTACAATTCAATGTGAGATTTGGGTGGGGACACAGAGAAGAGCCAAACTATATCAGATACCTTGTCACAGTCTATGGTGCAACTTGTAAATGGAAGAGCCAGTGCTAGGATCCAGTTATCTTGTATCCACTGCAGCACTTGCTCAGAACCATTTTTTATGAAAAATTCAAATTCCATAAGAACTAAATGAAGGCAGAAGACAAATAATATAGCATTCTAAAATTAATTCATACAGTTCATAAGTCAGAAGACAAATAACATAGCATTCTAAAATTAATTCATACAGTTCTTTTATTCCAAACTTAATCTTAGTTGTCTTATTAAGTGAAAGTTTCTGGGTTGACCACTGATGAAGACACAGACAGAAGCTATGAATTTTACACATACTTTGATCACATTTTTTCTTGCCTGAATTATTAGAATAACACGTTTCATTGTGCTTGATTGCTAAGTGAGACAGATAAGTGTAAGATTATTTTTCAAGCAATATACTTGCTCATCTTTCAGGAAGCACTTTACTCATGATTACATGTGCACTTAGATAAAAGTACAGTTTTTATCTTGATTGTCACTCATGATGTAATTATTCATAAACTTAAGAAAAGAAGTTTCTTTCAGCATGACAAATGGTTCTCATGCTTGTGACATGACACTTTTGATCTGCTATGTGAAGGGAAAGGTTTTTCTTCCACCTACCTAAAATTTTCCCCAATACAAGAAATTTGACAGCACTGAATTCTGTACCTGACAGAATGACTTGTCTCCTTGCATTCTGTTAACCTAACAATTTCTTCCAATAGAAGCATTCAAATGAAGAGTAACTTTGTGATAAAAAGACAGGAAGCAAAGGGAAACCAAGGGGAAAAAATCATAAAATAAACCACCTGTTAGTGCTACCAAAAAGATTAAGAGATCAATTCCAAGATTTATATACTAAAAGGAAAATATTTTTAACCAACTTATAGAATTCCATAAGCTGCCACTCCACCTGCTATCTCCTTTCCCAATTTACTTTGCTTCATAGGATATCTATAACTGGGAAGATCTACAAAGAAATACAATGCATTACTTTATAACTCAAACCTTTTAAGTAAGAATAAAATATTACATGAGGCAGAGAAATGTTCTATCTATAGATTTAATATCTAAATGATTTTCTTCAAAAGCCAGTAACAGAGTAAAGTTTATTTTGTGGTGACTTTTCATTATTTATCCTCATTTTAATCAAAATCAGGT
This sequence comes from Gorilla gorilla gorilla, assembly GCF_029281585.2. Taxonomy (NCBI): domain Eukaryota; kingdom Metazoa; phylum Chordata; class Mammalia; order Primates; family Hominidae; genus Gorilla; species Gorilla gorilla. The sequence continues at coordinate 31,741,704 of NC_073236.2, read as the reverse complement.
TGTTTTTCTTGTTCTAAATTGCTATTATATATAGCATTTGTGGTTTGACAATTCAATGAAAATAGGTTTTCACCGAAATATCAATTCAAAGTTTCTACCAGTAGTATCCAGCAATAAAATCGACTATGTTTCCTTATGAACTAAAAGCAAAAGTTGGCATCTAAGTAATCAAATGTTAATAATAGTTTGGATAGATTCTCATTGTTAAACAAAAGCAAAGCAAAGAACAAAAGCAAAACCAAACAAAACTCTGTAATTATATTTTACTTCACTTCTTACTTATACATACATATATATATATATGTACATCATTGGTTGGGCATTTTTTCCCAGTCATTTATTATCAAATGTTTGTGTAAAGTCATTGATGCTAGAAAGTCATAATTTTAATTAGTGTGTTACCTCTACAATTGCTTCTTTCATGTTCATTCTAAAATGGTGAAACTGCTATCAGCTAAGTTTTTTAAATCAAAGTAAAAGGAATCAGAATCTTGATGTCAGTCTAGCCTGTACCTGACCTGCAAACTCCCTAAAAAGGAAAAAAAAAAACTGTATTTAAAACTTCTCATGTGGAGTCAAGGATACTTTTTAAGTCCCCTTTCCTGGAATATTGATTACTTAAGTGCTTTTCCAGAATCTCTGAGCTCAGTTACAGTCAGCCCTTCCTATCCATAGGTCCTACATCCATGGATTCATCCAATCATGGATAAAATATCTTCAAAAATTAAAAATAACACAAATTTTAAAACAGTATGTAAAACAACGATTTATATAGTGTTTACATTGCATTGGGAATTATAAGTAATCTAGAGATTATTTAAAGAGAGAGTGTATGTGTGGGTTACATGCAAATACTTCATCATTTACATAAGGAACTCAAGCATCCATGGGTTTTGGTATCCCCAGGGAGTCCTGGAACCAATGCGCCACGAATACTGTGTTAAGTATCAAGACAAATGGATTAATGATAAGCTGTGTCTTCTCTACAATTCTTTCACCACGTTTTTCCTTTAGAAAAACACTAAATTAAGTATGAAAAGCTTTGGCTCTAATTTCTCATAAATTACTTATAATTTGATATTTACAAATATAATTATGAATTATAAGTTGATATCGTATTGTAATAACATTTTGTTTCTATAATCATGCCTCTTTTTAATGTGATTTTCTCATGTATTTTAATATATTGCAGAAATGCAATAACTGAAGAACTTGTTTTTTGTACAGTGAGAAATTTGTATACAAAGTCTTCTACCATAATAAAAAAAATGAAGAGGAGCACCAAAACAAGTAATTTGCCAAGAGTCAGTTTTCCTTGGATTCGTATATTTCAATTCCCCTGCCACCACCCCACACAGACATGTTCACATTTGCCACCACTCTCTCACTGCCTGCAATGAGATCTAGTTAGCCAGAGATGTTTTTCAGGCTTTTTCAGATATTATGTTCATGTTTTGACTTGCCATGTAGCATAGTTAAGGAGGCCTGGCTTTGTTTTCCTACTGTGAAAGGTTTGGAGAGTTTGATGTCCCACTGGGCTGAATGAATGACAGTCAATTCAACTTTCTTCCTCATGTAGGTATGCATAAGTGACTTCTCAACTTTTAGAAAGTTACTTTTAAGTAGGATTCACTTGAGTAATAACCACCTTAATATTTCTCTTCTTCTCTTAAAAGAGAAACATTTGCCATATAAAATACTGTATATCTTATTTCAATATAAATGGCAAATTTGATTTTTATTATTCATATGCAATACTAAAGACCCCCAGCAACATTTCGAATCAGAGTTTCACATCAAATATGTAAAATTGCCAAACTTGAACTGAAAGGCATCTTAATTTCATCATTGAAATGCTAACTTTTGCAATAAATATTTTGAATATTACTGAAAAATAAAAGAGAATGAAAGTTGGAAGGCATGTCATTTTTTTATGTGTAGCTTGAACACTGCGATGATCCACCTCATTGCCATAATATTTTTATAATTTGATTTTCTCATTAACTCTCATTCACTTTGAAAAATATTTGCCATGTTGCACAAGGATAACCAAAAGATATTCCTCAGAGAAGGCACACACATAAATCAGTAAGCTTGGAGCTCATGTCTGTTATGTAGTTTTGGAATTATTCCAAAGACTTGCATAGTTTGCTATGTTTTGCTGTAACAAGAACTTAGACTGTACTCCCTCCAGCCCTCAAGAATGCGGTGTCTGCCGGGCGCGGTGGCTTCTGCCTGTAATCCCAGCACTTTGGGTGGCCGAGGACGGAGGATCATGAGGTCAGGAGTTTGAGAGCAGGCAGTTTGAGACCATCCTGGCCAACATGGTAGACCCCGTCTCTACTGAAAATACAAAATTAGCCAGGTGTGGTGGCGTGCACCTGTAATCCCAGCTACTCAGGAGGCTGAGGCAGCAGAATCACTTGAACCCAGGAGGCAGAGGTTGCAGTGAGCTGAGATCACACCACTGCACTCCAGCCTGGGTGACAGAGCAAGAAACCGTCTGGGGGGTGGGGGGCGGGGAAAGAATGCAATGTCAGAGCTCATCAGACCCATCATATGTGAGTTACTGACCTCAACCACTGGATTTCAAAATACATATAAACATAAGAGCTCGATGAACACGTTGAGAACTTCAGTAAGTCTCAGCCACTTCTCCAAAAATGGAGAGCATATTCTTTGACAGGGCTGCCCTGCCAGTCACTTCTTGGGAGACTGAACTCATGCAGCAACAGCGCCCAACCCTGTCAGCCGCTGAGCTTTGAAGCCTCGCCTGCATCACTGGCACCACCCACTGGTGTCAAGGGACCCTAGGTGTCTTTGAGTATCTCCATGGTGTCAGACGCCATCTCTCCAGAGAATTCGCTTGAAAAAAAGGTGCACCTCAAACTTTCATTCGATTTGCCTTTCCACAGAGGTCTGCTTCCATTTCTACTTCAGGAACTAGACTTTAATATTTGGAACTCACTCCCTCTGTGGTTAATGTGCCTCATCTTTTGAGTGTATTCCCTGTAGATTTGTTCACATTATTCTTCTCCTTTTCGAGCATTGTGAACTTAAGAAAACAAATTCTCCTTGCATGGCAATAACCATGTGATTTGTGAAATCATACCTTGAGCATCTTATTTTAACCATACAAAACAGCGTGGCTCAGAAATTCAATGTGATCGTTTGTCTGGTCAGTGACATATCCCCATGAAGTGAAGCAGCAAGGCAGTAAAGGAACAGGGGTTTTCGTTAAGGGTAAAATGGGTAATCTTCTTGGAAATTACAAGCAACTGAAGAGCTCATTCCAAAATATGCAGAAATCTCCGAAATCATACATACTTTTTATGTTAGCAAAACTTAAGTGCAAGGAGTCATAATTTAGGTTTATTTAAAGAATGTCTCCAGTCTTGAAATAACCTGGGTGATAAAATAATAATACAATCTTTACTTTTATCTACTTGTTTCTTTTTAATTTTAGCACATTTAATATAAGACATAAAGTAAAATATAACAGTTCTTCAATACATATTTTTCAGAACTAAATAACATTTAAGGGAGATATCCTGATAGTCTTCAAAATATTTTCAACTTAGATTACACATCATTATTTTTTGGTATCAATTTCTAATTTAAAGCTATTTTTCCACTTAGGATCCTAGTTTTTATTTAAATTTTATTTAATTTTTATCTCCTCTTTTTTCATCTATTGTTTTACAGATCGCTTACGATAATTTTCCCTCAGTGCATAGAAAGGAGTGAGCTTGACAACCACCCACCCCCTTGAAAATCAATAGAAGTTGTCTTTTATAATAAAGCTCTCCCTTATTTACTGCAGAAGTGAAACTAAGTATACAGTGACATCAGCCTGAGTCAGAAAGAGAAGCAGATATTGCTCAGCAGGAAGCCAGGATAGTGGGATTTCCAACTTCCTCTAGTCATTTTGTGAAAGGTGGTATCATTTTATGTAAGACAAATTCCCAGAAATGTTACCACCCTCAACACACACACATACACACACACACACACACGGAGGCAAGGAGGAGGCTACTGTGTCTTGGGCACTTGCCTAGGCATTGCCTGAAAATTACAGATAATTGTCACTAACCAATCTAATTGCAACTGTTAAAAGAAATAACCCTCAATTCAGAGTTATTTCCTATTCAAATGCAATACAATTTTTCTCCTAATATATTAGGTTACACAGAAACACTAAGATTTTACTTAAATATGGACTGAGGACCATTTTAAACGTTACAGTAAAGAAGTGATCACAATTTCATCTGGTTATATTAAAAGTGTTCTGGAATGGTATTGGGAATTGATTTTTTTTTTTTTTTGAGATGGGGCTCTCACTATGTTGCCCAGGGTGGTCTCTATCTTCTGGGATCAAGTGATCCTTCTGCCTCAGTTTCCCATGTGGCTGGTACTACTGGTGCATGCCACTGTGTCTGTCACATTTTTTAAAATCATAAACTGATTCTAAATTATAAATAAATCAAGAGGAAAGGCAGAGGACTTACTATGGTGCTATCTTGACAACATCAAAGTAACTAATCCCCAAAAGTTTATTCAAAAATCACAAGTTGTTTCCATCTTAGACCCAATTTCTGTACCAAATAAAGCCTATTATACTCCATAATGAAAAGTACAGATAATGAAAAGTACAGAGGCCAATGATGCTTAAATGATGCCATGTAATCTAATAGCTTTGATGAGTCCGTTTCCAAGATATATAGTTATATTCAAAGAGTTCTGTCTGGTTCTGTTGATACTACAATCAAATTCTTCCTTCGCTGCAGACAACACCTCGTACTTAAGCAGAAGCTGAGTCATGCCCCCCACTATACGCCTCCAACAACAGACATACAAAAGTCTTAGAGCTAAATGTCTGAGTGGTCCTGATTTATAACAGATCAATAGTTCCTCAAATTAGTATTTGCCTTCCAGGCTAAAATATTTTTTCTACAGTGTTCCAAATATTCTTGCATTTCTTAGTCATTGTCATAAATAGCAATGATGCTTTGATAACAAACTACTTCCAAACTGCAGCAACAGAAGGAAAATGGTAGGATATACAGAAAATCTTTTGAGAGATCCAGAGAGGACTGATATTAGATATAAAAGCAATAACCTGTGGCTTTTCAAAAAGAGAAGCACATTTCTTCCCAATTAAAACTAGGAATTCTCGACAGATATAGTTCACTTTCAAGTGACTAGAATTGTCGCATTCCTTATAATATCAAATGAAATATTCTTTGCTTCCTATGTTCACCGGCTCCTTGGTCACACTTACTATTTGAGCAGAACAGTCCATCCTACATCGAGAAGGCACAGTCACAAGCGATCCCTCTGCGTTTCTCTCACATCTCCCTCGGAGGTGACACACATGGCCATAGCTATGCAGTGTCCAGCATGCCCTGGCTCCACTCTTGGAGTCACTGTGGCTCTTTCTTTCAGATCCGGGATCATCCCTTTCAACTGCAGAAAATGAATGCATTCCAGAAAGCCTGGGTCTGGTGGCCATTTCACCTGCAAGGGAAGCACTGCAAATACAAACACATTCCTTTGTGTTTTATTCACGATTTCCTCACCCTGTCAAACTGAGGCCTTATGGAGAATAGCAGAAACTGTGATCACTCAAAAGGTCTCAAGAACAAATATAATTTTGGAAACATACATTTAATGAAATGTTAAGTAATGGCACATTACTTCCTTTATTTATTTACTATATATATTCATATTTTACTTGACACATAATAATTGTACATATTTATGGGTTACAGTGGGATATTTCAGTAGATGTATACAATGTATAATGATCAAATCAGGGTAATTAGCATGTCCATCACCTCAAACCTTTATCATTTCTTTGTGTTGGTAACATGAAAAATCCTCTCTCCCAGCTATCTGAAAAAAAAGACAACACACTGTTGTTTACTGTGGTTACCATATAGTGCTGTACAACACTAGAACTTATTCCACCAACTAACTGTAATGTTGCAGAAGACAATACTGACCACATTTGTGAAATATTATCCTAATATGAATGATAATTATAGGTGGGGTTTTATGCTAACATAGCTGCCAAGAACTCCATAAATGAATGCCCACAATTGTAAGTGAGAAAACAAGATTATTCAATTTGGTCTGTGTGTGTGTTTCTATTCTCAGGCAGGGAGTTGGTTTTAGTTCTTTTTTTAAGAGGCCCAAACTCATGCTACTGTAAGAATTAACTGCAAGTTAATTATTGCAAGTTGAAGTTATTTATAAGACTATGGTATGTATATACAGACTCACAATTCTGAATTCACAGTGTAATATTAGTACTGAAAATCATATATATTGTACAGAACAACCTGTCTGATAATTCATGAGTTATCTCAGTCTCTAATTGGACAGTACAATTATTTACTTTAAAACAGATTAGAAATCACCAACAGAGAGCTTTTTTTTAAAACTAAATGCAAGCAGAGTAAAAAGAAATGTAGAGTAGAAAGAAATGAAGCAAAATATAGGTCTTCCTTTGGGAAAAAAGTCAAGACACAAAAGCAGTTGAAGAGATGTCTTTCATTTCCTAGAGTGATACACATATTTAGCAGTTCAGTAATTTTTGTTTAACAGCCATATGGAGGCTTTATTGGCATATAATGAACACACATGCTTAAAGTGCAGAACTTGTTAAATTTTTACATATGTATACAACCATGAAACTATCATCACAATTAAAATAAGGAATATATCCATCACCCCAGCAAAATATTCTCCTCCCTCTTGATAACCCCTCCCCCATAACCTCCCTGCTTCCCTCAAATCCCTGGCAACCACAGATCTGATCTCTCTCATGATTAGTTTCTATTTTCCAGAATGTCATATAAATGGAACCACATAGTACTTACTTTTCTTTATCTGGCTTTTTTCTTTCAACAGAATTATTTTGAAATTCATCAATGTGTGATATGTATCAATAGTTCATTCCTTTTTATTGCTGACTAGTATCTCGTTGTGTGAATATAGCTCAATTTGTGTGTTCATTCACTTGAAGATGGGCATTTGAATTGTGTCCAGTTTTCATCCGTTATAAATAAGCTACTATGACCATTTATGCACAGTTGGTCATATGAAAATATCCTTTCATTTCTCTTGGGTAAATACCTAGACAAGAATAGCTATGTCATATGGTAGGTATCTGTTTAACATTTAAGAAACTGCCAAATTGTTTTGCAGAATGTTTGTCTTTATGCCAAATTGCTTTGGTTGATTTTATTATGGTAAACTAAACTTGAATTACTGGTATAAGTCACTTTTTTGAAACTTTGTTAAGTTTTTTTGCATCTGTGGTCATGAAGGACTGTATTTTTATTTTTTAAAAATGTCTGTCTAGGCTGGGCACGGTGGCTCACGCCCATAAGCCCAGCACTTTGGGAGGTCAAGGTGGGCGGATCACGAGGTCAGGAGGTCAAGACCAGCCTGGCCAACATGATGAAACCCTGTCCCTACTAAAAATACAAAAAATTAGCCGGGCATGGTGGTGGGCACCTGTAATCCCACCTACTCGGGAGGCTGAGGCAGGAGAATCACTTGAACCCGGGAGGCGGAGCTTGCAGTGAGCCAAGATTGCGTCACTGCACTCCAGCCTGGGTGACAGAGCGAGACTCCGTCTCAAAAAAGAAAAAAAAATGTCTGTCTGAATGTGGTGTCAGAATAATGCTGGACTTATAGAATGAGTTCAAAAGTATTCTCTCCTCTTCAATCTTCTGAATGAGTTTATGTTTATTTGTTATTTCTTCCTTAAATGTTTGCTAGAAAACTCCAGCGAAGCCATCTGGGCCTGGAATTTTTTTTGTGGGAAGGTTTTTAACTATAAACTCAATCTAATTAATAGACTATTCATGTCATCTATTTCTTCTTGAGTCAGTGTTAGTAGTTTACATTTTTCAAGGAATTTGTCTTTTCTTCTAAGCTGTCAAACATACTGGCATACAGCTTTGCATTGTAATCTCTTATTATGCCTTTTAATATATGTAATGTATGTAGTGAGATCACCTCTCTCATTACTGATATTGGTAAATTTGTCTTTTTTTCTCTCATTGATGGCAGCAGCTGCTGCCATCATGCAGGCTACAGCAGGGAGGTATGGCTGGGCCTGCATACTCCATGAAGCTGGTGGGAGCCCCACCCCTTCTGAGTTGGGGTATGAGTTCCCTGGTGCGGCTGCAGACCCAGGCCTCCTGCTCTACGGAGCAGGCTGTAGCCCACCCCAAACTGCAGCTGTGGATCCAAGCTTCCCTGTGCTCTTGGAGGTGGCTGGGAACCGACAGGATCTGCCCTCCTGGGTGCAGCTGCAGCCACCCAACCCACTGCTGCAGACCTGGGCTTCCGGATCCATGGAGCAGGCAGGAGACGAGGACAAGCAGAAGCCCCGCCCCTTCTGAGTTGGCTGGGTGGGAGCTCCCTGGGTGCAACTGAGGCCACTGTCTCAGGCGCAGGACCCTGGCATCTTGGCAGCCTGCACCCGCCACCCCCCGCTGGCTCTGGGATGTCTGCTCTCACTGCCTGGTCTCTCTCCTCTTCTGTCACCCGCTTTAATCTCCCAACAGGGTTGGTCGAGCCCTGGGGCCTTGAATGGCAGGGGGAGGGAGAGTCCTGGGCAGAAGCGGATGGGTCCCCAGTAAAGCCCCACCTTCAAGCCGGGGAGGGCCTGAAGGCTGGGAGCCAGACTGCCAATCCTGTGGACAGGACTGGGGATCTGTCCCTCCTCTGGGCCGCCAATGGCTGCTCATGGACCAATTGGCAGGTACTTCCTCCCCTCTGAGGTACATAAAAGCCCTGGGCTCTACCAGAGAGGGCAGAGGACAGAGAGACGATGGGATGACCAGCTGCAGAGACGAACTCTCCCCTATACTGAGAGCTTCAGAGACCCGCAGAGACCTCCAAATGACCAGCCTGCGGAGAGCAGCCACGCTCGCCAGGGCCTCCTCTCTGCTGAAAGCTGAACACTCCACCGAACGACCTGCCTGCAGAGAGGAGCTACCCACTGTGGGTCTTCTCTGAGATGTTCTAACACTAAATAAACCTCCTCTTAATCTTCTTCGCCCTTCCTTTGTCTGCGTACCTCATTTTCCTGGATGCAGGACAAGAGCTCAGGCAAAGATGCCACTGTCCACAGAGGTTTCTGGGCAAGAAAATCGACACCCCAAAGATCCTGTAACATCATGATTGGCTGTCTCCACATTTACATCATACAATTCAATTACAAACCACTGCAAAGCAGCACTTACTGATGAAGAGCTGGCTCGTGAGCTGTAAGTGGACATGCCATCGGTGGTGGCAGGTTGTAGCTTATTAACTTGAAATGATACTTTTTTTACATTCCTCTCTGCCCTCACGTGGTGCTAATTGTCATAAAAGGGAGTATATGACTCCACCATGACCTCAAAAGGCCTATTCCCCATCTCAAAGGAAAACGTCACTTTCCTGGTGCTAGAAATTGTAGATATGAGAGTTGCTCAAGTTCATTTATAGTGAAGAGAAGTTAGTAGTGTATTTATAGAAGCCTAACACTATGAAATGCATATATTTATTAAATAGTATAGAAGGAGCCAATGGCAGTGATCCAGAAAATATATCCTTTTCAGTTGAGATAGGAGAGCAAAAGAAATCTCTATTCCTATTGCAGAGAAAAAATAGTAAATATATTTGCTCATAACAACATAACTAAACTGTTTGTGGCTTAATAAATAAAAATATAGTTATTTAAAGGTGGTTCAAGGTTTCCTATATAATCTTACATTCCCCAAATGTGAATTTGCACAGTAACGAATTAAAAATAAAACAAAACAATATTACTTGTCAATTCAATCAAATAACTTTGTGATTTAGCAGAAAATAAATTACACCAGTTTGGTTTAAAGCCCTAACTACACATCTATAGTTTCCTTAAATTAATTAAAAGAAGTCATGCAATTTTCACAGAATATCACATGCATGTTATCCATTTTAATTTCTCTTAAAAATGGGTTAGTTGCCATTATCAAACTTTAGACAAGAAATCAAACAGATAAAGTAACAATGAAAGCAACTTAGACATTAGCTGAAGGGTTTATTCCTAACTGCTGAGTACCTATGCTTTATCCACAAAGGGTGATTTACTATTTCTATAAACTGATAGTGAGTTATCCAAAATGGAAATTAAGAATACAATCCCGGCTGGACGCAGCGGCTCACGCCTGTAATCCCAGCACTTTGGGAGGCCGAGGTGGGCAGATCACCTGAGGTCAGGAGTTAGAGTGACCAGCCTGACCAACATGGTGAAACCCTGTCTCTACTAAAAAATACAAAAAAAAATTAGCCGGGCATGATGGCGGGTGACTGTAATCACAGCTGCTCGGGAGCCTGAAGCAGGAGAATCGCTTGAACCTGGGAGGCAGAAAAAAAAAAAAAGAATGCAATCCAATTACAATAGCAACAAAAAACTTATAAAATACTTAGGTGTAAATTTAACCAAGGAGGTGAAAGAACTGTATACTGAAAACTATAAAACACTGATGAAAGAAAATGGAAGAAAACACAAATAAATGGAAAGATATTTTATGTCCACAAAGTAGAACAATTAATAGTTTAGTTTTTATTTTTAATTTTTATGAAAACATAATAGTTGTACATATTTATAGAGTACCTGTGATATTTTGATACAAGCATACAGTGTGTAATGATCAGATATGGGTAACTGGGATATTCATTACTTCAAACATTTATTGTTTCCTAGTGTTGAGAAAGTTGTGAAATACAAAATAAATTACCGTTAACTATAGTTGCCCTATTGTGCTACTAAACACTAGATCTTACTCTTTCTATCTATCTAACTGTATTTTTATATCCGTTAACCAACCCCTTTTCATGCCCTCCTCCCACTACCCTTCCCAGTTTTTGCTAAACACTATTCTGTTCACTACCTCCCATTTTTTTAGCCCACACATATGAGTAAGAGCATGATATTTGTCTTTCTGTACCTGGCTTATTTCACTTAACTTAATGTCCTCCAATTCCATCTATGTTGCTACAAATGACAAAATTTCATTCTTCTGGCTGAATAATATTCCATTGTGTATATATACCACATTTCCTTTACCCATTCATTCATTGATGGATACTTAGGTTGATTCCATATTTTGGCTATTGTGAATAGTGCTGCTGCAATAAACATGGGAATGCAGATATCTCTCTGATACACTGAGTTCTTATCTTTTGGCCATATACCTACCAACTAGTGGGATTGCTGGATCATATGGTAGGTCTATGGTTAGTTTTATTGACAAATCTCCACACTGTTTTCCAGTGTGGAGATTTCCAGTAGCTGTACGAATTTACGTTCCTACCAGCAGTGTATGAGCATTTCCCTTTCTCCACATCCTCCTTATCATTTGTCATTTTCTGTCTTTTTCATAATAGCCACTTTAACTGGGGTGCAAGGATATCTCGTTGTGATTTTGATTTGCATTTCTGTGATCATCAATCATGCTGAGCATTTTTTCATTTATGTGTTGGCCATTTGATTTTCTTCTTTTGAGAAACATGTCTATTCAGATCTTTTGCCCATTTCAAAATCAGATTATTTGTTTTTTTTTTTTTTTGCTATTGAGTTGTTTGAGCATCATGGTGTATTCTGATTATTAATCCCTTATCAGATGAATACTTTGCAAATATTTTCTCCCATTCTGTAGGTTGTCTCTTCACGTTGTTGATTTTTTCCTTTCCTGTGCAGAAGCTTTTTCACTCGATGTAATCCCATTTGTCAATTTTTGCTGTGGTTTCCTGTGCTTTTGAGGTGTTACTCAATAAATCTTTGCTCGGACCAATGTCCTGAAGGATTTTACCTAAGTTTTGTTCTAGTAGGTTCACAGTTTTGAGGCTTACATTTAACTCTGTAATCCATTTTAAGTTGATTTTTGTATATGGTGAGAGATCAGGGTCAAGTTGCACTCTTCTGCATATGGTTACTCAGTTTTCCCAGCACCATTTATTAAAGATACTGTTCTTTCCCCATTGTATGTTCTTAGGGCCTTTGAGGAAAATCAGTTGGCTATAAATACATGGATTTGTTTCTGTGTTCTCTATTTTATTTCTTTGGTGTATATGTCTGTTTTTATGCCATAAACATGCTTTTTATTTTTTATCACTGCAGCTTTGTAGTATATTTTGAAGTCAGATAGTGTGATGTCTCCAGCTTTGTTCTTTTTGTTCAGGGTTGCTTTGTATATTCAGGCTTTTTTGTGGTTTCACACGAATTTTAGGCTTGCTTTTTCTATATCTGTGAAGAATGTCACTTGATAGGAATTGTCTTGAGTCTATAGTTAACATTGGGTAGTATGGACATTTTAACAATATTAATTTTTCTAATTCATGAATATGAGTTTTTTTATTTTTTGTGTCCTCTTCAATTTCTTTTATCAGTGTTTTACAGTTTTTATTGTACAGATCTTTTACCTCTTTGGTTAAATTTATTCCTAGGCATTTTATATTTTTGTAGCTATGGTGAATGGGATTGCTTCCTTGATTTTCAGATTGTCCACTATTGGCATATGGAAACGCTACTGGTTTTTGTATGTTGATTTTGTATTCTGCCATTTTGCTGAAATAGTTAACCAGTTGTAACAGCTTTTTAGAGAAGTCTTTAGCTTATCCTAAATATAAGATCATGTCATTTGCAAACACTGACAATTTGACTTCCTCTTTTCCAATGCCCTTTATTTCTTTTTTAATAGCTCTGTCTAGGACTCTTTCACCACTTTTCAATAAAAGAAAACGATGTGATTGACCACTTTTCAATAAAAGTGGTGAAAGTAAATATCCTTGTTTTGTTCTAGATCTTAGAGGAAGGATCTTAGGGAAAAGTGAATATCTTTGTCTTGTTCTATGTTAGAGAAAAGGCTTTCAACTTTTCCCTATTCAGTACGATGTTAACTGTGGGTTTATCATATACGAACATTAATGTTTTAAGGTATGTTCCTTCTATACCTAATTTGTTGAGAGGGTTTTTTTTTTAATCACAAAGAGGAGTTGAATTTTATCAAACACTACTTCTGTGTCTATTGAGATAATCACAAGGTTTTGTTCTTTTTTATCTTGATGTGATGTATGTGATGTATCACATTTATTGATATTTGTAGGTTGAAGCATCCTTGCATCCCTGGGGGAAAATACCACCTGATCATGGTGTATAATCTTTTTTCTGTGCTGTTGGATTTTGTTTTCTAGGGTTTTTTTTAAAACGAGTTTTGCATTTATGCTCATTAAAAATATTGGCCTATAGTTTTCTTTTCTTGTGTCCTTGTCTGGTTTTGGTATCAGGGTAATGCTGGCCTTAAAAAAGATTTGGAAGCATTCTCTCCCCTTTGATTTTTCAAAATAGTTTCAGAATAATTGGCATTAGCTTATCTTTAAAAGTTAGGTAGGATTCATCTGTAAAGCCATATGGTCCTAGACTTTTCTTTGTTAGACTTTTTATTACTGATTCAATCACATTATTCATTATTGTTCTATTCAGGTTTCCTGTTTCTTCATGGTTCAATCTTGGTAGGTTATATGTGTTCAAGAATGTATCTATTTTATAAGTTTTCAATTTGTTGATTTAAGTTGTTCATAATGGTCTGTAATGATCTTTTGTATTTCTGTTTTATCAGTTATAATGTCTCCTTTTTATCTCTGATTCTATTCCATTGAGTTTTTATTTTCATTAGTCTACCTAAAGATTTGTTGATTTTGTCTACCTTTTCAAAACAATATTTTCATTTGGTTGATCTTTCATATTTTTAGTCTCAATTTTATTTACTTTTGTTGTGATCTTTAGTATTTCTTCTTCCTGTAATTTTGGGTTTGATTTATTCTTGCTTTTCTAGTTTCATGAGGTGCATCATCATATTTGAAATCTTTCTACCTTTTTATATAGGCATTTATTTCCATAAACTACCCCTCTTAGTACTGCTACTGCTTTTGACATATAACATAAATTTTGGTATGTTGTGTTTCTATTTTTATTTGTTTTAAGAAATTCTTAAATTTTCTTTTTAATTTCGTTATTTACCCCTTGGTTGTTCAGGAACATGTTGTATTGGTGCATTTTCCAAAATTCCTCTTGTTATTGATTTCTAGTTTTATTCCATTGTGGTCAAAAAAGATACTTGATGTGATTTTAATTTTTAAAAATGTGTTGAGACTTGTTTTGTGGCCTAACATATGGTCTATGCTGAAGAATGCTCCATGTGCTCATGAGAAGAATATATACACGTTCTCCAGCTGTTGAATGACATTTTCTGTAAAAGTTAGGTTTATTTGCTCTAGAGTGTAGTTTAAGTCCAATGTTCCTTTGCTGATTTTCTCTTTGGATGATCTGTTTGGTGCTGAAAGTAGGGTGTTGAAGTCTCCTATTATTGAAATGCAGTCTGTCTCTCCCTTTAGATCTAATATTTGCTGAACTGACATGTGTGGATGCAGTGTGTTTGTGCATGTGTGTGTGCCTGTGTGTGTGTGCACATATGTGTGTGTGTGTTTCTCTTGCTTCTCTGGCCAGGCCTAGCTTCTCCAGTCACAGGCGCACCCAGGCCATCACTGAGGGCTCATGGCCAGCATTAGAGCTTCTACAGGTGCTCCCCAATCTCTGCCTTCCCCACCCATGGTGGTCCTGGGGATTCAGAGAGAGGAGGGGCACCAGGCACAGCAGAGAGGGCTGGCACCCCCTCTAGGTGGAACACAAGTCATGTGTAAAGTTGTAGGTCTGCCAAGTGGTGCTGGATTCAACACATCTTCTCACCTTCTCTTTCCAGCCACCCTCCAAGGTGCCCTGACTCACCTTCCCTGCAGATGGAGGCAAGGAGACTCCACAGACAAACCCCCTGCCTGAGGTCACACAGTGGCCAGCTGGCCAGGTTCCTACTGACCAGCCGCCCAGGACCAGTTTCCCACTGATGAGGCCTCGAATGACCACTCCTCCATTTACCAGTTCCCACTGACCAAGTCCCCACTGACCATGTCTTCCTAACCAGGCTCACACTTAATAGGCCTCATAGGCGAGACCTCACTGACCAATTTCCCACTGACCTGGTCCCCACTGACCAGGTTCCCACTGACAAGACCACAATTGGCCGGGCGCGGTGGCTCACGCCTGTAATCCCAGCACTTTGGGAGGCTGAGGTGGGCGGATCACGAGGTCAGGAGATCGAGACCACGGTGAAACCCCATCTCTACTAAAAATACAAAAAATTAGCCGGGCGCAGTGGCGGGCGCCTGTAGTCCCAGCTACGCGGGAGGCTGAGGCAGGAGAATGGCGTGAACCTGGGAGGCAGAGCTTGCAGTGAGCCGAGACTGCACCACTGCACTCCAGCCTGGGCGACAGAGCGAGACTCCGTCTCAAACAAAGAAAAAAAAAAAAAAAAAAAAAGACCACAATTGACCAGGTCGCTGCTCACCTGACCCCCACTGAACAATTTTCCATGGATCAGTCCCCAGCTGACCGAGCCCCCTCTGACCAGGCCCTCACTGACGAGGCTCCAAGCCACTAAGGCCCCACACTGACCAGGCCCCTAGTATACTGTATAGGCCCCACCAACCAGTTTTTCATTGTTTATGTTCCAACCCATCAGGCATCACTAAGAAGACCATCACTGACCAGGTCCCCATGAACCGGGCTTCCAATGACTAGGTCACCAGGTCCCCACTGATGAGGCCTTTACTGAGGAGGCCACCACTAACCACGTCCCAACTGACTAGGTCCTGATGACCAGGTCATCTCTGAGCATGGTCCACTGACCAGGCCCCTGAGCAGCGTGCTCAAAGTCTCATTACAATGCCCCCCTCAGCCCACAGACCCTCCCTCCCTGTATGTGTGTCCAGAGGTCAGGCCCTGGGGTTTTTTTTGGGACATGGCTTTTCCTCCAAGACAGAGGGAGAGACAGCTGGCCTCAGGCTCCAGGTTCCCAGCTCCACACTCACCCCAAAAGCCCTCTGGGCCAATCTCAAAGGAGATAGTGAGGTGGCCTGGCACTGCCTGGACATGCCACGTAGCCTATTCCTGAGTGTCAGAGTGGAAGGAAGACAGGGACATTTGGCAGATGAGACATCTTGTGCTGTTGGGCATCCCAGGGCCCTACCCACAGAGTCCCGATCTACAGACACAGCACAGAGGCTACAGGAAGACTAATGCAGAACCCTTGAGGCTGAGCCAGGGACCACATGAGGACTGTGCCCAGACAGCCAGAAGGCCCTTTGCTAGTTTCTTGGTACCTCATGGATGTGGCAGTGGTTCTTCTGTTGGGGACCAGTGAGCACGTGCTGGGGAGGGCTCGTCTGTGCTTCCTCAGTGGCTCCACCTCTGCTTCTAAGAAAAATCACTCATTCCATGGCTGGAGCAGAGAAAATACAACATTAGCTTAGAACATCTTGTTCCAGAAACTAAAAAAGTGCTGACAGAGTAACGAAGACAAATAAAAAAGACATGAAGTCAGCTTGAAATGTCTACCACTGGCCTAATCTTGGGGAATTGGAGCACCAGAATCATGAGCTTTCCCTTCTCAGTTATTTATTGGTTCTACTTCTCCATGTACAGCAAAGAAGAGAAGAAAATAATCATCTGGCAACCATCATAGTAATAATTGTTCAAACACAAGTCATCCATGAAATGCTAAATCTAGTGGGTTCTGAGAAGTAACTGGATATTTACAGAGCCTCAAAGTATCTCCCCACAAAATACGGTTCAACTACAAAAAGAAAATTGTCACATTAGCATGGACAAGCCTGGCAGGTACTCCTTAACTCCCCTAAGTAGTAAAAGCTGTAAAATGCAAAGAAGCCTTCGATGACCTTTACTAAAGTATCAATGATGACTTGGTTGTTTGGCTGTTTAAACAGCTGACATTTGGGCAATTTGAGTACGTCAAACTCAATAATACTGGTGTTCATTTGCAAGATCCACTTAAAACTTAAGGAGGCTAAAAAACATCATTTAAATTACCCTATAAATTATCATCACACATGTGATACAAAAACATCCTACTTCAGTAAAGATTGTAATGTTATATATTTTATGAGAAACAATTAAAATCTTGTGTAAACAGCCCAGTAATAAAGTTTTATAATCTTTTAAATAATAAATTTTTTCCTTAAGACTTTATGGTTAAACATTCTCTTCATTAGCTGTGGCTTACCAGTGGATTATAGAGAGGTAAGTAGACGGGAGCAAGTGTTCAACACAGCAACAACTGGAAAGAAAAAGAAAGAATTATGTTCTTTACCTAAAACACTTCAGTTAACTAAATGTGAGTTTAAATACTAAAGAGTTGAGAACTTTATCAGAGTTAGTAAGAATGAGAAATATCTATGTACATTTACAATACAAAATTACTATTAAATAATTTACACATGGCATTAATTCTATTGTGTTTAAATATCAGAGGTTTTTCATTCTTCATTCATGTAATCAACAGCCACGTGCTAAGGTACTAGAACCAGCACTGGAATTCCAAGATGAAGATGGCATGGTCCACCTCCCAATAGTCATATGCTATAACCTAAAAAAACAGACAGGTAGGCAAGGTCCACAGAGTGTCATAGATACCATGACAGGTATACAGCAGGGCACTACTGGAACACACGAAAGGGACATCTATCCCACTTTTATGTCACTATCGTGGGCTTTCTGGTGGAGGAGATAACATAGGTTGATCCCTGAAGGACAAGGAAAAGCTTGCCAGATAGAGGGAAGAGGCGAAGGCAAAGAGCCTGAGGTGAGGAAGAGCCCTGCGGAGTTCTACTCTCCTCCACTTTGGTGCTAGAGCAAAGGGTAGAGTGCGGTAAGTGGCAAAAAACAAGGCTGAGTAACTTGACAAGAATCACATTGACGTGGGTGTTTTTATTTCATGGTGAAAAATTTGGAACTTTTCCTGAGAACAGATGTAAGCCAATGACACAGTAAATGATAGGAGATTTAAAATGTCACCTGTCAAGTGACTGCTTATGAAGGGTTATTGCCCAGCTAAGGATTTCAAAATGAGTCTGAGGTCTGTTGGCCTTCAATCTGTACCAAAACCCTGAGAACTTGGTGATGCCTTTGTTTTCTGAGAATCGTTTCAGTGTGCTGGCTGACAGTTCCATGACGATGGCAAAACTTAAGAAAGTGTAGAGCCAGTAAAAAACAGATGCATAGACTTCTTGGGAATTTTTTAAGCTATGGAACATGATGAATTTATGGTGCATAAGTACAGTCTTCTCTGTGAAAGTTTTTGTTTTCACATCTTGCATTACATGTGTGTAAGAAAAAAAATACTTGACATAGTATCTACTAACCAAACAATGAAAAGGAATGCCATTTGTTATTTACACTTAATTTCTAAAATAAACCTAAATGTAATTAATAAATTTTGGCAACATACTTCTCTTTGTTTCTCTAATTATTTGTTCTACACAGTCCAGCTCCATCTAAAATAAGTAAAAATTATAATAATGTTTAAGTTAAACAAGAAACATTATCATGCAAATAATGTATCACTTACAAAATGCGGCCTTTAGTATTTTTAGTGACTAGACATAACTTGAAGTTTGCTTAAATAGAAAAATAATCACATAAATAAAGTAAAATTTCTACTTATTTTAAGTTTAGATAACAGAGGATGCACCTGTGTAATGCTGTTTAGAGTAATCAGACAAAAATACAGTTAATATTGGTCTACTGCATATACATGATTTTAGAAAGGTAGTGTTTTATTAGTACAAAGGTTAAACAATGGCCAGGTGTGGTGACTCATGCCTGTAATCCCAGCACTTGGGGGGGCCAAGGCAGGCAGATCATGAGGTCAGGAGATCGAGACCATCCTGGCCAACATGGGGAATCCCTGTCTCTATTAAAAATACAAAAATTAGCTGGGCATGGTGGTGCACACTTGTAGTCCCAGCTACTCAGGAGGCTAAGGCAGGAGAATTGCTTGAAGCCAGGAGGTGGAGGTTGCAGTGAGCCAAGATTGCACCACTGCACTCCAGCCTGGTGATACAGTGAGACCTTGTCTCAAAAAAAAAAAAAAAAAAAAAAAATTAAATAATTAAAGTCATCTTTTGCAATGAATGCATTGCTTTGAAATTCTTAGCAAAACTCTGCCCTTTATACAAGTTTAATCCAATTTTTTTACATCAATAAATTTTATCTTAAAAAGAAATTTCTATTCTCTACTTATAGTAAACTCTTTTAATAGTAAATTTTTCTTTTTTTTTTTTGTTTGTTTGATTTTTTCTAGTTTGTATTCTAAATTAAGGTGGTACCTGTGTAGGCTTCTTCCAAGAGTATATTGAGGGATGCCGAGGTTTGGAGTACAGTGGAACCCATCACACAGGTAGTAAGCATAGGACCCAATAAGTAGTTTTCCAACCCTGGCCCACTCTGTCCCTCCCTGTTCTTATTTCCCAGTGTCTATTGTTCCCAGGTTTATGACAATGTGCACCCAATGTGTAGCTCCCACATAAGTGAAAACATGAGATATTTGGTTTCTGTTTCTGTGTTAGTTTGCTTAGGATAGTGGATTCCAGCTGCATCCATGTTGCTGCAAAGGACATGATTTTGTTCTTTTCTTGGCTGCATAGTATTCCATGGTATGTATGGAACATTCCAATCTACCTTGGATTTTCAATCTGCCTTCGATGCACCTGGATTGACTCCATGTCTTTGCTGCTTTGAATAGTGCTGCAATGAACACACATGTGCAAGCATCTTTTTATTACAATGATTTATTGTCCTTTAGGTATACCCCTAGTACAGTAATGGGATTGCTGCATCCAACGGTCATCCTTAGTTCTTAATTTCCAAACTGCTCTCCATAGTAGCTGAACTAATTTACATTGCCACAAACAGTGTGTGTTCCCTTTTCTCCACTGCTTCCCCAACATCTTTATTTTTTTCTTTTTACTTTTCAACAAAAGTTATTCTGACTGGTGTGAAATGGTATCTCACTGATGTTTTGTTTGGCACTTTTCTGATGATTAACAATGGTAAGCATTTGTTAATATGTTTGTTGGCCACTTACATGTGTTATTTTGATAAGTGTCTGTTCACGTCCTTTGCCCATTTTTAATGGTGTTATTTATTTTTTGCTTGTTGATTTGTTTAGATCTCTTATGGATTCTGGATAATAGGTGTTTGCTGTATCCATAGTTTGTGAATATTTTCTTCCATTCTCTACACTGTCTGTTTAATCCTGTGATAGTTTCTCATGCTGTGCAGAAGCTCTTTAGCTTAATTAGATCATACTTGTCAATTTTTGTTATTCTTGCAATTGCTTTTGAGGACTTAGCCATAAATTAATTGAGAAGTATGAAGTCCAGAAGAGTATTTCCTAGGTTTTCTTCCAGGATTTTTATAGTCAGAGGATGTACTCTTATGTAAGAAAAGCACAAATCTTTTTTTTTTTTTTTTTTTTGAGACAGAGTCTCCATCACATAGGCTATAGTGCAGTGGTATGATCTTGGTTCACTGCAACCTCTGTCTCCCGGGTTCAAGTGACTCTCCCGCCTCAGCCTCCCGAGTATCTGAGATTACACATGCCTGCCAACATGCCTTGCTAATTTTTGTATTTTTAGTAGAGATGGGTTTCATCATGTTGGCCAGGCTGGTCTCAAACTCCTGACCTCAGGTGATCCACCTGCCTCGGCCTCCCAAAATGTTGGGATTGTAAGTGTGAGCCACGGCACCTGGCCAAACACAAAGCTTTGAACATAAAAATGGAAATGAACATTTTAGTGTTTTGTTTAATTCATAAAATGCAATTATTTTGGATTCTACTAAATAATAAACATCTATATGTGGTAAACTGTTTGGATGCCAATCATTCAGTTGTGATTATGGGTGGGAAGAGTTGAGATGGTGCAAATAAACTTTTTTTTAAATTTTTTATATTCAAGATGAAGTCTCACCCTGTCACTCAGGCTGGAGTTCAGTGGCACGATCTCAGCTCACTGCAACCTCCGCCTCCTGGGTTCAAGCAATTCTCTGCCTCAGCCTCCCTAGTAGCTAGGATTACAGGTGCTCTCCACCACACCTGGCTAATTTTTTTTTTTTCTACTTTTTGTACTTTCACCATCTTGGCCAGGCTGGTCTTGAACTCCTGACATTGTGACACACCTACCTCAGCCTCCCAAAGTGCTGGGATTACAGACATGAGCCACCACACCTGGCTGGTGCAAAGAAACTTTAAAAGTGGCATGGGCTGGACGTGGTAGCTCATGCCTCTTATCCCAGCACTTTGGGAGGCTGAGGCATGCAGATCACAAGGTCAGGAGTTTGAGAACAGCCTGGCCAATATGGTGAAACCCTGTCTCTACTAAAAATACAAACAGTAGCTGGGTGTAATGGCAGGTGCCTGTAGTCTCAGCTACTTGGGAGGCTGAGGCGGGAAAATCGCTTGAACCTGGGAGGTGGAGGTTGCAGTGAGCCAAGATGGTGCCACAACACTCCAGCCTGGGCAATAGAGTGAAACACTGTCTCAATTAAAAAAAAGGGGGGGCAGTATGAACCACAGCTAAACTATAATCAATTAGAGAGTAAGCCAAAGCATCTCAAACTATATCATCAGTTATCAGGCAATAATATGCAATTTCTAAAACCTAACTTAAATGCAGCTTTTAAAGACATTTTAAATGTGTCAGTTTAGTCACATTTATTGAATAAAGTTAGTAAACGGGTATCTCTTGAAAATGAGAGCTCCAGGGAATTAAAAAATGTAAAGTTCCCATTTCCTTTCTGTGTTAACACAGCTAATTATGATCTTTACTAAACATGCATAAGTCAACAGAACTCAGTATTTCACCAAATTAAAAACAAGAATTATATTAGAGAAATGAAACCCAAAAGAGAAATGGTCATGTAACTAACCACAGTCAAGGAGTTCTTGCAGTTACTTGAAGTCTGTGGGCTTGAAATAGGAATTCTTATGGGTGTTTGGGGAATATATTTTCTGTTGAGTCCTATACTAGTAAGATTTTCAACACAAGGTGACTCTGGGTCTCGCCTTGTAGGAAGAGTGCTGAGAAAATATTTCATCTGCTCTTTCTCCATAAGGAGCTTCATGCTGATCACTGCTATTTTCTTATTTGATCTGTAAAGATAGCAAAGACACACGCTTAGTATTTCATTTTTCCTCTAATGATTCTTAATGACTTGCAGTTTTTAAAAACTTGCCCTGAGAGCAAACCAAATTATCCACTAAACAGTGTTTTCACACTGAAGATGTGTGAGAGCATACCTGTTGTAAGCAAGTATAATTTTAAAATCATTCTAAAGAAGCACCTGTGTTTCTAAGGTGATTTATACTGAACAAGCAGTACAAACAAAGTAGACAGGGAAGAGAAATGGCTATCAGTGATATATGGCTCAACAGGTAACACTTGCTGCCTTCTGAAAGGGCTCTACTTGTGAGATTCTGAAGATTCCATTAGAAATACTCATATTTAAAGGGTAACAATGTGAGAAAAGAATATGTTGATTTGCTTGATTGTAAGAACCACTTCACTAAAATAATTGTATCAAAACATCATGTTGTACTCCTTAATGTAGGTTAAGAAAACTAAAATGAACAACAACAAAAAAATCTAGGAATACTTGTGTTTAGCAAACAAATTTTAGGTTTCACCCTTGTGCATTTCACCCATTATCTAGGAACAATTAAGCATTTGGCACTGAGGAATAATTCAGAACAACAACTCCTGGGGGAAAACTAGATTGGCTGGTTGGTGATCAAAAAGAACTAAAGCATGTCTGAAGGCAATTAGCCCCCAGCACTGTGACCAAGGCACTGGAGGTGGGGCTTTTTCCTTCTGCCTTCCACACACCCCTTCAGGCTGAACAAGGTTTTTTTTTTTTTTATATATTTTAAGTTTTAGGGTACATGTGCACAACGTGCAGGTTAGTTACATATGTATACCTGTGCCATGTTGGTGTGCTGCACCCAGTAACTCATCATTTAACATTAGGTATATCTCCAAATGTTATCCCTCCCCCATCCCCCCACCCCACGACAGGCCCCAGTGTGTGATGTTCCCCCCTTCCTGTGTCCATGTGTTCTCATTGTTCAATTCCCACCTATGAGTGAGAACATACAGTGTTTGGTTTTTTGTCCTTGCGATAGTTTGCTGAGAATGATGGTTTCCAGCTCCATCCATGTCCCTACAAAGGACATGAACTCATTATTTGTTATGGCTGCATAGTATTCCATGGTGTATACGTGCCACCTTTCCTTAATCCAGTCTATCATTGTTGGATATCTGTGTTGGTTCCAAGTCTTTGCTATTGTGAATAGTGCTGCAATAAACATACGTGTGCATGTGTCTTTATAGCAGCATGGTTTATAATCCTTTGGGTATATACCCAGTAATGGGACTGCTGGGTCAAATGGTATTTCTAGTTATGTTTTAACCACTTTGTGAATTACACTTCTTTAAATTCCTTGATAATTATTCCCTATTTCACAAGGATGCCTTTCTGTAACATCTTGAAAATGTTACACAAATAGTCTTTCTTGAGGCACCCTCTAGTGATAATACTAAAGATCACAATCAAAAATGATTGTGCCCAGAGTAGCAGTACCACTTGAAAGTCTGGGTTTAGGTTGTGATCTACCAAAAAATAAACTCATTAATATTTCTATTTAGGAAAATTCTGACAAGCAATTTTATGACAAGATCACATTATTAATTATAAAGCTTCGAAAATACTTAGTGACAAAAACTAACAGATCAGGTTAACTACATGAGACTTTTCAGGGGAAAAAAGCCATACAAAATCAAAAAAAAAAAGAGAGAGAGAAAGAAATGGGACAGAAACTATCCTCGACTAACATTTTAAAGGTAAGATTATTTACTAACATTATTTTCTGAAATTACATTATTAGATTAGCATTCACTTCCTACTAATCTCCTGAAGCCATCTCACTAAAAATTATGCTTTCAAAACAAATTAATGAGCTTAATTCATTTTCTATGAGTGTATGTTTTGACTTACTTTGTTAATTTTTTTGACATGGAATTGTTAGCTTTCAATGCTGCTGCAAAGGCTTCCTTATATTCTTCTAATTCGGTTGTAACCTCTTCATAAGCAGTTTTCATTTCTGAGAATTTACATTCCACATCTTTAAGTGTGAGTTCCTTCTTATTTAGTGAAGCCATATTATCCTTGTTTAACTGCTCTAATTGTTTTTCATATTGTGCTTGTTCCTAAAACAAAGGAAA
This sequence comes from Gorilla gorilla gorilla, assembly GCF_029281585.2. Taxonomy (NCBI): domain Eukaryota; kingdom Metazoa; phylum Chordata; class Mammalia; order Primates; family Hominidae; genus Gorilla; species Gorilla gorilla. Next base: position 31,717,464 of record NC_073236.2, on the reverse strand, counting down.
ATAATACACTTTTAAAACAATTATAACCTAATTATTATGTTTGTTGCCTTTCATTTTGAGTCAGTGATTCAAAGAGCAATTGTGAATATGTTAGTAAAAGAGGCTGAAGCTTAAAATATTTATCAGCAAGATCAAAACTAATAACTGAATTCAGAATTGTCTGATTTATAAAAATTTGAAATCATAATTATGTTAGTATTAATGTAATCTGGTCATATAAAAAGTAATAGAATCCATTCATAATTTTAAAAAGTGATTAATGAACAATGTAGCTTAAGACCAATTCAAAAGTATCACATAATTTTGAAATCACAATTGTTTCTTATGCCAACTGATCTTAATCATCAAATGACTCCACAGTGAGAATCATTACTCTGAAAGATTGATTTTGTTATAATAATAATGGAAATGTAAATATTTAAAAGAAAAAACAGATGCCTTTTTTTTTCTAGAACTCTACAAAGCAAATTGCTACAAGAGAGGCAGAGGAAACATAATATATACATATCTAAACTATAATTTGCGGTGAAATAAATGACAGCACATTACAGATAAACTTACCTGATTTAAAAAACTAACCTGTAAATGGATTTCTTCTAATTTTTCTACTGCCTGCATTGCCTTTTCATCTAGCTCCAATTTATATTCTTGTAGTTTACTAAGTTCTACCCTATTGTTTTCCATATGTGTCTTAAGATTTAATATTTCTTCTTTCAACATCTTTTTATCCTCCTCAAGTTTTTCACATTCCTGTTGTACTTTTTTCATAGATAAAAACTCCTGTTGAAGAACTTGATTGTCTTTAGCCAAATTGACACATTTTGAAGATAAAGCTTCCTTCTCTGCCGTAAGATCATCAAACTGCATGAATAAAATAATATAGCTTGATAATGAAGTAGGCTGAGAATAATCTAATACAAAACCAATAGCAAATTTTGAAATGCATTTACTTGCAATAAAATGTTATCTGTAATGCAGTGGATTCTTCAAATGTGAACCCTTAAATTACTCAGAATTTTAAGAACAAAGTTAAAGCTACCATGAGTCACAAAAATATATTATTTGCTATCATCATCTTTGCCACAGAACTTTTGCACTTCATCTTACTTTTATTTTTCTGATAATTCATTTTTGTTCCTCCTTAGATGGCACTAAGTTATCTCTTAGTAAAAAGTGTCTAACCACCTTCCCTCATTATCATTCCCCATAATATGTCAAAAAAACGTTTCAGAGGTATCATATTGAGTTATTTAGGCCAAAGTCAATAAATGGCTCTCAGAATAAGACTTTGAAAATAATATAACACTCTATACTAGGCATGGTGGCTCATTCCTGTAATTGTAGCAATTTAAAAGCCTGTGCCAGAATGATCACTTGAGGCCAGGAATTTGAGATCAGCCAGAGCAACATAGTGAGACCCCCATGTCTACAAAATTTTTTTTAAAATTAGCTGGGCATGGTGGCTCATGCCTGTAGACCCAGCTAGTTGGGAGACTGAGGCAAAAGGATGGCTTGTACCCAGAGTTCAGGGCTGCAGCGAATTATGACCACATCACCGCACTTCTGCCTGGATGACAGACAAAGACCGTATCTCAAAAAAACACAAAATAACGAATCCTGTAAATAAGGATTCTGATGCCATAAGCCTTTCCTTAAACTGCAAATGTTTCATGCTAATTTGAATTGCATTTTAAGAAGTAATGATTCTTGGGGTAAAGGCCATAGAATACACACCCAGAAATAAATCCACATATTTACAGCCAACTGATTTTGGACAAAGGTGCCAAGAACATACACTGGGGAAAGGACAGTCTCTTCAAATGAATGGCACTGGGAAAACTAAATATCCATATGGAGAAGAATGATACTAGCTTCCTATGTAACAGCACATAATGAAATGAACTCAGAATTGATTGAAGACTGACATTTAAGGCCTAAAATTATGAAACCACTGTAAGTAAATGTAGGAAAAATGCCTGAGGACATTAGTCTGCACAAAGATTTTTATGGGTAAGACATTAGAAGCATAGGCAAAAACCAAATGATAGACAAATGGTATTACATTAAGATAAAGAGCTTCTGCCCAGCAAACTGAGTGAAGAGAAAACCAGTGGAGTGGGAGAAAATATTGTCAACTATTCATCTAATAAGGGACTAGTATCCAAAATATACAAGAAACTCAAAAAACTTGACAGTAAAAAAAAAATCTGAGTTCAAAATTGGGCAAAATATCTAACCATACTTTTCTTTAGAAAAAAGAAATACAAATAGCCAATAAATAAATTTAAAAATGCTCAGTATCACTAATCCTCAGGGAAATAAAAATCAAATCTTCAATGCGATACAATCTTGCTTCAATTTGAATAAATTGCTATCATTGAAAAGACAAAAAAATAACAAATGCTGGTGAGGTTCCAGAGAACAGTAAACTCTAACATGCTGTTGGTGGGAAGGTAAATTAGTGCAGCCACTATAGAAAACAACATGAGGTTTTCTCAAAAAGCTAATAATGGGACTGCCAAGGGATCCGGCAAACCCACTATTGGGTATTCAGGCAATAGAAAAGAAAACAATAGATCAAAAAGATACCTGCACTCGTATGTTTATTGTAGCACTATTCACAATACCTGATGTATGGAATCAACCTGCATGTCCATAACCAAATGAATGGACAAAAAACTGTGGCACACCAACACAGTAGAATACTATTCACCGTATAAAGGAATTCAGTCCTGTTATTCGTGGCCATGTGGATCAGTCTGAGGGATGGTATGTTAAGTGCAGACACAGAAAGATAAACACTGCACATTCTCACTCATATGTGGGAGCTAAAGAAAAACTGAGGGCTGGGCAACACGGCTATTGCCTGTAATTTCCTAGCACTTTTAAAGACCAAGGCAGGAGAATCACTTGAGGCCAAAGTTCCAGAGCACCCTGGACAACATAAGTAGATAGCTCTACAAAGTCAAAAATCAGACAGGTGCAATGGTGCATGCCCATAATCCTAGCTGCTCAGGAGGCTGAGGTGGGAGGATCACATGAGCCCAAGAGTTTGAGGCTGCAGTGAGGTATGATCAAGCCACTGTCTCTAGTCTGGGTGACTACAGTTGCCCAGAGCCCGACTAGACTAGCAAGGCCCTGTCTCTTAACAACAACAAAAAAGCTCACAGAGGTGGGGGGGGGGGGGGGAGGATGGTTAATGGATACAGAATTACAGTTAGATGAGAGGAATGAGTTCTGGTGTTCTGTGGCATTGTAGGGTGAATATGGTTAACTATGATTTATTGTATATTTTTAAAAAGGCAGAAGATTTTGAATGTTCACAATTCAGAAAATGAAAAATGGTTGAAGTAGTAAATGTGCTAGTTAGCTTGATCATTACACACTATATACGTGTATCAAAATATCACTCTATTGGCCAAAATTGTGTATATACATGTCAATTAAAACAAAAGAGAAGCTATATTTATCCCATTAAAAAAACAGAATATGGGCAATCCTTACTGACTTCCTTCTAATGAATAGAATGCAGTAAAAGGGATATCATGTGGCTTCCCTATCTCAGACTGCTTTCCCTTTGAACTCAGCCCCCAGACTGTGAGTGAGATCAGGCCAGAGAGACAGCCTGGGAGTGTCAGTGTCAATATTCATGCTGCCTGCTCCAACCAAGGTTCCAGCCAATGGCCAGCATCAACCGTCAAACACATGGGGAAGCAAAGCTTCAGAGCATTCCATTTCCCCAACTGATCAGCTATTCCTAGGGAAGCTGAGGGGAGCAGAGATGACCTGTCCTGGCTAAGCTTTTTTCAAACCACAGGTTCATGAACAAAATAAATGTTTTTCTTTTAAGCCACAAAACCCTGGATAATTGTTAGAAAAATAAGTTTTAAAAAGAGACAACAGGAAACATAACTTATGCAGAGAAAAGAGTCTCCTTTAAAGTAGGATCTAATAAATGTTGAGATTAATTTCTTGATGGCAAACATTATTGAGAAGCAGTAGATAACCAGGAGAGAGACATAAGCTGCTGAGGACGAACATTTCCTAAAATCCCCTTCAATTATGAACTCTCATAACAAGGCAAGGGTGTCTCCTTACAATTTCCCCGCAAGTTAGGAAATAAGACTGCAAAGAAAGAAGATGTATGATTTGAAAAACAACTAGAAATACTTGGTTAGATAACCCAAATCAGACACTTGCCTGATTTCAGTTAATGAAAATTCTAAAAGAATAAGCTTTGAGTATTTATTAATCAATCTAGTATTCAATTTTCATTTTCCTTTTCTCAATGAGGAAATAAGGAGAACATTATGGAATGATTTTTAGTCTTCACAGAAGTAAAATAAGCACAGTATGCTTTGAGTGTTAAGACATCAAATGCAATTTCTCCTTTATCTTACTTCAAGCTTGTTTGTATGGAGAAGTTAAGACCATCCCATCTCTGTATTATACTACAATGCTTCTCTACAGCACACAACTTGGCTCTGAAATTTCAAAAGTCAAAATACTAATCTACTATTTGTCTCTGATAAATTGCCTGAACACTACCTGATTTTGAAGTGCTGCACTCCTAAGACTTTTTCTGGGAATGAGTTAAACTTTATATCCCAAGAATCCTCTACTGAGCTAGAAAGCAGAGCTGTGCATCTCTGTTTCAGTAAAAGGAGGTCAATACAGGGAACTGTGGTTTTTGAGAATGCAAGATCTGCACCAAGTAAAGGATTAGATGCAGTGCTACCCAATAGAACCAGCTACCAGGTGGAAAGAGGATCTGCGAACTACAACATGATGACTTCACATGATTTCCACTGAGGAAAGCTGGCAGCTCAGACTTCTCCTTCCTGGATGGTAAACATCTATGGAAGATTCTATAAATTATAATGTGTTAGCAAAACATAAGGCACTAAATATTAGACTACATCAGCAGATCCTGTGATGAAAACTTACTGAAAATATAACTATAGAGGGAGGCAATGGAAAAGAGACTAAAGGTTTGAATAGAGAAAAAAAGAAAGAGTGTCTTGTAAGCCTGACTTGCCATCATGTCTTAGAGTAAGTAAGGTATAAGCTGGCCAGAGATTCCTTTGAGGCACAAAAGGTGACGTTAAAGATATTCCACTAAATTTAATTTTTATTATGATATAAGACAACTGGTAATATGCAACATGCTTGAAAAAAACTTCTCATTAAATTCAATTTGGCCTTGGCATAATAATAGATATAAACAAACTAAGAATTGATAATCTACAAATAAACCTGCACATTTACAGTCAATTGATTTTATACAAGGTTAACAAAAGAACAGAATGGGAAAAGAATAGTCTTTTCAACAAATGGTGCTGCGACAACTGGATATCCACATGCAAAAAATAAATAAAGTAAGAAGAAAACCCTGGCATAAATCTTTGTGACTGCATTTGGCAGTGTTTTCTTAGCTATGACTCCAAAGGAAAAATGGATTCAATGAACTTCAAAATTGAAAACTGCTGTGCTTGAGAAGACAGTATCAAGAAGTGAAAAGGTAAGATACTGACTAGAAGAAAGTATTTGAAAAGCATGTATCTGATAAGGGACTTACATATGTAGGATATATAAAGAACCTTTGCAATTCATAAATAACAAGATAACCCAATTTAAAAAATGGGCAAAGATTTTGAATAGATATATTTGCAAAGAAGATATAAAGATGGATAATGAGCACAATAATAGATGCTTAATGTAATTAGTCATTAGGAAAAAGTAAATCAAAACCACATGTGGCATCACTTCACACCACAGGATGAAACCTTTATTCAATAAAAAAGAGAAAATAAGTGTTAGGAAAAATGTAAAGAAATTAAAGCCCTTATCCAATGCTGCTGGGGATGTAAAGTGGTGCAGCCACTTTGGAAAACAAACTGGCAGCTCCTCAAAAGGTTAAGCATGAAGTTACCATACGACCCAGAAATTCCAGTCATGAGTATATACTCCAGAAAATCAAAAACATATGCAAGCACAAAAACTCATACATAAATGTTTACAGCAGCATTATTAATAAGAGTGAAAAAGTGGAAAGAACCAAAACGTCCATCACGTTTGGGTGGGAAAGAACCCAAAGGTCTATCACCTGGTGAATGGATAAATAAACTGTTTGATGTATCCATACAATGGAATATCACTCAGCAATAAGAAGAAACTAAGTACTGATACTGTATTAGGAGGAGACAGCAAAATGCCTAGGCAGATAAGGAACGGTCCCCGGAGAATCCCCAACAAGCCTCACAAGTGTTTACACCAGACGTTATGTGCAGATAAGGGAACCTGGACTTGTCTTGCCTGGACATGCCGGCAGCAGACCCGAGGCCCACAAGCACTGGGGGGATGGGGTGGAGTCACCAGGAATTCACGCCTTATGCAGAGCTGGAGCCTGGCCGCTTCAGCTCCTGTGCTCCTGGTATTCAATTGTGAGGTGGAAACCTGTTTGCAGGATGCCCCTCTTTGCTGAGAGCTTTCCTTTCACTTCATAAATTCTGTCCTCCTCACCCTTCAATGTGTCTGTGTGCTTAATTTTTCCTGGTCATGAGAGAAGAACCCAGATTGAGCTGAACTAAGGAGCAAAAACCCTGCATCAATACCTGCTGCAGCACACATGCAGCATGGAAAATTATGCTACGTGAAATAAGCCAGTCACGGTAGACCACTTGCTTTTCATTTCAGAGGCTTACAGGCAAATCTATACAAAGAAGGTGGGTGGTTACCTAGGGCTGAGGGAGGAAGGGAAAACTAGTGAAGATAGCTAAATGATGTGGGGTTTGTTTTTAGGGTGATGAAAATGTTCTACAATTGATTGTAATGATGACTGCATAACTCTCTGAAAATACTAAAGTTAATAAATTGTATATTTTAAATGAGTGAACTGCATGGTGTGTTCATTATTTCTCAATAAACCTGTTACCCCCCACCCCAAATTAATTTGGTACTAGTGATTTTGGTACTAGTGATCTGGAGACAGGTTCTGCTTGGTTTCAGATCACTGGCCAGGGTTCAAGGCCTAAGAGAATCAACAGCATGTCCTTTTCATAGAAAAAGAGATTTATATTTTAAAAGCTATCCTTTTCATTAGTTTCAAGTCTGTAAAATTAAATGAAAAATCTTTCACTGCTTAAAGCACTGACAGATTTATATTGAGGAATAAGACCTTGTTTTCCTTGGCCCCAATTTCTATCTAAAGGGTCTGGGAATCACACCCTTCAAACTATCAAATCTCATCAGATGGGTTTTGTTAACTCTTATAATGTGGCTTCCTTTCTAACCTGATTCTGGTGCAGCATCACAGAGAGAAGAAGCTGAAGGAAATCAAAATATTTTACCCCCAAATATATTTTTTTTGTCATATTTTGAAATGGCTGCTGCAGGGCCAAGAGATTGAAATGGCCCTCATTAACGTAGCCCAATCTCTCCCCTTCTAGGTCTTCCCAGATCTGGGGAAGATTAACTAAGAGCCTGAGGCATTTAAAGTCTGAAAAGATATATTTACCCTCTATTTTCTCAACATATTTTGGCAGAATTTGGGTTTTTCCATTATCAATATTTTCCAAATTTACATGATTTTTAATACCAAAACTGATTTAAAATTACCATACGTTGGAATATAAATTATTCTATTATAAAGATACATGCATTTGTATGTTCATTGCAGCACTATTCACAACAGTAAAGCCATGGAATCAACCCAGATGTCCATCAGTGATAGATGGGATAAAGAAAATGTGGTACATATACACCATGGAATACTATGGAGCCATAAAAATGAATGAGATGATGCTTTTTTGCAGGGATATGGATGAGCTCAAAGCTGATATCTTCAGCAAACTAATGCAGGAAGAAAAAAACAAACACTGCATCTTCTCACTTATAAGTGGGAGCTGAATAATGAGAACACATGGACTCAGGGAGGGGAACAACAAACACTGGGGCCTGTTAGGGTCAGGAGGGAGAGCATCAAGATCAATAGCTAATGCCTGCAGGGCTTAATATCTAGGTGATGGATTGATAGGTGCAGCAAACCAACGTGACACACGTTTACCTATATAACAAACCTGCACGTCTCACACATGTAATCTAGACCTTAAGATAAAATAATTTTTTTAATTTACCTTCTGTTTTAGCTTCTTAATCAGAATATCCATTTTCAGTTGATCTGTTTTTAAGTCTCCATGGCAATCAAAGTCTTCATTTCCAAATACATTTAACATATTTATTGTCATTTCCAGGAGTTTCTTGTATCTGCAGAAATGTACAGAACTAGTAAGTCAAGTATTTTTAAGAGTAAATATTTAATAATTGTTTAAACATCTGTTATGGCATATCAAAGAAACAAATCTATAAACTATGTTCCTTTCAGTTTCAACTGAACATAGTTTGAAAGCATTCTATATGAAATTATAATCTTAGATAAATAATATGAAGAACGATTTTATGGCATATATGGCAGGTAAAGTGATATTATAGCCATACCGTGTTTTTGTTTTGTTTTTTGTTTTGTTTTGAGATGGAATTTCACTCTTGTTGCCCAGGCCAAAGTGCAATGGTGTGATCTCAGCTCACTGCAACCTCTGCCTCCTGGACTCAAGTGATTCACCTGTCTCAGCCTCCCAAGTGGCTGGAATTACAGGTGTGTACCACCACGCCCGGCTCATTTTGTATTTTTAGTAGAGACGGGGTTTCACTGGTCAGACTGGTCTTGAACTCTTGACCTCAAATGATCCACCCACATTGGCCTCCCAAAGTGCTGGGAGTACAGGTGTGAGCCACCACACCTGGCCTAATCACACACTTTTTGTAAATAAACTACTCATATCCATGTTGGTATGCTAAGTAAAATAACCTATTACTAAATATAAGCCATAACCCAGAGATGAGTAACCAAGATAACTAAAACACATACGTTTAAAAAGACACAAAAGCACATTTTGATACCCACTGACCACAGTCTATGAGAAGAAAAAAAAGTACACACAAAAAGCATCAAGGAGATCATTCAATGTAGAAAAAGAGAAGAAAACATCTTTAATATCTGAGTTGAGGAGAAAAAGGATACAGGCAGTTTTAGAAAAAAGGAAAGGGGCAGAGAGATGTGTGACAATTTAAAGACTTTGAAGAAGAGATCTAGACAACTTTGCTGACATAATGTCAACAAAATGAAAGAGATACAAAACCATGTAGAGAAAGGCAATGACAGAAAAATGTTGATTCTAATCAGAAAACCAAATTAAGTGCTCAGTAAATAAATAGAAAAGTAGCTGTGTTCAGGGCTTCAAAGACAGATTCCATTGTTTCAAAAAAAATCTGTGATCAAAACATGAATGTTCATTTTACTTTTTCTTTAAGTTATACATATATTTTTATATATATGAAATTTATTTATGTAAAACAAGTTTAATAACATGTATACTTCATGTATACAACAGAGGTACTCATGTACAATGAGTAAATTTCCACGTTTTATATCTAAAAGAAAAAGAAGCAGAAACAAAATATAAGCTACATATCAAGATAAATTTGATGTTAAAGAATGACACAAACAGGTCTTCTTTAAACAATTGGAATGCAGCAGAGGATACTACAAAAAGAAGAAAAAATGACCACAGACAGCAAAAAATATCTTCAGAAATAAAAATTCAAACTACATAATGAAGAGTGCACTGGACATTATATGTCCAAGGCGTGGTCATTGTTTTCAAAATCATTAAAGAATAAGTGGCCGGGCATGGTGGCTCATGTCACTTTGGGAGGCCGAGGCGGGCAGATCACGAGGTCAGGAATTCGAGACCAGCCTGACCAACTTGGCAAAACCCCGTCTCTACTAAAAATACAAAAATTAGCCGGGTGTGGTGGCACATGCCTGTAATGCCAGCTACTCAGGAGGCTGAGGCAGGAAAATTGCTTGGAGGCATAGGTTGCAGTGAGCCAAGACCGCGCCATTGTACTCCAGCCTGGGAAACAAAGCCAGACTTTTTCTCAAAAAAAAAAAAAAAAAAGAATATTTTGGCATTCAAAAAAAATTTCACCTTGCCCCAGCAGCTCAGCTGACTCCCGCCCCCATGACACACATCTAAAAAGTTGTGCTGTGAGTTTCTGAAATACATTTTAAAATAGAATTCATTTAATTATGAAAATGCAAACATAAAATGAATTTGTATCTAGGTTTTAGTCAAGTAAAATTAGAGTTAAATCAATTAATAAATGGCTAACATGTTCTACAATATGAAAACCATACCCAGTTGCCTCTTCTTCTAATTCATCATTTTTCTTTCTTATTCGATTCACATTATACTTCAGTGATGATATTAACTCAAAAAGTTTTCTTAATTCTTCATTTTCTTTTTTAGGCTTAAAAAAAGTGTTTAAAATTATTTTTGTAAAATCTGGAGACCCTCTTTCATCTCAAAAATATTATTTCTCATAAGTGGATGAGTAATATGTATTTAGGCAGGTGTATAAAGTGCATTTTATAAACCTGATGCCAATAAGGTCAGATTTCAATAATAGTCACTTTTCTTAAAACTGCTAAAAATGATTCAAATTTTCATCATTACCTTTTCTGAAATTTAAACTGCCAACAATGTTTGTTACAAATGAGGGTTTTTACACACAAAATACTAAGGGTTAGTTAAAAAAAACAGAGTAGTTATATTTACACTTTAGTTTTTAAAGATGCTCTAGAAATATTGTTTTTAATAGTTTAAGACATTCCAAGTTTTCTTAAATTATATCTTACTAAGACAAATTTCAGAAAACTCTTATCTAGTTCCCATTTCATTTTTCATCCTCATCTGTCTTCAGGCTGAGCTAAATACTGTCATTCTAAGTATTCACCCAGAGTTTTCAGTTTTTCCCTTTCTCTTAACCATTTCTCTTTAAATAAAGTTTATTTTTTCTATAATAAACAAAAACAACTTTTGTCTACTTTTTTTGGCTTTTCTATTATCCTGTTTCTCCCCTTCCATTGCACTCTATGACACATGGTCTCATTCAGAAATCTTTTTTCATCAATTATTGTGTTTTTTATACTGAAATCTGATTTTTAATAATTCCAATAAAAAAGTCCAACGGTCATGAAGGACTTTATCCTGCTTTACTCAGCAGAGCAGTGACCAAATGCTCCCTCTGCTCCTCTGACCCCGCTTCCTTTCTAAATGCAGTGACCTCTGTTCTTCAGCCCTATCCCTTTCTATTCCTCTGACCCCGCCTCCTTTCTAAATGCAGCGACCTCTGTTCTTCAGCCCTATCCCTTTCTATTCCTCTGACCCCACTTCATTTCTAAATTTAGCAACCTCTGTTCTTCAGCCCTATCCTTTTCTGGTTTTTTGTTTTGTTTTTGTTCTTTGTTTTGAGATGGAGTCTCCCACTGTCACCCAGGTTGGAGTGCAGTGGCATGATCTCGGCTCACCGCAACCTCCACCTCCTGGATTCAAGCGATTCTCCTGCCTCAGCCTCCCAAGTAGACAGGATTACAGGCATGTGCTACCACACCCAGCTAATTTTTTGTATTCTTAGTAGAGACGGGGTTTCACTATGTTGGTCAGACTGGTCTTGAACTCCTGACCTCATGATCTGCCTGCCTTGGCCTCCCAAAGTGCTGGGATTACGGGTGTGGCCACCACGCCCGGCGGCTATTTCACTTTTTAAATTCTCTCAGGACTCCTAAAATCTCAAAACTTTGACCTAGATTCCCTAATCTACATTTCCAGCTCTGACCTTTTTCTTGAGGTCTCTTCCTTCTAGTACACATATTATAGACAATATTCTCCACCACATGCTCATACATTGCTACTTGGTGCAGATTACTTTTGTAGATAGTGAATCTTGTCTATTTTATGTTGGTTCTTATTGATGTTACTTGAGTATACTGTTATTTTCTAATCTCAAAGGGGGACTATCTCACTGTTACGATACTAACCAGTATACTTTGTCCTCTTTTTCATTCTTTCTTCTTTTTTGGACCAATATACTTTGTCCCTTTTTTTTCTCTTTGAGATGGAGTCACACTGTGTCATCCAGGCTGGAGTGCAGTGGTGCCATCTCAGCTTACTGCAACTTCTACCTCCTGGGTTCAAGTGATTCTCCTGCCTCTGCCTCACAAGTAGCTGGGACTACAGGTGCACACCACCACGCCTGGCTAATTTTTGTATTTTCAGTAGAGACAGGGTTTCACCGTGTTGGCCAGGCTGTTTTTGAACTCCTGACCTCAGGTAATCCACCCCTCTCAGCCTCGCAAAGTGTTGGGATTACAGATGTGAGCCATGGAACCCAGCCCTGTTTTTCTTTGATAATGAAAACTTTCCCATGAGAATCAGATTATCAATTGTTTGCCTTTGTTTTCTTTTAAAGAATTTCCTTTTCCATAGAGATATGGCACGATGAACATCTTGTTCTAAAGTTCCTTTTGGGGGACACTTAACTATGTCATTGGGAAGCTTCAGTAAGTAGAGATCTCCCTTCTGCCCATTCAAGATTCTTCATCTCAAAATGGTGTCTACCAAATGTCTTAATCCAGGTAGTCCCTTGCTTAGAAATTCATGAAATAAGAACCTTCTCGAGAAGTTAGAGGCTATGGATTGAGACGGTTTAAAGCTGCCGCTTATTATATGTTTTACTCCCAAGGTAGACATCAAAGTGGCTAATAATTCTATGTCTGATATCTAACTCACTTCTATGGGAATCTATACAGCATGTTCTATTTATGAGACAGAGTCTCCCTCTGCTACCTAGGCTGGAGTGCAGTGGCTTGATCACTGCTCACTGCAGCCTCAATATTCCAAGCTCAAACGACCCTCCTACCACAGCCTCCCAATGTAGCTGGGACTACAGGCATGCACCACCATGCCTCAGCTAAGTGTTTAACAAAAATTTTTTTTTTTTTTTAGAGACAGGGTCTCACTATATTGCTCTGGCTGGTCTCAAACTCCTGGGCTCAAGCAATCCTCCTGCCTCAGCCTTCCAAAACCAGGTGTTTAACTGGGGACTAACATGAAGCACTTAGAAGACTACATGGAACATAGCGAGCTACATAAAATATTTGCTATTAGCATAATAATTTTATTGTATATCTTAACAAAATTGTGTATTTTACGCGGGTGGCATGCCAATGGAAGTAGTCTCCTATAGCTGCACTGAATCATTCTTAACACTGAGAGTTGCAGCAAATGGGGGACATAATTTATAACTTACTTTTCTCTCTGTATGACTCATTAGGCAATGACTATGTATGTACTACAATGTAAATAGCACCTCCTGGATGGAATAGTACGTAACTGACATGACCAGCAGAAACAGGCTAAAGACACTGAGCTGAAAACCCTGGACTCTATTGCTAAGTCAAGGCTCCTGAATCCGTTCCCTCTGAGCAACTGTTGCTGTGGTGCTGCCTTCACAAGCACTCTGCTGAGCACTCAGATTGAGGGGCTATGCTACCCTTCATCAGACAAGCTGCACCCAGAACTGTTCAGCTGACAGACTGGGAGCAGTCCAGAAACACAGTAATGGCTGCATAGTGAAAAAAGGCCAATTTAGATTCTTTTTCATAGAGAGAAAAACATAAACACATGATTGAACGCATCTCCTGTATTAGACTAATTGGGTTAGATTTGATATTTAATTGCTAAAAATATATTTAGAATATAACCTTACTGTGTCAAGGTCTCAAAGAAGAAATAATTGGTATGGTATAAAGGATTGAATTGTATGCTACAAACTTCTAAGCTAAAATATTTCCAATGTATGCAAGGATAGGTGGCATACATATTATATATTATTCCCCCATTAAGCAAATTTATAATGAGAGAAAATTATCTTCCATAAAAAAAAGCCATGTAAAATTAAGGACTAAGTTTTTCAGCACAGACTAGACAATGATTGCTAACACATAAGGTCAATGACAGAACAGTCAGAGAAAGCTTCATGAAAACAAAAAAATTGTCTGCCAGGTCTGAATGAATGAGGCTAGATGAACAGAAACTGAGAAGGAAGAAAGGACAGCATGAGCAAGACAAGTGCTGAAATCTCCCCAATTAACTCTGAGGATAAAGTCCAATGGCAGGGAAATAAAAACCCGTGTCCACATAATAACCTGTAAGTGAATGTTCACAGCAGCATTTTTCATAATAGCTAAAAAGTGGAAACTAACCTAAAGGTCCATCAACTGATGAATGAATGGAAAACCAGTATAGCCATGGAATAGAATATCATTTAACTACAAGAAGAAATAAACTACGAATGTGTGCTAAAACATGCATGAATTCTGAAAACATTATGCTAAGTGAAAAAGCCACTCACAAAGGACTACATATTGTATAACTCTATGTATATGAAATATGCAGAACAGGCAAACATATGGAGACAAAAGTAGACGGTGGTTGCCTACAACAGGGGTAGGTGGAGGGACATGGAGGAAGGCTGCAGTCATGCCTAGGAGATGTGGGGTCACTTTTCAGGGTGATGAAAATGCTGTGAACATACTAATAGACACTGAGTTGTACATTTTAAACGGTTGAACTGTCTGATATGTGAATGACATCTCAGTGAATCTTTTTAAAATCCAAAGGCAGGATCAAGATAATTTTCTCAACTCTTAATTTTTGATGTACGTACTATATCAAATCTAAATATTTCTACAGTTTTACAGTATATTTTAAATAAAAGATAGATAAAGAAAATGCCTAACTTTTCAAATAGTTTGTAAATTAACCTAAAGCACGCACATTTCAAAGAATAGTATAATGGCCTTTCTGTACAAGTTAAGCTAGAATCTGTGAAACAAACAGACACAGATTCTGTGTCCATTTCGCAAAAGTGAAGAAATAAGACAATTTTCTGGAACATTCCATGAAACATTCTCCTCTGATTTAATCTGGCCTGCCTCATCAGAGCAATACAAAAATTACTTAAAAATACTGTTTAACAGGAAAAAAGTCCATTTTCTATGAGGAATGATGTATAATTCTCAACTTTTCCAAGGGTACATATTGTAAGAGAAAAGGTATGCAATGGTTTTTCAAAATGGTAGAATGAAAGTCACAATATAAAAAATAAGTACATTATAAAGATAGTAAAATGGAAATCATTCATTATAATGAAAATAAAAAATCAAGCTTCTGCCAAAATTAGTATCCTAAAACATGTTATATAATTCAACTAGCTACAGAATAACTGTTGACATGTTAAATTCCATACATACTTGACTTTCCACTTGAAATAATTTCTTCTTTGAGGCCTGTGTCTCATCCAAATTAATGTGACAACGTGATATACCTTCCAGTGGAGACTCTAACGTCGTTAATTTTTTTACGCTGTCAGCCACTTCTTGTTGAAGTTGTCTCACAACCACCTGATAAAATATTTTTGTTACTGATTTTATAAATTACATTATTAAATTATGTTAATAATGTTTAA
This sequence comes from Gorilla gorilla gorilla, assembly GCF_029281585.2. Taxonomy (NCBI): domain Eukaryota; kingdom Metazoa; phylum Chordata; class Mammalia; order Primates; family Hominidae; genus Gorilla; species Gorilla gorilla. Next base: position 31,702,032 of record NC_073236.2, on the reverse strand, counting down.
TTCTAACATATCTACTTTGAAAATTATCACCACACATATCAACTCACCTTCTTTCAATCACATGTACACATTTTTATCTATTACTGAATTCAGTGAGGGATGCAGAATATGTTGTCTTCCTGCCAAATTGGTATTCTCTTACTTACACACCAGATTCATTCCAACATTCAATCATCTCAGAAGCTCAACTCAGCCTCAAAGTTCCTAACATATTCAATCACCTGTTCAAATCCTTCCAACAGATTCCTATCTCAGAATAAAAGTAAAATTCCAATGGCCTTTGAGGCCCTAGGTACAAAGGCCTCTACCTCCCTCTCTGACTTCAAAGCTCCTACAACTCCCTCCTGTAATTAGTCCATTCCCACTGTATGTGAAGCCTGCCACCCCTCAGTCTGAAAATGGAGATGTAATGCCTAACTCGTAAATCACAGACAGCTACAAGTATCTTTGTACTGAACAAAATTATATTCCAATGATAGTCATTGAGCCTTGAAATAAAAATTATGAGCTAATTATTAATATAAATATTCAAAGTAAACTATAAATACCAGTGGGAAGACTAAACCAAATATAGTTTTGCTAAGTTTTACCACATTTATCCTAAATTATGATTTTATAACAAGTAGGTGCCTTTAAAACATTACGTGGTCATAAAAATACATAATTTGACATATTTTCAGATTTGTTAAATTAATATGAATAATAACAAAGCTATACCAACTAAAATACATAAAAAGCTAGTTAAAGCAAGGTATTACAAGACACAGCAATACACTTCAATTCATCTGGGGAATCTAGAACTAAGTGTCGAAGAAAATCACTTAATTAAATTTTAATTTGAAAATACTTCAGGTGTAAACATTTCCATTTATAACTACATTATGGTCTTAACATGTGGCAACATAAAGACATTAAAATTACTATTTCAGCAGTACAGAACTACCTACCTTAAAATATGACTCTGTGCCTAATAAAATTTCATAGGTGACAAAATGTCTTTTCTCAAAGTAAATCATCTCTCACCTCTATCTTTTATTTCCTAGAAATGAGGCATGTTTCTAAGCCGATATAGTAAACACATTTTTCCTTTTTTTATTAAAACAGCTTTGTTGAAATATAATTTACATACTATAGAATGTATCTGTTTTAACTTAAAGTTAAAAGATTTGTAGTACATTTACTGAGTTGTGCAGCCATCTCTACAATCCAACTTTAGAGCATTTCCATCTCTGTAAGATTCCTCATGCCCATTAGCAGTCACTACCAGCTTCCAGACCCAGCCCCTCACAAACATTAATCTACTTTTTGTCCCTATACATTTATCTTTTCTGGATGCTTCATGTAAATGGAATTATACAGTATGGTAAACACACTTTTTATCTAGATTTTTATATTCAACTAAGTTCAACATGTATCCAGAACCAAATGTTTAAATTTTCTTTCTAGAAGTTTGAAAATATTTATCTTCCTTGATACTTACTACTTCTTCTGCTTTCTCTCTCTCATACTGAAAGAGACTTTCTTTTAAATGATCACATTCATTCATTAGCTTCTTACTTTTCTCTTCTAGCACGAGGTCTTTCTTTCCACTCTCAATAAAGCCTCTTTGGATATTAGTTACTATCTCTTTATGATCCTCTTTCTGATGAACGTCATCTAGTTGCTGTACAAGCCACGCATTTTCACATTGGAGGTGACATATCCTCTCTTCTACACAGTTACACTTTCCAGTGGAATTATTCACTTTAGCTTCTGCATTTTGATACATCTCTTTCATTTCCTGTGTTTGCTGCTGTGTTTGGCTTAGGTCGTTTTGTACAGTTTCTAAAGCCAATGACTTTTTTCTGAGAATATCTCTTGTCTTACGGAACTTATCTTTTAAGGCATTGAATTTAACTTGTGTTTCAGAAAGTTGTTCAGTAAGAAACTCATTCTCATCTTTTACTTTGGAAATAGCAGAACTCATTTTTACTTGTACAGAAACATCTTGTGTTCTCTCTAAAGCAAGTTTTAGGTTTCTTTCTGTTTTCACACTTTCACTGTGTTTACTTATAGCAGCAGCCAGTCTAGACTGATAAGATTCAATGTCAGCTTCCAGTCTTTTCTTGCTTTCTTTTTCCTTCAACAGTTCGGCATTGAGACTTGTATTCTCAGCCTTGAGATCATTAAGCTCTTGTTGATACCGGAATGCTGTTTCTGTTATCATTTCCTCATTGAGTTTTATATACTTTTCAAGGGCAGCATTTGTTTCTTTAACAATTTTAATGTCCTTAAGATATTTATTTTCTTTTTCCAAGTTGTCATTTTTCATTGTACATATTTCCTGTCTGAGTATAGCAATATCTGCCTTCAAAATGCAATTTTCATCCATCAGACCTTTCGCTTCTTCATGATTATGAAAATCCTAAATTAAACAAAAGAAAGTTTTAGCTAGTACTCAATAAAATAACATATCATGATTACCTCTGAAGTTAAAGAATAACCTGCACATCCGTACACTAAAAAGTTTACCATAAGTGGATATCCACCTGGAGAAAAAGTTGAAGCAAAACTTTGAACCTTATAGAGCATAAATTCCAGAAAGTTCAGAAATGTATTTAGAGTCGATGAATTTATAAAAGTAAACACACACACGCACACCAGAGAATTTTTAAGAATATCAGAATTGGAAAAGCCTTTCCCTGAATTACAACAAACTCAAAAGCATAAATTAAAGCATTAACAAATTTGACTAAATTAAGATATATAAAAAAATTGCATTTACACTTTGATGTCTAACCCATACACCACCCTGTAGTAAGAACTTTTGTTCACACGTATTTGGACAGATAAAATTTCCCAGTGTTATTACAGTTCTGTTTCACTGATAACATTCTATTTCAGTTTGACTCTTTTAACACTTATATAGTCAGTTATAAGAATTACATTCACTAAATCATAAACTAGACATTATACTAGTCACTCCTATATACATTCATTGATGAACTCATCTAGTTACCACAATTTTGAAAAAAAAATGTTAAAAATATAAGCAAGCTACAGGATTTTCCCCAGGACTTCTAACTCTACTTCTAGTTCTCCAACAGATCACAGTTACTTCTGTGGTGTAAATACACCAATATGAAAGAAAACTTTTATTTCAAAACATCAATTGTAAATAAGATAAAATTTATAGAGCTCTTCTTAGAATATCATGAGATTATTTGTGATTGCAATAATTTCTGTTTCCTCTTTATAATATTAGGTGCAGTAATCAATATGAAATAGGGGAAAGTACAAGGAACAATTTTACCTGGAACAAAATTTTCATCAATAGGTTATCACTAAGTATATATTATGGCATATTACTGTTTTCAAAAGCTCTTTGTAATAAAATAATATCCTATGTAGATGCCAAGATTTATAATAAATATTAAGAATTGTACCTGTAAGTGTCATCATTCATTTTTAAAAATGAGATAACATTTCTGGATTTAGACCTAAACAATATATATTAAATCAAGTGGATATTATAAGTAACAGTGATAAGATAAAGTTTAAAATATAGAATTTTTACCAAAGATTGATTTACCCGATTTGGAGTACTTCTTGCAGTCTTTGATTTCATCTCTAGTGACTGAACAGTTGGTTCAAGTTGCTTTGCTTCAACTTCTTTCTTATATTGTTTCTCTTTCCTTTCTAATTCTTCTCTATTTTTTTTGTACAGCATATTAACATTTGTTTTTTCTTCATTTTCTTGTTTTAAGGTGCATCTGCAGATAAAGACATTTATCTTAAAATTCATTTTGTTAAAAAATAAAGAGTTCATCCTGTGATATACCTCTGCAGATGTTGTTTATTATCCTAATAAAATTTCTATGTTCTGGATTATTTTTCTTTTGCAGTTCTCAGATATTTAATTTCTCACTTCAACATCTTCAAAAGAATGCATATACTTGAAAAGTAGTAAGGAAAGAATATTCTGCTAAAGTTTTTGTTACTAGTCACTCTAATATATATTAGAAAAAAGGATACCGGAGATAATTCAGTAAAGTTACAGGTTCAAAATTACCTTTTTAAATCACACAGTCATAATTACTCCCTAATTAGAAAAGACCATTTACAATCAACTAAATTTTTAAAGTTACTATTTATTGACAAGCATGTAAGTTCACTAGAAATCAATTTTCATCTTTATGAAATATTGCAGGTGTTTCTCTAAATGATTTACAGAGTGAGATGACACCTTCCGATGTCTCTCACACAAACTATATCTGCAGATAACTGTCATCCAAAACTAGGCTAAAGAGTCTAACATCTGTTTCCCCACACTTTTTATAATTCTTTCTTAATACTTTCAATTCACCTTCTTATTACATATATTTTATATATTCATTAACCTATTGTTCATTGTGTGTAATATATAATTAATGCCCTTAATAAGTATGTGTATGTTTACACCAGTTATGTTTTCCTGTGAAATCTAGTCCCAGAAGTGGAGTTGTTGAGTTAAAGGGATGTCAGGCTATTTGAAATTTTGATACACAGCACTAAGTTACCCTTCAGAAATAATTTACTAATTTCCTATACCAACAGTATATGAGAATGCCTTTTTCCTCACATTTGCCAACACTAGTAATTACTTTTTAAATATCAGCATGACTTTACAAAATATATCTTATTTTATGTTAATTTGCATTTTTCTCATTACCAGGCAGGGCTAAATACCCCTGGTAAAAATATAAAACTTGTTAATCATAAGGAATATTAGTCCTATTTTGAATTAGTTTATAGCACAATGACAATTATCTCCTGTGAAATACTGCTATAGGCGGCCAGGCACGGTGGCTCACTCCTGTAAACCCAGCACTTTGGGAGGCCGAGGTGGGCAGAACACCTGAAGTCAGGAGTTCGAGACCAGCTTGGCTAACATGGTGAAATCCTATTTTTACTAAAAATACAAAAAATTAGCCGGGCATGGTGGCACATGCCTGTAATCCCAGCTACTAGGGAGACTGAGTCAGGAGAATTGCTTGAACCCAGGAGGCAGAGGTTGCAGTGAGCTGAGATCACACCATTGCACTCCGGCTTGGGCAACAAGAGAGAAACTCCATCTCAAAAAAACAAAAACAAACAAAGAAAACCCAAAACCAAACAAAAAAAAACACACTGCTATAGGCTTACCTATCATGCTCTTCCTTCAGCTTCTTGGGAAATTGCTGAGGATACGTTTTCCCAATCTTTCTTTGTTGGGTTAATCTGCCAGCAGCAGCGGAAGATGTACTATCACATATATTTTCTGAAAGTTGTATTTTTTCACTTTTGTTTGTATTATTTCCTTCTTTGACCTTTAATAAAAGTAAGATGAGGAATAATTGTTATTATTTTATTCAATAAAAAGAACTTTTTCCCAGACTTTTTTCACTTGATTCAGGTTAACTATCACCACTTTAATGATAAAAGTATTTTGTGCTTACTTTAATTTTATCATTATGCATAATTATTATAAGATACTCTTATTTTATCATCGAAATTTTTGTCAACTCTGCTCATTTCTGTTTGAGTGAATAGAAGAATTTTCTAAAATTTCAAAAAGGGCTCTTCTCCATTTTGTGCTTTTATTCCCATCCACTCTTTGCTATCTGGTATAAATTTTTATGCTGTCTGGCCGGCAGAAACAGAGAAATAAAAAGACACAGGCATAACATATGTCTTCTGTCTTTACTACCCGGATTTTACATGAAATAGCCAGATTAAGAGGATGTGACCTTGTAGGCCTTCAGGAACAGTAAAGAAGTTTTCCCTTTTCTGTACTGAGCTACTCTTTTCCCCACTGCCTTTTATCTCTCTTTTTTTTTTTTTTGAATCCTGTGGTATCAAAAAAGTAAAGGTTCTCTTTGAATTATGGGAACCAACGTTTGCCACAACACAAGAAGCAGAGTGAAACTGCTGAGTTTCTAGTGCAGAATTCTGGAAAATGAGATGCTTCCCAGATTTCACATTCAATTACCACAAAAGTTTATAGGTGGAAAACATATGGTACAGTTACCTACTTTAACCCCATTATCTACTGATAATGGGAGTCAAAGCAACCAAGACATATTAAATGTTTCATCCAGAGCTCTTGAGGTGGCATTCACACTAGCATTTCATGGCACCATATAACATGATACAATTCCATATTGCTGAATTACATAAATTACCAGATAAATTTATCAAATTAGTCAGATATATTAAAAGTCTAACTTGAGCAAAGCAATTTAATGCCTCAGAGGGTGGAAAAAGGCCTCATCTGCTTTTACTTTGAAAGAAGAAAATCTCTAGATTTTTGTCTATCTTTAGAACACAATGTACAGAACTCAACTTTCTACTGAAGAGTCAAAGGCTAAATTTTTGGCTAAGAAATTATGCTTCTTATATGATAAAAATCATACATGCAAAAACTTACCATACTTTATTAAACAACATAATGTAAGGTCTGATTCAACAGAAATATTGCAGAGTGGTGATTTTTTAAAATATGTGTAAGTATATGTTTGTTTTCAAAAATATTGGAAATAACCATGATGGGACTGTAAGTTCAAACAGTTTGAGCTAAGCAGATAAACTTGCATGCATGAAAACACATTAAACAGACTCATTTGGCTGGGAATATTCGTTGCAACTCTCAAGGCTAGATGTGTTTCTGTGGTTTGTCTCAGTCATTGCTTCCCTTCCATTGTATTCCCATTCTATCATTAAATAAATGTAAATCATCTCTAAATGAATACAGAAGGAAGTATCTAGAATCTAGAGCTTGTTTCTTTAGCAATTTCTTTATGTTGATCTGGTTCAGAAGGTCACATGGTATATGGCTGAATTAGTTTCCCAGCTCATACGCCTCTTGGAAGACTGATAGTGAGACATAGGTTGATTAATGAACAAACATTACGAGAACATTCTCCAGAACCATTATTTACATAGCAGAACTAATCTACTTTGACACATATTTACACATTTAGATAACCCCACTGTAACTGTACACAAGAGATTTTCTTGAATAGAAAATTTGACTAAATCAAATAATTGATAAAGAGGAAAAAGAAGCAGCAAGTGAACCTCTGTCTTTTTGAAGTTGGACTTGCTTTTCTCCAAAGCCAGGAACTCAACTTGTAACATGCCTACCTCATTCTTTTTTTTTTTATTATTATTATACTTTAAGTTCTGGTACATGTGCACAACAAGCAGGTTTGTTACATAAGTATTCATGTGCCATGTTGGTGACCTTGGAATATCTTCCCATAAGTCTTCTAGCTGTATTTTTGATGTTCTCTCACTATGTGGCAAAGAATAACTCACATTTTACAATTCAAGATTCATGCTTCTGTAGTTGTTAGCACTGGGATTGCCATATAGTGGCTGCTGGAATAAACGCTGTATTGGTTTTCTGTTTTTATAAGTATCTGTAGCAGCAGAAATACTGTGGCTTTCTATCTGAATCATATGCTTCATTTCTTTAGGGTGGGTAAACAACAAATCAAAAAGACTTTCTGGATCTCTAGACTGAGGCCAATGCCTAATGTCCAATTTCCAATTAGTGGTATCTGGGTTTACATTTTTTGCCATTTGCATGTCAAACTCTTAATCATCTTTCATTTCAATCATAATTACTGGGTTCCTTAATTTTTTGGTTTCTGTATCATTACAAAAATTTTCATCATCTGTGTTAGAAACAAGCTATGTGTCTGGTTTGTTATCATTTTTATAGTCTGATTTATTTTCATTTAAATGAAGCTTAGAAGATGACTGGTAAGTGTATTTCAGGGACCTGGAGTGAGAATGGAATAAAAAGACATTTGACATGGGCTTCCTCTGTTCAGGCGCTGCCTGGAATGCCACAGAGTTAGACCCTCCAGATGCATCTTCCTCCTCACAATCAGGGACCTGATTCATCAGATCAGGGGGCACTCCTTTTTTGTTCCTCCCTCTTTAGAGTTACTATGTAGGAGCTCTTCCTCAGGGCAAGCAGTAATTCTGGAGTTTTCAAAACTTTCACCAAGATTCAGCTTGAACTTGTTTGTAATGAATTTTAAAGAAAGTCATGAATATACAGACAGATTATTCCCTTTATCACAATTCTTACCCAGTTCTGGTTCTTGAGACTTTTTTTTTTTTTTTTGGCAGGTGCAAAATGGAAAACAAATTTGCTTGTTTTGTTTCTCAGATGTCTTTTCTGTCAGAGTGCGTGTTTTAAAATTAGCTTTAATCAAGTATAAACAAAAATACTAGAAAATAATTAAAATTTAACTGTGAAACTTAATCTATGTGTTGCCACTCTTAAATTATGGGATTGTAACTAAAAAGTGAAAAATAATTTGCCTTGGCTTAACATAGGACAGAAATATGAACCGGCAAGCTGAACTCTTAGCATTTGTTTGGATTAAACTTAATGCATTATGTGTAAAATCTACCAGAAATGAATTCAAAGCTGATAGGTAGTATTATAAAATCTTCCTCTCTTACAAAGATTTTACCTCAGCATACCAGAAAAAGTGAGCCCCTACAGTACGTGTATATTTCTGAAGATTAACTAGAGACTAGGCAAACACTGAATTATTAAGAGCCAAACTGAACACCAATAAGAAAGGGAAGCAAAATTTTAAATTCTAATTCAAATAATATACTATGATAGTGTTATGTATCTAGATGGATTATCTGCTTATATCCATTTCTAATATATTTTAAGTTCCACTAGTGATAGTGGATGGATTTTTTAAATTTTAGTAACATTTACTATGAATTTACGTCAAAATAAAGTTATCGTTTGTACCCTGACACCAAAGGTCCCATTCCACAAGGTAGGATTCTCTTAATAGGCAACTGGGTTGACTTTTATGACCCCATTCACTCCCTGAACACAGACACAGAAGTCAAATGGTGACCACAAAACAGAATAAATCTTTAACCTCGGCACTGGTGACCAGCAATATAAAACTGCAACATTTGAACCACTGGCAATGATGACTCCTTTAACACTACTTTAACTCAGTGGCCATTGTTGTTAAACTGTTCGTAATTTCTATTCGTTAATAATATGACCCAATATTTCATGTTACCTTCTGTATTAGGAGTAAGGTTATAAAAATAAAAGAGCAAGATAATTCTGAAAATGTCTTGCCTCAATTCCAAGGGTAAAGACAGCTATGAGTTACTAGAGATGGTAAGAATTACCAGAATAACTAATAGTTACTAGAGATAGTAAGAACATCTTAAGTTTCACAACTGGTTAAAATGTTTTAAAAATTAAATATAAAATTGTGATCTATCGGATTCTAAAGGTATAGTCTAAAAGGTCATGTCATTTGGACTATGCTTTGTTACTAAAGCAAAAAAACAAAACCCAATATTAAACAAGAAACTTAAATTTTCATATACCTGTGGTTGCTTCTTTTCACTTCTTTCATGCCTTTCTTGCTGTTCCTCTGAAGCCACTGGTAAGGCTTGTTCTGTTGACAAATTCATTGGTTTAGTTCAAATGAACTAAGAACAGTTAGATAAAGACTATAATCTATATAAAAATAAATAGAGAATAACATTTCTTTGTCTTTTATATTTTGAGAGTTTCAATGAAGCTTAATGTTTACTGAAATATTTAGTTCTTTAAGAAATACTTCTAATCATCCAAAACTTCAACAAACCACTTGGGGAGACACTAGATATCACCAGGTTCAAGCCATATGAAATCTCAGGGTCACTCACAAATCGTTCCACCCAACATAAATCAACAAAACTGTTAGAAACAAAACAAAATTTTGAAATACAGTCAAAATATACAATGTAACACTTTACTATACTTCATAACAGTATCTTTTTAACAAGACACTAATTGAGTTGGCAGTTACTAATAATTTGCAAAATTATTGTTATTTATACCTTAGTGTGCACCCCATTTTTTACATCGCATATGTTTTCCCCTACTATTCTGAAAAATTTATTTTCATCTTTTAAGACTCAGAAAGTAGGCTGGGCATAATAGCTCACATCTGTAATCCCAGCACTTTGGAAGGCCAAAATGGGAGAATTGCTCAAGGCCAGGAGTTTAAGACCAGCCCGGGAACCACAGATAACCTTGACTCTACAAAACATTGGACAGGTATGGTGATATGTGCCTGTAGTCCCAGCTACTCAAGAAGCTTAGGTGAGAAGATCCCTCGAGCCCAGGAGTTTGAGATTGCAGTGAGTCTCGATCACACCATCGCACTCCACCCTGGGTGATAAGAGTAAGAACTTGTCTCCAACAACAGAAAAAGAAAAAAAAAAAAAGGCTCAGAATGCTGTGTGAAGTCTTCCTTGATTCTAGCTATCTTTCTCCACACACACAGGTGTCTGCTTCCTTGGAGTCCCTTAGTACTTTGTCAATTTTTCCAGTGTCACTTTACCATCTGAACTGCACATCATGTCTTTACATGTCGATCCCCTTTGCTGCTAGACTGTAGAGGACAATCTTTTGAATCATCTTTGTATAAACAGTCTTAATTTTGCTAAATAATTACTTATTGAGTTCCTGCTAAGTGTTAGGCACTGGGGTATAAGGAAGGAAAATAAAAGCTGTCAGGGATGGCTTTCCTAAAGATCATGCATGAGCTGAGACTTAGAGAGTAAGGTTAGCCAGATTAAGTGAGGCAGAGGGCAGGAAAGGGTGAGCACATGCCAGGCAGCAACAAGAGAGGGAGAGAAGCCTCCAAGAGTATGTATTTCTCTGCAAAAGAGGAATGGTGAGGGGGCCATTACCAGCAGCTCAGTAATTCCAGAGAAAAAGGCAGATGGGGAAAGGGCTACAGATGGAGATTTGGGCAGAAATCAGTTCCCTTTTCTTTTCTTTTTTTGGGACAAGGTCTTACTCTGTCTCCCAGACTGGAGTACAGTGGCATGATCTTGGCTCACTGCAACCCGGCTTCCCAGGTTCAAGCAATTCTCCTGCCTCAGCCTCCCAAGTAGCTGAGATTACAGGCATGTGCCATTACCACTTGCTAATTTTTGTATTCTATTAGAGACGGGGTTTCGCCTTGTTGGCCAGGCTGGTCTTGAACTCCTGACCTCAAATGATCCACCTGCCTCAGCGTCCCAAAGTGCTGGGATTATAGACACGAGCCACCATGCCCAACCCAGAAATCGGTTTCTGAAATCCTTATGTAAAACTTTAAGATGCTTGGACATAGGTATTCAGGAGTGGTTCACAGATCTATTTGCATTAGAGATAATTAACTCTAATTATTGTGAGGAGCATAAAATTCTGAGGCATATAAATCAATGAACAAAGATAAAATATAAGGCAGTGTTGCAAAGATGATGCAGGCCTGAGGAGATGTTTTCAGAAATATTTAGGATATAAGTATCAGTGGCCATTATAAGAATGAATTTTTATTGAATGAATAAATGTATATATCTGGGTCCCTGGAGAAATACACTGTGCTCATTACTTTACAAATTTTATCAAATGAGAAGTAAAATAATATACATAAACTGTTTCAGTTACTTGTATTTACTTTACACTTTTTCTGTTTCAGTTTTACTGTGCCAAGGAAATGCATTTGGGTTTTGTGGTGGTTGTTGCTGTTGCTGCTGTTGTTGTTGTTGTTGTTGTTGTTGTTGTTTGAGTTTCACTCTTGCTGCCCAGGCTGAAGTGCAGTGGTGCAATCTCAGCTCACCACAACTGCTGCCTCCCAGGTTCAAGTGATTCTCCTGCCTCAGCCTCCCGAGTAGCTGGAATTACAGGTATGTGCCACCATGGCCAGCTAATTTTGTGTTTTTAGTAGAGATGTGTTTCTCCATGTTGGTCAGGCTGGTCTCAAACTCCCAACCTCAGGTTATCTGCCCGCCTCAGCCTCCCAAAGTGCTGGGATTACAGGCACGAGCCACCGCGCCCAGCCACATATGGGGATTTTGTTTTAAAAGTTCTGTTTCCTGGATCTACCAAGCTCATGAGAAAATAGAAGCAAACAAGTCATTTGCATAGGTAAGAAACTTTGGATTTATACTTTGTCATCACTACTCTAGAAGATTATCATCATGTTTTCTAAAATAAAATGTTAATTCTAGACATAAGGGGAAAGAGAAATTAAAACTATAGGGGTGAAAAAATATTGCATAATTTATTACTGTTGACCTGACCATATGACTGATTAAGGGCACTCAATTTAACTTGTATGTGAAGTAGAGCCCATATTAGATGCAGTTAATCAATAGACCAGGTATTCTAGCAGAATTAAATTTGATGCTCCTGTGTTATCTTTAAATGATACAGCTCTTCTGAAAACCCATACTCATAGTGCATGATTATCCATTAAGACAAGGTGATGGAATGTGTGAATACAGCTGAGGAGACACCACAAGGCAAACGCTCAATGGTTCCCATTAATATTGGGGAAATCAACATTATAATACAGAAAGCCATAGGCATTATTTAATATTTGGTTTTGGAAGGTATTTTTAGTGACACTGCATACAGTTGTACCTAATAATTGCAACATTAGAGATGTAAAAATAAAACAAAGGCACATTGTGTTTGAGTAGGAAATCTGTAGACGTCCAGCTGGTTTTCTATTCCAGGCCCAAAATTCTAAATATAATCATGGGACCCACACACAAATTTATGTTAAATACCAACTTCAATGAAATTACTCTTTCTCCTCATTCTCTTTGTTATTTATATGTTGCTTTCCTTAAGGGAAGAATACAAATGCCTTGCTAAGAAGCATTCTGTTTGGTTGTAGGCTGCATAAAGGGAGTAAACACAAAGTACATTTGACCACAAAATGACTTTTTAAAAGCCAGAACTATGGTAGCATGAAGCCAACTGAGGTAATCTAGAATAAAATTTTCTACGTTTGTTTCCCTTCTTTGCTCTCTTTCTACTCTAATAACTGCAATTCACAGAGGTAATGAAGAGTATAATTCCCTGATAAAAACACAGCTCCAAGATTAATCCTTTCTTTAACTATGAAGTTCGCGTGTCCAAAGTCTTGAAGTTGCTGTCTGATTTTTGATCACGGATGGTGATACAGATATTTATCATCAACTCACAACTTCCCAAATCTTTGAAAAGTCTTACTATTGATGGTTCAACTAGTAGAAACATAATCTAAAATATCTGAAAATAAAGTTTTTATTAGAATGTAAATAGTAATACAAATTGTAATAAGGTGTAAAAGTTCTTTCTTCACTGAAGCAGGACCATGATGTCCTCTACCCCACAAACACACTACTCCCTCATGGTCTAATGTATTTTAAAAGTCCTGTAATTGCTATTAACTCAGACAAGTTTACTTAACTTGTTCTAAGCTTCTGTTATTTACTGCAATTTACTTTATCACTCAACAATCTCTATTATATATGTTGTTTTCCATGAGAAATTTTTTTATTAATAATTAGGATTCTTCAGGGATAAGAAAATATTTGAATAACTAAGTTTGTGCATAAACACATTAAGGTCAAATACCCATGACAATATTGTGTGTTTCTGCGCACTAGAGACAAAAACTTCAAAAACAATTTTAATGAATATACATTAAAAACTGCTTTCATTAAACTGAGATGATCTTCCCTCAATGCATGAATACCTTCAGAATTCACATAGACCAAAGAATTCTATAAAACATAATAGCCTTAAAAATCTTATTTGTACCTGGCACAGTGGCTCCTGCCTGTAATCCCAGCATACCGGCAAGCTGAGGCAGGCAGATCACCTGAGATCAGGACTTTGAGAGCAGCCTGGCCAACATGGTGAAACCCCATCTCTACTAAAAATAGAGAATTTAGCAGGGTATGGTAGCACATGCAGGTAGTATCAGCTACTCGAGGGGCTGAGGCAGGAGAATTGCTTGAACCTGAGAGGCAGAGGTGGTAATGAGTCAAGACCGAGCCACTGCACTCCAGCCTTGGTGACAGAGCGAGACTCTGTCTCAAAAACACAAGCAAACAAACAAAAAACCTAATTGTTCCCACATAAGTCTATGTTCACACAAGATCTGAAGAGTACTCAACACCGTGAGACAGGACAGACATAAATTTTAAAAGTTATATTCTGGTTTCTGTAAAAATAAAATGGTTGAATTTAAGCTTTTAAGACAAGTCAAGGAAAAGAGCAAAAAATGCAAAAGTGAAACTTGAAAGGTCATTTTCCCATCAAGGGCTCATGATCCACTGGACATTCACAAACTATATTGCTCAAAACATTAGTTCTGAATTTTGATCTGAGTATCCCTGGAGTTGCAGTTTCATTCAAAGATGTCCAGGAGGTCAAATAAGACAATATCATTTGCTATTTTCAGTTTTCTTTTCTGAGAACAGCACAACAAACTTCTTCAGAGAAATGAATTGTCCTAACTTCATAGGCTAAAGGCTCATGAGTCACAGTTCTAAGGGCATTTATAAAATATGGTGGTGCATGCTTGTATTCTGAACTTTTCAACTTTAAACTCTCATATAGTAAATATTAATAGATACAAACTGATTAAAGAAAAGCCCACTTAATCTGACATTATTTTTATTTTTCTTTCTTTCTTCATTTATCAGCAACAGGAGAGTCTAACTAAATGTGGTAAAGTGGTATAAGGGAATACAATGAAAAGTGTAAAATGAATTAAACCAGAGATAATCATATCAATGTGGATACATCTGGAAAATATAATACAAAATACACCAAAGAAAGTGGCAGAAAGGCATGTAAAGTGTATAACCACTCACATACCATTGTAGGACACAAATAAAAAATTCTGCATATAATTTCTGAGCATCACAATATAGTTAAAGATTTCAAAAGGGCATTGAAATGAAAAACAACCAACTTATGATGTCGGTAGCCTCTATGCAATCATGTTTTAAAAACCTTAACACCAAAAAGTCTCAAAATCACCATTTTAAAAGACTGTGTCTACCAGTTATAAATGAATCATTACTTTCCTCATTTTTAATAGTCAAAGATGCCACAAACACACACATACACACAGCTATATATACACCTACACACACAGTCTTGCTCATTAGAACATCTGATTGGCTTCAGATCATCAGTGTAATAACACTAGCAGCAAGCCTCTACAGTTAAAACAGAATCTGACATGTTAATAAGTAAAGCTTTCCTCTAGGTAAAGATCAGAACTCCAACTAGCACTTAACTCACTGGAAATATCTTGGAGTCTCAAAATTCACTGCTTTGAATCCCTGACAGGTATAAAAATTTTATACTGAAAACTTCATGCTATTCAAAACATTAAAAGAGAAACATCTGACTTAAAGCTTACATTTTTAAAATCTTTTTTATGCTTCTAAATTTATTTTTATTCAAATATGGATACCAACAATAACATTTATGTCAATGCCTTCCATTCAATTTTGAACAAATAGAATTAGGAATAAGAATAATGTGAGTACTTCCAATCATTGAATGTACTTATTTCCAGTGTTCCATTAAATGTACCTGCTCTGAATGTCTGTACATTCTTTCTTTGTACTGCTCCTTTCACAGCAGGATCTTCCACTTCAGTGCTAGGCTGAATGGGTTTTAAAAGAAAATGATTCATAAATCATATATATTTTATACAACATGGAGTTAGTGATTCAAAAATATGCATAATTAATTACCTTCAAGGAAGGATGTTTTGCAGGAGGCCCTACAAAGCAAAGGGGATATGTCATCAATTATATGTAACTATGACAGGGCCAACCAAACATTCATGCAGTGGTACTATCGAGCTGAATTCTCATGCCTAGCTATAAAAATAATTACTTAAGGTTTTGAGGGTTCTTCTTGGCTTCTTTTCACTGCCTAGGACGGCAACATGACAGAAACATAATGAGGAAAATAGGAATATAGGATTCCTAAAATGCACAGTTTACACTTCAGTAGTGAGATTATGTTTCAAATGCCTATACCTAAAATAGAAAAGCATGGATATCACCGTGAACACGTGGACTGATGAGGAGAAAAGGGACCATTAAACAGAGGAGCAAATCAAACCTGAGGGAATCGACGTCAAAGCTGATGGTGAATGTACAGAGTATTTTAACTCAACACATCAGAGGCATTGCTGCCAGCATGCCACAAACAAATTCCCCTTGTCTTGTCACTGAGGAAATACAGAGTTGGGATGACAGTTCAGGTGAATGTGTGATTCACCTCTCATCAAAGAAAGTGTTCTACATTGATCAGCTAGTATACACACTTATGAAATGACAGCTAATCAAACTACTCATTTTTCCCATGATCACATGGGCTACTGCAGCACCTACATTTCTCCTGTCCCCTCATTTGGCTTTGAATTAGAGCTCCTTGATCCACTCATGCAAGGTGGTCCATAAAACACATAAAATAAACCATGTCGAATAAGCTTCCGATATCAAAATATTTATCAAAAAAGAAAACACTGAATTACCACAGACTTGCTGGATACGAATACATATTTATAGTTCAAAATCAGTGCAGTATTTCTTGAAAAAGAGAATTTTGGTATTCACAGAATGAATTTTATAATATGATTGCTTCTAAAATTAACTAAGTTTGGTGTATTATCTTACACTGTAAAGGACTTTTATAAAACAGCTATCATATCAAAGAACTGGCTGTCTCAAAAAAAATTAGTCAAAGCATCTATATGCAACTTAATCACATCTTATTCACTCATGTCAGTGAAACTTCTCTCTCTGAGGCCTGACAGTTATCAAGTGAAATGAGCTGCTGTGGTTTACCCCAACTCTAGCACTCCCTCCTCCCTCCAGTACTCTCCACAGCAATAACCTCTTTTGTGAGACTGGGCATATGCTGAAGCAACCGGAAGTGAGTTGTCTCAAGTTTACTTGGCTTCAACTCCCAGGACCCCAGCAAATGTCTTTCTTTCCTCCCTCCGTGTCCTTTCACAATCCCTCTTCCTTTGAAAAAGTGATTTTTAGAACTGTCATCCTGATGCTTCCCTTCCTAACTGCTTTTTATGGATAATTGTGACCACTTTTTTCATCTGTATTCAGCAGTAGTATACACCTGTAATCTCTCTGTTTTCATCTCATTCTCCTTCCCCTGTGGCTAGAATCATGCTCAGAAATAAAAGGAAATTAATGCTTTCCCTGGATTCTGTTATTTTTTAAATTGCTCTCCAATGGTTCTTTTTCCAGAGTTCTCTAAAGGAAGGCTATCCCCTTGCTATTCAGAGCTGTGTCCAAGGACCAGCACCAAAATCACCTGAGTACTCATGAGAAATGCAGACTCCCATACCCGCTGAATCAGAATGTGCACCTTCCAGAAGCTCCTCAACTCATTCATGACAATTTGAATGCCCTGTTCTACACTGATGTGCTTCCATATTGGTTTACCCTAATTGCCCTTTTGGCCTAGCCTCAATTTCTTCCCTATTATGTCCCTCAATTTAATACTACATTATAAGCCATAATGTTTCTAATGAACTTTTAATCAGGCAATAACTTCTCCAATTAATTTCTTCTCCATACGTCACCCAACACTATTCAATTATGTTAATTTGGCCTATATGATACTATCCTATGAGGTTACAACATTTTCTATAAAAACAAATTATAGCCACACATGGCTGACCATTTTTGGTGATGTTCATCTATGGTAGATAAAACACAGGTCTGTGTGGTGAGGTGCCTCAATCCTTAATGCCTCCCCAGTAGTGAGGATGACAGCAAGAGAAGGAAAATGTTACTCTAATTCTCTGACACATTTTGGTACTGGAAGCTCACTTTATCTTCCTTCCTGTTTCTAACACCATGTTCTTCCTTCTTCTACAGATCAATTTGCCTTTACTATCCTCTATTACTTACCTCTGCATATGCTTTTTTATTTATTCCACGTACACTCCGCTCTCCTCATTCTTTCTTTCTCTTTATTCATTTCCTCTTCCCTCTCTCCTAACTTGCCTCAGGTCTTAGAGTATCTTAAAATGGAACTCACAACTCAGCTCCTTTAGTGGTACTCCCAATAGTATCAACTGCTGACCCTTGGTTACAGACACAACTTATCACCATTTCACTTCTCCTTTACTTATTATACAGTTAATAGGACACTTTCTTTAGCTATTACACTCTATTGGTGCTCATATTTTCAAAGAAACATTCCATCAAATGACTTCTTTTTGTTTTGTTTTTTCTGAGACGCAGTCTCGCTCTGTTGCCCAGGGTGGAATGCAGTGGTGGTATCTCCACTCACTGCAAACTCCACCTCCTGGGTTCAAGCCATTCTCCTGCCTCGGCCTCCTGAGTAGCTGGGACTACAGGCGCCCACAACAACACCTGGCTAGTTTTTTGTATGTTTAGTAGAGATGGGGTTTCACCACGTTATCCAGGATGGTCTGGATCTCCTGACCTCGTGATCCGCCCACCTCGGCCTCCCAAAGTGCTGGGATTACAGGCGTGAGCCACCGCACCTGGCCTCCATCAAATGACTTTTTAAATAAAATACGGTTCTCACCTTCTCCTTGTACATTGACTATTCTGTTTCCTTTTTCATGCGAAGGTCCAGGTAAAGGCTCTGACACTTTCTCGGGGACACACTGCTAAGGTAATATCAAGAATTAGTCTCCATTTTAAAATTATGAGTTGCATCAAGAGTTTCTTATCAATCTCTTTTTATGAAACTGGGTCTCACTCTGTCAACCCAGGGCTAGAATGCAGGGGCCTGATTATGGCTCACTGTGGTCTCAAACTCCTTACCTCAAGCAATCTTCCCACCTCAACTTCCTTAATAGCTGGAACTACAGGTGCGTACCATCATGCCATGCTAATGTTTTTATTGTTATCTTTGTAGAGACAAGGCCTCATTATACTGCCCAGGCTGGTCTCAAACTCCTGGGCTCAAGTAAATCTTCCACTTCTGCCTCCCAAAGTGTTGAGATAAGCAGTGTGCACCACCACACCCAGCCCTAATCAATTTCTTTAAATCAATCTCAATGTTGCCCAGGCATGGTGGCTCTCAGTAAATTATCGCAAGAACAAAAAACCAAACACCACATATTCTCACTCATAGGTGGAAATTGAATAATGAGAACACTTGGACACAGGATGGGGAACATCACACACTGGGGCCTGTCATGGGGTGGAGGAAGGGGGGAGGGATAGCATTAGGAGATATACCTAATGTCAATGATGAGTTAATGGGTGCAGCACACCAACATGGCGTGTGTATACACATGTAACAAACCCACACATTGTGCACATGTACCCTAGAACTTACAGTATAATAATAATAAAGAGTAATGTATGGCTTGAAAAGGTATATTTAATAAAACATGAGTTGGAGCTAATAAAAAGCTTAAGAAATGTTAATCTAAAATCTCAATGTTAAGATTCCAGTTGAATGATACTAGAAAATATATTGTAACCCTCTTTGCTACTGATGACCTATTTCTATTTTATTTCCTTTTTAATTATGGCATAATTTCTCAACATAACATATCAAAACTTATACACCCTTAAATAATAAAAAATACAATGTAAGCAATATTTTAAATACAATATTTAATTATTAGATACATTAGGTTTATTATATTACTTATAACATTCCATTATATAAAAATTCATTTGTCTATTCAGATTAAACAACTACTAAGGCTGAATGTCTTATGCCTGTAACCCAGCACTTTGAGAGGCTGAGGCAGGCAGAACACTTGAGCCCAACAGTTAAAGACCAGCCTGGGCAACAAGGCAAAACCCTGTCTCTACAAAACTCAGCTGAGCATGGTGACACAGGTCTATGGTGACAGCTCTATTGTTTCAACTACTTGGATGGCTGAGGTGTGAGGATCACCTGAGCCCAGGAAATGGAGATCGCAGTGAGCCAAGATCTCACCAGTGCCCTCCAGCCTGGGGGACAGAGTGAAACCCCATCTCAAAAAACAACAAGTAAAATGCTTCTTACATGGAAGACTGTATTCTAGGTACTCCAGGATACACACAAATATGTTAACTGACCTCCAGTAGCTTATGGTATGCAGGAGCTTCCAATGATTATTTAAACAACTAAATAGAAAACCTTCTGAAATTCAAAATTTCAGAATATGATATGAGGACTTTGAGTGGTTATTTTATTTTTTAAGATGTAGTCTTGCTCTGTCACCCAGGCTGGAGTGCAATGGTGCGATCTTGGCTCACTGCAACCTCTGCCTCCCGGGTTCAAGCGATTCTCCCACCTTGGCCTCCTGAGCAGCTGGGATTACAGGCATGCACCATCACGCCTGGTTAATTTTTCTGCTTTTGTTTTGTTTTGGTTTTTTTTAGAGACAGGGTTTCACCACATTGGCCAGGCTAATCTTGAACTCCTGACCTCAGGTGATCTACCGACCTCGGCCTCCAAAACTGCTGGGATTACAGGTGAGTCTCCACGCCTGGTGAAGTAAATATTTTAAATAAACTACAATGACAAAATTATGATGATAAAGTCTTACCATCCGTTGGTATTAAGAGTCTCTGCTTCTAGAACTGGTTATTTGCAGCAAAATACATGCTATTCAATTAGATGAAGAGCCTTATATAAACTCTTCATGGACAACTCATAAACCACACAAAAATTCCTTTGCAATACACATTTTGAGAACATAAATTTAAATTTCTATATTTCCACAATTTATATTTTTAAATCAGATACGATGTTGCCCAGGCTGTTCTCAAACTCCTGGGTTCAAGCAATCTTCCTGCCTCAAATTCCCAAGTAGCAGGGACTACAGGTGTACACCACCACACTCAGTTATTTTTCTACAATTTTTAATTTTTTTTGTCTCACTACAGAACCAATAATATAAGTAGAAAAACAATCTCTCATAAAAACAATATGATACCAAAATAATAAGTTTCCAAGAACAAAAGCTATATGCTATGTGCTGAATATTTTTGCCATTAAAAATCACCAGGAGGATCCCATGATTACTGCAAATAATTTGATCCACTGAAGATTTATACAGGCATAAATATTAAGAAAGTCACACTCGTATGATTTAAAAGTCAAAGTATTAGTATTTATCCAAATAAACCTCAAGCAAATTTCATATTTCCTCTATTGGAGAAAGCATTTCCTAATGTGATTTTCCTGTCACTACTAATTTTCCAGTTCATTTTTTTTCAGCTCCCACCCTGTCACAGTACTTATCAATCTTTGTTAGTTACCAAAGTTAAACACATTTTTTGAATCAACTACCCATATGTATGTTTTTCTCTGACCAACTTTCCATTACCACCATAAAACAATGATAGGTAAACCACTGCTAAATTTGAACAGTAAATACTATGCAAAAGTACATTCAGAGTGAGAAAATTAATTTTACAAGAGACCACTTTACCTTAGTAGCAACACTCAAGTCTTTGTCATCCAATGCAGGCAATGAATCCACACGCAGTTCATGGAAAATGCTTGAGAGCAAAAATACACAACGAAAATGAGCAAGTTGATTTCTTTACAATTTTTTTTAACTGCCAGTTTATATCCAGCTTCCCCCTCAAAAAAGGAAACCATAATCTGGGGAAAGGTCAGCAATCTATATATTAAATAGTGATTCTTGATATAATTAAAATATGTCCTCTGTTCTAAAAATAGATTTTAGTTACCTATTTCTGCCTCCACCTGTCTAAATCTATAAAATATTCAATGAAAACTAACCTTGAGCTTTATAACAAATAGTGACAGTCAATAAATTGGCAGAGCCTGACAATGATTTGTCCTCACAAATTATCTGTCCTGAAGCTGAACTTACAATTCAATTAATGGATGACATAAATTTTGTTACCTAAACTGGAAGAAAACTGATAACCTAAAACAAGGTAGAAAGATCCACTGTCTCTTTTCCATGATCTGTCTCTGGATAAAAGACTAATCTGCATCACTTCAAAATGGCAGTCTTGATTCCTCAGCATGGAACCCACTTAGGAAGGTCCTATTGCTTTCCTTTGCCCTAAATCAGTACAGGAAAGCCCCTACAATATTTGAAATGTATGAAAGCTAAATGTACAGAAGTCAAATAACAAAGGTGTATGTTCTTATTGAGAATACTTTTCCCAGAAAGATTGAAATATTAACAATTATAAAATCCCATTATTTTCACCCTATAGGTCCTACCTTATTCAGGTCCACATAAACTAGCAAGCCCTTAAAACTTTTCATAGGCACTCAGACACCCAAGGAGAGAGACTGCCAGAAAAAAAACAGAGTCCTGGTAGTTGTACCTCTATTTCCCTAAGTACTCTCTAAGTATCTGTCTTCCTATGGGCTCCCACTTCCAGATTCCACTTCTGCAGGGCTCCACAGAAGTCTCCAATCTTTAAATCTTCAGTCTATGAAAGCACAGATTCCTTAAAGGATGGCCTCAAATGACCAGGAGTAGGAGCTCTCTATATCCCTGCTCCTGAAAAACAAGCTAACTGGAGTCTCCATCACCTGCCCCCAGCTAGACACACTACCAACTACCCAACTGAACTCCATGACTGATTTGCCAGCCAATCATGCCCCTGAACCAGCCCACATGGACATGGGAAGGACATCAGTGAATCGGGAAAAGAGGCAGAGGTGAAGAGACACCTGTACTGGGCCACAGATCTATGTAGTTCAGCAATCTCCAGCCCCTTAGTACTCCAGGGGCTCTAAGCCACCACTCTGTAAGTCAGGATGGAAGTAGATGACACCACATTTCTATCTGCTGCAGACGCTCCTCCCAGTGTCTCAAAATGTTTTAGCATCTTTCAGTAAAAATCTTCAAGTTTGTCCGTCCTTGATTTAAAAAAAAAAGCAGCAAACTTTTTAGAGCTCCCTTGAACCTTCTATTTCAACGGGCCTTCGTAGATAATTCCCAACATCTTGTGTCCTTCATTTTTATAACTTATCTTTATCAAACTTGTCATAAACCCCAGTATTTTGATCTCTTATAGAAGAGTCTGTACTCCTATCCAATCCAGTGTTGTTTATCTTCAAACTTGGACTTCCCCTGCTCATTCCGTTCTTATCTAGTTCCATTGGGTTCACCAGCTAATTCCATTCTCATTCTACCCACAGACTCACTCCCGTTTGTATTATTAAAACACACGCCAATAGGATATAAAAAGAAGCAAGAGTACTGGGCTTTAACATGAGTTTAAATCTCATTTCTGCCAATTCCTATGTCTAAAAAAAAGCATCCTAATCTCTTTGAGCCTCACATTCTCTACCTAGAGAATCATTTGACCAGAATGTTCAACACAGGTAAAAATACTAGAAGGTATTTTAATTCATTCCAAGATTCCTTAAAATTCTGTAATTCTATGTCCTCTTGATTCTGTCTATAGAAAAACTTAGAATACATAGCCAGCAGAGTTTGAAAAAATAATAGAACAAAAGAAATACCAAGAAAAGCAGAGAAGAAAGTTTTAAAAAATGAAGGCAAGATTATAGAAAAGTCACGGAAAAAGCAACAAGACTAAAAAATGTATTATGGAAGTAAGCAGAAATACTTGCCTAAATGGAAAACCAAACTGGGAAGTCAAATAATTTGTCTCTAAGACTTGCCTAAACTTGCTTTTGTAAAACTTACACCCCTATGGCCAAAGCTAAGTAAGATCTGCCCTAGAGCCTTTGATGGTAAAAATAAGATACTGGTTACCACTGAAATTGTCAAATTTATTAGGACAAACTCTTGGACTAACCACATTCTAATGATAAACTTAAATGAGAGTTCAAGGTCTTTAAACTCTCATTAATTTAGACATTAATCAAATTAATCAATCTGACTAATCTGATTCAGACCTATACCTTGATCCAAGGGCTGCACAGATATCTGTCAATCTATGCTGAGGAGCAAGAGACAGGATTTGGAAGGCAGGCAGGCTGATGGTCAAACTGTAGGCCAGCTACTTTGTTAACTATGGGATCATGAGGCAATTAATCAGCTCTAATCCATAGTTGTTTATTTAATAAACAGTAGGTTATAGGAACACAAGATGTTGTGATGGCTTTATGAGATGATAAATGCATAGAACATATTAGGATGTCTAGCCCAGAACACAACACTCAACAGATATTCGTTTCTTCCATCTATATTTTCTTAGTTAACATAATTTTTTAAATCTATAAAATCCTACCTGACTGCAGATTCATCAGAACTTCCAACATCTATTAAAGAAAAAGGTAAAATGCATTTTAAATCAATAACAAATGTACAGAATATTAAAAGCATAAGTATGCACAGTGATGCATCACTCTAATCCAAACTACTTGGGAGGCTGAGGCAGGAGGATCACTTGAGGAGCCCAGAAGTTTGAGACCAGCTTGGGAAACATAGTAAGACTCTACCTTCATAAAAAAATTGTGCACACTTGTATGTATGCTTTAGATCGTGTTTTTGTTGTTGTTGTTTTGGTTTTGGTTTGGTTTTTTAAAGCATAAGACTGATGCTTTGTTACAAAGCATTCCTTTGGGAACATGCCTGGGACCTTATTAGAACTAACATTCGTTATACATATTGGTAGGTAATTAATGCAGTAAGAACTCTTCCCTTTGTATTTATTAGATGCAAAGAAGAATAAATTTTTTAAAATTTGGTATCTACAAGTGAACTGCAGTATGCAAGTCATCCCAGCCAAACCCTATGAGGTTGAGTAAAAATGGTATTGTTAGCAGAACAGGTGTGATGAGTCAACAGTGTCAAAGAGCATGATTTCTGGACCAAAATATGAGGCGCCATTAAAACAGAGTATACAGTAGTACCCCTTATCCACTATATGTGCAGAAAGACATGCTTGACACATTTTTCTCTGCTGTCACACCACAGCAACAATCATCAACAAAGAAGGCTTCTGTGACCAAATGTGTGGAGGGTTTTTCCCCACCAACGAGCAAGCAATCATTCCTGCTGATGACACAATTCAATTCTCACACCCTATCTGCTGGTAACATCAGATTCAATTTAATTTATAAATTAAACTTTAGCATAGATATGTATGTATAGGGAAAAACAGTTTGTGATTCAGTACTATTCATGGTTTCATGCATCCACTGGGGGTCCTGGAATGTATCTCCCACAGTTAAGGGGGAGCTACTGCACTTATTTTGTTATAACACAACACAGCCTCTCTAGCTCTTCAGTTCAAACTGCTCAGTTTAGAATAAAACACCCTATCACCAGAAGTCAGCAAAACACAGGAATCAGACCAGAAACAGGAATCCTTGCAAAGACTTTCCAGCCGCTAGTGGAAAAGAGCTCAAAAGAGATCAATGTATTACTCTGGCTACTACTCTTTGGGGAAGGTGCTGGGTGGTTTACTTAGTTGTAGCTATTTGCTCTGCCCTACACATAGCAAGGCCCAAATTCACCTGCCATTTTACCTCCCACAGAAAAACCGCTGGAAAGCTCACTCCTTTAAGAGCTTATCCGCTAGGAACCACACCTCACATTCAGAGAGAAGCTGAAGAGACACCAGGGAGGTGTGGCAGGCTGCTGGGCAGTACTATATGATGTGAAAAATATATAGAAAGAAAACCATCAATGCCCTTTTACTACCAGAATGTTCCAGTGCTTGCCCTTCGCCCTAGTAGGGGAAAAAAATTCTTTTTCACCTCACAGAAAGCAAAACTCTCTTGCTATCCCTCGTGACAGAATCTAGTTGTAGGTGAGTCACATCATCATAATACAGGCTGTTGTCAACCTCATCCCTCAAAGGAAGAGGATCAGTGAGGAACCTATGTATTTACCTATAGCATTCACTGTCTGGTCTTATTTCCAACCGAAGGTAAGTATGAAAGACTTTGTGATTCCAGTTTTATAAAGTACAACCCCTTGCACTTGTCCCCTTCCATTGCTAGAGAGTCTATCTGGACCCACCTCACAGAGCAAGATGCTCCAGTTTGTGCTGTGTGGTACAGCATGGTGTCCTTTTCCTCAACCTTTTCTATTGTGTGCCACATATCTATACAAATCATGTTTTCTAAGTATGTAAAGCATATGTCATCAGA
The DNA here is from genome assembly GCF_029281585.2 of Gorilla gorilla gorilla. Lineage (NCBI taxonomy): Eukaryota > Metazoa > Chordata > Mammalia > Primates > Hominidae > Gorilla > Gorilla gorilla. The sequence goes on along the minus strand of NC_073236.2, from coordinate 31,676,099 downwards.
ATATATCATTCTTTACAATGATAAACAAGCAAGAGAAAAACAAAAGGACAAAGAACATCTTAAATGACTACATTCAACTGCCATGGAGCTTTAATTTTTTAACTATTCAAAAAGATATCCACTGTATTATTCCAACTATGTGACTCTTCTGAAAAAAGTGAAGCTATGAAGACAGAGTAAACATCAATGGTTGCCACGAGTTGCTAGGGAGAAAGGGAGAGATGAACAGGCATAGCATAGAGAATTTTTAGGGCTGTGAAACTGTTCTGTCGATAATATTACAGTAATAGATACATGTCATGTCATTATACACTTGTCCAAATTCACAGAATGTACAGCATCAAGAGTGAAGCCTGATGTAAACTATGAACTTTGAATGATTATAATGGGTCAATGTAAGTTCATCAGTTGTAACAAATGTACCACTCTCTGGTGGAAAATAGTAATACTGGGGGAGGCTATGCATGTGTGGGAGGCATGGGATATATGAGAAATCTCTGTACCTTCCTCTCAATTTTGCTGTGAACCTAAAACTGCTCTAAGAAATAAGGTTATTGATTTAAAAAAGGTATTCAGCTGGGCTCAGTGGCTCATGCCTGTAATCTCAGCACTTTGGGAGGCAAAGGTGGGTGGATCACCTGAGGTCAGGAGTTCAAGACCGGCCTGATCAACATGGCAAAACCTTGTCTCTAATAAAAATACAAAAATTAGCTGGGCATGGTGGCTGGCACCTGTAATTTCAGCTACTCAGGAGGCTGAGGCAGGAGAATCGCTTGAGCCTAGAAGGCGGAGGTTGCAGTTAACTGAGATCGCACCACTGCACTGCAGCCTGGGAGACAGAGTGAGACTCCATCTCAAAAAACAAAAAGATATTCACTGTCTATGCATCCCAGGATCTCCAGAACAACAATTAAATAAATAAATAAATAAATAAATAAATAAATAAATAAATAAATGGCTGGGGGCAGTGGCTCATGCCTGTAATCCCAGCACTTTGAGAGGCCGAGGTAGGTGGATAACCTGAGGTCAGGAGTTCGAGACCAGCCTGACTAACATGGTGAAACCCCATCTCTACTAAATACAAAAAATTAGCCAGGCATGACTGTGCATGCCTGTAGTTCCAGGTACCTGGGAGGCTGAGGCAGGAAAATCATTTGAAACTGGGAGGTGGAGGTTGCAATGAGCCAAGATTGTGTCATTGCACTGCAGCCTGGGCAACAAGAGCAAAACTCCGTCTCAAAAAAATAAGTAAATAAAATAAAAAATAAAGATATTCACTGAACCTGTTACTATGATATATTTAAGCAAGACACGGTGACCCTAAAAATTAGAGATCATTGAAGACCAAAGTAACAACATGTGGTCATTACTTCTCAAATTGAACTATATAAAATATATAAAATAAATAAATTTAACTGCATGCTTAGGTAAGAAAATATTGATAAAAATAACTGAATATTTTATCTTATTTCATAATTCTAAACAGGGATTTAGCACAATATGAAAACTAGACTATTCATGTAATCAAAATAAAAGACAATTTTTATTCTAATTTTAACTCAGAAATTATTTTGCTTATTTAATTTAACAATTTTACTGAAAGGTTAATGAGATAAATAGGACAGATTATAATTACCTAACATTGCTATGGTAACTTATATACAAATAGCTGTTCATCACCAAAAGTCAAAAAAGTTAACAAGCACTGCAACTTAAGATGGATCATACAACAGAAATTAGTACCAAGTTACCTTATCTTATAATATTATGTTATTAAAATGAAATTTTAAAACAACACCAAAAATTAAGTTGGGGTTACAAGTGTTGTGCAGAAAAGATTTCATATAGCAGGCAAGAAGCTGCCATCCTTAGAAAGGCCTGCATGCAAGGCTGGCCCTTGGCTGGTGTTTAGGAAATTGGAAATGGGAGGGTTTCCACCATTCCCTGAGAAGAGTGGCTCACTGCGTCTAAAGTGCTTATAGAAACAGTGTATTTACTCTAAACAGCTGCTTTCCTTGCAAGAGTCTGGAATTTGGGTACATGTGAGGGAGAGTAACCTCCATAGAAAAACTTGGGCACTTAGTCTCTAATGAGACTCTGGTACTGGTAGACATCACTGCACATATGTTGTCAAAACGTGAGCCTGGGAGAATTAAGCAGATCCCGGGAACTCCACAGGACAGAACTCCTGGAGGCTTGTGCCTTGTTTCCTCCAGAATTGACCACATGCACCTTTTTCCTCTACTAATTTTGCTTGTCCCCTTCCTTGTTATCAATTAAAGATCTGAGTATGACTATTTGCTGAGTCCTGTGAGTCCTTCTAATGAACCACCAAACCTGGGGTGGTCTTGGGAAACCCTGACACAAATTCATTGTGTAAGATTTGTATTAAGTTGATATGATACGTGTAACTGTAATCAGATGGTTATTTTCACAGAATAACTTTACCTAATCTGTTTTTCTTTTCTTTTTTTGCCTTGATATTTGACTTGGAGATTCTTGTATTTCTATATCTATCCAATTGAATAAAGCCATAGAAGGAATAAATGAAAAAATAATGTCAGAAAATAATGTGAAATAAGCAGCAATCCTCTTTTATCCGAATAAAAAATGGAGAATCTGGGTGATTGACAATATGTTCTACAATATGAATGTTTCTAGAAACAAAAATGAAAAAGTGGTCAATTTTCTGCAACTCAACTGGGATTCATTCCTTTTTATAATAATTTTGAAGGCCAGGTGCAGTGGCTCACACTTGTAAATCCGAGCATTTTGGGAGGTTGAGGCAGGAGGATCACTTGAGCCCAGAAGTTCCAGACCGGCCTCGGCAATATAGTGAGACCTCATCTATTAAACAAACAAACAAACAAAAACCCTTAAAAAGAAAATTAGCCAAGTGTGGTAGTGCATGCCTATAGTCCCAGCTACTTGGGAGGCTAAGGTGAAAGGATCATTTAAGGCCAGCAAGCAGAAGTTGCAGTGAGCCAAGATGGCACCACTGCACACCAGTACTGACAACAGAGGGAGACCCTGTATTAAAAATAAATAAACAAATAAATAATTGTGTATCAGGCCAGATGTAACCACACAAAACTGTAGTCCCAGCTACTCAGGAGGATGAGGTAGGAGGACTGCTTGAGCCCAGGAGTTCAAGGCTACCGTGAGCTATGATTGCACCAATGAATAGACACTGTATTCTAGCCTAGGCAACATAGAGAGACCCCATCTCCTATGATAATAATAATTAATTGTGCATCATTCAAGTAAATTGTATAACTGGAGAAAAACATATGACTATTGAATATACTGTTATAGTCTACTACTGACCATAGAGTTCCTGTTTACTTGCTTCTAATCTTTTTCTTCATTTCTCATAAAACTAAAAACATGATTTAAACCCATTAAAGGCAGTTCATCACAAAACAAGTCAAAAAGTCAAAAGAATTGCATCCAAACAGTAGGATGCATTATCCACTGCTCTCTGTGAACAGTTGGATTTGGTCATTAAGAATCAGCAGGACTTTTAACTTTGTGTCTGTGTGCACATGTGTGTGCACATGTGCATGTGTGTATGTGTATGTATGTAAACTATGACAGATAAAATCATTTTGCTTGTGTACGAATATGTAATATAACTTGTGCTGCTCACAAAGGAATTGCTTTTCCATCTTCTGTGCTCAGTAGCTGTCTTCAAAACATAATCTCCTATTTGTATGGGTGCACACTGGTTCAGTTCTACAGTTCTTATTGCCATTTATTTATGGTACCAGAAAGGGATTGCTGAGTTCCTGGTTCTAAAGATACTTACTTTCTTAGTGACACAAATCAATATGTAATACAGTTCACCCTTGAACAGCAAGGGTTTCAACTGCAGGGATTCACTTATATGCAGATTTTCTTCTGCCTCTGCAACAGAGAGACAGCAAGATCCACCTCTCCTCTTCCTCCTCAGCCTAATCAACCTGAAGATCATGAAGACCTTTGTCAGGACTACTTATGCTTTATGAAAAGTCAATATGTTTTTCCTGATGAAATGATTTCCTTTCTAACAGCTTCATTTCTCTAGCTTATTTTATTGTATGAACACAGTATATAATAATGCAGCACAAACAAAATAGGTGTTCATCAACTGTTTATGTTATCAGGAAGGCTTCCAGTCAATTATGGGCTATTAGTAGCTAAGGTGAAGGAATCAAAAGTTATACTCAGATTTTCAACTGCACAGGGATCAGAGTCCCTCACCCCCACATTATTCATGGGTCAACTGTAGTTATTTGTTTACTAAATATAAACAATTTATTATAAAAATGAAATCGAAGATCCATTTGTATAACAAACAAGTCCAATTTGTTATAATGTGACTATAGAGGAAACATACAACATACTAACTTAAAAATCTTTTTTCTTATTTATGCAAAAATATTATATAGGATTTTAGGGATCATAATTAAATAAATGAATGTTTTCAGACAATAATGTTTGAGATTATAAATTAGCTACAACTACCTTCTTAAATAAATCTGAATTTCAAACTAAAGAAGTTAAATTTTAAAGATTAATTTACATATGTGTATACATATATACACATTCAATTTACACATATTTTTAAACTGGTCTTTTTTGACTGAAACTACCTTAATCTTACATCTTACTTTGTATTTTCTTATCAAGAGTAGGACCACCAAGAGAAGTAAGAAATTCACAATCAGAAGTCTTACCTGATTTCTCCTTTTTAAGTATCTTCTTTTTATGTTCCAAAATTTGTTGTTGAATTCTACGTATACAAAAGTAATAAATAAAATTGCTATTTTTATACTGAAATAAAAAATATTTACCAAACATATTAAATTCCAAAACACTTTCAGGCAATATCAGACCTAATATCAGAATTTTAATGTCCCATACACTTCAAATTTGTAAACCTTACAAGCTTATTAAGCTTATAATTAAAGAAGAAAAGAAAGTGAAGTACTCATAAATGGAGGAAGCACAGCTCAGTAAATGAACTCTAGTTAGCTGGATATCATGCAAAGTGTCCTGCACTCAGAGTAAGTCCTCGCTCTGTAACCAAAATACCTCGCTCTGTAGGTATTTTGTCTTCAGACAAGTTGCTTCTCTTAGGCTCCATGGTTTCTTCTAAAAAATAAGGATTCTGCTACCTTACTTCACTAGGTTGTTTGGAAGATGTAATGAGATTACATGTTTAAATGTTCAGAGAAATAGTAAACCAATGGAATAATTTATTCTTGAACTTTATTGCTGAAACCATTTTGGAATCCCAAATAATGCTCGGTGTGTGTTTTTCTATAAGTTCTAATATTCAAATGTTGCAGTTTTCAGAAAATGTTATTAAGTGCTAATTTTGATTATTACTTGTATTCATTGTGGCTTGTAATTCAGGGCATTTTACCTAATGCATAACTTATTACTACATTTCTATATATATAAATTTAGTGAGCTCATCACTGAGCTCATCAATCACACCAAGGGCAGAAAACTAATAGGTGTCAAAACCTGGCTTGGACAACTACCACTCCTTCTCTACCTCCTCAAACTCTGAGCCAGCAGATCTGTGCTTGGCTGCTGGATCTCCATGGTCCTCTCCAACTAACAGACAAGACAAAACCCTGCTTTGATTGTTTTTCAGTTCCATGAAGGAAATGCAAGTTGACATTTTCTCATTTCCAAGACATGTACTAACAACATGTAACATCCCCTTATTACTCAGCTCTGTTCCCATTTCAGAGATCACCATACATCAATAGTTTCATAGCGATAATCACAGTTTCAATATTGTGTGTCACCTGTTCTGCTTTTGCTCACACTGCTTCCTTGGAGCTACTCAACAAATAGTCAAATGGCCTTCCTGGGACTGTGCAAAATATGGAATGTTTTCTGAATTTGTGTGTCATCCCTAGGCAGTAGCCATGCTTATCTGCTCTGTATTGATCCAATTTTAAATTATGTGCTGTTGAAATAAGTACACAGCCCTGTTTGATACATGGATACTCATGAGTCATGGATGAGGCTTAGCTCTATTAAATCGTACTCACTTACTTCAGATTCAGAGAATTTTATTGAATGGCTTCCTGTGAGGTAGAATTTTAAAATATATTGAAAACTTGAGGAAGAGCTGCAAGTAGCCCAGGAGATTTTCATGATTATAGAAACACATTACTTGAGGGGCCAACTGCAAGCTGGTTCCCACTACTCAGTGGAAAGGTAACATGGAACATTCCGCTATCTAACCAAAGCTGCTGCACAGGATATAAAAAAGCCTCAAGGTACAGATCTGACAGCAAAAGAGACAGGGAACTCTGATCTCTTCCTGCAACATTATTTGAACATCCCTGACTATTGAGAACAATCCCAACTAATATTGGCTAAAGGAAAGACAAACATGGCTCTCAAAGGATAACATACCATGAAGGCCTAGGCAAAGTCTAGCTAAGACGTGGGCTCCAAATAAGGTTTTTAGTGTAGGGTGAGCATCAACTTGCTCAATATTTGTGTGGATAAAGCGAGGAGGCCTAGCTGCCAGAGCAGGGTGCTGGGAACAATGACTGAGCACAAGTACATAAACTAATAAACACCATAGCTTTGACCTCTATATATGAATCACCATGAAAACTGAGGGGTCTGAATCAGTGAAGGCATCCTGGTGGCAAAGGTCAATGATTATCAGATTGCAGGACCAGTTATAATGGCAATAATACAGCAAGTGAGTCCATGGAAACAACAGAATGATTAGAATGGCCTTTTTTCCCCTTCTTCTGACTTGTAAAGAAAGATTGCCTTCCTTGGACTTAGGAAACCCCTTAGCTTCTTGGAAAATTCAAAGAAGGAAGACACAGGAGAGAGCCCCAGGGGACAATACAAGATTTTCTGTTAAACTGGACATTACAAGACTCAATAACTAATTAGAAAAGTCAGGCCAGGCATGGTGGCTAGCACTTTCAGAGGCCGAGGCAGGGGGATTACTTGACCTCAAAAGTTCAAGACCAGCCAGGGCAACAGAGTGAGACCTTGTCTCCACAAAAAAAAAAAAAAAAAAAAAAAAAAGGAAAGGAAAGGAAAGGAAAAGAAATCAAAGACATGGCTCTTTTTATCCCATGCATGGGGATTATACTTAGAATAAAATGAGTAACATTGAGATCCCTAGGGATAAAGGTCTCAGAAATCCAGAAAAAATCTCGCACTCTACTTCTAACTAATCTAGACTTCTGCTTGATTTCTGGCTAAAAGGTAGACTAATTCTTTGCTATTTCAAACTATCTGAACCAAACTATGAACTCTCACCTAATGTACAAGATGGAGTAGTTGCAATTATTTTAAACTTCAATTTAGCATTAACTGGCCTTTTAACATAAACACTTACTTTGTCAAATGACGAGAAATAGCGTAATCTTCTGCATCTCGTCCACACATGTCTTGAGCGAAGACATCAATATTTTGCTTAAGAAGGATACTGACAATACCTGGTGAGTCATAGTATACAGCAAGCATGAGAGCTGACCTAAAATTACAAAGAAATAACTCCACTCAAGAACTTTAATAAAGACTTTTTTAAAAAGCTAGTTTGATACACTTTACCAATTTAATATCCGCCTGTCAGTATAGATGTAATAACCATTTGCATGTACTAGCTTGGGTCTATAAGCATCTAGGGTGCTCAAGTGTTCATCTTTGTAAATTGTCACCAAGGCTAAAAGAAAGGGACAACAGGGAAGCCTCTTGTCCCACTGGGGTAAGACATAATACAAGTTGCTAACTTATAGTCCTTTGATGGCCAAGAAACTGTGCTGAGGTCACTTATCTAAAGTAGGCAAAGATTTAGATGACGATTTCCCCGTTGCTTTCCTAGTCAAATCAGCTAGGGGTCAGATAAGAGTTATCTGCAGGCTGAAAACAACAACAACAATAATAATAATGACAACGCTAGTAGTCATAAACTAAAAGTCCACACTTTAAAAATGAATAAAACTTGTCAGGTGCAGTGTCTCATGCCTGTAATCCCAGCACTTTGGGAAGCCAAGGAGAGCAGATCACGAGGTCAAGAGATCGAGACCATCCTGGCCAACATAGTGAAATCCCATCTCTACTAAAAATACAAAAATTAGCTGGGCATGGTGGCGTGCACCTGTAGTCCCAGCTACTTGGGAGGCCGAGGCAGGAGAATCGCTTGAATCTGGGAGGTGGAGAATGCAGTGAGCTGAGATCACACCACTGCACTCCAGCCTGGCAACAGAGCAAGACTCCATCTCAAAAAAAAAATTAATAAAACTAATACAAAACCCTTTAGCTAATAAAAGATTACAGTACCAAAAATATCTGATTATAAATACCAAACACTGTATATTATAAGAGAAGATGAATCCTACTATATACTATTCTTTATGTTACCCAGTCCAAATATTTGCTGGTCTACCTGATTATTCATGGTGATATTTTTCATTATATGCCAATAATTATGTTAATCTTCTTATTAATATTTCTGACTTGAGTGACCACTCTAGAATACTCAGGTTTTATTTTTAAAAAAAGAACTACTGTACCGTCTCAGCCTATCAACGGCATGTGTACTTGCTTTCTTTTTCAATAAAAATTCCACCATTTTCTCTTTCTTGCAAATTATAGCGAATAAAAGTGGGGTATTATTGTCCTATAAAACAGCAGAAAAAAATTAATAATTCACAAAATTACATATTTCTCAACTGAACTGAAAATCTTCTCTAGGATGCTTTGAACTTCAACATACAATATACAAAGGAAGTAAATGAAAAGCAGTCCCTTCATTCTCACTCCTCTGTGCTTTCGGATGTGCTGCGCTTTGCCTTGCAAACAACCCTCCTCTGTCTTCCCGGATTAACTGTGGTCATTGCCAAAACTCACTTTAAACATTTACTAGTCCCAAGAATCCTTGCTTTGATCACAGCACTTAGCATGGTACATTGTAGTCATTTCACTGTTTCCCACTGAAACCAAGAGCTTCTTGAGGCAAGGGCCTAAAACCCTAAGACACAGTAGCAAATATTTTAAGTTTTTTACATTAATTAATGATCTAAATTACTATCTCTAAAGCAGTGTTTCTTAAACTATATTCCAAAGAATATTTGCTTTACCAGAAGTATTATACCCCAAGAGAAAGACTCCATGACCATCTGCATTTGAGAAGTATTACAAAACTGTATTTTATGTCCAATAATCAAGAAATCTCTTTAATTTTACCTAATCCCCCTTTCACAATACTATTTGTGGCAAACATTAACATTTGAGGAATTAAGAGTTTCAGAGATACAGTTGCCAGAGCTTCCCAATACAGGTGGCAGTTTCCTCTGGGTGGTACAAACTTGCTTGATTCACTTCTATCAATGGTGTCAGGATCCCAGATGCCAATGTCAGGCACTCCTGCTCCAAATGGGTCACCATGGAAATGAGCTTTGAATTAAGAGAGATTGGCTTCAAATGCATTTGTTTTCCTTATTATTAAATAGTCCATGGGTTTTTCCCCTAATACAAGAGAAGAGATTTTTATCTTTACTGTTAGAAAGCTCAGTATATTCTGTGTAAGAGAGATAGATTTAAAAAACCTAAGAACAAATATTTTAAAAACCAAAACTCAGTAAGAAATACTATTCTCAATTATAGTGGTAATCCCGGGACCCTAGTGCAGCTCTACTTTTTAAATCCATTTTTACTGGCTTCCACTTAAATGGCTACTTAAAATTATTTTTTATTTTAGACAAAATATAAATCAGAAATAAAAACATAATGGCTTATCAATAAAAGTTCTCATACTGATCCATATGGATTATTTCTGGCATAATACAAGCCAATAAGTCACTTGCGTCTTTAAGGAAGAGCACTGAGGAGAAAGATGTACTGTCTGCAATATTCATAAATTATCCAACTATAACCAGGAATAACCTAAAAAGGCTTCTAGGCATTCTTATGGGCAGAGAATTATTTGTGGTATATATAAAGAAAAGAGTTAAAAACTTCTAAACTCTCAAATTCAACTCCATAACTGAGGGATTTATATACTCTACAGACTATATATTATAAACAAATACATGCTGACTTAAAAACCTTGAAATTTTTATCAAAATATACTATAACATAGGAGTTGTAAACTCAGATACTTACAAAGACAAAGGAAGGTTGCCTGAGTAAGGGAAGTACTAAGGTGGGCACAGTAGCAAACTGGAGAATACATGCCTTCTATAAAGGGGCAACTTCTGCACAGCAGACCAAAGAATGATAGAAACTCAGGGGACACCAGATTTGATTTTTTAGGATACGCCTGAAGTCCACATTTCTTCACGAGTCTTCTAAATTTTACATGTTGATTCAACTTACAGAGGCAAACAAACAAATCTGTGTACCACATTAGAATATAGCCCTTGTTTTTTTATATTCGCTATTAATGTGTTACTAAATGGTTGTGTATAATCCAAGTATTTGCATGTAAAATATTTTCTTTCTCTGGTATCATATGTTCTACCAAAAAATCAGGCTCTCATATATAATAAAAATTGCTAAAAAGACTCACAATACCTGCTTCAAGAATGTTTCCAACATGTATTCATTTAAAATGTTTGTATATAATTTTCCCAGATTGTTAACCAAATAGATAATTGGTTCACAAGACTGCTAAAACTAAATTATTAAAAGAATTCCTATCTATATTCTTATTAACTTCATGGATTTCAGTGTTTAAAACTGACATTTTGGGTATGCTAAAGTTCTATAAACTTAACAAACATACTGAGGTAGTTCATAATAAAACTTCAACTAAAAAAAATAGTTTAGGATTTGCTACTATTCTAATTGAGAAAGCCCAACTTGTAATGAACATTTGTTGACACATAATCACCTGCGTGGTGACAAAGGGACATGAAATCATGAAAGGGTCAGCCTCTACCTATTGAAAGATTACTCACAAGCAAATTTCTGAAGACTCTCTGAACGGTAGTGAATGATTCATGGTGGGAAGCAAAACATGTTATTCTGTAAGCTGAGAGATATTGCCAATGATATTTCCTTTCACTTCCCAGTCACAGATGTAGAGAAAGACAGATAAGTCAGGCTAATATTATTGAAAAGGAGAACTTTGAAGGAAGTGGCAACTATCAAATGCCAACTCTTCTAGAAATTTCTTACATTTTTGAGATACAGAAATTTATATATTGCACTTATCTATTCTGGGGTTTTTAATCAAGAGTGTATCCCAACCTTGAAGGTTTTTTGTTTTTTTGTGGGTTTTTTTTTTGGCTATTATTGTTGTTAGAGACAAGAGTCTCACTATGTTGCTCAAGCTGGATTCAAACTCTTAGGCTCAAGCTGGGACTACAGGAATACACCACTGTGCCCAGCTTCAAGAAAACATTTTTAAACACGTTCAGGCCTTATTAGGTCTATTACATCAAAATCTTCAGGGGAAGGCCTACAATTGTAGATTTTTAACAAAATGTCCTCAGGTCACTGTAATGCACAATTCTGAAAATGAGTGCAGCAGACAATCACTTCAGTCTCACCTCTCACCCACATGGCTAATTCCTTTATCAGTTGGAGATGTGGCCAAAAAGAGAAAAGAGTAAGAGATAGTGTCATTTATTAAAACTCCAGTTAAGTTTCCTGGTTATGGGTAGAACAGGGACAAGTAAACTCAAAATCCCACTTGATTTTGCTATTTACAAGCTCCTTATCATCTCCCACCTTCCCACTAAGACATTCTAGATTTGAGAGGAGGCTTTAGGTTCTTATCTAAGTGGCTGTTTCTGCCAGGATGAGCAATAAGTCAGTTAATAATTTGTTCCACCTGCTGCTGAAGTGTTTCTCACTTCGTCACCACATATTCACTGCCAATCTGGATTCCTCAGAGTCCTCCTAAAATTCATCTCTAGGCAAGTTGCAACTCATTCTTTTTCAAACCAAAAATTATTAGACCCAAAGCTATACAGCACACCTTGTCTCAACACATAAAACAAACTTAAAAACAAGAAAAAACCTCTTCCTGGCATTTTCCCTCATTATCTGATATCCAAGTGACCTGCATATTTCTGATTGCTCTCTTTCTCCCCTCCCATTTTTCCCTCTTAAGCCTTGCCACTGAGAGATGATACATCAGTTTTCCAGAAAATTAGCAGCAGCAGCAACATGTCCCTTTATTGTAAGTTGCTTTAGTTTTGTTTGAGTTTTAAGATAAAGCCTATTTCCAGGGAATATTTTCTTTCCTGTGTTGTTTTACACTAATTAAGAAAAAAAAAAAAAAAGAATAACCCTGTGTAGAAAAAAAGATGAAAAGGTTTTACCTTTAACAAATTCACAAATATTTTCCAAAGTGCATTTTATAAAGCTGTGCCCTTTAATGCTTCTTTAAAAGTATCAATATTTAAAATAAAATCTTAGACAATTAAGTTATTTCAAAATAACTTAATTGGTATTTGCATTCAGGGAATGGTTGAGCTTCCAAATATAAAAAATTGACCCTTACCTATGTCAATGTTAAAACAAATATTTTGGAAAGAAAGTTGATTGACCTATACCTTGTCCAGTGCTTCAATATGTGCACCATGGGAAAGCAGTTTTTCTGCCAGTGAGGTGCTCTCACTATACACAGCATAATGGAGAGCAGTGTTGCCGTAGATATCCTTAAGGTTTGGATGGGCACCATGTTCCAGCAGAATAACGGCACAAGCCTCTTCCTGGCAATGGACAGCCTGTCCGTGTTAGACCAAGAAACAGATTGTAAATTCCAAGAATTCAAAATACACATTCCACAGGTTTCACCAACTAGTTACATGTAAATGAGATCAATTTATTTTAATTCTATATATGTAAATCAAATCCATGTCATGCTGAAAGAGTTGGCTCTAATATACCTGTATCAAAGGTGTTCTGTTTTCTTTGTCACAGATATCAATCTGGCATTTTCTGCTAACCAGGAGAGTGACCACTTGCACACGGCCACTGGCACAGGCCAAGTGTAGAGCAGTTCTATGAGAGTAAGGGGATTTTTTAAGAAACTGTAGTACAATATCTCAAAACATACAATCATTCATGTAATTGTAAAAATTGAATAGCATGTTTTTCCTCTGCCTTCAAAACAAATAATTTTTTTGAAGAAAGTACAACACTTACTAGCTCTTATTGCTCACTGCCTTAATGAAAACAGCAGCCTATTTGAGTAGAAAGAGCTCAGTCTTTGGATTCGGTTCAACTAGGGCTTCAGTCCTACTTTAAGCCTTTACACTTACCAACTATTGCTTAGCCTTTCTGTGCCTCAACTTCCTCATTAATAAAGATGACAATAGTAGCTATCTCATAGAACACCATCGTGATGCTTAAATGAGAAGCTATGTAAAGTATGTAGAACAGTTCCTACGACAACTCGATAATTGTAAGATTTTTGTTTTTTGAGACAAAGTCTCACTCTTTTGCCCAGGCTGGAGTGCAATGGTGTAACTATACCTGGAACTCCTAGGTCAAATGATCCTCCATCCCCAGCCTCCTGAGTAGCTGGGACTACAGATGAGCACCAGCATGCCCAGCTATTTATTTAAAAACTTTTGTAGAGTAAGAATCTCACTTTGTTGCCCAGGCTGGTCTCAAACTCCTGGCATCAAGCAATCCTCTCACCTCAGCCTCCCAAAGTTCTGGGATTACAGGTGTGAGCCACTGCACCCAGCCAGATATTATAATTATTACTATTACTACTACTTAACAAAACCATTTTAATTAGGTAGAATGATACAATTATACCTACTTTGCAGGATGACTTAACAAGTAGGTCACATTTTAACACCTCTGACATTGGAATGCCACTTATAATTCATGATTTGTTATTAAGTATAATTGGTAGCATTTTAAAAATTATCTTATTGATATATAAAATAGCGGGGCATCACGCAATCCATGAGACCTTACATTAAGTAGAATATGGTATACTCAGCAGCTCTAGGGCAGTTCTAGGCATGTAACTGAAACTTAAATACATTTTAGTTCTTAAAGGTACTATGGGGAAAGAGCACTGAAATAATAATAATGCATTTTCTAAACAAATTAATTCTTTGATTTTCAAACAACTTGAAGCCAAAGGAAACTCATGATTCAAATGAATACATATGGCTCATTGTATTCTATATTTATACTTAGAGAATATATGCAAATAAGACTTTCCAATGATTAATATTAGTATTTAAGACTGATAAACTTTCGAAAGAGCAGTTAAAGGTTATCTTCTACTATTTTCTAACTTCAGAAATGCTTTTGTTTGAAAGGTGGGAGATAAAGTTTCAAGGAGATTAAGTCCCAATATTCCTATTTTAAATCTCTCAGCTTGTGCAGGCGGGGCAGGTAAACATGAAGTGTTTAAGGATGGACGGGTCCTGAGAGATGGTAGAATATGTCTGCTACATAGCAGGTACTCAGGTTATGCTTGATCCATAAATGGAATGAAAGAATGGATAAATACAGTTGGGGAGTTCAATATTTTTAAATAAACTCCTATAAAGCAATATTTTTGCAATAGTAATTATTTATATGTGTTATTTTATTTTTAAAGAATAAATTAAAATGAAATGATTAATCTATCTTTGTTTGCATAAATGGATTGAGTATATAAGAAAAACATAGGTACATAATAAAATATATAGATAATAAAATCTAGAAACATATAAAAACCTTCCCTTTTTACTTCTGAAGAGGCTAAAAGCTCAAAGAAGATAACAACACACACAATAATGATAAAAAATAGAAAGAGAAATTATTTTCATCAGCACAAGATTCATATTCCTCTCTTCCCAAGGATTATTCCATTAATAAACTTTTACTAGAAGTTTTGTACTCACTGCAGCAGTCACAGATAAGAAAAAGGAAAAAAACTTTACTTAAAATACAAATGCTCAGAAATTACAAATTTTATATTTTGTACATATTTTTGCTAAAACAAGACCATAGTATGTTTGTGTATGTATAATTTAACTAATTTTTTTCCTTGCTAGCTATAACAAAATAAATCTTTGCACATCAACGTACTTCTGTATCTATTGCCACCTTCAGTGGTCACATATTATTCCATCCTATGGATGCAACTGAAATTTATTTATAGGATCCACTCTATGGGTTCTTTTTAAAGTAAGTACTGTGAAAAATAAAGTGCATGTATCTTTATTTCCTAAGGGTATTTTAGTATAATGGAATTGGTGGGTAAAGGGCATACACATTCTTTAAATGTAGTACTTACCATTTTCAAATGAGTACTTTGAAAAGTAATCAGCAACTTAAACTGTAAGCAGCAGTATAAAACATCCTCACAAATATTGTGGATAGAAAACTGTTTCATTCTTCTTTTAAATTCTTATACCAGAAATGCGAAGGATTTTTTCCTATGTATATAAGTAACTTGCAGATCTGGAAAAAGGTACTTTGCCCACTTTTAGAGTGTTTGATGATTTGATTTGAAAATTCCCTGTCAAATGAAGATGTACTTTTCATCTAATGTGTATATATAACTGATATATATAACATATTACATCTGTTATATATGCATACATATCAGTAATATATATATCTTATGATATATAATAAACAACACAGGCCAGGCGCGGTGGCTCACACCTGTAATCCCAGCGCTTTGGGAGGCGGAGGCGGGCAGATGACTTGAGGTCAGGAGTTCGAGACCAGCCTGGCCAACGTGGTGAAACTAAATATACAAAAATTAGCCAGGCATGCTGGCACCTGCCTGCAATCCCAGCTACTTGGGGGGGCTGAGGTAGGACAATTGCTTGAACCCGGCAGGCAGAGGTTGCAGTGAGCCAAGATTGTGCCATTGGACACCAGCCTGGGCAAAGAAGCGAGACTCGACTCAAAAAAAAAAAAAAGAATATAATGAATTCCCTATAAAATGAAAACATACTTTTCATCTGGAAAAATATATATATATAATATAGTAAATATTTTTCAAGTAAGCTCTCTTATTTGAGAACTTTTCGCCCACTGAAATAACTCACGGTATTTTTGATAGGGGAACGACTTTTCTCATTAGGCACCTCCTATAATGTATATAAGCCATGTTTTAAACGTGTACGTTAAAAATAACAACGCTGTATATGCTTAACTTTGTGAGTTAAATCACTCAAATTCTCCAACTGCTCAAGCCAGGGAATTATGAGGGATGGAAAACAGCTGACAGTCCGTTTGGCTCCGCCGCTCCGAGGGTGCCCGGCGCCCTGCAAGGCCCCGTCCCAGGGTCTGCCGGGAAGCCGGGCCTGGGGGCCCCCTCCCACCCTGGGCTGAGACCCCCTCCCACCCCAGGCTGATCCCCCCGCTACCTGTGCTGCTTGTCCAGGGCGTCCAGGTCTCCGCTCCTGCGCGCCAGGCAGCGCTCCACCTCCGCGGCGTCGCCTTTGACAGCTGCCCTGTGGATCTTCTGCAGTTCGGAGTCCCGGATTCGGTATCCGGAACCCGTGTAGACGTGGTCTATGGAGCCTTGGGCCGTCTGGCCCCTGCGGCTCCCGAAGCCGAATAACTTCATAGTGGTGAGTTCTTCTCAGACCCCCAACCACCGGCTCCTGAGCGGGAGCAGCTCCCTGTCACCTTTTCACCACCCCCCTCTCCGACCCCGGCCGACCCAGCCCCAAATCCCCTATCCAACCCCAAAGCCCCGATCCAACCCCAAATCCGCTATTTCAAATCTATGATCTACTCCACAATCCGCGATCCAGCCCGGTCCACCACAGCCTTCAGCAGCGACACTCGCAGCCTCCGACCTCTCAGACCGAGTGAGCCTCGCGAAGCCGTTGGGCGCGCGCCTGCACGGCGGTTGCTGCCGGGCTCCCGGAAGACGCTCCCTGGCGGCGCGCGCCTGCAGGTGGGGCTGCAGCTCTGGGCGGGCGCCGATGGGCTCGCCGGATCTCCTGGGATCGCCCGGGCGGCCCCAGGATCGCAGGCGCGCAGCCAGCCCGGCCTGAGAAGGAGGGCCTGTCTGGCCTTGCAGCCCGCCCCGCTCCTCCTCGGAAGGGAGATAGGGTGCCGGCAAGGGCACTCCGCGGCCACCTGAGTGGCTTCGCGGATTGTCTGGCTGAACGCTGAGGCTCTGGCCCTGGAGTCTGTGTGGCTAGTGTCAGGTAGCTGGAGAGGCATGGAGGCAGTCAGGGGCTGCTCCTTCCCCCACCCACCCTCACTGCTGCCAGTGCCACACGCGCGGTTTGCAGCTGCAGATCTGGCACTGGCGCAGGATGGCGGAGCTTACCTTGGATGGCCTCAGGGCCGCAGAGCGCACAGCCCACCTGGCCTCAAGGTCCGCTCCTCTTGGACATCTTTCTGGATCCTGGGCCCTGGCGCTGGGCACTCTGTATCCACACGGATGAAACAGCGGCTGCTGACGGGGCCGGTTGCCTGATTTTGCCGCCTGGGGGTCTGGCCTCAGGATCCACGCTACTGGGGGGCGGGCCTGGTCTGGAGTGTCCAGTCACTTGCTGCCGGTGCACCACGTCTAGACTGAAGCTGCGGCTCCGATGCCGGCGTGAGCTGGCGGTCCTGGTACCTGATGTCCTCAGGGTCATGTGCATCGCCCGCCCACTTGAGGGGTTGCTCTGACTTGGCCTCCTCCAAGAACGCAGGGGCTGCCGGGGCTGGCTCTTCGTGGTAACCAGGATGGTACTGAGCAGCAGGTTTTCACCCTGGTGCCGCTGCTGTGCGGACTGCCTGACTTGGGCGCCCAGGCACCGGCCCCAGGGTCCGCGTGGCAGGTGTGCAGGTAGGGTGAGTGGCGCGGAGGGTCGGGCGTTGCTCCGTCATCTCTGCCCGTGTGCAACTTGCAGTTTTGCAGTTTTCTGCAGCAGCTGAGGCGCTGGCGCGGGAAGGCGGAGCTCCCCTGGATGGCGTCAGGTTTGCGGGAACAGAGCACAGCCCACCAAGCCTGAAGGTCCGCTCAGGGGCCATAGTGGTTGAGTTCTCCGTGGAAACTGGGATGGGGTGAACAGCCAGTTCCCGTCCTTTGGCCGCCTGGCCAAGTGCCAGACTTAACCGCTGCCGCCCAGGCATCTGTCTCTAGCGTTGCTGCTACTTGGGTAGAAGTGGGGGTCGGGGTGGGGCGTGGAGCGTCACCGGTTGCCAGGCCAGCACTGTCTTTGCAACATATTCAGATGGCGGCGGGCAGCTCGGGCGCCAGCATGGACTGGCGGGGCTCCCCTGGACGGCCCTCAGCATTGTCCCAGGACTTCCTCGGCCTGTGCCAGGTGGGCAAGGTACGGGGGGAGCTTCCAAGGCTTCTATCCCAACTCTACCTATTTCTACCTATTTTCTCTTGAGTTATTTTGCCTTTATCTCAGTTTTATTTGCAAAAACAGTATACGCAAAATACATCAAGTGAATGCACATCAGGCATATATAAGATCTGGCAGAAACATGTTTTCTCCTGCCCATTTCCAGTCACTATTTGAACACAGAGGCTTCCAAGGTTTTGATTCTTTCCACAAAAGGTTAGTTTTGTCTGTTTTCACCATCTATGTAAGTGAAACTATAAATTATACAATTTATATGTTCACTCACTAAACATGCTTGTGACACATCATTTTGCTCCTATGATTATTCATTAATTTTATTTTGTAATACTCAATTTTATGACTATACCACAGGTTTGAGGCCCTTGCTTGTTTTATTTTTAGTCCATTCCACTATTGATAGACACAAAAGCAGTTTCTGATTTGAGGCTATCATGAATAAACCTGCTACGAACAAATCAGATATACATGTTTTTCTGTAATAATATTTTCACTTTTCTGGAGTTTAAGTACATAAGAGTGGATTTTCTGGGTTATAAAATAAGTATATATTTGGCATTGTATGAAATGGGGAGACATTTTCCTAAGTGGTTGTGTCATCTTAAACTACAATGAAAATGTTTGAGAGAATCAGTTCCACTTTCTAACCAATACTTGATGCTGTCAGTTGTTTTAGTGTTATCCATTCTTATGGGATAGAAATGCTGAGTAGGTGTCTGCCTTCCCCCACAACACAGAAAATTGAGGGCCTAGAGGACAGTTTTATTTTCATATTTGACATCTTCTATTATTTTTTATAGAAGGGTGATGTGGGTAGTAAAATTTTCTTTCAATTTTCTAGGTTGTCTCTGAATCTTACTGGGGTTGCTTGTCCTAAACCACATTCAGAAATTTTCACGACCGACTTCTTTTTATCTTTGTCATACCGGGCCAATGAGGGACAGCATTCCCGAGACTTTTTAAGTACTTTGTGTGTGTGTGGTGGTCTAATAATCGTAGCCTTAAAACTTTCTGGCTGGGCATGGTGGCTCATGGCTGTAATCCCAGCACTTCGAGAGGCTGAGGCAGGCGGATCACCTGAGGTCAGGAGTTCGAGACCAGCCTGACCAACGTGGAGAAACCCCAACTCTACTAAAAATAAAAAATTAGCTGGGCGTGGTGGCACATGCCTGTAATCCCAGCTACTTGGGAGGCAGGAGCTACTTGGGCTGAGGCAGGAGAATCGCTTGAACCCACGAAGCGGAGGTTGCAGTTAGCTGAGATCACACCATTGCACTCCAGCCTGGGCAACAAGAGTGAAATTCTGTCTCAAAAAAAAAAAAAAAAAAAAAGAATCTCAGACTTCTGGGAGACACTGAATTTATGAATGTTTACAGCATGTCACAATAACTTTTTTTTTTCTTTTTGAGACCAAGTCTCACTCTGCTGCCCAAGCTGGAGTGCAGTGGCCCATCTCAGCTCACTGCAACCTCTGCCTCCCGGATTCAAGCAATTCTCCTGTCTTGGCCTCCCCAGTAGCTGGGATTACAGGTGCTGAAACCATACCTGGCTAATTTTTGTATTTTTCGTAGAGACGGGGTTTCACATATTGGCCAGGCTGGTCTCGAACTCCTCACCTCAGATGATCCACCTGCCTCAGCCAATGGGTGGATTGTTAACTCAAAGTACGCACCATTGAATACTGAGGAAAAGGTATAGCCATCATCACCAGCAGCTGAGATGCCAGTTGAGATACCAGAAATGCCCCAGCACGTAACTCCTCTTTTAATTCACACACACACACACACACACACACGCACACACACGCACACACACTCATGGTAACCACTTCAGGATGGACACAGAAACAGCCATATTCTTTTTTGGGAGCACACTCCCCTATGACACTTAGATCCTAATGCTGACTCCAATTCCCTCCCGGGACCTCCCCTCTCCTTGTAGCATGCTGGGCTTTCCCTTAGAAAACCCCATGTCGTTTCCTGCAATGGAACATCCATCAGCTTCACCCACAGTGTCTGCATGTCTCTGTCCACAGCAAATGTTTTTATTACTTTAAAATATAGATTTTTACCTTAACTAGCCAAAGACTTAGAACCCTTTTTCCAAGCTCTTTTAGATGAAGTAATAAATGCAAATATTAGAGATGTGTATATGTGTATAAATATATGGGGAAAAGATGTTGCCTAGTTGTACAAATTAGCTTTAACAAAACTCCTGATTTAAATTATTTGTGAGAAGGGCGATTCTAACTCAACACACCAACAAAATAAAAGCCTTATCCCTCTGCTCCACCAAAATATCCCATTCAGAGCCTGCGTGTGTGTGTACACACACTTGTGCACTCATCCCCACCTGACCGTATCAAATTATTATTTAAACTAGATATTTTTACTTTGTTGCATAGTAGTAATGGTTTCTGGAATGAAAAAAAAGGCAGGAGAATAAAACTGTTTAAATGTATCTCCGGGTGGACGCTGTGGCCACTGCACCAACCCCGCCGGTGGCGCTGAGTACCTGCGTCTCAGGAAGAGGTTCTCGCCGGGCCTCCGCCTAAGGCCGCACCCCTGGGGCTTGTCCGGAGTCCACGTGAACGCGGAGCGCAGCATTCACCATCCCCTCCCTGAAACAGCGGTACCCGAGGCACTCCACAGGCAGGGCCGAGCTGGGCGAGGGGGATCTCAGCCTCTGCACGGGCCGCTCTGAGCGGCGGGGACGCAGGAAGAGGTCGCCGGCTCCACCCGCCCCTACCCCAGACGCGGGACCTGCGGCCAGCGAGGACCTGGAGCCCCCGCCCCACGGCTGCCAGGAGGCGGACAGGAGCAGTTCCTGGGGGGCTACCGCCCCGAGACCGTTCTGCCAGAACTTGAGCGACTTGGCAAGGGGCAGCGCCCCGCCCCTGAAGAGGAGCCTGTGTCCTAAAGGCAGCAGCCTGGGAGCTCCTCCGAGGAGGACACGGCAGAGGCGAGTGACTCTGGCGGCGCAGCGCTGGCTTTCCCGTCCGCGGAGGAGGAGAGCTGCGGGGCTGGGTGAGCTGGACCCAGCAGCACGGCTGACTGCTCTCAGCCTCCGATGGGGAGTGGACAGCTTAGGGGGTTGCCCCCGTGCCAGCCGGCCTGTTGGCCACGCTGGGCTTCATCACCTCCTCACTTGCCTGCACAGCGCCTAGCACTGCAGGCTGGAGCTTCTGGCCATGCTGGTCAACTTCCCCAAGGAGCCTCCGCTGCCTGGGAACAGCAAGGCCAGGACGAGCAGGGCTACACCGCCCTGCACTTGGCAGCCATGTACCTTGGAGATGGTGAAGCTGCTAGTGGGGACCTAGGACGCCAATGTGGACATCAGGGACTACATTGGGAAAAGGGCCTCCCAGTATGTGAGTCAGAGCATCACAGAGATCGAGACCCTGGTGGGAGTCCTGGACGAGGACGACGGGGAGAACACCGCCAGCAGCGAGGGTGGGTACTGGAAGATTTAAAAGGTGCCCCCTCCATCTCGTCACCTACAAACTCCCACACGTCCTGGAAGATGGGGGTCCCTCTTCACCATCACCACTTGGCTGAAGGTGGTCCAGACGCGAAGCCAAGGATTCCAGGGCGCACAGCCTCGGGCAGGACTAATGGACTTAAAAAACACAGGCTCAACAAAATCCACTTCACAACCCAGGTGGTTCACATCACACCCTCTTTCAGGGACCCAGAGCAGCCACTGGAAGAGGAGGAGTAGGAACGCTCTCTTAAAGGCTACTTATTCTATTCCTTCAAATTAAGACCAAAGCCCAATGTATTTAGGTAAAAATAATTTCTTTTAGAAAATGCTAAGGTTTGTCTTCTGAAATTTAATAACAAAAAAAGAACACTAGATGTCAGTAAGGAAGTGAGACCAGAAAAGACAAACTAAATTATCCTTACTAGGTTGGAATGAATGGGGTGGAGTTCCCATCAGGCTAGCATTCTGGGCAAAGTGTTTTTTTCTGGGGGGGAGGGGGAATGGAGTCTCGCTCTGTCACCCAGGCTGGAGTGCAGTGGCGCCATCTCCACTCACTGCAAGCTCTGCCCCTCGGGTTCATGCCATTCTCATGCCCCAGCCTCCGAGTAGCTGGTACTATAGGCGCCCGCCATCACGCCGAGCTCTTTTGGTATTTTTAGTAGAGACGGGGTTTCACCGTGTTCACCAGGATGGTCTCGATTCCTGACCTCGTGATCCGCCCATCTCGGCCTCCCAAAGTGCTGGGATTACAGGCGTGAGCCACCGCGCCCGGCCGGATTTCTTTTTAAGAGATTCATCATACCTGTGCCCCATTTCCCTCCTCCACCTGTCTGACCTGGCGTCCCTATTTCGGGAGACCAGAAGTGGGGGGAAGAGAAGGGATGACTGTTTCTTTGCTTTCACCATTCCTGGATGCCATGCAAAGGAAGGAATATTGCACTTTTATGTATCTGTTTTATTAAGTGGTTACTCTTCCAAGGACAAAAACAAAATGCAAATTGTTATGAAACTGGTAGTATTTGTAAGTGCAAGTACTACTGGTAGTATTTGTAAGTGCAAGTACTACATGCTGCCTTGTTCTTTTACCAATTGCATTTGCATTTTAAGGTACTACTGGTACAGCCATGGTTGAGAACAGTTTGGAGTTTCCTCTAAACACTGAAAATAGAGGTATCACATGATCTAGCAATCCCACTGTTGGGTATATACCCCAAAAATAGGAAATGAGTATATCGAAGAAATTATCTGCACTCCCATGTTGGTTGCACCACTGTTAACAATAGCTAAGATTTGGAAGCAACCTAAGTGTCCATCAATAACTTAATGTATTAAAGAAAATCTGGTAGATACACACAGTGGAGTATTATTCGGCCCTAAAAAAGAATGAGATTCAGTCATTTGCAACAACATGGAAGGAACTGGAGATAATTATGTTAAGGGAAATAAGCCAAGCACGGAAAGGCAGACATTGCATGTTCTCACTTGTTTGTGGGATCTAAAAATCAAAACAATTGAACTCATGGACATAGTAAGTACTAGGGAGCTGGGGGGGGGGGGGGGGAAGGCAGGGGATGGGTAACGGGTACAAAAATAGGCAGAAGGAATGAATAAGACATACTATTTGATAACACAACAGGGGGACTCTAGTCAATAATTGTTCATTTAAAAATAACTAAAAGAATGTAATTGGATTGTAACACAAAGGATATGTGCTTGAAGGGATGGATACCCCACTCTCCATGATGTGATTAGTTCACACTGCATGCCTGTATCAAAACATCTCATGCACCCCATAAATATATATGCCTATTATATACTCACAAAAATGTTTGAAAATAAAAATAAAGGAACTACTGAAGGTTAGGTCAGAGTCGAAATGCAAAAATACTAATCAGAGAATAATGTGAATACAACAGGAATCCTGTTGCTGTTCTACATGTATTGTAAGCAGCAGTTCAATTGTTTTGTCAAAGCAATTTCAATTTTAATCACTGAGCTAAAGAAATGGGCAACACTGACTTCCGTAATATAGGTTCCACCTAACCATCTCTAACACCGCTGTCAAGGAGAACCAGTGTTAGGGTACATTATTAACAGCCACACAAATTTTTAAAAGAAAAGAACACTCTTAGCAGCCTATGGTACTTTTAAATGAAATATTGCCTCTCATTCTAATTCTCACTTGTGTTGCCATTCTAAAAGTTTGAATTTGCTGAGGGTTTTATTCTGGGTATTATATAACCATTGGTTCTACTTGGCATAACCCTACTAAATGGTGCTTAGAGCTGAATTACCTACAGAAACTTTCTGGTTTACTTAGCATAAATATTAGCGAGCCCATACTTCTGTGATATAATTATTAAACCAACTTAATGATTCTCACATAAGGTGTGAATTTTACTAATGCGTTCATAATCTATGCTTTGTAGCAACATTTTTCAAATGTTTAAAATGCTAAATCTTCTCAATTTTCCAATCTTTTCTTGAATCTATTAGATACCTATAGTTACTGAAAAGCTGGGTAACAAATACACCTAGTTAGAAATGGCACTGCTTTATAAAAG
Organism: Gorilla gorilla gorilla; assembly: GCF_029281585.2. Classification (NCBI taxonomy): domain Eukaryota; kingdom Metazoa; phylum Chordata; class Mammalia; order Primates; family Hominidae; genus Gorilla; species Gorilla gorilla. The sequence continues at coordinate 31,651,765 of NC_073236.2, read as the reverse complement.
GCACTAAAGACGAGACTATTTCTATACTTAAATGCTGCTGGCAAGTGAATTCCTTTGTATATAAATGAAAGATACCATTCATTAAGATGAAAGACTTGTTTTAAGTGTGGTTCTTACATTTCATTCATGATAGAGTAAATGGCTTTATAATTACTTTAAAATTTAACTCACTAGTGTATTAAATCTGTTCATTGCAAGATTAGAATCAACTGTGAGGGGAACTAATTTAAACAAGCCCTTCCTTAGTCTTTTGAGTCTCATATTTGCTGAAAGTACCTACAGCTTGCAGGACAAGGGAGTTCACGGACCACAGGATGAGTGAACCCATGCACAAATTGCAAACTGCCCAGAGCTACAACATTTAGGATTTTCAGACCTTTAGTTTTCCAAGTCATAGAAATTTGTTACGAGTTCATCACATCTTTATCTGAATGGCAACTGAATTTCTTTAAAGATAGGTTAAAAAAAGGCATAAAACTATGAAGTATTATCCATTTGTGTGCCTCTATTTTTGCTTTAGAATTATGGAAGTGGACCCTGCGCATTTGGGAAACACTGTTATGCATACACATGGGTGAAAAAAAATCTAATATTGTGTAAATTAAAATACTTTTTTTGAAGTTGAAAAGCATCCATTTGTTCTAAGTCTATATATATTATGTGTATCTAGTACAGAATAAGCTGTAACTTCTCATTGAGGAATCTTAGGTTTTACAGATATGTAAAGCTAAAACAACTCTAAAGAGTAGACACTTCAGAACAGGAAGGTTCTGGTCAATGTTGAGAGCAGACACTTTCACTGAAGGTTCTGGTGAAATGTGGGTAACTAATTGCTCGAAATCTGTAATTTGCTATATAGTTAACTATTAAGTTAAAATGTCATTTACCATGCTTTTTACACTAAAAGCCTTAACTTTTCTGATAAAATAATATTTTAAATGTTCAATTATTACTTCTGAGGAAAGCTACCTCTAGCATTCTGTCATGACGTGCTTGAGTGAAGTGGAGCATTTTCAGCTACTTACTTCTACATTCTTCCAGTTTTTCAGTTTCTGATTTAGCTTATAAAAGGCAAATGATCAATTTAATTTGATACTCAGAGTTGTGTTTACCTTTAATGGACAAATATATGTCAGATACTTTGGTGTTTATTGATATGACACTGTGTGGTTAAACAACGCAAGTATGTCCATGTGTTTCTTACAGGGTACACTTGAAACTAGTAGTGTTTATGCAGCTCACTTATGTAACTTGAAAATCTGGTACTATTGCATTCAGGACTGAAATCTTGGAGTTTAGGTGTCTTGTCTCTCATTTTGAAAGTAAGTGAAAGTTGAGAATGTAAAATCTATAAAGTTCATTTTTTAACTAGGAAAAAAACACAAATTAATGACAGACACCAAATTACAAATCCAAAAAGCTCAGAGAACACCAAGCAGGATGAATATTTTAAAAATATAACTAGGAATATCATATTCAAACTGTAGAAAACCTATAACAAAGATAAAATATTAAAATAAGGCAGAGGAAGAAACACATTGTCTACAGAGAAACAGACGTAAGAATTACATTGGACTTCTGTTTAGAATCCATGCAAGTAAGAAGTGTTGAAAAAAATTAGAATACAGTGGGTATTTATTATCCAAGTATTCATTATCTAAAACTGCAAAGCAAAAATAATTGTAACAAGAACATATTCACTAGCAATCTGAGCACTCATGATATTAGTGACTGTTCTGGAGAGAATTATGTCCCCCCAGAATTCCTAACTTGAAGCCCTATATCCCAGCGTGACTGTATTTGGAGAAGGAGCTTTTAAGAAGGTAAAGGTTAAATAGGGGCAAAAGGGTAAGGCCCTAATCTGTTAGGACTGGGGTCGTCATCCAAAAAGGAAGAGACGCCAGAGATATCTCTCTCTCTCTCTCTGCCTCCCTCCTCCTCTCTCCCTCTCCCCACATGCATTTGTTAAATTGAGGTTTTTTGTTAGAACATATATAGTGGCATTTTAATAAAGTGTTACTCTACTTAAAACACACACACACATATACATACAATTTTGATAAATTCTTTTTTGAGAATAAGGCCGGGCATGGTGGCTCACACCTGTAATCCCAGCGCTTTGGAAGGCTGAGGTGGGTGGATCATCTGAGGTCAGGAGTTCAAGACCAGCCTGGCCAACATGGTGAAACCCCATCTCTACTAAAAATACAAAAAATTAGCTGGGCGTGGTGGCGGGCACCTGTAATCCCAGCTACTCAGGATGCTGAAGCAGGAGAATCCCTTCAACCGAAGAGGCAGAGGTTGTGGTGAGCCAAGATTGTACCATTGCACTCCAGCCTGGGCAACAAGAGCAAAACTCCATCTCAAGAAAAATAAAACAAAATAAAAATTGAAAAACACAAAACTGGGATGTGTCCCTGTCTTTTAGGAAGATATAACTTTACCATTACTAAAATTGAGCCTCAGAAACATTAAGCATGCTACACAAACTTAGCTGGAAATGAATACTGAAACGGAACTTTGAATCCAAGATGATTTATTTTGAATCCCATGCTAATGCCGTTAAGTCCTATAGACCCTTCTCAGGTGCAGCCAGAGACACACTAGCCCACTGATGGACGGACAGACGTGGACAGGGTCCATCTCACTAAAACACCCACCACTGCCACAGCTGCCTACAACAGACACATCAGATGAGACTCCAGGCAAGTACACAATTTTCACTGAGGACTTATTGGTTTTAATAATAGGTCCTGGTGTAGAGAAGTCCCTCAACCTACTGTGCAACATGTTTTGAGAAGCGGGTAAGCTATATGTTTTGTGGTTTTGTTTCATAAATGCATCTACAAGAAGACCAATATTGACTGAATGAAGCTTTTGTTTAAAGGGCTAAAATATGCTTTGTGGTTTTATATGTGGAAACTACTTTAAACCTAATGACTATTAATTGTATCATAGCTTGTGATGTAGTCTGCTCATGGCTTTTAAGGTAAATTGTGCCATGATCCACTGCCATTCTAATTGCTTTAATTAACAAGTCATTACCACACTACTGTTACATCTTAATTATGCATACAGACAGGTAGACTTATTTTACATATGTGAATAGTTGTCAAAGCAAATGCAAATTGTATTCTGCAAGTAAAGTCTCTCTGAAATTTCTAGGGATGTTCTTTAAGTAAAATTAATATTCAAACTGAAGATTTTAGTTAAAAGAACTGAGTGCATATTAAAGTCTTGTTGTGATTTAAACATAGTCAAGAGTACAACTGTGATATTTCATGGAAGTTATGCAATAAAATGTCTCTAACCTGCAAACAAATCTATCAAGCAGACGGCACAGTACTGAATTTGAAACCAGAAATACTGGGTTTTTATATAAATGCTTCATAGATTTGTTTTATGATGAAGGGTACATAACTCTCCTAAACCTCACACCACCTCTTAAATAGGGACAGTAAGTCCACATCAACGCGCCTGCCTTAGCTATTATTAAACTCTTACAGTATGATGTAAAGTGAAAGTACAATGTAACATCATTCCTAGGCCAACTTTGACCAGTTTTATACAGAAACGTGCCAACTTTTCTGTTTGCAAGGATAATATCAGAGCAAACACCAAAAGGTTGTATCTTTGATGCATTTTTTTCTAAATCATACACATAATAAACCAAAGACAAATGATGAATATTATTTCAGAAAATATAAAGTCTTCCCCTTTCTTCTTTTGCCAAGGAAGTCCAATATTTTCACCATTTTTATGCACACAATCAACTTTATTTAACCTGGAAGTTAATGTCTCATTGTTTTCATTGTTCTAAATAAACACCTTTTCCCTTGAGTATTGTTCTAAAAAGTTTGAAGTTGTGTGAAAAATTTTGTTCTGATTTTTCACGGTTGTGTTGATGATATGTGAAAAGGAATACAGACGGTATTTAATTATGAACAAGAAAAGGTGTTAAATATCATTAGTCATTAGAAATTTGCAAATTAAGACCACAATGACTAACACATATATATCAGAATAGCTAAAATAAAAATAAAACATCAAACGCTGAGGAGCATGAGTAAAAACTGGAGCTTTCACACATTACTGGTGGGCATGTAAAATCGTACAGCTATGCCAAAAAGGAGTATAGTAGTTTCTTAAGAAATTAAAGGAACCCAAGTCCCCAGGCCTGCAGTCTTGGCCAAGGTCACAGGCCCTGGATCAATCAGGATGGGGTTCAAGGGCCTTCCTGGGGCCATCCAGTGTCCAAGGTGCCCTTTGGTGGCCTCATCTGCCCCTCAGCCCCTGAGCACGCCCCTCTGTCCCTCCAATCCTCCCTGTCACAGGGACATCTGTCACAGAGCCATGCCCCACCTCCTGCTTTCTGGAGATGCCAACTGCCCTCCCCATCTCTGGGTCCTGACCAAGGTGCTCTAATGGACACCCCCTGACCCAGGTCTCAGGGAGCTGCCAGCAAGCTGGGTCCCTGAAGCTGAGATCCAGCAAGACACATGTGGCCCGAGGGTCCCACTCTCTGGCTGGCAGAACCCAGAGGTGGGAGCACATTGGAGTGTCCTTCAGGGTGTCTTCACCCCATGAGAGGGCTGGGGGCTTTGGGAGTTTGCAGCTGGCAGGAGTGAGGGCCCAGTCTCCTATCTCTGATGCGTCCTTGGTCAAATCCTGTGCCTCAGCCTGCAGGGCCTATCACGGTCACCACGTGAATGTGTTCCCTTAGTCTGGGAGCCCCAAGCAGGCAGCACCCCCTGCCAACGACTTCAGGGCACCTGGAAGTGGAGGCTGAGAGGTCTCCCACTTCACAGAGCTGGGCTCTGGCCCAGAGGCCTCCTTGGCTCAGGTGGTCTCTCGGGCTCCTGGGGCCGCAGATCAGGGGACAAACACGGGCAGCTCTGCTCTGCTCTGCCTACAGAGAGGTGCCCAGTGAATGCAGGTTCCAGACAAAAGGTGGAGCCTGGCATCCTGCCCTGCGTGGGCTTCAGCCTGCTGCCATCTAGGGAAACTGAATCATGGCGAGGCTCGAGTATGTTTCTCAGACCACACCAGTCCCTGAAGGTCCCCTGACCTCCCAATCTTGACGGACAGTGAGAAGAGGTTCCCAGGCCGCCTGCCAAAGGTTCTGACTCGGCCTGGGTTAGGGTAAGTCTCCGGGCTGCTGTCCTCAAAAGCCCCATCAGGAGGCTGTGTCAGGCGAGGCGCACCGTGGTGACAGCAGCATGGACTGAGGATTCTGGCCGCAGGAGAGGTCAGGACCGGGGGAGGTCAGGTCCAGGAGGAGGGCACTGGCCGGCACATGGTGGGGCTGGAGAGACCCTGGGCGGGATGGTGGGAATGGCCCAGGAGGAGCCCCGGCTCCTGTGGCTGGAGTGAGGGTGCTGGCTGTGGTGGGAGAGGGGGTGAAGGTGGAGAGAACAGGGGCCCAGAGACCTGTGCTGTAGGAAGGGTATGGACTTCCTAGTGAGGACTTTCTGGTGGGGGGCTCTCAGAGAAGAGGAGACCAGAGGAGCTGGGGGTCCCCAGGACTGCATGCGCCAGGCAGAGGGAGGGGAGGCCGAGCCAGGAGCCGCAGGCTTCTCACTGCCAGACCAACGCCGCCCTCCGCTGGCCGCGTGGGGAATCGCGCCTAGGCTGGGGCTCCCCTGGCCCCAGGTTAGGGGGACTCCGATGTGTCCTAGGGCGCTTCCTGCCCATCCAGCCTCCGCCAGGCAGCCTGGCCCTGAGTGGCTTTGAGGACAGCCTCCGCAGCACAGGACCTGCCTCCACCCTATGGGGCAGATTTGGGCGTCTGACTCTGGACACTTACCCAGAGGCTGAATTCAACTCCCCAGCGAAGAGCACAGACTCCCTCCCCGCTGTGCCCAGCCTGAGGGGACCCTGGCTGGGACTTGGGAGAAGGCCAGAGGCCAGGGCCTGGCTCTCAGGCACTAGGTGCAGGAGAAAATGTAGCAGAGTCCCTGCAGGAACTGCCTCAGACTGCCCCCGAGGGACCTGGCCTGGAACCCTCCCTGTGCTACCAGGCTGCTGTTGGGGCCAGGAGGGCAGGGAGAGCAGCCACCTGTACGGCATCAAGTAACACTATCAGTCAGCACACCCAACACCCATACGACAGCCACAGCCCTCTGCCCTGAGGCGGCTGCAAGTGAGCAGAGTCTCCTGTCTTGTTCACCCTGAGCGCGGAGCTCCGCACAGGACAGGATCAGAGCGCAAACCAGGAACAAATGGATGAACCAAGGAAGGGGCCAGGGCAGTAGGTCCCCACCCACACTCTGAACCCTAAGGGTGGGACACAGAGGCTAGAGACGGGCTGGCCCCAGAATCCTCTAAGTGACAGGAACCCTTGGCCACTGTTGATTGCCCCGAGGCGGGGACAGGGATGTTGGGGCTGGGGCTGCCTGGCCCTTTAAGAGGGCAGTTCTGCCCGCCGCCCTGAATGCCCCTCCCCTAGCTACTGGAGAAGAGATCCCGTTTCTTGGCAACAGGAAGCTCTTGGTTTACAGTGTCACCCAAGCGACTGGGAGCCGTGACCTGCTCTGGGACTGAGCCGTTGGAGCTGCCCCGCTGACCGCACTAGGCTGACCGCAACCGGCTGACCACACACACTCCTCACTCCCCTGGCCCTGGTGGGCGGCAGGCACCATGGCGCAGACAGTGCCGCCCTGCGAGCTGCCCTGCAAAGACTACGACGTGGCCCGCAACACGGGCGCCTACACGTCCTCCGGCCTGGCCACCGCCGGCTTCCGCACCTCCAAGTACCTGCTGGAGGAGTGGTTCCAGAACTGCTATGCTCGCTACCACCAGGCCTTCGCCGACCGCGACCAGTCGGAGCGGCAGCGGCACGAGAGCCAGCAGCTGGCCGCAGAGACCCAGGCGCTGGCGCAGCGCACGCAGCAAGACTCCACGCGCACAGTGGGCGAGCGACTGCAGGACACGCACGGCTGGAAGTCGGAGCTGCAGCGCGAGGTGGAGGCGCTGGCTGCGGAGACCAACTTGCTCCTGGCCCAGAAGCAACGGCTGGAGCGCGCCCTGGACGCCACGGAGGTGCCCTTCTCCATCACCACTGACAACCTGCAGTGCCGTGAGCGCCGCGAGCACCCCAACCTCGTGCGCGACCATGTGGAAACGGAGCTGCTGAAGGTGCCAGCAGCCTTGGGTGGCCGGGATTTGTGGGCGCAGAGAGGAGGAGCCCCCAGTTCATGTGGACAAGACACGTGGCTGCTGCAAGCACGGGGGAGCCCAGCCCTCTGCATGTGAGACCCGAGTCCCGAAATCTGGCCCCTTAGTGACAGGAGGCAGCTTTGCCCCAGAAGACCCCTGACTTCCAAGCAGCTGTTTCTCCTCTCCTCCTCTAATCCCTTTGAGTCCTGGCACAGTCATCCTGACCCTGGGCTCCCTGGGCTAAGCCACAAAGCACCTCCCCAGAGACCCTCCCTCGCTGGGACAGTTGCTCCCAAGGTGGAAACCCAGGTCTGGGCCAGCACTGCAGGTGTGGACAGGTAAGGTGGGGTGGGCTGGGAGCCACTGCTCCCATTCATCCTATACAGAGCCAGGGACACAAAGATCTGCACCCACAGGTCCCCTCTCCTCCATGTCCCCTGCAACTTCCCAATCCAGCCCAGCTTGTCTGTGGGGCAGCCCCATAGGGTGAGAGAGTAACTCATTCCTGGCCCAGATGCTGGCTCTGGAGAATCCTCTGACCTCTCAGAGCCTGGGGCCTTCCTGAGAACCACTACAGGCCTGTAGACATTCGTGAAAGATGTGGGGTGGGGGCAGCTGCTCTCCTGCCATACCCGAAGCTCAGGCAAGAGCCCTTGAGTCCCTCCCTCCTCTCATGCCTTCCCTCCTCCCTTCCTCATCCTTCTGCAGGCCCTTCCCCCTGCACTCACTCAGTGCCTCAAGAACTCCTGCAACTCCCACAAACCCTCTGCCCACAACAAGGGCGCCTGCCAAGTGATGGAGACACTGACAGTGCAGGAAGAGGCAAACCCAGGGATAGAGGGGCGCAGGACCCGGGCCCTGGCACACAAGGAAGTACCCGGTGGTTGAGGCAAAGACCCCAATCACAGAGAAAAGGCTTGTTCCTACACACAGAAAATTAAACTGGCCAGGCAATAAGAAGAAACACAGGGTCCTTCTCCTGTTCTTGGTGTGAGGATGGCCTTTCCCAGCACAGAGCCCTGAGGGGCAGCCTGGGCGGGCATCTGGGCCCCCAGAGTTTGGGTCCTCAGGGGCTGTCCAGAGGCCAAGGGCAGGCCAACGTTCCCAGGTGCAGTGAGTGAGCAGCAGCAATGACTCCTGAAGCCTGGGGCGTGGGAACTGCCGCTGAGGGACCTTCCCAGCAGCCCATAGAAGGCCCTGGAGGAAAACACCCCACTTACAACGCACCAAGGAGAATGCCCAAAAGCCCAAGATAAACCCAGTGAGAGAGCAGAACTTGCACAGTCAGAGCTCAGGCCCGGCATTCAATTCCTTGTGGTTGCTCAGGTGTTGACCAAGGCATGCAGCAGCTGGGCCTCCTGGGATCCTCACCAGGGACTGGTTCTGGTGCTCAGGGCGTCTCCTCCCTCAGGAAGCCGAGCTCATCCGGAACATTCAGGAGCTGCTGAAGAGAACCATCACTCAAGCCGTGAGCCAGATCCGGTGGGTAGAGGGCTGCCCAAGGGATGATTCCTGACCCCACCCACAGCTGGTCCTAGGGCAAGGCATTGAACGACAGGACCCTGAGACTCAGAGCCAGCAGGGGCTGCCCCAGGTCACAGTGGAGCGCAGGGCTGGGTGGGGGAGGTTCCAGCCCAGCCTGAGATTGAGTGGCCAGAGCCCAGTGCCACATCTGATCTGCAGCCTCCCAGCCTGGGCCGCAGCTCCTGGTCACTGCTGAGCACAAGGGCCGCCCGGGACAGGCCCACCCAGAGTTCCCTCCTGAGGCAGGCATTGGGGCCCAGCCTGCAGCACAGAGGGTCCCCAGCAGGGCCCTACCTGGGCACACATCAAGGCCCTGCCCCACCCCGCCCCAGACTGAACCGGGAGCACAAGGAGACCTGCGAGATGGACTGGTCGGACAAGGTGGAGGCCTACAACCTCGACGAGACCTGCGGGCGCCACCACAGCCAGAGCACCGAGGTGCAGGCTCATCCGTACTCCACCACCTTCCAAGAGAGGTGGGCCCCAGCTCTGCCCCTGCACTTGCCCTGGCTGTGGTCTCGCCTCCCTCTGCCTGGGGGACCCAGCAGCGCTGCTTTCACCAGCCTGGCCCGGAGGCCCTCACCCCCGAGGGCAGTTGGGCAACTGTCTGCCCCTGGCATGAGCAAGTGACCAAGACCTCCTCAAATGTCCAGCGCGTGCACAGCCTGGCTGCCGGCAGACAGGACAGAGTAGGGTGGGGTCAGACCCAGGCGCCGGCAGGATTGCATTTCCGCCCAAGGCCAGCAGAGGGAGACTGACCACCGCCCACTTGAGGGCCGCAAACTCCTGGGTGCGAAAAGAGGACGCGGGCGCTGGGTAGTAGGGAAGGGGGCCTCCGGGGCAGCGGTGCTGGGAACGGGGTCGCAGGGGCACGAGGGGACTAAGTGCCCGGGGTGGGTAGGGTGTGGGGGGACTCAGGGAAGTTGTGGCCAGGGGGCACTCGGGGGCTGGGCTTCGTGGGGCAGCACGGGGTGCATCGGAGTCCATGCACGTCCTCCAGGAGCATGGGGCGCGGACAGGGCATGGGGGCGCGGCAGGGCCCCCAGCCTTCGGCAGAGCCTCCCCGACCCTCTCCTGGCTGTCCCCCACCCCGCAGCGCCTCCACCCCGGAGACCCGGGCCAAGTTCACGCAGGACAATCTGTGCCGCGCCCAGCGCGAGCGCCTGGCCTCGGCCAACCTGCGGGTGCTGGTGGACTGCATCCTTCGCGACACCTCCGAGGACCTGCGGCTCCAGTGCGACGCCGTGAACCTGGCCTTCGGGCGCCGCTGTGAGGAGCTGGAGGACGCGCAGTACAAGCTGCAGCACCACCTGCACAAGGTGGGGCACCCTGAACCCCGAAGACGGCCCCCTCTCATCACCTGGCCTGGACCCTCAACACCTTTCTCCTCTGTCCCATTTATCCCGAGGGACCCCAGAAGCAAGTGTCACCTCTCCGTAAACCTATGTAAAACCAGGTGACACTGGGTATGATTGGCGGGTGTTGCCACCCCCATGACTCAGCAGGAGGAGCTGTGGGGAGGATGGAGGCAGGAGGTGGTCTGGGGAGCACTGACCGCCCGGGAGGTCCCCAAAAGTCCTGGCCTGGCAGGCAGGGCTCAATCTAGGGTCTCAGCGTGGCCTTTACCACCTCTGAGTCCCCAGTCCTTGAGCAGGATTCAGGTCCTGGTGACCACCAAGGATGGGGGTTCTTGGACCAGAGCTAAAGGACAACAGGTTTCCTGACTCTCCAGAGCCCACTGGGGGCCCCGTGCACATTGTTCCCCTCATCCACGCCTCCCCAGGGCCACTGGTCAGGACTGCCCTCTGGACACAGCCCCAAGACCTGGGTAGGACCAGCCTGGTCTCGGCATTCTATATACCCGGGCATGGGGGCACAGGCCCAAGGAGCACTGTCCTGTCTGCAGACACTGAGGGAAATCACGGATCAGGAACACAACGTGGCGGCACTGAAGCAGGCCATCAAGGACAAAGAGGCACCTCTGCACGTAGCCCAGACCCGGCTGTACCTGCGCTCGCACCGGCCCAACATGGAGCTGTGCCATGACGCAGCCCAGTTCAGGTGCTGCCTGGGCCTCTGAGGCAGTCCCAAGTGGCCCTGTCCACCTCCTCCCTGTGACTGTCTCCAATAAACACTCCAACACCCCCCACACGCATCCCCCGCAGGTGCTGAGAGGGGAGGGAGACTTTGGGGCCACACGCAACAAGTAAGCATGCCTTAAACACACAGACATACACATGACACTGGGCAGGTCATGGGTCGGGGGGCTCCCAGTGCCAGGGACCTGTGCCCACGTGGTCTCACTCCACCCTATGCTACCTCATCTTCCCAGGAGAAAGCTCCTTCAGACAAGGTGAGCTCCAGGAGGCCACAGGGCCAGAGAGGCCAGGCAGGGCCATTCCCTGCTGCCCTGAGGGTGCTGTCCACACCTCTAGTGGGAAGTATGACCTACGCCTGGGCTACAGGCATAGATGGGCCGTCCTTTTGTTTCCCTTGATAACAGATGCCCGGTGGCCCCTTCTAAATACCTTTCTTCTTTCCCTGCCCCTCAGTTCCTTCAAGGAACTGGGGACCTCCTTCCATCAAGTATCAGGAATGGAAAGAACTGAGCCTGGTCGACTGAGGCCAGTCCTGTCCTGCCAGCGTCGAGATTGCACACGGGTCACTCATTCCCACTCAGGCCTGCGCTCCCTGGGAGGACCCTCGTAATTTATGCTCTGCCCTAGAGCCGCTTTCCTGGTGGGGTTCTTTCATGGAGTCTTCCCAGGACCTCCTGCCAGCTCCCATTGGGAGTTTTGGGTCCCCTACACCCCGGTAGGTGCATACTTCTGCCCTCCCCAGCCCCGGCTCACACCCCCCCAACACCCCCAGGCTGTTGAGTGAAGTGGAGGAACTGAACATATCCCTCACAGCACTGCGAGAGAAGCTTCTAGAAGCGGAGCAGTCCCTGCGCAACCTCGAGGACATCCACATGAGCCTGGAGAAGGACATCGCCGCCATGACCAACAGTCTCTTCATCGACCGCCAGAAGTGCATGGCCCATCGTACTCGCTACCCCACCATCCTGCAGCTGGCTGGCTACCAGTGAGCAGCGGCACGGTGCTTCCCCCCAATCCCCCAAATAAACAGCGCGTTAGCTTTCTGCACAGTGTGTGTGTGTGCACGGTGGGACCTCGAGTTGCTGTCCGTCTGAACTGGCCTTTGGGTCCCCTACGAGGCTGGCTCTGCCTATGGACTCATCATCCTAACAGTTGGAGATGAAGGGTCAGAGCCAGGGCCAGGAATCCCTGTGCCTGAGAGGACAGGAAGTGCTCAGGTGGGGACTGGGGCTCCACAGCACAGCTCAGGTGTGGGCGCAGACTGTGTGTCCAGCTCAGAGCCAGGCCATCCAGCTCCTCCCTCCCCACTTCCCCACCAGTGCTGGCTCCTCCATTCCTTCACCAGGGTCTTAGGACCATGGGACATCTTTGGGACCTCTGCATCTCCCCAACTCCTCCCCCTGCACCTCCATGCCCCCAGCCTCAGCTCACATACCCCTGTGGACAGGGCGCTTACTCTGCTAGAAGCTTGTCTGGCTGCTAGGTGCACCTGCTGGGGTGATCCTCCAGGCAGGCCCCACCCAGAAGTGCCCGCTTCAGCATCCCCTCTGTCCCCAATGACAGTGTGTACCTGAGCTCAGCCCAGCCCAGCTCTCAGTGCCCAGGACCCCTGAGGCTCAGATGGGCAGATCGGCAGGGGTACATGGAGTTCCCTCCTGGGTGTAGGCCCAGTGTGGGGAGAGGGGCTTGAGAACAGCCCAGAGTGGGCATCCACCTGGAGAGCATGTGGGTGGGGGTCCCATCTCCAACATCCAGGCCCACAGGGCTCTTGTCTCAGCCCGGAGGGAACCGGGAGGTAACAGCCCCTTCCCCCCAGTCAACCACAAGGACACCCAGCTGGGCAGCTCTGTGAGCTGGGTGGGGTCAGCCAGGTGGAAGCTGCTGCTGGTGGTTGCTGGGAGGAGAGGCATGGGCTGCCTTTCACGTGGGGCTAACTCAGACCTCTCTCCCCGACCTGCTAGGACCCCTCCAGAGGCCACTGCTGAACACGAAAAACACTACTGCTGTTCACTGGGGGAGGTGATAATGTTGACTGCAGGCAGTTGCCTCGGGGAGGAGCCCTCTTGGGAATCTTACTCAGCCTGGATGGGGAGAAATCTGGAAGAGGCTGTGTGTGAGCAGGCAGTGCAGGGAGGGCTTCCTGGAGGAGGGAGCCTGGCTTCAACCGCACAGGCCAAGGCACACGGGCTGGGACCAGGGAAGGAGGTGTCTGTGCTGGGTCTCTCGCTTTATCTCGCTCTGGTTCACTGCAATAGGCTCATTGCTAACCAGGCCCGGCCCTCCCCAGCTCCAAACCCGACTATCAGGCAGGGAGGATTCTTCTGCCCACCTGGCCACTCTTGGAGATGCAGACCCAGACCCTGGAGGGTGGGCCCAAAAGCTTCCAGGACCTTCTCTCCAGTGCAGATTCAGGGGGAAATGTCACTTCCTGTCACCACGGAAGCCACACTACTACTTGTCGCAAGCCACCACTCACTACAATAACACCCAGGCCCACTCTTATTCTTTGGGGTGCCATTTAAATTCACCCTGGATGCTGTTACCATGGGGCTTTGACAGCCAGGAGCAGAAGCAGTGGGACACAGCAGCCAAGCCTCACCTGGGTGCTGCAGACAGTTCGTGTCCTGTCCATGTATCTCCTCAAAGCTGCTCCAGGACACCAGGCAGGAGCTGAGGCAATGACCTGCCCAGGGAACACCAAAGAACCATCTCCCTGCAATCACCCCCAGCACAGGGAAAACCTGTAGTGAAGCAGATGGTGGTGAACTCAAAGGCCCCTGAGCTAGGGGAGGTTGTTGGGTGGGGGCTTCACTCCCTGCCACCCTAGACACGATGGCCAGGGAGGGGTCAGGTGTGTGTGGATGGTGGCTGCAGAGCCCTCCCTGCCTGCTGCATGGGGATGCAGGTGGTCCAACACCATCCTGGGCCTGGTCAGCCCCGGTGCCAGCCTCAGCACAGTAGCGAGGAGTCCCCCAGGAGAGCCAGGAACCTCCATGGGAGGTGGGTGGGGGCAAGGCCCCCCCATGCTGTGCCCACCCCAGCCTCAGAGGGAGCTGCTGGCACTGTCCCCTCTTGAGCAGCAGCGCTTTTCCCAGACTCTAGGGAAGTAGCCATTAAGAGGCCCAAGAGACAATGGCTCCCTCCATGCAGGCCCCACACTCAGGCTCCCATTATCGCCCAGGCCCAGGTGGCACGGCCCAGCCCTGTCGGGGCCTCATCAGGCTCAGGACCTCCTTGTCCCACCCTGGAGGGGGTGGCTGATGGAGAGCTGAGTGTGGGGGGTGCCAGGGGAGGGGGCCTGGGAGAAGTGTTTCATCTCTGATGCCAGATGGTGGCACCAGGCTAGAAGGCACCGAGCTAGGTGCCATCCTGAGCACATGGCAGGTTTTAACTCCTTCAGGCCTCATGACAGCCTCATTATCACATGCATCTTACAGCAGGGAAAACTGAGGCCTGAGGCTCCCTGCGCCCACTGTGCTCCCACCCCAGTAACAGGTTGATGCAAGGGAGGCTAATGACAGCAGTGATGTAGGTCACTCCCAGCTAGAGAGAGGCCAACGCCCCTGGCCTGTAAGCTTCATGACTCAGTGCAGAGCCAGCACCTGGGGCCGCTGGGCCAGAACTCTGAGGGCCATCTCCTCATGCTGAATTCCCTGCTGACTTCCAGATTGTCCAACCCCAACCCCTGAGGCCATCTGGACACTGGCAGCTGCTGCTAACCCACAGGCCCCTCTGTGGAGTCTCTATCGGCCTGGCCTTGAGCTCCTACCCATGGTGGAGAGCAGGTGTGGCTTGCTCCAGCCAGGAAGCCTCTGGGCTCCTGGGGACTGGGAGAGTGGCCGGGGGTGATTCAGACCTCCAAAGTGGGCAGGAAGGTGGATGGCCCACACTGGGCTGTTCTCAGGCCCCTCTCCCCACACTGGGCCCACAGCCCTCTAGCACAAGGATAAAGGAGGCTCCAGCAGCTCTCGCCTGGAAGAGACCGTGGTACCTCCTGCCCCCGACAGTTCAGGGAGGGAGGGGTTGCTGGGGGCTGCTGGCCCGTGGCTGTTACTGACCGAGTCAGGGTGGGAATGGAGAGGTCCAGGCCCTGCCATCTGCGGGGTGCAGGTGGGATGTGCCCCAGCTGCAGCATGGCCCTCTCCCAACCCCAGCCTGTCCTGACCCTCAGTGACCCACACCCTAGAGTCAGAGCGGTGTTCTGTCCTCTGCGGAATCCAGTGGAGCCTGCACACAGCTGCCCTCCTCCGTGTTGGGGTCACCCTGGGGGGGTCACCCTCGGCTGTCCCACGTCGGGGTTCCGTCATCTGCTCCCTTGTGCAGTGGTTCCTAGAGATCACTCTCACAGCATCAGATGCATGCATGGCTCAAGGTCGGCGCCAGTGCCCCTGGTGCAGTTCCCGCTGTCCAGCCCACACCGGCCACCCTGGGGGGCGCAGTGGAGCCTGCGGTAACAGGAGCCTCGCTCCTTCAGGCCCCACTCCCCTTCCACACAGGCTGGCCGCTGGGCTGGGGCTCATGGGCTGCCTGCCTTGTGCTAAAAATGGATCCCCAGACTTTCTGGGTTTAATAATACGATCCTGACCTCCCCAGGGCCCTCCCCATTTTGTGGGAGCACCCCAAACATCCACTGGAAAAATAGGCCACATAAGCCCAGGCATCCAGGAGCCCAAGGTCTGATGCCCAGGGAGGGAAGGGCTTGCCAAGGCTCTTCCCCCAGTGCCCAGCACCCCTGCCAGCATCCCACAGTACAGTGGGGGAGGTGCTGTTGGGTGTCCATTGGGAGCCAGCCCCAGGGGCACAATGTGTAGCAGCACTTTCCTGTTGCTATGGCTACGCTGCAGCCATGAGTGACCAGGGCTCTTTCTGTCCAGGAGACACGCTGTCCCACCCCATACATTCACCCTCTGCTCTCCCTGCCCATCCTACTCATAGTTTACATTAGGGTTCACTCTGTGTTTCACAGATTTTTGGATTTGACAAATGTATAATGTCCCAGAACTTTAACAAGCACAATGATCCACTCTTAGATAGTTGTTATACACTATATGTGAATAAAACCATATAATTTAAATTTCCTCAACTAATTCTCACGACAGTATGCAACCTCACATCACCATGATCTTTTACATAAATGTCAATGTTCTATTGTAAATCGTGACAGACTATCTACACATAGAATACTCATGATTTACAATTTGAGATTGTCAACCCAGCCAGTAACCTGTGTAGCACTGAATTCAAATACCAGAAAGAGGACCCAGATTCCCTCACCACCTAGCAGAGCTCAAGTGAGCTACACAGCCCGGTAGGAAATGGGGACTAATTAAAAGGTTGTAAGCAGGTACTACTATAGTCAGGTGAGTTTTTGACAGGTTATTCTAAAAGCACTGAGAAAAGAAAACTGTTGTAATATTCCAGATAAGATCATTTGGTCTGTAAAAGGACAGTGTCAAGGATATAGAAAAGAACCATCAACGAATTTCAGAGGGTAACCTGGATGTGATTATATAGTACCACATCAAATGATCATCAAGCTCAAAGAAGGCACAGGGGAGCAGGAGGCTGCTTTCCCCAGGTACTGTCTTTCCCAGGCTTGCCCAGCAGTCCTGGAAACTGACATACACACACACACACACACACACACACACACACACACACACACACACACACACACATAAACATACTTGTTCTTTGCCATCTGATCACACTAGAAATGCCTGAAAATAAACCAGTTCCAGTATTAGTACAAACACTGTGACTAGTGTCCTGAGGACCTCTTTGATTGATCTCATTATCCCTGCTTTCTAATCTAACCTCCATCTCCTGGGCTCAAGCCATCCTCTTGCCTCAGTCTCCCCCATAGCTGGGACTACAGGGAGTGTTGCCAGGTATTAAATATTAAATCTGAAAATTAAGTGAGAAAAGATTTAAAGAATGGCAAAAAGAGACAGGGAGAGAGATTTTAGGAGGTTACTGCTGTGTTGGTAAGAGATAAAAAATAAATGTCTTCCTCCAGTGTGGCGATACCTCAAGGATCTAGAACTAGAAATATCATTTGACTCAGCCATCCCATTACTGGGTATATACCCAAAGGATTATAAATCATGCTGCTATAAAGACACATGCACACGTATGTTTATTGCAGCACTATTCACAATAGCAAAGACTTGGAACCAACCCAAATGTCCATCAATGATAGACTGGATTCAGAAAATGTGGCACATATACACCATGGAATACTATGCAGCCATAAAAAAGGATGAGTTCATGTCCTTTGTAGGGACATGGATGAAGCTGGAAACCATCATTCTGAGCAAACTATCGCAAGGACAGAAAACCAACCACCACCATGTTCTCACTCATAGGTGGGAACTGAACAATGAGAACACGTGGACACAGGAAGGGGAACATCACACACCGGGGCCTGTCATGGGGTGGGGGGAGGGGGGAGGGATAGCATTAGGAGATATTCCTAATGTAAATGATGAGTTAATGAGTGCAGCACACCAACATGGCACATGTATAGATATGTAACGAACCTGCACATTGTGCCCATGTACCCTAGAACTTAAAGTATAATAAAAATAAAAAATAAAAAAAAAATGTCTTCCTCAAGTTTACCATCAAAAAGTGCTATACATGATTTGCAAGTATTTTCTTCCATCTTGTGGGTTGTCTTTTCAGTTTCTTGATGGTGTCCTTTGAAGTTCAAAAATGTTTAATTTTGATGAAGTGCAATTCATCAATTTTTATTCTTGTTGCTGGTCTCATATTTAAGAAAACTTTGCCAAATCCAAGGTCATGACAACTTACTCCTGTTTGCTTCTCAGGATTTTATAGTTTTAGTCCTTACATTTATGTGGATTCACTCAAAATGGATCCATTTGATCCATTTTTTTTTGCATCCATAGTTTTTGTACATGGTGTTGGGTAAAGGTCCTACTCCAGGTTTTGCATATGTTTACATATCTAGTTGTCCCTGAGCCAGTTTTCAAACTTCTTTCCCCACTGAATACTCTTGGCACCCTTGTCAAAAATCAGTTGGTTATATATGTATGGGTTCATATCTGACTCTCAATTCTATCCCACTGGTCTATACATCTACCCTTCTGCCAGTATTATATTGTCCTTATTACCATTGTCTTGTAGTAAGTTTTAAAGTCAGTAAGTATGAGTTCTACTACATTGTTCCTCATTTTCAAAAGATTATTTTGGCTATTCTCGGTCCCTTACAATTCCATATGAATTTGAGAGTCAGCTTGTCGATTTTACAAAGAACTCATCTGGGATTCTGACAGGGATGAAGTTAAATCTGTAGATGAGTTTAGGGAGGACTGCCATCTTAAATGTTAAGCCTTCGGTCCATGATCATGGGATACTTTTACATTTATTTAGATCTTCTTTCACTTCTTTCGACAATGTTTTATAGTTTTCAGAGTACAAGTTTTACACTTCTTAAATTTATTAGTAAGTATTTTATTCTTGTTGATGCTATGATAAATGAAGTTGCTTTCTTAATTTCATTTTCTGATTGCTCATTTTAAGTATGTAGTATTCAGTTAAAGTGTGTCAAATACTATTGATTTTTGTATATTGATCTTGTATCCTGCAACCCTGATGAACACAAGGGATTTGTATCTAGAATACATATGGAACAATTACAATTCAGTAATAAAAAGACGAAACAACCCAATTAGAGATGGATAATTCAAGAACGGATAAACAAACTGCAATACATGCAAACAAATGGAATATTATTCAGCAATTTGAAAAATGAGCTATCAAGCCATGAAAAAACACAGAAGAACCCTAAATGTATACTGCTAGGTGAAAGAAGCCAGTCTGAAAAGGATACATACTACATGATCTATTACATGACATTCTGGGAGAGGCAAAATCAGAGTGAAAAGATCAGTAATGACCGGGGGTAGAAGAGGAGGACGACGAATGAATCAGTGGAGCACAGGAAATTTTTAGGGCAATGAAACTGTTCTACATAATACTGTAATGGTGGGTACATGACATTATACATTTGTCAAATCCAAAAATCTATGAAACACAGAGTGAACCCTAATGTAAACTATGAACTTCAGATATAAGTATCAGTTCATCAAATCTAATAAATGTAGCACAGTAACGCAAGATGTTAACAGTCGGGAAGACTGGACGGGGGCATTGTAGGGGAGCATATGTGAACTCTCTGCACTTTTCTATGTTTTCTAAAACTGCTAGGAAAAAATAATCTATTATGTTTTTAAAATACAATGATCCCTAGCAGGAAAAAAAAATGGCAAAAGATCTCAACAAATATTTCTCCAAAGAAGATATACACATGGCCAATAAGCATGCAATAAGACACTGGACATTACTGTCACCGTGAAAATACAAATCAAAACCACAATGAGATACAATTTCACATACATTACAATGGCTACAATTAAAAAGTCACAGTGCTTGTGAAGATGTGGAGAAACTGAAATTTTAATACACTGCTGGAGGGAATAAAAAATAATGCAGCCATTTCAAATAGTAGTTTGGCAGTTCCTCAATTAGACAGTTATCACGCATCTGAGCAATTCTGCTCCAGATATACACCAAAGAGAAATGTCTACACAAAAACTTGTACACCAATGTTTATAGCAGCATTATTCGTAATGGCCAAAAGCGGTTAACAATGTCCTAAACGTCCATCAACTGACAAGTGGATAAACAAAATCCAGTGTATCCATGTAACAGAATATCATTCGGCCATAAAAAGTAAGTACTGATACATGTTATAGCATAGACAAATCTTGCAAGCATTATGCCAAGTGAAAGAATCCAGTAACAAAAGCCCGTATGATATATAATCCCATTTATATGAAACACACGCAATAGGGAATCCAGAGACAGAAAGATTGGTGATTTCCAGCGCTACAACTGCGGGGGTGCAGATGACGGATGTGGAGAGATGGAATTGAAAGCTAAAGGGCACAGGAGGAAGGGTGTTGTTGTGGTCCATGCCTGTACTCGTAGCTACTAGGGAGGCTGAGGTGGGAGGATCATTTGAGCCCAGGAGTTCAAGGCTGCACTAAGCTATGATTACACCACTGCACTCCAGCCTGGGCTGGTCGACTGAGCAAGACCCCATCTCTTAAAAAAATAAATAAATAAAAATAAAATAAGGTAAAGGGCATAGGATTTGATTTGGGTTTTTTTGAGGTGGAGAAACAATTCTAAAATTGATTGGAATGCTGGTTACCAACATCTGTGAATATGCTAAAACCACTGAACTGTATACTTTGAGTGGGTGAATTACATGGTGTGTGAATTACCAATAAAGCTGTTTTAGAAATCCTAGTATTTGCTGTGCTGTAACTGTGGCAAACTACCGCAGGACAATAATTGCAGAGCCAACCCTACCGTTACAGTATGACACAGGAAAACTTAAAACTGCACTTACGATCAAGCTAGATGCAGAGCATATTAGCACAGCAAAAATAAATGACTAAAGACTCATCGTTCAAGGATTACAGAATTTAAGTGCTGAAAAGGAGAGTACAACTCCTCTGTTTTTTAAAAAAAGGTAAGAACTCATAACTTAATTAGTCACTTGTAAAATTCTGGATTGCTAAGAGATTTTCAAATACAATTTAAAAGAAAACACACGACCAAGACAATAATGAAAATCAATAGATAAATTTACCATTACCTTTAGCTTCTGAACATACAGCCAAAAATCCATCTTCTGTCACTGCTTTAAACGAAGGTCTGACTCCTCATGTATCTCTGCTCAGGAACACTTTCTTATTGGCAGAGTCCAGTGAAACAAATTCAAACACACCATCCAACACACAAATTGTTTGCTCAATTCCTCCTTTGTCATAAAGATGAAGGATTATCTCACCACCCACTTTGGTCTGGTATTGAAATTCAAAATAGTGTTGCACCTTAGGAAGCAATAGCAAAACCAAAACGTTATAGACTCCTTGTGCATTCACTAATAATTTTTTATTGCAAAGTTGCTTCAGTATTTCTGGAGCTCTAAAATCATTTCATGCACTTTGGTGATTTAGGAGAATCATGGCATTATCAAACTAGGGTTTGCTTCAACTCATAATTCTGCAAATTCTGTTCAACATAAAGCTGAACCCATGAAAGTTTTAGTTGCAATCTGATAAACAGAATATAATGGGAATGTACCAGAATAGCAACCTGTAGAGGAATGGAAATGCATATTATATACATACTATGTATGTGATACATAAATATTTATATATATGCAGATTGAGTATCCCTTATCTGAAATGTTTGGAACCAGAAGTATTTTGGGTTTTGAAATTTTTTTTGGATTTTAGAATATTTGCATCTACGTGAGGTATCTTGGGGATGAGACCCAAGTCTAAACGTGAAATTCACTTATGTTTCATATATCTTATACACATAGCCTAAAGGTAATTTTATATAATATTTCAAATAATTTTGTGCAGGAAACAAAGTTTGTGTACACGGAACCATCAGAAGCAAAGGTGTCACTATCTCAGCTACCATGTGGAAAATCTGTGGCTGTCTGACATCACTGACCATCATTTCTGACTCTGAATTTATATGCTACTGATAAGCAATCATTTTCACACACTTATTCACACAGAAGTAAAAAATATGACATGCCATTAATACAGTAAAAAATAATAAGCAACACAGTAGCATCACCAGAATACCTGCATCAGCTGTTAAACAGCTGTACAAACAATGGCAGGCTTTCAGGCTCCACCTACAAGGTTGTGTTTTGATTAAATGGTTACTGTACATTGTATTTTTTTTCTTTTTTTAGGTGAGAAGAAATATCAGAAGAGCTGAGCAACTAAGGAGGTGAGTCCTCTGAGGCTGAGGAGGCATTCTGCCAGATGGCTTTTTATAATGTTCCTCCAGAGTCACCTGCCTCATTATCAACGGCTTTTGTCTTGGAAGTCTCTCTTTAATTTTATAAACTGACGTGACCTCTTGTTCTGTTATGAATGAAGGTAGCTCTAGTCCTTCAATATCTTCAACATCTCTATCACACATTTTCACCATGTCATCCATACCTTTACACT
This sequence comes from Gorilla gorilla gorilla, assembly GCF_029281585.2. Classification (NCBI taxonomy): domain Eukaryota; kingdom Metazoa; phylum Chordata; class Mammalia; order Primates; family Hominidae; genus Gorilla; species Gorilla gorilla. The sequence goes on along the minus strand of NC_073236.2, from coordinate 31,629,906 downwards.
ACAGTCCAATTTCTCCAACAGCTTGACTTTCTGTGTTGTAAGCGTTTCTACTTTTCCTTATCATTGCCGCTCGTAGGGATATCTACAGGCCTTATTGACATTTTCAGTATGTTAACACCACAGAGCAGAGAATAAGCAAAAATACACAATGGGTAATGCACTTATGTCCCATCTGTGGGGATCCTGCCATTGGCGTGTCCAGCTTGCACATGTGCCATTCTGTGACCCTTTGTGGGTGTGCTTGCATGGGGAAATCTGAGCACGTGTAGAAAAGTTACACTGCAGCTGAAGGGGGCTGAGAGGGTCTTTTTTCACTACGGAACGTCAAATAAACTGTGTGTTGTACACCTGCATTTTGACTGGGACATCAAAATCCACACGTAGTGTCATGTCAGTGCTCAAAGTTTCAGATTTTGGAGCATTTCAAATTTCAGATTTTCAGATTAGGGATGCTCAATCTCTAAAGTTAAGGTAATAGGTTGCTTGGTTGCCATGACACTAAAAAATGTGTCTTCTGCAACTGTAAACTTTGGGTTTGAGAAGACAGTATTGGCTAAGAAGTTCCTCCAGTTCAGCTTCAAAGACCTAGCTATAAAAATGCAAAGCAAAGGGACAAACATTATTTGGCATCATTCCCTGAAAAATAAATGGCTCCATCACAATAACAGATACATGATCCAAAACAAAGCTGCTTGTCCTCAGGGGTGGATGACAACGCCCAGTGCTTCCACCACTGCAGTAGCATTAAAACTACCCCTCACTGAGAGAGAAAAAGATGGTGGCGCTTTATTAGTCTGCATGCCCCAAAGGAACAGCAAAGGGACTGTCTGCCACTGCATGCAGAGTGAGAAGGTTTGATTAGGATACTCCCCAATTCTGACACTCTCCACCATCACTGGCAAACTATGAGGATGAAAAGTCCTTGATGTATTACTCTTTGTATGTCATACTCACATTTTTGGCTGACATTAGAGAAAGAAGAGGTTTAAATCAGGTGGGAATCCTAGGTTAAGTTTAAAACATGTTTCCAAATCTCAAAAAATAAACCTATTATGTATGTGCATGACCCATAAATACGCTTCACACTCCATCCGGCTCACTCCATAATTTGTGAACCTTTTGTCTGTAAGCCCTCAATGAAGTGCCCAAAAATGGGCTTTGCCTCCAGTGACTATATATAAAGCCACTACCTGGTCACCCCTCTCTGCTCTATCAGGGATGATCTGTAACTAGCAGGTGGGGTCTGGAAACAGTCTTCTGCTGACTGTCCTGGGCTGAACTGCCTGAAGGGTAAGTGACCATAAAGCATGGAAAACTGTCATTAGCTGAAAAAAACAAACCCAGCACCTAGAACAATAGATACATGCCATATACTCCCAAATAGATGACGGGTCTCCAACTTGTTTTCTGCCTCTTAGGAGCTTATAAAACTAAGGTCACAATTAGTGGGGAAGGGAGGAGACAGATGATCTTCATTGCCTTAGTTACAAGCTTGCTTTGGTCTATGCTGATCCTGTGTTAAACTGTGAAATAGAATCTATCATCCTGGCTCTCAGAGGCCCTTGGCTTCATCCTTTTAGTGCTTTTCTTACTTATTTTCAAACCTTCACGTCTCTCACATTGAAAATCCCAACTCTTAATACCCTCTCTAACAAACTACCCCTTCCCACCAACTACCACCACCTACCTCACTCTATCATCTAAATCTCTTTCAAGATATAAAAATCTTGGTAATTTGTATCTTAACACAAATTACATACTACCTCTTCAAAAAGCAAGTTAAGCCTGATTCTAATTGTGGGATGAAAAGCTTTTTCCCTATGAAGAAATTTTAAATATCATCAAGCATGTGGAGAGGTGCTAGCAAGGGCATGGAGTAAGGAATCAAATTCCATAGGCGATTGTTTTCTCTATTTTTGTATAAAAATGTCCTTGCCCCAATTACAGCCTCCACACCAAGTAAAAAAAAAAAAAAGCATTTGGTGATATTAGCAAGCAACAGTTTCCCAACTCTCCCTTGCCCACCTCTTTGGCCTAAACTCTGCAGGTAATTTATTTAAAAAAGAGAAGCGTCCTTTGGGTAACGGATGTATCACTTCCTACTCTCTTAAACCAAACTCCAATGCTGCATCTTAGATAAAAGCCCTCAAATCTGGCCTCCTGAAGTCATGCTGTCATTTAACTTGGCTGCAGGCCCCTGATACTCCCCTGCAGGGAGAGGGCCTGCTCTTTGCCCCAGCCTTTATCCCATTCCTACTTTCTTTCACTCAGTCCCCCTCCACTCCCAGCACACCCCTGGCTATATTTTATTAGTAGTAGTAAACTTTATTTTTTATCAAAAAGGGGTGGCGGTATTTTTGAGCTTATGTTGCAGAATACTTTATATAAGCCTAAAATATACATTCTGTTCATTAGATTTACAGCTGCCCCAGCAACATACGCTGAGATGCTTGGTAGAAGCAATAGAACAAACTTCTCTAGTTTTACAAATACAACATTTGACTAACTTAGAATGGAAATTAATTATTTTCAAAATATTTAACTTCTTGTAACTTTTTAGCAAAAAAAAAAAAAAAAAAAATACACCACTGTCCGAGTAAAACAGGGCACTTCCTATTTCATTTAAGAAGAAAGCCAAACTGATAATGCCATCATACCGCCTAGCATTCTCATGTATATGACACTGATTTGACTTAGAAAGAAAAAAGTTTTAATACTCTCTTCTACTTCCCACTAGCAGGAAATTCCATTCTTGCCTTTCCTTTTCACCATACCATTTCATCTACGATCACCTAGAAAAATGATGTCTGGTGCATATTAGGCCCCTAATAAAGGAATAAAGAAATGTGTGAAAGGAATTTCTTGAATAACTATTTCAAAACTTTTTGAGCAAGAAGACTATTATTAAGAGTGTTCCCATGAGCAGGCAACAAACAATGACAAAAGCTATTATTCAGAGATAAAAATGTCCAAAATATAGATAGGATATAAATCTCTATCAGTGCATGACAGGTATCTATCAAAAAGTCCCAAAAAAATACCAAGAAACATCACAACCAAATGCATGAAACTTGAATGAAATCTGGCTCAAAACAAACAAAAACCAGCTATAAAGATATTCTTGGTAGCACTTTGAGAGGCCAAGGTGAGCAGATTGCCTGAGCTCAGGAGTTCCAGACCACCCTGGGCCCCCGTCTTTACTAAAATACAAAAAATTAGCCAAGCATGGTGACAGGTGGGCCTGTAGTCCCAGCTACTCAGGAGGCTGAAGAAGGAGAATTGCTTGAACCTGGGAGGCAGAGGTTGCAGTGAGCCAAGATCACAACACTGCACTCCAGCCTGGGTGACAAAGTTGAGACTCTGTCTCAAAAAAAAAAAACAAAACAAAACCTCCAGACACTTAGGGAAATTTAAGTATAAACCGGGTATTTATTAGGTGGTATCGTGGTTTTTTTTTTTTTTTTTTGAGATAGAGTCTTGCTCTGTCTCCCAGGCTGGAGTGCAGTGGCGCAATCTCGGTTCACTGCAAGCTCCGCCTCCTGGGTTCACGCCATTCTCCTGCCTCAGCCTCCCGAGTAGCTGGGACTACAGGTGCCCGCCACCACGCTTGGCTGATTTTTTTATTTTTGTATTTTTAGTGGAGACAGGGTTTCACCGTGTTAGCCAGCATGGTCTCAACCTCCTGACCTCGTGATCTGCCCACCTTGGCCTCCCAAAGTGCTGGGATTACAGGCGTAAGACACCGCGCCTGGCCAGGTGGTATTATGGATTCTTAGGTTTAATAATCGTATTGATGTTATGTAGAAAAATGTCCTTATTCTTAGGAGATAAATGCTTATATGTTTAGGAGTGTCACAAAATCTGCACCACACTCTCAAATGCTTTGGCAAAAAACTGTGTGTGTGTGTGTGTGTGTGTGTGTGTGTGTGTGTGTGTAGAAAGAAAAATCAAGCAAATATGGCAAAACATTAATGATTATTCAATCTAGGTGCCCACTATTCTGTTCTTTTCTGTATGTTAGAATTTTTTTCAAAACAAAAAGCTGGGGAGAAGGAGAAAAAATTCTAAGAGTCAAAAAAACTGTGTAATCCCCATTTTTATCACTTTTTTTGTGACCAAGTCATTTCAATCACCATTTTATTGATCAGTTCCCTAGCTACACACTTAGAGCAAATGAGATAACATAGAATGCTTTGCAAAGTAAAAAGCATGATACAGAATATATAATATCATCGTAACCAACAAGCTCTTAAGTTTAATAGCATCCAGACATCTGGTTTCTTTTTCCTTACCTTCTTATGGTTGTAGATTTCACCATTGTAACAGAGCCACATATATGGATATTTCTTCACTTAAATTGGCTGCATTCCAAACAGCGGGTCAACTACCACCAACCGGTGAAATCCAAAGCAGCAGCTAATGTATCCATTGACATTCTCAAAACAGAATGCATCTGGACCCCTGTGTGCAATCTTCATAGCATACAGACACTAAACAGAAAGGCAGTCATTGCTGCCAAACAGGACCCAAATGCCACACATGGTGCAATGAAGCTATAAGCTCCCTATGGAGAGAAAAGTAGACAAATCAAAAATAGTCAATATCCAATCCAAGTCTGCATTAAATCTTGATTCCAAAAATGTGCGTAAACCACTTCAAAGACTAAAATGTAAACCATCTTTTCTATAGCGATCTCCCATTAGGTTGGCAGGCATACGGGAGTAGAGAATGATTTAATTTACCTACAAGTATTCAGAAAAGATAGTGACCTCTACATTCAACCAGCTACAGCAGCTTAGCACCCAGCCAAAGCCTGCCTCTCTCCCACCTTAAGATTTAGTGGTTGGCTAGAGTTAGCAGCATCCAGGCCACAGCTATCTCTACATTCTAAGTTTGCTTCCAAGATAGAGAGACAAACGCAGGCTGGCTCCAACCTAGCCAGAGATCCCAGCCCCACTCTCTGCATCCCAAAATTGCTCAAAGATCCGAGAGACTTTCCAGATTTCTACAGTCTCCTCTCTGGTTCCCTTGACAGTTAAACGTCCTCTCTTTACCTCAACTAGCTGCAGGTAGAATATAATGGGTACAACAGAAAATCACTGTAAGTGTAATATGAAGATACACAGCTCTTTTAAGCATTTCATTATATTACATCTAGCTTACTTCTAAGTGACTTATTCAGAAGTGACTGAAGAAAGTCTAAAGGGAAAAAAAGCAATTTAATTTGATAAATTAAATTATCAATTATAGCCAAATTATTTGGCTATAACAAATTAAACATTTTAAGTTGACAGAAGACACAAAACGTTTAAACATTTTATTATATAATGTTTATATAAATTAAACATTATAGCCAAATTATTTGGCAATAACAAAATTAAACATTTTCAGTTGACAGAAGATACAAACATTCTAAGTTGACAGAACATATAAAATGTTCACTATCAAAATGTCAAAATGTCGCAACTGATAAAAATGTTCTCAAATATTTCTGTCTCAAACTTGCATTGTTCAGTAAGGAAGAAAATAGGTGGGACATATACAGCAACAACATCCCTCAAAAAACAACTTGGCTCATTCCTATAAGCCAGGCAGCAAATACATCATCCTTACATATGTTAATTACCTTCCAATTTCAAATTCTCAACTGTGAAATAAAGGGCTATTTTATTTGGCTGCTGCCAACTCAAAATGACTGTTTTTATTAAAACATCTCTAACTTGAAAAATATTTGGTGTTTTCCAAAAAACTGCAAATTGCAGCAAATGGCCAGATAATTTGGGATAAACACCCTACAGAAAAAATATATATTCAAGTTGCATAAGTCACTTTGAGCAATCCTTTGAGGATATTTCATTTATATCTAAATGAACCACAGGTTTAGCTGGCTTTTCCGGAAAACCAGAAGCAAATAATGTGTGATTATAATGAAAACCATCTCAAGCAATTTGGAAATGAAGTACCACATGTCCTATGCTGTCCTTTCCATACACTTGACCAAATAGCCTATAATAAATTGTTTACTTTGAGATTTAGCAGGAAAACTCCATGAGATTTAAATGAGATGACTACTAATAAGCCATCTGCCTTTGACTCTATACCAATTAAAAATGGGTTAGGAAAGTGCTTTGAAAATCAAGTGTGTTCATCAGGGAATCATTTACCTAAGTCTTCTTAACACTGCTTAGTGAATATTAAGCCTGATATAGTAAATACACGCTAACCACTAAACTGAAGGGGAAAGAGGGAGAACAAAGAGGCATGTAAAGTACACTTACTTTTTCTAGCAGGAAAAAGCCAATTGGAACTATCATCTATTATTTTTATTAGAATCAGTCTTATAAGAGGGCAAACTTCCTACTGCCCCTACCTATTCTATTTTTCTTATTTCTTCCTAAACTAGAGCTGTGCTGTCCAATAAATATGTGAGCCACATACGTAATTTTAAATGTACTATTAAGCCCCATTAAAAGAAAAAGGTGAAATTAATTTTAAATATACTTAACTCAATATGTCCCAAATAGTAATCATAGTAATAACAATTTTAACATGCAATCAATATAAAAAATTATCAAGCAGGTATTTTACACTGTTCTTCCTACTCCAACGACAAAATCCAGTGTATTTAACACAACACATCTCAGTCAGGACTAGCCAGCATTTCAAGTGCTCAACTCTTACAGGTGGCTAGTGCCTACTGAATTGGACACTGCAGTTTCAGTGCATTGAACTTCTATCCCACTTAGCGCTACTTAAAACTTCACCCTCTCACCTGACAATTATGCTAAGATCTCAGTAAGTAACCAACTACAGGCAGTTTCAAGCCCCACTTTACCTCTGATTACTCTTACAGCAATGCAATGAATCATGATTTAAAATTTAAAAAAAAATTGCTGTTAAATTATTAGTCAAGCGCCCATGGCAATGCACAGTAAAAAAATAACGTAAGCCACGGGCCGAGGTGACAAAACAGTCCTTTTATTTAAAGCTATAACAACAATCTGAAGCCAGCCCTGTAAAACAGACATCCATTGAAAAAGGCATGCTAGTTCTTTTGCCTTTTTGTCAAAGTACCTGGCCTCCTGTGTCCCTAAACAGACCTCTTCTCGGCAGGCTTTGCTCAGCAAGTCACTTGTTGAGTCTTGCAGTCTACAGAGGGGGTGGGGAATGGCAGGGGCTGGCATAGGAGTGAGAGGGGAGGAGGCAAGGTGAGGGGGGCCAGGTGAGAAGGGGGGCAGTTGAAGGGAGTTCAAGACCAGCCTGGGCAACATGGTGAGACCCCCCACGCCCGCCCCGCCGCCACCATCTTTGGTCTCACTAACATACAAACATGCACAAATTACATTTAAAAATTAAAAAATTGTCTAAAAAGTGAAATATTTACATGGATTATGTATATATTCATTTTGTAGAACTATAGATTCCATGGAACTGGGAACTCTTTACTCTTCCAACACAACATTTATTTAGCCACAAATAAAAGAAGACCAGTGATATAGCCAGTACACAAAAAATAAGAAAACACTGGTTAGGCTGGGGCAGGGGTGGGGGGAAGAGATCTACAAAATTAAAATTTTATTGGGAAGGATCGCTAATTAGAATCAGAACAATTACTGCTTTAAAGTAGTTAAGAACAAAGCACAAGGAACCCAGAGAAGAAGCAGATATGATTCAGAGCAGAGCTCACAGAGCAGATGGTATCTGAGCTGAGGCTGATAGAATAACATTAATAAGGGCATTCATGGCCATTTTTCATCATTTAACTGCAATGCATTTTGTATAAGTTATTTCTACTCTTCATATCAACCATGGAAAATAATAATCATTCTTCTCTTTTCAAGTTAAGGAAGTGGTAAGTGGTCTAAGATAAATTAACATACCAACACCAAACAGCCCAAGTTCAGCGACTCAAGAGTGCCCATGTCTCCCCAAGAGGTTGCTCAGCAGGCAGACGAGTAGAGAGAGCCCTTCCAAGAAGTGACAGTGAGATGTAAAAGGTCTCAGTGTGCCTCTGAGAACAACAGAAAGCAGTACGTAGACCAAGAGGGAAAAGCCACGGAAGAGGCAGGGATTTCCTCTTAAGAGAGCAAGAATAAACAGAGCAGGGCTGAAAGAAGCCATGGAAAACGGGCAGAACACCATGCATTTAGCAAGAAAAAAACAACTTTTACTTTAGAAAAGGGGAAAGAATGGAGGTGGTCTAGATAAGCCTAGAAGAAGAGGAAAGGGCAGCAGAGAAAAAATAAAATCTATTAGTTAGGGTTCACCAGAGGGACAGAACCACCAGGATACACGTATATGTATAAGGGAGTTTACGAGAGACAATTGGCTCACACAGTTACAAGGCAAAGTCCCACAACAGGCTGTCTGCCAGGTAGAGAAAGAGAGAAGCTAGTAGTGGCTCAGTCCAAGTCCAGAAGCCTCAAAACCAGGAAAGCCTGCAGTGCAATGTTCAGTCTGAGGCCGAGGGCCTGAGAGCCTCGGGGAAGCCGCTGGTGCAAGTCCCACAGTTCAAAGGCGTAAGAACCTGGAGTCTGATGTCCAACGGCAGGAGGAAGGGAAACAAGCGTCCTGCACGGGAAGAAAAAAAGAGAGCCAGAAGCCTCAGCCAGCAAGGTTATCCCACCTTCCTCCACCTGCTTTGTTCTATACAGTGCAGCGTGTGTACACCACTTCTGTGATATTGTTCCTAATATCCATAGGAAGAAAGGGTGATATTACTCCCAACAGCGCATGGGAGTGCACACCCCCTGTGATATTCCTAGTATGCAGGGGCGGGAAACTGATGACATTACTCCCAAAATCGCAGAGTTTGTACTCCCTGCCTTGTGATATTGTTCCTAATATTTAGGGGCTAGTGGATATTACTCCCAATATCGCAGTATTGTTCCTAATATCTGGGGTGGGGGGAGAGGATATTACTGACAATATCGCAGGGGGTGTGCACCCCCCCCCCGTGGTATTGTTCCTAATGTCCAGCAAAGGAGAAAACACTACTGCTCCCAATGTGGTGGGGGGGTGTACACTTCCCATGCGATATTGTTCCTAATATCCATGGGGGGAAAGGATATTGGAAACAATATTACAAACAGTATCACAGGGGGGTGTACACACCCTGTGATATGAGGTGTAATATCATCCTCTCCCCCCTGGATATTGCAAACTATATCACAGAGGGGTTTAAACCCCCTGCGATGTGGAAAGTAATATCATCCTCTCCCCCACTGGATATTACAAACAATATCACAGACGGTGTACACGTGAGGTGTTTATGATATTGGGAGTAATATCATCTCCCCCAGTGGATATTATGAACAGTATCACAGAGGGGTATATACACACACTGCCTTATAGGGAGTAATATACTCCTCTCCCACCCTGGATATTACAAACAACATCACAGAGGGTGTACACACAGGGTGTTTACGATATTGGAAGTAATATTATCTCCCCTATGGGTATTACGAATAATATCGCAGGGGGGTGTACGTCCCCTGTAATATAGGAAGTAATATCATCATTTCCCAGCCTGGATATTACAAACAATATGGCAGGGGGCAGTACACCCCGGCGATATGGGTAGTAACATCATCTCCTCCCCCCGTGGATATTACGAACAATACCCTAGGGGGTTGTACACCTCCTGCAATATGGGTAGTAACATCATCCTCTCCCCCACTAGATATTATAAACAGTATCGCAAGAAGGGTGTATACTTCCTGCAATAAAAGGAGTAATATCATTCTCTCCCCCCCCAGAGATGATATGAACAGTATCTCAGGGAATTGTTCTCCCATGCTATATGGGGAGTAGCATCTTCATCTTCCCCCTGGATATTAGGAAAAATAACGCAGTGGAATGTAAATCCCCTGTGATATGGGGAGTAAAATCATTCTCTCTGGCCGGGTGCAGTGGCTCACACCTGTAATCCCAGCACTTTGGGAGGACAAGGCAGGCGGATCACGAGGTCAGGAGATCCAGACCATCCTGGCTAACACGGTGAAACCCCGCGTCTACTAAAAACAAAAAAATTAGCCGGGCGCGGTGGCGGGCACCTGTAGTCCCAGCTACTCAGGAGGCTGAGGCAGGAGAATGGCATGAACCCGGGAGGCGAAGCTTGCAATGAGCCGAGATCACACCACTGCACTCCAGCCCGGGCGACAGAGCAAGGCTCCGTCTCAAAAAAAAAAAAAAAAAAAAACAAATCATTCTCTCCCTCCCTGGATATTATGGACAATATCACAGAGGGGTGTACAACTAGTTTCTAGAATATATTTGAGGAGGGTGATGGGCAGTGTGTGGGTGCTCATGGCCTTATTCAATTAGGCGCTCTGCTCTCAATTTATTGCTAAATCCTCCTTGAGCCCTTAGATTTCTTAAGGGTTGTCATGAGATTTTTCTGGGTGTAGAAAACGTACCCATTTCTTGCCACCTCATGGGCTACACCTTGACCTAACGTTTTTATGTAGATACTTGTGCTTACTCTGCGGCCTTTCCAGGGTTTGCTGAAGATGGAGGTATATAGGCTGGGCAAGAGGTGGTGAGGTAAATTGGGGCTTATCGATTATAGAACAGGCTCCTTTAGAGGGATATAAAGCACCGCCAAGTCCTTTGAGTTTTAAGCTGTTGCTTGTAGTGTTCTGGCAAACAGTTTTGTTGATCTAACTATTCGAGTTTAGGGTTAAGCATAACGAGGTATCTACTCCCAGGTTGGGTCTTAGCTATTTTGTCTTCAGAATATTAAAGGCACCTTCGTAGTTATTTCAGCTGGGGTTTTTTACAACTTTTTTACAACTAATCTACAAACTTTCAGGTTTCTAAATATATAAATGAACCATAACATAAGCCTCAGCCAACACAATGCCAGTTAGGCCTCCTACTGTAAAAAGGAAAATAAATCCCCAGGCTCAGAGCATTGCGGGGGATCATTTGATATTCCCGCCATGAAGTGTAGCTACCTAGTCAGCTGAAAACTTTGACGCCAGTAGGAACAGCAATAATTATAGTAGCAGAGGTGAAGCAGGCTCATGTATCCACATCTATCCCTACTGTAAACATACGGTGGGCCCATACGATAAACCGTAAGAACCCAATTGATCCTATAGCTCACACTAGGCCCATATACCCGAATGGTTCTTTTTTTTCCAGAATAATATGTTACGATGTGGGAAATTATCCCAAAGCCCAGTCGGATGATGATGTAGACTTCAGGGTGACCAAAGAATCTGAATAAATGCTGATATAAGATAGATCACCTCCACCAGCCAGGTAGAAAATAGTAGTATTAAGATTGCGGTCATTTAACAACATAGTAATGCCGGCGGCTAGGACTGGGAGACAAAGGAATAAAAGAACTGCTGTAATTAGGACTAATCAGATGAAGAGGGGTGTGTGATATTGGGACACGGCTGGGGGTTTTATATTATTAATTGTGGTAATAAAGTTAATAGACCCTAAAATAGAAGAAACATCTGCCAAGTGGAGTGAAAAGATAGTGAAATCTACAGAGGCGCCTGCATGTGTTAGGTTTCCTGCCAAGGGAGGAGAGACTGTTCAGCCGGTTCCAGCTCGGGCTCCTACTATAGTGGATGCAGGTAATAACAGGAAGGAGGGTGGGAGAAGTCAGAAGCTCGTATTATTTATGCGGAGAAGTGCTATATCGGGGGTGCCAATTATCAGAGGGACTAATCAATTGCCAAGACCTCCAATTATAGTATTACTATAAAGAAAATTATGACAAATGCATAAGCTGTAACAATGACATTATAAATTTGATCATCTAGTAGAGTACCTGGGTGACCCAGTTCAGCTCGAATAAGGCTTAAAGCTGTACCGACTATCCCTGCTCATGCACCAAATAATAAATATAATGTCCCGATATCTTTATGGTTGGTTGAGAATAGTCAAGTGTCGGCGAACATAAATGAAGTGAGAAAAAAGGGTAAAATGACTGAGTAGGGCTTACATCTACTACATGTACATCTAAAAACAGAGTCTGCACATCTAAAAACAGAGTCTGTACATCTGAAAACAGAGGTCAAGGCCTCTTTTTACCAGTCCCGAGATGATTTTCATGTTGAATTGTAAGTTCAAAGAAGCAGCTTCAATCCTGCTTCTCTCACCTTTTTTCCCCCCAGCGGCTGGAGAACTAGATTAAAACCAGTTGACTAGGGAGTTCAGCTGTTAAGTTTTCGTGGGTTTCAGTCTCATCAATTTAGTAAGGACTTAGCTTACTTAAAGTGATTGATTTGTATTGAACTGGCGAAGGGTGATCTGTATCTGAGAAAGTACATTTCAGGGCCACCACACAACAACTGTTCAAAAAGGCCTCCGATATGGGATAGTCCTATTTATTATCTCGGAAATATTTTTCTTCGCTGGATTCTTTTGAGCATTCTACCATTCTAGCCTAGCCCCTACTCCAGAATTAGGAGGACATAGACCCCCAACAGGTACTTCTCCCCTCGATCCCCTGGAAGTACCTCTCCTGAATACATCTCTATTACTTGCATCAGCAGTTTCAATTACTTGAGCCCATCACAGCCTAACAAAAAATAATCAAAAACATATAATCCAAGCATTACTTATTACAATTATATTATGTATTTACTTCACCCTCCTACAAGTCTCAGAATACTTCAAAGCTGCCTTTGCTATTTCTGATGGTATTTGGTATTTATGGCTGAACATTTTTTATAGGTACAGGCTTTCACAGACTTCACGTCGTTATTGGATCAACATTCCTCACTGTCTGCCTTCTCCGCCAATTAAAATACCACTTTACATCTAGTCATCACTTTGCCTTTGAAGCTGCTGCCTGATATCGACACTTCATAGATGTAGTATGACTATTCTTGTATGCTTCTATTTATTGATGAGGATCTTACTCTTTTAGTATAAATAGTACCATGATTTCCAAAGTTTCGATAGCATCCAAAAAACAGTAATTCACCTAACATTAACCCTATTACTAATAATTATTACATTATTACATTATTACATTAATTATTACATTTTGGCTCCCACAACTTAATATATATATAGAGAGAGAAATATATATATATATAAAATAAGTATATATAGAAAAATCTAGCCCTTACAGATGCGGATTTGATCCTATCCTCTGCCCACATTCCCTTCTCCATAAAATTCTTTCTAGTAGCCATCACATTTCTTCTATTTGACTTAGAACTCGCCCTACTACCACCCTTACTGTGAGCCCTTCAAACAATCTGATACTAATAATCCCTGCGATATGTGTAGTGACATCATACCTCCCCCCATGGATATTACGGCCAATATCAGAGTGGAGTGTGCATCCCCTGCAATATGGGGAGTGACATCATCCTCTCCCCACTGGATGTTACAGACAATATCACAGGGGGTTTACTTCCCCTGCAATAAGGGGGAATAACATCCTCCTGTCCCCGCCCGGATGTTACATATATTTACAGGGGGGTGTCCACCCCCTGCAATATGGGGAGTAGTAATATCCTCTCCCGCCCTGGATGTTATGGACAATATATAGGGGGGGGTGTACAATCCCTTCGACATGGGGAGTAATATCACCCTCTTCCCCCTAAATTTTACGAACAGTATCACAGGGGGATGTACACCCCCTGCGATATCTGTAGTAGTATCATCCCCTTCTTCCCTAAATGTTACAGAGACTATCACGGGTGCCTACACCTTCTGAAACATGGGAATAATATTCTCTTCCCCTCTGGATGTTATGGACAACATTACAGCGGTGTGTACACCCCCTATGATACGCGGAGTAATATCATCCTCTCCCCCACGGATGTAAGGGACAATACCACAAATGGATTTACATCCCCTGTGATATGGAGAGTAATATCATCCTCTTTCCTACTGGATATTACAAACAATATCATACGGGGATGTACAACCCCTGCAATATTGGAAATAATATCTTCTAATCCACTGAAAATTATAAACAATATCATGAGTGTACACTCCCTGCGACATTGGGAGTAATATTATCCTCTCAGCCCCTGAATATTACGAACTATATCGCAGAAGTTTTTACACCTCCTGCCATATTGGGAGTAATATCATCCTCTAATCCCCTAAAAATTACAAACAGTATCACAGGGGAGTGTATACTCCCTACGATATTGGGAGTAATATAATCCTGTCCTCTTCTAAATATTATGAACAATATTACAGGGGATTTAACACGCCCTGCGATATGTGGAGCAATATCCTCTCCTCCCCTAAATATTGTGAACAATATAACAGGAGATTGTACACAACCTGCGGTACTGTTTGTAGTATCCAGTGGGAAAGATGATGCTATTACTCCCCATATCGCAGGGGGTGTACACCCCCACTGTGATATATTCAATAACATCCAGAAGCAATATTACTGACAAAATCGCAGGGGGTGTAAACCCCACCTGTGATATTGTTCCTAATATCCCAGGGAAGAGAGGATGATATTATTCCCAATATTGCAGGGGCTGTACACCCACCCTATGATATTGTTCTTAATATCCAGGAGGGAAGAGGATGGTATTACTCACAATATCAAAGAGGTTGTACAGCCCCCCGGTCACAGTTTCTAATATCCAAGGGGTGTATCCAGCCCCCTCTTGTGATATTGTTCATAATATGTAGGGGGAAGGACCATGATATTACTGTCCATATCGCAGCAGGTGTACAACCCCTCCCCGGGATATCGTTCCTAATATCCATGGGAAGAAAGAATATTACAATATCGCAAAAGTTGTACACCCCCTCTGTGATATTGTTCCTAATATCAAAGACGGAAGTGTATGATGTTACTCCCAAAATCACAGGGAGTGTACACACACACCCTGTAATATTTGTCCTAATATCCAGAGTGAGAGAGAATATTACTTCCAATATCGTAAGGAGTCTACACTCCCCCCGTGATACCAGGTGGGGAAATGTTGATATTACTCCAAATATCACAGTGGGTGTACACACGTTTTGCCATATTGTTCCTAATATCAAGTGGGGGAGAGGATTATATTACTTCCAATATATTACTCCCCCCCATTATACTGTTCTTAATATCCAGATTTGGAGAGGATGATATTACTCCCAAAATCTCAGGAGGTGTAGACCCCTTCTGTGATATTGTTTTTTATATCCAGGGGAAGACTAGATGATATTACTCCCAACAGCACAGGGTGTTACACGCCACCCCCCATGATATTGTTTCTAATATCAAGTTGGGGAGAGGGTGATATTACTCCCAATAGCGCAAAGGGTGCACACCAGCCCTGTGATATTACTCCTAGTATCCAGAGGGGGAGAGAATGGTATTATTTTTAACATCCAGAGGGTGTACACCCCCCTTGTGATATTGCTCCTAATATCCAAGGGGTAGAGGATGAAATTACTCCCAATATCACAGTGGGTGTACATCCCCCCGTGGTATTGTTCCTAATATCCAGGGGGTATAGGATGGTAGTACTGTAAATATCACAGGGGGTGTAGACCTCTTCTGATATTGTTCCTAATATCCATGGGAGGAGTGGATGATATTACTTCCAATATCACTGAGCGTGTACACCACCCTTGTGATATTGTTCCTAATATCCTGGGAGGAGACGACGATATTACTGGCAATATCGCAGGGGGTGTGCATTCCCGTGATATTGTTCCTAATGTCCAGCAAGGGAGAAAGTATTACTCCCAATATAGCAGGGGGTGTACACTTCCCATGCGATATTGTTCCTAATATCCATGGGGGAAAAGGATGATATTACTCTAAATGTCGCAGGAGATGTAAACCACCCCTGTGATATTGTTCTCAATATCCATGGGGGGAGAGAATAGTATTACTCCCAATATCACAGGTGGTGTACACACCTCCTGTTATATTATTCCTAATATCGAGGTTGGGAGAGAATAATATTACAGATAAAATCGCAGGGGGTGTACACCCCGCCTGTGATATTGTTCCTAACATCCCGGGGAAGAGTGGACAATATTACTCCCAATATCGCAGGATGTGTACACCCCCTTTGTGGCATTGTTCCTAATATCCATAGGAGAAGGTGATATCACTCCCAATAGTGCAGAAAAGGTACAGCCCCACTGTGATATCATTCCCAATATCCAGAGGGAAGAGGATGATATTACTCCCAATATCACAGAGGGTGTACACCCACCCTGTGATATTGTTCCTAATATCCATGTGGAAAGGGTATAAAGTTACTCCCAATATCTCAGGGGGTGTACAACCCCCTTGTGATATTGTTCCTAATATTCGAGGGAGAGACAATGATATAGCTGTCCATATTGTAGGTGGTGTACAACCCCCTGGGAATTTGTTCCTAATATTCAGTGGGGAAGATGATATTAATTAAAATGTCACGGGGGGGGCATACACCCCCCCTTTGTGATATTATTCCTAATATCCAGGGAAAGAAAGAATATTATTCCCAGTATCGCAGGGGATGTACACCCCTCTTTGATACTGTTTCTAATATCCCTGGGGGAGTCTATAATATTACTGGCAAATCACAGGGAGTGTACACCCCCCGTTATATTGTTCCTTATGTCCAGCAAGGGACAAAGTGATATTAATCCCAATACGGAATGGGGTGTACACACCCATGAGATATCGTTTCTAATATCCAGGGAGGGAAAGGATATTATTCCCAATGTTGCAGTGGTGTATAACCCCCCCGTGATATTGTTCCTAATATCTAGGTGGGGAGAGTACAATATTACTCCCAATATAGCAGGGGTTGTATACTGCCCTTGTGATATTGTTCTCAATATCCATGGAGAAAGAAAATGATAGTACTCCCCAATATCGCAGGAGGTGTACAACCCCGTGATATTGTTTCTAATATCCAGGTGGGGGAGGATATTACTCCCAATATTGCACGTGTTGCACAGACCCCCTTTGATATTGTTTCTACTATGCAGGGGGTGGGGGGAGAAGATGATATTGGGAGTAATATCACCCTCTCTCCCCAGGTATTAAAAGCAATATTCAGGGTGGTTGACACCTCCTGCAATATTGAGTGTAATATTATCCTCTCCCAACCTAGATATTAGGAACAATATCACAGGGGCGTGTACACTCCCTTCCTTTCACCATATACAAAAATCAACTCAAGATGGATGAAGGACTTACATAAGACCCAAAACTATAAAAACCCTAGAACAAAACCTAGGAAATATCATTCTGGACATAGACGCTGGCAAAGATTTCACGATGAAGATTCCAAAAGCAATTGCAACAAGAAGAATTGACGAGTGGGACCTAATGAAACTAAAGAGCTTCAGCACAGCAAAAGAAATTATCAACAGAGAACACCCTACAGAACAGGAGAAAATATTTTCAAATTGCACATCTGAAAAAGGTCTAATACTCAGCATGTATAAGCAATCAATAAGCAAAAAACAAACCCACTACAAATAGGCAAAAAACATGAACCCCCACATTCACCATCCTCAAGTCCATGTGCAACTTCTTCCTGGATGCTGGACAAGGACTTGGGTACCAAGGGCACTGAATGGGTTAACACTTAAGCTGTCTGTGGATTCTTTTTTCAAAAGACGACGTACATGTGGCAAACAAGCATATGAAAAAATACTCAACATCACTAATCATCAGAAAATCAGAACCATGAGATACCATATCACACCAGTCAGAATGGCTATTATTAAAAAGTCAAAACATAACAGACGGTGGTGAGCTTGCGGAAAAAAGGGAATGCTTATACACTGCTGGTGGTGATACAGACAGGAGACAGGGAAATACTGGATAGAAGAGGGCGGTTCCCTGGCAAAGCCCTGCCCACAAGCCTGGAAACCCATGGCCCTAAATGGGAACAGGCATTCCTGCTTTTGCACCCAAAAGTTGTCTTTCAGCTCACCATGCCCCTCTACCTTGTACCCATATAAACCCCAGACCCCAGGCTCCAGAAGCAGACAAGCCGATGAGGAGATGAACAGAAGAGCAGAATTGCAGAATGATGTGGCAGAAAGAAGACAAGGAGCATCTGAATGCCAAGAGGAGTTTGGCTGGCAGTGGTTGGAGAGATCAACCTCTGGATGGCAAAGCTCCTGGGGAAGATCATCTTCCCATTCCATCCCCTTTCCAGCTCCTCATCCATCCCATTGAGGGCCACCTCCACCACTCAATAAAACCCCCACATTATTCACCATCCTCAAGTCTGTGTGCAACTTAATTCTTTCTGGATGCTGGACAAGGACCTGCGTACCAAGAGGGCACTGAACGGGTTAACACTTAAGCTGTCTGTGGATGGCAAAGCTAAAACAGTGCACTGTAACACATGCCCACTTGGGCTGTGGGAGTCGCAGGCACCCACCCCTAGACGCTACCATGGCCACTTGCCCTGGCTTTTGCACCTGCCTGTCTGCATGCTCCCCTGCCCAGTAGGGGTTTGACAGCGCACACAGTGGCCAGACAAGCCACACCCCTGTTGCACATCCTGCCAAGAGGAGTCAGGGAACTCTCCAGTTTCATCAGGAATGTAAATTAGTTCAGCCACTGTGGAAAGCAGTTTGGAGATTTCTGAAATAACTTAAAACAGAACTACCATTCAACCCAGCAATCCCATTACTGGGTATATACCCAAAGGAATATAAATCATTCTGTCATAGACATATGCACACATATTTTCATTACAACACTATTCACAACAGCAAAAACATGGAATCAACTTAGATGCCTGTTAACAGAAGACTGAATTAAAAAAAAATACACCATGGAATACTACACACCTATAAAATAGGATGAAATAACGCCTTTTGCAGCAACATGAATGGAGCTGGAGACCATTATTCTAAGTGAATTAATGCAGGAACAGAAAACCAAGCACACACTGCATGTTCCCACTTATAAGTGGGGGCTAAACATTGAGTCCACATATGTAGATACAAAGAAGGGAACAATAGACACAAGGTCTACTGTGGGTGGAGGGTGGGGGGAGAGTGAGGATCACAAAACTCCCTATTAGATACTACGCTCACTACCTGGATGACTACGTAATCTTTACACCAAACCCCACTGACACACATTTTACCCACATAATAAACCTGCACATGTACCCGCTGAACCTAAAATAAATGTTGGAAGGAAATAAAGTTACAATCAACTCTTGTACTGTTGTGAGGAAACAATCATATATGTTGACAAAAAATCAACTACTAACAGATTTATAATAGTATATATGTGGCAGGAAAATATCAGATATAACCTATGTACCCAAAAGTATGACTTAAAAACAGCATGACAATCTTTATGAAGGGATATTGTGCAACTACCAGAAGCATATTTTCAGAGATTTATTAACATACGATAATGACTACATTGAGTGGTTTTTAGAAGCATGAATTGAAACTATCTACAAGCATGACTTTATTGAACTTACAAATAACATTACACACACATTTACATAATTATAAGTATGCTTAATAATTTTTACTTATTTATATTCATATGTAAGGAAGTAATCTCTATATCTGAGTGATTATTTCATAGATAATTTATGTTTGCTCTGTAAAAACATAAACACTGCTATGGCTCTTCCAAGTATCCTGAAAGGATACAGTTTATAATTAAACAATAATAGTTTTAGAAATAATTATTTTAAATGAGGCTATGATGAATCTAGTTTCATTGCACACTTTAACTTTGGAACATTTCATGAAGCATCCCTTGATCACAACTCTCATATTCAGGAGTTTTTTGAGATCAAAATGGGACAATCAGTATGAATCCATTTCTTAGACATGCAAATGGATAACTTCAAATAACAGTAGTGATTTAATCAGCGTGCACAGTTGCTCTGGGACAAAACTTGGAAATGAGCATATTTTTAGATTCTTAATGTTTTACACACTTTAGCAGTCCACAGCACCATTACATACTTATTTTTCTACTAAAATACCTTGGTAGAAATTCACAGTAGAGATCAGGCTTGTCCTTCACACATTAACTAATCAAGTAGGAAAGTGCAAATGAGAACACAGTGCCAAACATAGGCACCACATGGTAACAAGTATGAGGCTGTCAGGAAGCCATTTTTGTAGCCCAATTATATTTTTCCTAATGTATTGCACACAAAACTTGGGGGAAAAAAAAGAGGCAGAGAGAAAACAGGTTATATCAGCCCTATCTCACAGTCCACAAGTTCATCCTATTAGAGGAACTATGTAAAACAAATTTTATTGATTGAATGTCCTATTTAGTTAATCGCAAAACTGTATGAGAACACACTTGTGACTTATTTAGCAGCTAGTTTGCTTTCCACTGGCTTCACTAGTGTCCTTTGGAAAAAGAAAGTACATTTGGAACCCTGTACACCTTTTCTTTCTCCAGTACCCTCTTCTCACTTCCATCACTAAGGTGATAGAAGCAACTAGGGGCAATGCATTTGTAGCACACCTGAGTCAGAGGTATCCGCCAAGGGAAGGATCAGACCTGCTTGAAAGCACGTCGTTGGAATTTGGAGACTTCTAGTAGCTGTAACATAAGCAATGATGTTTACTGTTCCTTGCCCTCCACTTTGATCACTCTGGGAAACGTTTTTTAAAAAAATCAATTGTATTGAAACGTAATTTACATAAAATAAATACTCCTATTTTAAAGGGCAGTTTGCTGAGTTTTGCCAGATGTAACTGCCCAGGTGAATAAAATTGATTAAACTGATCTTTCAAATAATACATTAACCTTGCAATCTTGTTAGAAATTTCATTTGCTCACAGTTTATTATCCATTCTATGTACTGCTACATTCAATTGGTTATTATGTTTTAAGAACTTCTGAGTCTATGTTTATAAGGAATAAATATCAAAGTTGTATAATGCCTTTGTCTCGATTTGGAATCAGGGCAATACTGGGTTCATAAAATAAGATAGGAAGGGTCCCTTTAATTTTTTTTTTTTTTTCTTTTTCGAGACAGAGATTCACTCTTGCTGCCCAGGCTGGAGTGCAATGGCGCAATCTCGGCTCTCTGCAACCTCTGCCTCCCAGGTTCAAGCTATTCTCCTGCCTCTGCCTCCCGTGTAGCTGGGATTACAGGCATGCGCCACCACGCCCGGCTAATTTTGTACTTTTAGTAGAGATGGGGGTTTCTCCACGCTGGTCAGGCTAGTCTCAAACTCCTGACCCCATGTGATCTGCCCGCCTCAGCCTCCCAAAGTGCTGGGATTACAGGTGTGAGCCACTGTGCCCGGCCCTTAAATTCTATTTCTTAAAAAGAGTCCGTTCAAGATTGGCATTATAGATACTCCTCAACTTACAATGGGCTTGTCTTAATGAACTCATCCTAAATTGAAAATATTTTAAGTCTAAAATGCATTTAATATATTTAACCTACTGAATATCATGAGTTAGCCTCGCCTACCTTAAACTTGCTCAGAACATTTTTATCAGCCTACAATTTGGCAACATCATCTACCACAAGGCCCATTTTAAAATATTGAGTATCTCATGAAATTTATTGAAAACTATACTGATAGTGAAAAACTGGTCATACTGATGCTCATCATTAATGTACACACATGAAAGCACCATTATCAAGTCAAAAGAGCACAAGTCAAACCACTGTTAAGTTGAGGACTCTGTACTTTCTTAAATGTTTGATAGAATTCACCTAAGAAACCATGCAGCCTGGAATTCTCTTATAGAAATTTTTAATTAAAAAAAATTCTTTAATACATAGAGAAGCTATTATTTCTTTTCGCATCAGTTTTAAGAATTAGTTTTACAAATAATTTCCCATGATATTGTCAAATGTATTGGCCTAAAGTTTTCATAATTATATTGATGTCTGTAGGTTCTGTAGTTACAAACTCTTTAATTCCCGTTATCTAAATTTTGTAGATTCTCTAATTTTTTTGTGATAAATCTTGCTAGCCATTGTTTATTAAAAAATTTTTGTCAAAGAACCAATTTGTGGGTGTATTAATTAGCTCCACCTTTGGTTATTTGCTATGTTGTTGGTTTTTTATCTTTATCTTCTTCTTCCTTCTTAATTTGGATATACTTTGCTCATTTTTTTAGCTTCTTAAAGAACCTGGAGATCATTGATTTAAGCCTTTTATTTTCCATATGTATTACATCTAAATTTACCTTTAAGAAATGATTTATCTGCATCCCATGTTTTAAGTTTTAAAAAATTTTTCTTTCAGTTTAAGCTATTTTTTTTTTGTGTGTGCAACTTTTCTTGGCCCATGAGTTTTTCTGAAGTACTTTAATGTTCAAATGTTGGGGTGTTATTTTATACATCCTAGTGTTGTCCATCTCTGGTTCATGAAACAATCCATGTTCTCCATTGCACTTAGTTGACATGTCTCCACGTCTCTGGAGAATTCCTCAGTCTTTCTAAAATGTTTTTGAAGAATACTGGCAATTATTCTGTAGAATGCCCTTCCTCGATTTCAATTTGTCTGATGTTTTCTCATGATTAAGGACTAAAGTTATACATTTTGTCTAAGAATACCATAGAACTGATGTTTTGTCCTACTCAGTGCATCATATAAGAAGTTACATGTAGTTCATTTATCTTCTTATTAGTAATGTAAACTTTGATCACTTGGCTAAGGTAGCATCTCCACTTTGAAGTTACTAGTCTGTAATTATCCTGTGGGAAGATACTTTCATATTATGCAAATATGTTCTTTCCCAACATATATTCACCACTAATCTTAGCATCCTTCCAAGGTTCTTTCTTGCTGCAATTACTATATTTGCAAAATGATGATTCTTGTATTTTATGTCTCCTACATTTAATAAAATCTTACTGTAATAAAATACTGCCCATTCTCCCCCTTTGGTTTATATTTAATATATTATTTATGTCAATATGGATTAATTTTTTTTTGTTTTTGAGATGGAGTCTTGCTTTGTCATCCAGGCTGGAGTGCCAAGGTGCGATCTCAGCTCACTGCACTTCCACCTTCCGGGATTCAAGCCATTCTCCTGCCTCAGCCTCCCGAGTAGCTGGGACTACAGGCATGTGCCACCATGCCCAGCTAATTTTTGTATTTTTAGTAGAGGCAGGGTTTCACAACACTAGTCAGGCTGGTCTCGAACTCCTGACCTCAAGTGATCTGCCCGCCTTGGCCTCTCAAAGGGCTGGGATTACAAGCATGAGCCACTGCACCCGGCCGGGATTAACTGAAAATTTTCTTCCATAGATCGTAATATATTGCTGTTATTTATTTTATTGCCCCAATTTTCTCAAATTTGGCTATGTAACTTTATTCAAAGTGGGTTGTTTCCTTCTCACATTTTCCCCTTTCTGTGTTTCCTTACTTTCTAGCATGAGAAAATATTTCAAACTAATCTTGTATTTTCCCTGCCCAATCCTGATGTCAAATATGTCCCCAAGGAGCCTTGGTTCCTTTAATTGGAGAATGGTTTTCTCATTGTTACTGGGATGATGTTTCTAGGCTCTTTTGTTAAAGGAGCTAGAAAATGTATGTATGTATACTCACACATTTATACACATCTATATTTGTACAATTATCCATCTGTACATATACTAAGAACAATGACTTCATATAATAATTTTGATTCCAATCCAACACTACAGGATGCATTATAGCCTTTCTCCTTCCCTTATTTGCAACTCCATGCTCTGATGGTAGAAAACCTGGCTCTCATCAGACCACCATCACGAACGTCACCGCTAACTATCCACGCTAGAAAGTTCATGACCAACCGACTACTTCCGAGGAAACAAATGCTCATTGATGCCCTTCACCTCGGGAAGGCAACAGTGCCTAAGACAGAAATTCGGGAAAAACTAGCTAAAATGTACAAGACCACACCAGATGTCATCTTTGTATTTGGATTCAGAACTAATTTTGGTGGTGGCAAGACAACTGGCTTTGACATGATTTACGATTCTCTGGATTATGCAAAGAAAAACGAACCCAAACACAGACTTGCAAGACATGACCTCTATGAGGAGAAAAAAACCTCAAGAAGGCAATAAAAGGGAACGCCAAGAACAGAATGAAGAAAGTCAGGAGAACTGCAAAGGCTAGTATTGGTGCTGGCAAAAAGCTGAAGGAGTAAAGGTGCTACAATGATGTTATCTGTGGCCATTGTGGATTTTTCATGAGAAGATTAATAAATTAAAAACTTTCAAAAAGAAAAAAAAAAGAAAGCCTGGCTCTCATCCACAGTATATTTACATTTTTTCAATCCTAGTATACACATAATTTCACATTTGCAAACTCATACCCTTGTGAAAACACATTTGTAAACTATAGTGAAGTATTTGTGCATAGTTCTTTTTGTCTTTAGCCTTAAAGATACTGTCAAGAACTCTTGCTTTTTTTAAGTTACTTTGTTTAGCTCTCTTGTGCCCCAATTCTGTGTGGTTCTAATAATAATTTGTAAAAGAGTTGAGTTCATTTGTTACTGTTTGTATTCCATTCCCCCATATCTGGTAAATTTAAATTATTTATTTGAGGGCATGTGAAATATCATAACTCTTAAGAATTAGAGCTAAAAAAAATGCTCAGCAAAGTGTCATTCTTCCCTCTTTTGTGCTATTGTTTCTATTACCCCACTCTTTCCACCCCATTCACACTCACCCTCTGTAGGTAAACAGTCTGTTTCTGGATTTTATTTCCCTGTATTTATTTTGCACAAAAGATCATACATGCATATTTCCTTAAATCCTATCCTTTTCTACATAAAGCATAGTATACTATACATACTCTTTTTCCACTTTGCTCTTCCTTTTAACACTAGTGCATTATATTCATTTTAAAACAGTTAAACATAGTTTTATGAACTCTAATAACATTTTTATCTTCTAGTTTCAAGATCCTTCACATTTCTGATTTTGTTTTCTATTGTCTAATTTACTCCTGATTATGCTTCACATTTTCCTGCATCTTGGCATGTCTAGTCATTTTTTTTTAATGCTGGAAATGTGAGTGGTTGCACTGTTGTTTTTTTCTTTTAAAAAATGCTGTACTTTCCTCTGGCAAGCAGTATGAGTTACTTGTATCAGTTTGATATTTTAAGGCCTCTTTTTAAGCTTTATTATGGTTGGCATACGAACAGGCTTCATTCCTGGTGTACTTTAGCTCGACTACTAAGGCATGGTCCCGTGAGCTATCACCAGGGACTCTCAGTAGCCAGATTGCATGTATCTTTCCTCTTTGTCTCAACTCTGGGTATTATTCAGGTTGCATATTCCTAATTATCTTATGCCAGTCTCATGGACTTGAACTCTATGCATGCACTGATTAGTTCTCGGCAAAAATGCAAAGGGTACTCCAAGAGTATTACAAGAGCTTCTTCTCTTCATACTTTCAACCTTTCTGGAGCTCTGCCATGCACCCTCTGTCTCTCCAGTCTCTGGTCTCTATCTCAACTCAAAAAGCCTTTGAGGTTCTATTTGGGCTCCTTTCTGTGCCTGTGATTCAGAAATTGCAACTAAGCAGAAAACTGTGGTGATCATATAGCTGGCCTTGTTTGTTTCCTTTCACTGTTTTGTTCCATCGTGCAATACCTGAAACTGATAAATATATTTGGTCCAGTTGTCTAGTTATTTACTTCTAGTTATTTGCTTCAAGAAAAACAAGCTTGATCCTTGTTATTCCATCAGACCTGAGGGCAAAAATTTGGTCATTCTTATCAAATTGTAAGTTTTTGATATCAAATTATAAGTAGCACTCACTGGCCAGAATGCCACCTTTGTGCAATATAGGAACAGCTGACCATTATTTAAGGTACTTTGTTACCATCTTCAAATTGCAGCAGTAAGTAATATACCAATTTATTATATGATGACTCTGAGGTAAACAGTGCCCCTGGAGCTGTGCAAACTACAACCTGCATGATCATGAACTGCAACTCTGGAAGAATTCTAGAAATATGGAGAAAAAAATGCTGCTGCATGTCAGCTGGCAAAAGAAAATGGGGTAATGATCACACTTTTTCATTAGAGGCTAGAATGGCTTGAAGGGAGTCTTAAGATAAATTAGAAATATGTCAACTACTAAAGGAAACATAATTCAAGAAGCACGACAAGCTGGTAAATGTACACACTGAGAAGTAGTTATGGAACACCAAATGACTGGATGCTTGACACTAAACCACAGTGTGTGATACAATCAAGAAATTAGAAATCATCAGAATGTGTGTAATTACACATTATTTGTACACAGATATGATATGTATATTTAGGGTATGTGTCTACAAAATAATACATAATAGTCCCTCTACCTAGAAAAAAACCACTTACATAAGCAACAGGAAAACTACTTAGTGGGAAAGAGGAAACAAAACCTGAGTATGAGTATGGAGGATCTATTCTCTTGACACTCACAGGGATGATACATAAGACATGGAGCTAAGACCTTTTTTAGACTCAGTGGCAATTAAATAATTCTGTCTATGAGACAGTCAAGTTCCATGCCTTTCCATCTTCTAAAGCCTGCCTGTATTCCATGACTCACAGCCTCCTTCCAGCTTCGAAGCCAGATATCGCATCACTCTGACTTCTGCTTCCATCATCACGTCTCCTTCTCTGACTCTATTTCATACCTACCTCTTTCTCTTACGAATATTCTTGCAATTAGTCACCTAGGTCATCTTCCTATCTCAACCACATATGCAAAAATCTTTTACCATGTAAAACAACAAACGTAGTTTTAAAAATATTTGGGATATAATTACATGCTCAAGTGTTCTATGAGGAGTATTGTGTGCCTCTACAGCGTATGCTAAATTAAATGAGTATCTTCCAAGGACTTCTCCAGAAGTGGAGAATAAAGTATAGTCCCTGAAACCTGTGAATATGTTACCTGACATGGAAAAGGAGATCTTGTAAATGTGATTATCTTAAGCACCTTGAGATAAGATTACCATGGATTCTTCAGAGGGCCCAGTATAATCACAAAGATCCTTTGAAGAGAAGGATGCATGCATAGGAGAGTCACAAGGAAATATGAATAGTAGGAGATTTAAATTCATGTGATCTAAGGAGGACTCAACTTGGTGTTGTCTCATTTGAAGCTGTGGGAAGCAGGGCCATGAGCTAAGGAATGTAGTCAGCTCCTACAAGCTGGAAAAGGCATGAAAACAGATCATTCTCTAGAGCTTCCAGAGGAACCCTGGCCCTGCTAACACTTTAATTTTAGACTCATAGAACCATTCAGACTTATGAATTCCAGAACCAAAAGGTTAAAAATTTACATTATTTGAATCTACTAAGTTTCTAGTGATGTGTTACATCAGAAATAGAAAACTAATACACATGAACAAGAATATATCAGAACGATTAGTATCAAGTATTAGGAGTGGTAAAATCAACCTCAGACGGAGGTTGCAGTGAGCTGAGATTGTGCCACTGCACTCTGGCCTGGGCGACAGTTGAGACTCCGTCTCAAAAAAAAAAAGTATCCCTGATCCTAGGACAAATTCCTTAAGCTCTCCTACAAACTGCATAACCAGAACCCCTCACTGCAGACATACCTAGACAAAGCATCCTTTGTCTCCTTTCTCCCAATAAGATGAATGGCAGCCCCCACTGTGTGTACATCCCCTAAGAAATGCTTTGGGCTCATCATCCCAGAGTTTAGAGCTTATTTCTTTGGAGTACTAACCACCTCCATCTCAGAACAGTCTGGGGCAGTCCCTTGTGGAAATTCCCCTGTGGTCACCTTTGGGGCAACTCCAGCTAAGTGCTGGACTAGAGGAAGAAGTCAGGGAGTCAGCAGAATTTTAAAGAATGGGCTGGCGCAGAGGATCCCACTGGGAGATCCTGAGATGCCTGCAAGGGTCTATGTGGGCTTTGTTGCCTGCCCCTCCCTGATGCCTGTGGGCTGCCCCGGGGATGCTGAGATGCTCCAAAATCTCCAGCGGGATACAGAGGGCTGATGGAGGGTCTGAAATTGCAAAAGGTCAGTAAGGAAGTCCGGTGCTTGGGTAGACAGGGAAAGGATTGGTTGGCATCAGCCATGGGCGGCCTGCCAAGAAACAGGCTAAGCTGGGGGCCCAGAGCAAGGTGTCAAGGCATGCAAGGCTCTTGGGAAACAATGATGAATAAGATGATATCCTCAAGGAACACAGGGTCTAATAGAAGAGATAATTATAAAGAAAGATGATTCTGGTTTCTATGTTCTATGCTGGAGTAGAATTACATACCAGGGACTGAGGTGGGCAAAAAAATGGAGTGTTTAATTCTGGGTATGGTAGTCTGAGAAAGCTTCCCAAAAGAGAAGGCAGACTGATAATCAGTGAGAAATGTTTCAATAAAAGTGGCTGCCAAATGGAGGGAGGGATTTCGCCTCTGAGGGAGTTGGGGTGATGGTGGGAGTGGTGGACTCTGGAAAGCTTCACAGAAGAGCTGATGCGGTAGTCTTTGCAGGATAATTATGGCTGTGTAATTTTGAAAAGCAAAGGGAACCAACCTGGCAAACGGTTGGCAGCACAGAAGTGTACAGCGAGTTTCGTAAATGATGTGTAGTACAGTGGCTAGGACGTAGGTGTAGGATGGAAGTCTAGTGTAGTGCCCAAGTGTAGGGCGCTTTGATTTTTATATGAAGGACTGTGACTATTACAGCAGGTCCTTGAATAATGTCTTTTCATTCAACATCATTTTATTGTAACGTTGATGAGAAAAAAACAATTCTCAGCCAGGGACTGTCTGTGTAGTCTTTCCACATTCTTCCCAGGTCCCTGGGGGTTTTCTCTGGGTACTGCAGTTTCCTCCCACATCTCAAAGATGTGCCCATTATGTGAACTAGCATTTCTAAATGGTCCCCATCTGAGCTGTGTGTGTGTGTGTGTGTGTGTGTGTGTGTGTGTGTACACTCTGACATAGGATGGTATCCTATCCAAGATATAGGGCTGGTTCTGCCTAGCGCCCTGAGTTGCTAGGGGACACTCTGGCCACCCACGACCCTGAACTGAAACAAGTGGGTAAGTAATAATCTTACTTGTTTTTGTCACTGGTAATTAACAGGTTTTTTCCTGCTTTGTATTAGTCGCAAAGCAAGAAAACCCAATGAGAAACAAAGTCAAACAGGTTTTCTTCCTGGCTGAGCACAGAGAAGAAAAGACTTCTTGCTCTAAAGACACCCTCCCCCTGAAAAATAGAAGGTATGGGGTTTTGAAGAACTGGGTACAGGGAGGGAGAGCAATGTTAGCATGTGCAGGGTGGGACTCCAGGTGCACAGGTTCAGTGCATAAACATACATCCTTATGCAACCCACGACACAAAATGGCAAGATTTTTTGGGGGGAAGGAATTTTAGTATTATAGTGATATGTTCATGATCTAGGCTGGTCGCTGTGGCTCATGCCTGTAATCACCAGCACTTTAGGAGGCCAAGGTGGGTGGATCACCTAACGTGAGGAGTTTGAGGCCCGCCTGGCCAATGTGACAAAACCTGGTCTCTACTAAAAGAAATACAAAAAAAAAAGTTAGCCGGGCTAGGTGGTGCACACCTGTAATCCCAGATACTCATGAGCCTGAGGCAGGAGAATCACTTGAACCTGGGAGCCGGAGGTTGCAGTGAGCCGAGATGGTGCCAACTGCACTCCAGCCTGGGCAACAGAGTGAGACTCTGTCTCAGAAAAAAAAAAAAAAAAAAGATCTAAAAGCAACTAGAGGTCACCTGTTCAAGTTTGTGCTGGTTGTGGTTGGGGATGTTACCTCCTTCTAGTATCTGGTCGGGGTGGAGCAGCTCTGGTGCTGTTGGGCCATCTGGTTTCTTTATGTAGTTGTGCCTACAAATAAAGAAACTAAAGACAACACAGTACGAAAAAGAACTTCCCCTATTATTTCATCAGGGTGGCCCTGGTAACATTTTTATTGATTTTTTTATCATTTTTTTTTTGAAACGGAGTCTTGCTGTGTTGCCCAGACTGGAGTGCAGTGGCTCGATCTCAGCTCACTGCAACCTCCACCTCCCAGGTTCAAGCAATTCTCCTGCCTCAGCCTCCCAAGTAGCTGGGATTACAGGCACGTGGCACCACGCCCAGCTAATTTTTTGTATTTTTAGTAGAGACAGGGTTTTGCCTTGTTGGCCAGACTGCTCTCAAACTCCTGACCTCAAGTGATCCTCCTACCTCGGCCTCCCAAAGTGCTGGGATTACAGGCGTGAGCCACTGTGCCCAACCTAATTTTTCTTAAATGTATGTAGAGCTCACATTTATTTCAGTGTTTAATACTGGAAATGTTCTGGGCCTAAGTTTGGTGATGTTTTCATGACCAGAAATATGCCATGGAAACAACTATTTCTATCAATCAGGCTATGGTAAAATTGGCGTAATTACAAGTCACAGTTTTCAAGAACATATTAAATCCTCACACTATGTGAGAACTTACTGTATTCAATAGGCAATGGAGAGTCAGAAAAGTTTAAGCAAAAATGTGTAATTCTTCTATCAGAACATACTTGATAACACATAATTTTATGAAACATCAGGTTTATAACAAAGTTTTTAAATTATGTAGATATTATTAGGGTTGTGAAGATGAAGACAATGTAAGCCCATTTATTTGCAAATCAGCACATAAACATAGTAGGATTAACAATATAAGCTGTAGCTTATGCTAAATGTTGGTGGCAGCAGACAATAAATTATGGAGAACTTCAGAGGACACTAAGGTTGGATGAGATCTTGGAAGTTTTACAGGTCAATACCACTCCATCTATTGGCTGAGTTTCACTAGGTTAATACATGAACAACAAAAAAATAACCTAGATCAGAAGTTAAAGATCATTTTACTGAGTATCTGCCGCGTCTGTGCCATTGCAGTGTACTAGGTGCACTTATGAGTCCTCTACTTACAAATTACTTTTCACAAAATATGAAACTCCAGGCAAAGGTTCAGACATACAACGTTTGTTTTTAAAATCTGCGTACAGCCTTGTACCCTTTTTCCTTTCCTTCCTTTTACCCTTTTTAAAATGTGCTATGAGTTTTATCTTAGACTAACATCTGTAATGTTGCTATACGCCAGGATTCAGTTGCTGTGTTTGATGAATCATAAAATGGTGTAAAACGTCAATTAGTGTCCTTTTTAAATAAAGTATCTATGAATGCGTCAGCAAAATGCTTATGATTTGAGTATTCACAAAATATTAGTTTTCTCTGGATCTAACAATAATGTGAAAACCCAAAATGAATATAAAATATTAGCTAATAGATTTCAAAGTATTCTAAAAGTACAAAAAGTATATGACATTATTACTTTCATATATGTAAAACATTAATTTTTAGTCAACATAAACATCATCTTTACACCTAAACTTGTATTAATTCAATTAAAAGTTAATTTAGTATCCTAAAGTCATCAAATACTAAAAAACAGAATGTATTCTGATTTGGAATATACATAAAATTAACTATTTTCAGCTGAGCACAGTGGCTCATGTCTGTAATTCCAGCACTTGGGAGGCTGAGGTAGGCAGACTGCCTGAGATCAGGAGTTTCAGACCAGCCTGGCCAACATGGTGAAACCCTGTCTCTACCAAAAATACTAAGTTAGCCAGGCATGGTGGAGCCTGCCTGTAATCCCAACTACTGTGAAGGCTGAGGCAGGAGAATCACTTGAACCCAGGAGGCAGAGGTTACCGTGAGCCACAAATGCACCACTGCACTGCAGCCTGGGTGACAGAGTGAGACTCCTATCAAAATAATAATAATAGTTTTCTGCAAGCCCCAAGATAAAGTAGCATTGCAGAATACCTAAGTAATCCTGAGTTTGGTTTTCCTGGTTTTATTTTGTTTAGTTTTGTTCACCTTGACCCGGTGGGCTGGTGGTTCTTAGGTGCACCAAGGTTTTCATTTCTCTGTTCAAGATTTTAAAATCTTAATGTGGTAATTTTGCTAATTTTTTTGACAGTTACGTCCCAGGTTGCAAATTAAAATAAAATTCCCATTTTACTAAAGTCCTTAGTTTATTAATGATTTTATAATGACTTAATATATAATTTAATTAGGAATGAGGGGTACTACAACATTTCAGAAATCAACACTGAAGAACTTATTCATGGACCCAAACACCACCTGTTTCTCAAACACCTATTAAAGTAAAAATATATATAAATAATTTTTAAAAATAGAAACTAAAAATAAAGTGAATATGAAAAAATATACATCCAGGTTTAAAAAAAAACTATTTCAGTTAAACAACAAATACTTTTTGGGGGGACTCTACTACAAAATTATTTGTTATTATAATTAATAATACAGGTAAAAATGTATTTAAAAATGAAAATATAGTAAAAAATAAAAAGATGTTAACAAATATTGGTATACTGGTGAAGGCCAGGCTCAATGGTTGTTTTCCAAAGTGGTTACACCAGTCGGGTTTGGTGGCACACACCTGTAATCTCAGCACTTCCGGAGGCTGAAGCAGGCAGATCACTTGATCTCAGGAGTTTGACACAAACCTGGGCTACATGGCAAAACCCCATCTCTA
The DNA here is from genome assembly GCF_029281585.2 of Gorilla gorilla gorilla. NCBI lineage: Eukaryota > Metazoa > Chordata > Mammalia > Primates > Hominidae > Gorilla > Gorilla gorilla. The sequence continues at coordinate 31,597,457 of NC_073236.2, read as the reverse complement.
CCAAAAACTGTAAAAATCAGCCACACATGATAGCATGCACCTGTAAGTCCCAGTTACTTAGGAGGCTGGGGTGAGAGGATCACTTGTGCCTGGAAGGTCACAGCTGCACTGGCCATGTTCATGCCACTGCACTACAGCCTGGGCAACAGAGCAAGATTTTGTCTCCAAAAAAAAAAAAAAAAGTTGGTAACAACGTGGAATAATTGGAACTCACATACATTACTGGTGGGAACATAAAATGGTGTCATTGATTTGGGTGTTTTCTTGGCATTTGACTTTTTTAAAAATCAAGATACTGTCTCCCTATGTTGCCCAGGCTGGTCCTGAACTCCTGGGCTAAGACAATCCTCCAAACTCAGCATCCCGAATACCTGAGATTAAAGGTGTGAGCTACTGTGCCTGACTGGTGTAACCACTTCGAAAAACAACGTGGCAGTTTCTCAAAGGCTAAATGTATAGTAATCACATAATGCAACAATTTCACTCCTGGGTGTAAATCCAAGAGAAATAAAAATATATTTTCACACTAAAACTTACATGAGTGTTCACAGCAGCCTGACTCATGACGGCGAATACACAAAAACAACACAAATGTCCATCAACTGATAAATGGATAAACATAAACTATTTCTCAGCTATAAAAGGAAAGAAATACTGATACACACTAACCTGAAAGAAATTTGAAAACATTGTGCTAAGAGAAAAAAAAGCAAACCACAAAAGATCACACATTGTACAGTTCTATTTCTATAAAAGATCCAGATTAGGCAAAACTACAATGACAGAAAATAAGTCAGTGGTTGCCTATGAAGACACAGGAACATGGGGGGAGTAGGAGGTAGCAGCTAAGAGGTGAGGGTTTCTCACTCATAAGTGGCTAACTCCTAAGTGGGTAATCACTTCTAAGAGAGACTGTGGTGATGGATGCACAGCTCTGTGAATATTCTAAAAACCAGTGAATTGTATACTTTCTTTTTTTCTTTATTTAGAGACAGGGTCTCCTTCTGTCACCCACGCTGTAGTGTAGTGGCGCCATCTAGTCTCACTGCAACCTATGCCTTCTGGGCTCAAGTGATCTTCCAGTCTCATGTCCCCAAGTAGTTGGGACTACAGGCATGAGCCACCACACCTAGCTAATTTTTCTATTTTTGCTAGAGATGCTGTTTTCCCATGTTGCCCAGGCTAATCGCAAACTCCTGAACTCAAGCAATCCACCTGCCTCAGCCGCCCAAAGTCTTAGCATTATAGGAATTAGCCACTGCGCCTGGCCTGAATTGCATACTTTGATAAATGAATTGCATACTTTGATAAATGAATTGCATGATATGTTAATCATATTTCAATAACATTATTATTTTAAAAAGGTCCAGGTGTGGTGGCTCACGCCTGTAATCTCAGCACTTTGGGAAGCCAAGGCAGGCAGACTGCCTGATTTTAGGAGTTCGAGACCAGTCTGGCCAACACGCTGAAACCCCGTCTCTACTAAAAATATAAAAACATTAGCTGGGAGTGGTGGCATGTGCCTGTAATGCCAGCTAGTCGGGAGGCTGAAGCAGGGGAACGGCTTGAACCAAGGAGGTGGAGGCTGCAGTCAGCCGAGATCATGCCACTGCACTCCAGCCTCCGTGACAGAGCGAGAGTCCGTCTCGAAAAGAAAGAAAAAGAAAATGGGCATTGAACACAGGTGGCTCCCACCTACGTATAATCCAAGCAATTTGGGAAGCTGAGGCAGAATGATCACTTGAGGCCAGGAGCTTGACACCATCCTGGACAACATAGCAAGATCCCGTCTGTACAATAAAAAATAAAGAAGTTAGCTGGGCATAGGGGCAAATGTTATGTTAGTCCCAGCTACTTGAGAGGCTGAGGTGGGAGGACTACCTGAGCCTGGGGTTTCAGGCTGCAGTGAGCCATGATCACGCCACTGCACTGCAGCCTGGGTGACAGAGCAAGACCCTGTCTCTAGGGGGAAAAAAAAATGCAAGTTTTTATCACCTTCTGAGAGTAATCAACGTTCAGGAGGAACAGAGAAGAACAAAAGACCACTGAATGGTTGAGGGTGGGTTGCTGGTTAGGCTCAGTCACTAGCTGAGTAGTATCTGAAAAATTTATTAGTAAAACTACGGCGCCAGGGGTGAGTCATGCAGTCGAATGATGAATACTAAATCCAGTACAAACGCCCACGGTCTTTCTTTACATGAATTCCAGTGAAAAATTCCTAAGTGCCTAAATAGTAAGTAGTCTGAAACGATGGCAGCAGTGGTTTATTAAAGACTGAAAAAAGAGGCCGGGCACGGTGGTTCATGCCTGTAATCCCAGCACTTTAGGAGTCCAAGGCCGGTGGATCACAAGGTCAGGAGTTCAAGACCAGCCTGGCCAACATGCTGAAACCCCGTATCTACTGAAAATACAAAACTTAGCCAGGCGTGGTGACATGCACCTGTAGTCCCAGCTATTTCAGAGGGTTAGGCAAGAGAAATGTTTAAACCCGGGAGGCAGAAGTTGCTGTGAATCGAGATTGTGCCACTGCACTCCAGCCTGGTGACAGAGGAAGATGCCGTCTCAAAAAAAAAAAGAAAAGAAATGGCATCTTCAAGAACCACAAGAGAGTTCCACGCTGAAGAAGCTCTAATTCTGCATTTGCTCAACTATTGATTTGAGTTAGCCAATATGACACTATCTTAGGTAAAGTGTACAAATAACTCAATTTCATCTCCTCGTTAATAACTGATTAGGTAGTTTAACATCAATTATGATTTTTAAAAAGCTAATCAGAAAAAGAATTAATTATGGAACCAATAAGAGGTTTGAATAGTTACAAACTATTCAAAGGAGAATTCAAAAAACCACTCAGGTATGAGGCCATAAAGTATGATGAAATGAATTTCATTAATGTATTTTAAAATAAACTGATTAGACAGGCAACAACAGCTGGGCACGGTTCTCCTCACCTCCAGCAACACAAACCCAATCACTCAGCTGTGGGGTTGCAAAGGCTGCATAGTCACAAAGAGACTGGTCTGAGTTGAGATTTCTTTACTTGTATTTGTATTCTGAGACAGGGTCTCACTCTGTCACTCTGGCTACAGTGCAGGGGTGCACTCATAGATAACTGCAGCCTTGGGCTGCAGGGATCCTCCTGCCTCAGCCTCACCATAGCTTCGACTACAGATGAGTACCACAACACCCAGATAATTTTTTTTTTTTTTTTTGTAAAAAGAGGAGCCTTGCTATGTTGCCCAAGCTGGCCTCAAACTCCCACCCTCAAGAGATTTGCCCACCTCGACAACCAGAGTAACTGGTTCTACAGGAAAATACCACTATCCCTGGGTAATTATATTTTATTAATTTTTATTTGCATAGACAGGAGGTCTTGCTATGTTGCCCAGGGTGGTCTCAAACTCCCGGACTGGAACAATTCTCCCATCTCTGCCTCCCAAAGTGCTGACGTTACAGGCATAAGCCACTGCACCTGGCCCTACTTAAGATTTCTTTAATCTAGCATCCCATACTTCATATAATTGGGAAAATCGGTAGTGTTTTTTTTTTTTTAATTACTTAGTATTTCAACAAGAATCAACCATCTCTCACCACTGCCAGGACCCTGGTCAGAACCACTATCATCTCCTACCTGGATGTTGCCACAGCTTGGCCTCCCTGCTTCTACCCAAATCTTCCCACAATCTTTCTCAACTCAGCCACCATGGGATGCTTTTAAATCAGTAGACAGTTCATGTCACCTCTCTGCTCAGAACCCTTCCGCATCTCCCATCTCAGACAGAATAAAAGCCAAAGCCCCAGCAGTAGCCTCCCAGGGCTTACACAATCTGTACTGATCTGAGCCCCACAACTCCCTGGCCTCCTCCCCTACCTTCTCTCCCTCTCTCTGCTCCACAGGCCTCTTTCCCGAGCTTCAGACACACCACGGAGTTCCCTCTTAGCATCTTTATTCTGTTGTTTCTGCCTACAATTCTCTTCCCTCAGTACCTTGGCCAGCTCCTTCCCCTCCTTCAAGTCTTTGCTCAATTTTCACTTAGGAGGCCAATCCTGACCACTCTGTTTAATATTGCTATGTGTCCCCATTCCTGCCATGCTCACTCATTTCTTTTTACTTTCTTTTTTTTTTTTAAAGATATAATCTCGCTGTGTCACTCAGGCTGAAGCACCATGGCACCATGGCACGATCACAACACACTGAGACCTGGAACTCCTAGGTCAAGAAATCGTCCTGCCTCAGCGCCTCTAGTAGCTAAGACTACAAGTGGATGCCACCACACCCGCTAATTTTTTTTTTCCATGTAGACAGGGTATCACTTTGTTGCCCAGGTTTATCTTGAACTCCTGGGCCAAAGCAACCATCCTGCCTCAGCCTCCTAAATAGCTGGAATTATAGGTGTGGGCCACTACCCCTGGCTTCATGTTCATTTCTTCTTGCTGCTGTTACAAACTACCCTACATTGAGTGGCTTAATACACCACAAATCTACTACCGAACAGGTCTGGGGGCCAGAAGTCCAAAATAGGTCTATTAAGGCTAAAGTCAAGGCGTTAGCAGGACTGCATCCCTTCTGGAGGTTCCAGAGAGAATGTGTTCCCTTGCCTTTTCCAGTTGCTAAAGCCACCCCTATTCTTTGGCTCATGGCCCCTAACTGCATCTTCAAAGCCAGAAGCAAAGCATATTCGAATCTCCCTCTGTGACCTGTGCTTGCATCATCAAATCTCCTTCAATTCTGACTCTCTTACCTCCCTCTTTCACTTATAAAGACCTCTTGTGATTGCTGGACACAGAGGCCGGGGCTCACAACCATAATCCCAACAGTTTAGGAGGTCAAAGCAGGAGAAACGCTTGAGGCCAGAAGTTCAGAACTAGCCTGCGAAACACAGTGAGACCCCCTCAATTAAACAACAAAAAGAAGTAAGAAAAAATTAGCTGGGCATGGTGGTATGCATCTGTAGTTTCAGCTACTTGAGAGGCTGTGGTGAAAGGATCGCTTTAGCCCCAGAGTTCAAGACCAGCCTCGGCAACATAACAAGATCCCATCTCTACAAAAAAATACAAAAATTAGCTGGGCATGGATGCTGTGCACCTGTAGTCCCAGATGATTGGAAGGCTGAGGCGGGAGAATTGCTTGAGCCCAGGTGGTTGAGGCTGCAGTTAGGTACGACTGCATCATTGCACTCCAGATTGGGTGAAACAGAGACTCTGTGTTCAAAAGAAAAAGAAAACAAATACACATTTGGTTTCTGCCCCTCGTCCTGGCACAGAGCTTCTCAAGTTCTTATAAAGGCCTTGGTGATAAAGGTGATAGGAGCATCTTTTGTTTGAACATTTGGTCTTAGTCCCAGGTTTCTAACACAAGAGCCTCTAAGACCTTTGGGATCACCATAGTAAGAATGCATTTGGTGATGTTACTGAGATGACTGGGTGACTGAAAGCTCCTAGACAGCTTCAGAAAAAGGGCTGGTTGCCAGAAGAACAAACCATGCAATTGATTAGAGGCTTGGGGCCAGTCTCACCCACTGGGCTCCAGGAAGAAATAGCGGCCTAAGACTGACTTAATCGCCAATGGTCAATGACTTTATCTATCACGACTGCTTAAAGAAGCCTTCGTAAATGCCCTCAACAACTGGATTTGGAGAATGTCTGGGTTGCTGAATACAAGGAAGATACCAGGAAGGTAACATGCACAATAGAGGGCATGGAAGTTCTGTACCCCTCCCGACACACCTTGCCCTGTGTTTTATTTTGTTTTTGTTTTTGTTTTGAGACAGGGTCTGGCTCTGTCTCCCAGCCTAGAGTGCCGTGGCACAATCGTGGCTCACTGTGACCTATGCCTCCCTAGCTCAAGCCCCATCCTCTCATCCTAGCCTCCTGAGTACCTAGAATTACAGGCACTGAGTAGCTAGAACTACAGATCACTGCACCTGGCTAATTTTTAGAAAAATCTTTTTGTAGAGATGCGTTTTCACCATGTTACCCAGGCTGGTCTTAAACTCCTGAGCACTTAAGTGATGCTCCCGCCTCAGTCTCCCAAACTGCTGAAATTACAGGCATGAGCCACTGTGCCCAGCAGGTACATCTCTTTCACTGGCTATTTCTGAGACATATCCTTTAAAATGAACCAGTAAAAGAAAGTAAATCGGTAAGATGCAGTGGCTCAGGCCCATAATCCCAGCATTTTGTGAAGTTGAGGTGGGAGGATCATGTGAGCCCAGAAATTTGAGACCAGCCTGGGCAACATAACAAGACCCCATCTCTACAAAAAATAAAAGAACTTAGCCAGATAGGCTGGTGCGGGCCTGTAGTCTCAGCTATTTGGGAGGCTGAGGTGGGAGGATCACTTGAGCCCAAGAGTCCCACATGCTACAAGTGAGCTTTGATCACACCATTGCATTCCAACCTGGCAACAGACTGAGACCCTGTATCTCAGAAAAAAAGAGAAAATCTGTTTTTCTGAGTTCTGCAAGCTGTCCGAGCAAATGATTCCACCCACCAATGGGGGTCATGAGACCCTGTGTTCTAACTGGTTGGTCAAAACTACATGTAACAACCCAAGACCTGCAATTGGCATGTGGAGTGAGGGTAGACTCCTGGGACTGAGCCACCATCCTGCGGGGTCTGCACTAACTCCAGGGAGTGTCAGGATGCAATTGTGGGATACCCAGTTGGGGTCCAGATTGTCTGAAAATCAGTGTAGAAACTCCACACGCACATTTGGTTAGAGGTGTTTAACCGTAACTACTGTTCACGAAAAAGGTCTACTCATTAGAACTGAAAATCATGAAATTGTAAGTTCTACAAAAATAAATCAACCTTATCTACTGCCCAGTCCTACCAAACTACAGAATGTGAGAACAAAAGGTCTAACCGTGGACTCGAGAGCTGACATTAGGAATGTCACCACCATCCTGCTCTCCAAGGACTCATCTTCAACAGACTCCTCATCTTCAATGGGCAGAGTGGAAACTGCAACTTGTGCCATGATCCTTGCACAAGAAAAGTAGTAAGAAAGTGAGTGTAGAAATCCAGTGTCCTAAACTCACATCCAGAGCTATGAGAGTTTTTCACCGGCTGGATAATTCACAGTTTTCTTGAATCAGGGGAAAAAGAAGACTCAGAAACTAGGAATTCGTTTTGCCCAAAACTCTCATCAGATGGAGAATCCATCCACTAACTTTCTATCTAGTATTATTTCCATTAAGTTAGATCAATATCACTCCCAAAACAAATGCACATGGCACCCAGAATCTGTGCATTTCTCCCAAGTAAAAGAGGCGGCGGACGGGCGCAGTGTCTCATGCCTGTAACCCCAGCACTTTTGGAGGCCAAGGTGGGCAGATCACTTGAGATCAGGAGTTCAACACCAGCCTGGCCAACATGGTGATACCATCTCTACTAAAAATAAAAAAAATTAGCCAGGCGTGGTGGCACGTGCCTGTAGTCCCAGCCTCTTGGGAGGCTGAGGCAGGGGAATCACTTGAACCCAGGAGGCTGTGGTTGCAGTGAGCAGAGATCGCACCACTGCACCTGAGCCTGGGCGACAGAGTGAGACTCTGTCTCAAAAAAAAAAAAAAGGGGTGGGGGGGAAGGAGGCAAGGCACTTTACAACCCAGTGATGGGCTACCACAACTCAACACAGCAAAGAGGTGCCAAGCTCCCTTTCTCCCCTGCACAACCCAACACAGAAGAGTTGGTGCAGTGGAATGAGGCTGGACGGAAAGAAGTTCCTCTTCTTTCCTTTTTTTTTTTTTTTTTTTTTCTGAGATGGAGTCTCGCTCTATCACACAGGCTGGGTGCAGTGGCGCGATCTCGGTCACTGCAACCTCCGCCTCCCAATTTCAACCAATTCTCTGCCTCAGCCTTCCGAGTAGCTGGGATTAGAGGCGCCCGCCACCACACCCAGCTAATTTTTGTTTGTTTATTGGTTTGTTTAGTAGAGACTGAGTTTCGCTATGTTGGCCAGGCTGGTCTTGAACTCCTGACCTTGTGATCCACCTGCCTTGGCCTCCCAAAGTGCTGGGATTACAAGGCATGAGCTGCTGCGCCCAGCCGAGAAGTTCCTCTTCTTACTGAGAAAATAGATCACAGGGCATCAAGTAACACATGAAATTCTTTATAATAAGCAGTATTACTTTTGGAAAACCTTTCCTAATATTTTGGTATCAGCAAAAACCCTCAGATTAATTTCAAACACTATAAAAATACAATACATAAACAGAAAATATTAACTGTCAGCAATGCTATAGAGAAATTGGAAGCTGTATGCGTTGCTTTTTGGAATGTAAAATGGTACAGCCCACTGTGGAAAATGGTTTAGCAGCTCCTTAAAAATATTAAGCACAGAATTATGTGATCCACCAACACCCTTTAAGTGTATATACCCAAAATAACTGAGAGCAGGGACTCAAACAGGTATTTGTACACCCGTTTAACAGCAGCATTATTCACAGTGGCCAAAAGGTAGAACCGACCCTAATGCCCATCAGTAGGTGAATGGATAAAGAAAATGTAATATATACATACACAGAGTATTATTCAGCCATAAAAAGAAAAATATCTGGCCAGATTCAGGGGCTTACACCTGTAATCCCAGTATTTTGGGAGGCCAAGGTGGACAGGTCTCTTGAGCCCCGAATTTTGAGACCAGGCTGGACAATATGGCACATTTGGTTACAAGTGTTTGACCGTAACTACTATTCAAGAAAAATATCTACTCATTGGAACTATAAATCATAAAATTAGAAATTCTACAAAAACAAATCAATCTTATCTACCACCCAGTCCTACCCAATTATAGAATGTTAGAACACAAGGTCTCACCATGGACTCAAGAGCTGATATGAGCAACGTCACCAGCATCCTGCTCTCTGCGGACTCATCTTCAACGGACTCCTCGTCTTCAACAGACTCCTCATCTTCCATGGACTCCTCATCTTCAATGGGCAGGGTGGAAACTGCAACTTGTGCCATGATCCCTGCGCAAAAAATAGTAAGAAATTGAATGGTAGAAATCCAGTATCCTAAACTCACATCCAGAGCTGTGAGTTTTTTTCGCCGGCTGGCAAATTGTTTTTTTTGCATCAGAGAAAAAAATAAAACTTGGTAACTTGGTATTCGATTTGCCCAAAACTCTCATCAGATAGAGAATTCATCCGCTAACTTTCTATCTAGTGTTATTTCCATGAAGTTAGATGAATATCACTCCCAAAATAAATCCACGTGGCAACCAGAATCAGTGCATTTCTCCCAAGAGGAGGTGGCCAAGCGCCCACATCTGTAATCCCAGCATGTTGGGAGGCCGAGGTGGGTGGATCAGGAGCTCAAAAGATTGAGACCATCCTGGCCAACATGATGAAACCCTGGTCTCTACTAAAAATACAAAAAATAGCTGGATGTGGTGGTGTGTGCCTATAATCCCAGCTACTTAGGAGGCTGAGGCAGGAGAATCACTTGAACCAGGGAGTCAGAGGTTGCAGTGAGCTGAGATCGTGCCACTGCACTGCAGCCTGGCGACAAAGCAAGACTCCCTCTAAAAAAAAAAAGAAAAAAACAGCAAAACACAAAATGTCTTTTTCTTCTGACCTTCTTAGCCTTCTGCTGGTACTTCAATTTCTGCTGGTACTGCTTGGTCATTGCCCTCTAAAGAATGATGGCTTCCTAAAAAGAAAATAAACAACATATAATAAACCAATAAAAACTCACATTGAAAGATAAAAAATAATCTAGGTGACGATGCAAGCACTTTCAAGACATAATAGGCCAGGTGCAGTGGCTCACACCTGTAAACCCAGCAGTCTGGGAGGCCGAGGAGGGCGGATCACCTGAGGTCAGGAGTTCGAGACCAGCCTGGGCCAACATGGTGAAACCTCATCTCTACTAAAATACAAGAAATTAGCTGGGCGTGGTGGCGGGTGCCTGTAATCCCACCTACTCGGGAGGCTGAGGCAGGAGAATCACTTGAACCCAGGAGACGAAGGTTGCAGTGAGCTGAGATCACGCCGCTGCACTCCAGCCTGGGTGACGAGAGTGAAACTCCGTCTCATGAAAAAAAAAGAAAAAGACATAATAAACATAAAATATGATTCTATTAACTCTATTAATCCAAATAACGTTTTCTAATTCAGAAGAAATATATAACATGTCTATTTGGTAGCTTAAAAACATTATTTGAAAATACAAATACAGTAGACCCAAGTAGGCTTGGGAATTTAATATTAGTTACTCTAGCCACATGATAAAATTACTGGATATTGGAATCTGAAGAAGCACAACTATGCTTCAAGTACCATGCTCATCTGTCACTGACACACACACATGCACGAGTGTGAATGCTTGCTTTGCTCAGACAATTAACTCTGTACATAAGCTCAGGGTTTGCTGTGGAATGTTCCCTGCTTTCCATTTTCACTATGGTGAAAGTCATGGAAACTCGATCTCCATAATTTAAGCAAACCTGTACTTTAAAGTAACTCATAAGTAAAAATTTAAGGTACTACCTTTAGTGTCAAAAACATTTTAATCCAGGTAACGTAATCTGCCTGCTTCTAAAAACTGGCATATAAAGCAACAGGTCTGTTAGGCAGTCACAAGGTAAACAGGCTCACCCTACTGGAGCAGAAGTTTTACTCACAAATACGAAGGAAATAATCGAAAATATCAGAGTGCCAGCACAAGCTGCCCCCAGTACACATCCTCTGTCCTTAAAGATCTGAACTACTAACATGGAAAAGATTGAAAAACACTGTCTTCAAGTATAAATAAAAACATATTACATTTCAGTAAGAATACATTGTTTAGGGGGAAGGGAAGCAGATGCTCATCTATTTTGTCCTATCTATTGATACCTAAATTCAGAAGCTGTACTGAAAGTAAAATAAAAGTTATAAATACGTCTCTTAACTTTTAAAGAGCAATGATTACAGTCAGAAAAACTCATTTGGTGGCTAGTATTCTTGAATTAAAAGTGCCATACCGAAGTGAAATCTTTTTGGTTTTCAACATCGAGCTTTTTCATGTCACAATTATTTTGGGATTCTTTCCACTTACTGCATGTTGTGAAAACTCACCTGAACTCAAAACTCTAGGTCAATCTATAAACCTGTATCTCGGAATCCATCTTTAATTCATTTGTAAAATACACTTTCTCTGCACACATTTCCTCTCTCCTTTTAACCTTAATATTTGGATTTAGGGAGCATTAAGTTCCTTGACTGTAAAGTCAATGAAAAAAGAGATATGAAGTCAAAGGAATGGGAGAGAATGTACAAGAGGCCAGTAGTTAAAAAGTAAAATTTCAATACAGAATAACAGTTAAGATGGTTGTTCATGTTATTACCCAAACACCAGGGGTTTCGTCCAGGTCCTCCTGCTCACGGGACAGAAAGCCAGTCACTGAGGTGACAAGTACTGCCAAGGAAGAAAGCTTTAACCTGGTGCTGCGGCCCAGGAGCTGGGAGCTCAGTCCCAAATCCATGGGCTTGACTAACAGGAGCAGGAAAGAAACGTAACAATGTGTAAGAGAACAGAAATTAGGGAAGGGCAGGAGGCATGCGGTGCTGTGATCTGCTATGTTTCAGTTATCTGATACTTCCTGAAGGTCTTTTTTTGAGGAGAGAACTCAGATACAACAGATCCAAGTTTCAAGCTTGAACAGCAGGGTCAATTTTGACGTTCATCCAAAAAAACACATCCATCAAAGTGGGTGCATGATGCACTTTCCCATTCAATTGTGTCAATGGAAGCAGTGATTCTGTAGTTCCTCTTTTTTCTTTCAAAATGTGAAATAAACAATTGAATTTATATTATATGCTAAACCTAAAGAAAATACATCTTCTGTACTTGAGGCCAGAAGAGATAGAAGTAAAACTTATTACTAATAGCCTATGAGAGAGTCAAGTTTGGGAACACTATAAAAAACTCAAAAAAAGTAATAAATGCATAAAACTTACAGATTAACAGGTGCTATTTCAGAATTCTTCTAAATACCAAGTATCGACATGACCTTATCAATATTTGCATTACTAACCATACAATAAGAACCTGACTTCTGACTATACTGAGATAAGGGATAAATGTGTACTTTACCTTAAATGGCAAAGTGCATCATGTACCCACTTCGAGATTCACAACAGGGAAAACTGATTTGAAAAATCATTGCTTTTGAAGTTCATTTGTATGTTAAAAAAAGGCCAATACGTTTTCCCTTTTCCACATAGAAAACGAATACTATACTTATAAATACTAAAACACAGTCTGTGGAATACAAGGAACCATTAAATAGGAACAGTACGTAGGAAAATGGAAGTGAAAAGATTATACATTGCAAAGACTTCAGTAGAAGGAGTTTTTCATCAATATCATCAGTTTCAGAAGGGCCTGCTTTGGGATACAAAGACAATACTTCAACAGTAACTCCCCCAAGCTAGACGCAGTGACTTACGCCTGTAATCCCAGTAATTTGGGAGGCCAAGGCAGGCAGATCTCTTGAGGTCTGGAGTTCGAGACAAACCTGGCCAACAGGGTGATACACCGTCTCTACCAAAAAATACAAAAATTAACCAGGTGTAGTGGCATGCACCTATACAGTCCCAGCTATATGGGAGGCTGAGGCCAATGTACTCATTTTTTCATTCCTGCACCCAAGAAACTGCAACCGATCTACTCTGTTAAGAGCAGAGATAAAGGGTTTAGAATCCATATTACATGTAAACTAGAAGAAAAGAATCAGTTTACTATGAACTTGTATGCAGTGTTAGAGAGGAAAGTAGGTCAAGAAGCCATTAAGATACATGAAGGAAGGTCAAATGTTAAAGAAAAGTAGAAATTCAGATTTATTTATGTAGCTCTAGAAGGAAGAACCAGGAACGGTGGAGAATGAATGTAGGAAACATTTTTAGTGAATGAAAGCATGAGATGACAACACAAGCAGCCACCAATGGAACAAACTGATGTGCAACAGCGGATTTGCCGTCACTGAAGCTATCCAGTCTCTGACTGTTGCAGGTATTACAGAGCTATCAAGAGTTTTAGTAGGCGGCTGGGGTTCCTTTCAGATCTGACATGGCATGATGCCAAAATGCTGTACATGTTCTCATCTTTTTCTGGCTCATTTTTTTTTCTCTCTTCAGGTTTCTTAACCTTTTATCTACTTCCCTCTATTAATAATCACCTAAACCATGCACTCAGTCTTCTGAAGTAAATTTCTTTATCTTTCACTTCACAGATAAACATCTTTAATGGATGAAAACACCGCAGGAAAGCCACCTAAGCAGATATGACTTCTCAACTTTTTTTAAGTGATTTCCATTCATCACTAATTCCAAACAAAACAATTGCAAACTACCATAAAATTATTAGAAAGTGAAAATGGGAGGCATTGGTTAAATATGTGTTTTGTATGCTTCACCATGTCCTCAAACATATTTAAAAAGTTAATCCACACTTGCTTTAGATTAAGAAATATGTTAACTATTTCAGGACACTAAGGACCTTACAAATCTGAATTAGCTCAGATTGGCTGCTATCTCCTCAATTATTTTCTGATAAATAAGAAACAAACAGTAAATAGCAACTTCCACAAAATCTACCAGTAGTACACAAGGGCAGCCAAACTTCAAAATTCTTGCCACTCAAACTCTAGATGGTTACTATTTACTAAAATGGAAATAATAAAAAGACTTTTCTCAATCTTGTCCTCCAGAAAGAAAAGCCATAGAGTTCAAACACTAACCAAAAAAAGGGTAAGGAGAAACATTTATATATTGCTGTTCCTTTTATTAGTGTCTTCACATACAACACTCCTCAATTTTAAACAGCACTTTCTTTCAGAACACAAAACCAAGACAAAATGGTAGAAATCAAAGGGTTACATACAGACTTTGATTTAAAAGGCACAACCTTTTCAAAAATGAGAGCTATCGATGGATCACTTATGAGAACAAATTCCCTGGCACTACGATAAACAGAGGTTGGAAAACCATCTTTCCAGGTGCTGTAAAGCAGAATCCTCTCATGGTGCAAGGGTCCTAATTCTAGGGGTCTAGGATTATTTTTATTATTATTGTTACCTTTCCCGTTCTGGAAAATCTTCAAGACTCTCTTGTAAATGTCACCAACCCAGCAGGTTCTACAGAAGCAATAAAAGAAAAACATACCCAAAATAAGTTTCAATTTTGAAAACATTATACACACGCGCGCGCACACACACTCGGTAAAAGAATAGGTCTAACATTGACTATTAAACTAACCAGGAAATACAAAGCCTAGCACTGGAAAATAACAGAATATTGATTGAAAATAATATTCTCCTTACAGTAGAAACTCCTTGTATAAAACTCCTTCAGTAAGACTTCACTAAACGAAACTATACAAATGACAGCACAACACAGGATTTGAGTGCCAGTACTTTTTGGTAAAGTTTTGAAGCTGAATACACTTTTTTAAAAAAAAAAGCGTTAAAAAAAGGATGTATAACTGGCACAGCTTATGCAGTAAAGACAAAATTGAATTCAAATTTGTAGACTCCTTTACAAAGAATGGACTTAACCCTACATTCAAACACTGGTGAATAAATACACATTTATGTACTTTATAGTAAACTGAAATGCCACAGATTTAAAAAGAAAATCATTTGCACATCCTCTGGAGTTAGTACAGCTAAGTCTCAGGCTTAGATAGTGGGCAATCACTCTACTTGTTAGTAGCAGTCTTAGCCAGAGAAGAAATTACTGGTTCTAAGAGTTTACAGAACAAAGATGACATATTTTTCAAGGAACAATAAATTTGGGAAGATCAAAATGGAGTACTATTAATGTAGTCAGTAATTTTAAGAGGATGAGATCCTTTTCTAGGCAGATTTATTTTTTAAAGCTAGTAGTAAAAGAAACAAACAAATCAGCTGGCCAGAAGTAATTTGTCTGATTCAAATCAAAGAACAAACTAAAAAGGCCATGCCATTTCTGTTTTCTTGAATAGAAAAAAGCTCTTAAGAGAGAGATGTCAGGAACTATCAGGGATGACAGTGTACAACCCAGTGAAAGCCTGGCCATCATTTCATTCCTATGCACAATTCCACATTTCTCCTTGTTCTCAGTCAAAAGCAGGAACCACTCAAAAACCATACGGAGCAGTTACAGAAGAAAACAAAATTCTTTGTTAACATGGGTCTTACATTCTTTAGATACCTAACTTTAAGATAAATGGATAACATATTGAAAACTCACAAGTAAGTGGTCAAACAACTCAAACACTAGAGAAGCAATTCTATGAATATAATAGAAAACATCTCTCTTGTCATTCGGTAACTTAGCAGAGAAGTAAGAACATCAAATGTCCTTCATATATACTGAGAGATGCTAAGAGAAATTCATAAATACTGCTGGCAAACCAAGACAAGGCAGAAGAACATGGTTTCTTAGATTAACAAAAAATGCCTTGAAAGCACGTCTGTTAGCTTTCTTTTTCATAACAAGGTAACTTTCATCTCAGAATAGGATACTTTAATCAATCAAATACTTCCCATAATGAAATCACAATATATACTACATTCAGGTCATGGATACTTTATCTAAAACTATACAGAAAGTAATTTCATTCGGAAGGCTTTCAAACATATTTCAGTCTCAAGATCTTCATCAAATATAAAATACACATGTTTAATAACACTGAAAAGTTGGTCCTGATGGAATTCTATTTCATCAATTCTAAAAGGCAGGTTTTTTCACATACTACATTTCTGAAACTGGAATACATCTTTTATAACGGAGATATCTTACCATAGGTCTAGACTAGAGGAGAATTTTCCCAGAGAAGATGTGCATCTGCTTCTGCTGTCGTCTGGGAACACTATCAGCCCGATACCATCTGAATTAATCCTTTGGGGCAGGCCTTTGTGGACCACACTGGTGGTAAGGCTGCACACCCAAAGCTTAGGGCTTGTGGTTCAAATTCTCACAGAAATGTTTTTTTTTTTTTTCTCCATCCTCTATTTAGTGTCAAGGTTGAGACCTGCATGTTTCTTTATGGTCCCTTTTCTGGATAGCCAAGTTAATTTCTCATTTATCCCTGGGTGTACGTACCAGCCTTGTGGGTTAGGTCTCCTACTGAACTCCCTGTCCTGAGTGTTTTTTCCTTCTTAGAGGTATATAATGTAATAGCACTTTTTAAAAATAATCTATGACATCTTAGATTCGATGAAATATGGTACCTTAAGCTTCTCAAGTCTACTGAGTAGGCTCCAGAACTTCTACACAATGACTCATTATACTGCAAACCTCTTTTATTCTCTTTAGTATTTCCTCTTTAAACCATTAGCTTTACATACTGCAGACCAAGAGCAACGTACTGCATTTCTACAAAGAACTTTACTAACATGTACAGTGAAAAAGTCAGAAAATAAAATGTCTAGTTATAATTTATTTCTTCAAATTCCCAATACTTATAATGGCATATACATTTCTAGTTGAAAAAACAAACTTTTAGCTTTTTCCTCAAAGTATCTGAAATCCTAAAATTTAGAAAGCCAAGTTAGTTTTTAGAGAAGACATACATGATTTGACTCCCAGGACAAAAAAGTAAACTCTGTACTACTCAGTTATAATAATTCTACTTAAAACAGCAACTCAGAGTACTGTAAAAACCAAACAAAAAAGACCAATAGTAATAATTCTAACTAGACCTAGAATAGCCAAAAAAAGTAGTCATTTTTTTTTTTTTGACAGAATCTTGCTCTGTCACCCAGGCTAGAGTGCAGTGGCATAATCTCAGCTCAGTGCAACCTCCACTTCCCGGGTTCAAGTGATTCTTGTGCCTCAACCTCCTGAGTAGCTGGGATTACAGGCTCCTGCCACTGCACCTGGCTAATTTTTGTATTTAGTAGAGACGGGGTTTCACCATCTTCACCAGGCTGGTCTGGAACTCCTGACCTCGTGATCCACCACACCTGGCCTTACGTAGTCATCTTTTTAACAAGTCATTACAAATTCTAATTTGATTTTGTGTCTCAGAGGTCCAAATGTTTCTTCATTTTAATATTTCATTCAGTACAGGACACAAAACTGAAATTCAATAAGCTATGAGATAAGTAACTCCATATCAAAGAAGCATATAATTTTCCCTTAAATATCAAAATCCTGATAATTGATTTCATTCTAAAAATTTAACAACGTCCAATAGCAATACATTCAAGGGAGAAGATGCCAAGCACATTGTAATGCAAGAGTAAAAGAAGGATATGAGAAAAATGACCTTAAAATTATTCAAAGACATGTTTTCAGACAATCCTACAACCCAGAACTGAAAAAAAGCCATTTCACTTGACCAGGTTGACATTACCTACTTAGCACAAAGAAACTTTTGACGTGTTCTGGTTTGCATCCACTTGTAGGAAAGGCCACCCATTGACAATAGCTTACATTTATTAAGCATGTATCTTCTTAATATCTATAACTACCCTGTAAGGTAATGGCCATCAATATATTATTTCATAGATGATAAAACTGAAGCTTAGAGGTGTCAAGAAACTTGACCACGGTCATTCAGCTTCTGAGATAAGAGTGGCAATACCAATCTATTATCAGCTGGTCATTACCAGTATTTGCTGGACATTTACTCTTACTGTCTCAGCTGCTATCAGGTTTTGGGGAAGCAAGAATGTTAGGGTTCAATAGAGGAAGGAGGAGATACAAAACTCAGTACAAAAGTTTTTATAAGAGCTCCACAAAGGGCTTACGGGGGGCACAAAAGAGAGGAATGGGTAGAAAAGCAATGTGTCAAGTTGACTTATGCAAATAAACTAGTGAATGTTTCTTTAAATAAAGAGCTTCCAAAATTTATTTCCTAGTCAGTATACTTTCTCTGGTTTTTATTCATGAAAATCTTTTGATGTATACTACAGATTTCGGAGAATATGGGTCCAATTTCAGAGTATGTAAACCCCGCCCCCTTACATTTATAGCACACATTTATGCTTATACACAACATAAGCATAAAATCTAGGTTATCTTGTCGCATCATTACTACTGTTTCAATGTGGTTGGGAGAGGAAGGTTTACGTTAAACACAAAATGTTCCTCACATGTCACTTGACTTGAACTGTTCCCATCAGCAAGAAAACTTACGGTAAGAATGAAAGGAGTTTACTTTTCTCTGTGACTGTTCTAAAGAAGCAGAAGAGCGTTTCATGTTTCTCTGGTTTCCTCGATGAACGTCCCTCAAACAACCTAAAAGAGTTGAAAAATAAAAGAGTGGAAGATGAGTTAAAATGCCTTAATGATTCACAAAACTGCATCCATATTGCTACCACACAATAAAAAGAAATAATTGTTCCAGAACACAATTCTGTAATGATAAGAACTAGAGAATTCGTTTAGATTCAAACGGCATCTGGAGAGAACTGAAACCAACTAGAACCAGACTTCTCCAAAGAACCAGACAGCATTTGCTACCAACCACATTTCTCCAACCTATCTTCCACCACAAAGAAGGCACCATGCACCATCTAGCCCTCCCAGTCAACTGGGGTCAGTCAGTGCACAGCTACTTTCTCAATGGCTAATAACATTTATAATTCATAACGTTACTAGTTTGGTAAGTAACAAAAACAGTATCTGAAAAAAATCCTTATCTGAGTGTTTGTGATGAAATGAGAGTGGAGGGGAATGGGGGAAGGGACACAGGCAGGTATAACAAGATATCACGGCTCAACAATCCTTGTTAATTATACTAGATTCTTTTATGGGCTGAATGTGCCCTCTCAAAATTTATATATTGAATCTTTAAGCCCTAATGTAGCTAAATTTGGAGACAAGGCCTGTGAGGAGGTAGTAACAGTTAAATGAGGTCACAGGGGTGGGACTCTAATCTGATAGAACTGGTGTCATTTTAAGAAGAGGTGGTGAGACTAAGGTACTCTCACACTCTGCCACGTGAGAACAAGACGCTAGCCAACCTATAAGCCAGGAAGAAAGCCCTCATCAGGAACCGAAGCAGCAGCACCCTGATCTGCAGCTTCTAGCCTCCAGAACCGTGAGAAAATAAATTTCTGTTGTTTAAGCCACCGAGTTCTATGGTATTTTATTATGGCAGCCCAAGCTGACTAATAGAGATCCTTGGCATGGTAACCAAAACAGTGCCTACCCTGTGTCATCTAGTTTTCAGCAACCTGGACTTGGATTACTTAATTCAGTTTCCTCTGAAATGATGTGGCATTGTTATTGGTAACATGTAATTCAGTTTATTCTGAGAAAAGAAAAGCAGGGCGTTAAAAGCACTGTCACCCGAGTAAGTAGTTCATTAAAAGATTTCTAACACAAAAGCATGCTTTTGAGTATCAGATCTAGCTTTCCAAAGGCATTTAAAAATTATAGAGACTCAGTGGCCATGAATGATGAGGTACTCTTCATCTGCCTCTAGTCACGTGCTCTAACTTTAAAACCAGAGACCAGACCCTTCAAGTAAAGTCCACGTTAGTAAGTGCTGAAATGGGTAATTATTTTTCATGATTACAAGAGTAAGCTTATGTAACTACGCTGAGAGAAAAGTTAATTCCATGAGAAAATCCCATTGAGCTACTGAAACAAATTAGGAAAAGGAAATGCAGATTTCAAATGGTTCCGTTTTCAACGATCTGAAATCTGTATTCAGGGTCAATTTCTGGAAAAACAGTTTATATGAGTATTTACTTCATAATAAGAATACTTATGTAGGCTAGTATTTTAACCAAATCTAAAATCAGATCTCTTTTTAAAAAGTTTAAGACATCCTGTGTGATAATTTTTCTTTATTTAAAAGAACCTATCCTTCTAAAATATTTAATACGCATACTCTTATAATCCAGTCGCCAGCTTAAACAGGGTACAGATTAAATAAGATAGTATTTATTTCTAAATGGATTCTAAATGGATTAAAACTCAATAAAATGGACATTTTATGGAGTGAATGGAGAGATCTAATACATCTGGCAAGTCAGTTAAGAGATCTTCTGCCATTTTTGTTGACATGGAATAGTTTAATAAAGTCACATGTAATACCGTGAAGCTCTGTAAAGAAATTTTAACCTAGCCTATTTGTTTAAAGGAGATGTTAACAATTCATGCTCCCTTGAACCACTTCATTTTTGCTTTTAGGACAGGAGTGTTCATTAACACACACAATCAATTACTGAAATAAATATTATCAAGCAGTAACCAAAAAATTCAACGTAAGGCTATCATACCCAAACTCAAATATCCAGCAGCCAATTTAACTAATCCATGCCTCCTTGGCAAAAGTGTATGGATATTACCTTTTCCTTGTGATAGTAAAACCTACCCATTTTCTTACCTCACCCAGTATCAGGTTTTACGTTTCCACAAATAAGCCAGACAATGAACATACTGTGTAGAAATCTTGAGCTCTTAATCAAAAAGTACTCACCGAGTTGTATCTAAATAATTGGCTACAATGATCTAAAACACACAGTTATATCTGGATCATTTGCTACAATTATCTAAAACCACTTTATTTACATCTTAGTATTAATCACAGGACAAAAACGCTAATATTTTCAGAACTACAGCCAGTGTTGCTATCTGGCCCAGGCAACATGTCTTCAAAACCCCATGATACTATGTGTTTGCCCCCAAGTAAACAGGAGGGAGATCCAGGCGCCCCTTCCAAAAGCAATAGCTTAGAGGAGACAAAGAAAATCAAAGACACTGAGACGATTCATGTTAGTAAAAAGTGAACCTGCCACCCCAAACAGCAGAAAACAAAATCTGAAAGCTAAGATGTATAATATGTAATGTATTATTCACAAAATTTATTCGCAGTATCTTTAATTACAAAACCGTGTTTCTAGAAATGTTACAGTAAAATTATATGTGTGTAAAGTGTATCTATTTTATGTGTACATTTGTGTGTGTGAGAGAGAGAGGGGATTATGAATTAGGAAGAGTATGTACCAAAACATTAGAAGTAGTTATCCTTGGGTAATGAGATTATGAATGATTTTCACTTTCCTCTTCATACCTTAACATATCATCTCAAAATTTACAATCAGAATTCATTATAAGCTATTGTATTTTTATTTATTTATTTTGTCAGACATGGTCTCACTCTGTCACCCAGGCTGGAGAGTGCAGTGGCACGATTTCAGCTCACTGCAACCTCGGCCTCCCAGGCTCAAGCAGTCCTCCCACCTGAGCCTCCTGAGTAGCTGAGACCAATCAAAATTAAGTTCTCTTCGGTTTAAAGTAACTTGTTGTAATTATGTTGTTTAGCCTCATGGTAACCAGAAAACAAAAATCAATAGACACCCTAAACATGAAAAGCAAGTTATTAAAACACACCACCAGAAAAAATTACTTTACTACAAATAAAGACAGGAGGAAAGGCAAGGAGAAAAGCAAAAAAAAAGAATAAATAAAAAGAGAGATCAGAGAGAAAAAAAGAGGAAGGGAGAAAGAACAAAAGAAAAAGTAGCAAAACAATCAAAAAAGTAAAATATGGCATAGTATGTTTTTACCTGTAATAATCCTGAATATACACGAATTAAGACAAGAGTGGCTGAATGGATTAAAAGACCCAATTATGTACTGCCTACAAGGAACTCAGTTCACCTATAAAGACATACACAGACAAAGTGAAGGAATGATAAAAGATAGCCCACACAAACGGAAACAAAAAAAGGAGTAGCTATACTTAGATAAAATAGCCTATAAGTCAAAAAAAGAAAAAGATCATTATATAATGAGAAAAAACAGTAGCCGTTAAATGCATATGCAACCAACACTCAAGCACCTAAATACAGATGCAAATATTAACAGGCTTTAAAAGACAGATGGACTGCAATGCAATAATAGAGTACGTCAACACTCCACTGTAATCAACACCCCACTATCGTGAACGGACAGATCATCCAGACAACAAAACATCATCAGTTAAACTGTAATCTATACAGAATGGACCTAACAGACATTTACACAGCCTTTCACTCTGCAACTGCACAATGCTCATTCTACTGAGTGGCACATCGATTATTCTACAGGACAAACTATGCGTTAGGCCAAAAAAACAAGTCACAACACATTTTTTTTTTTTTTTTTGAGGTGGAGTCTTCCTGTGTCTCCCAGGCTGGGGTGCAGTGGCACTATCTCGGCTCACTGCAAGCTCCGCCTCCCGGGTTCACGCCATTCTCCTGCCTCAGCCTCCCAAGGAACCCGCCACCACGCCCGGCTAATTTTTTGTATTTTTAGTAGCGACGGAGTTTCACTGTGTTAGCCAGGATGGTCTCGATCTCCTGACCTTGTGATCCGCCCACCTCAGCCACCCAAAACATTTTTAAAAACTGAATTCATATCAAGTATCTTTTCTGACCACAATCGAATAGTATTAGAAATCAATAACAGAACTTTAAAAACTGTATAAATATACGGAAATTAAAATACACACTCATGAACCGGTAAACGAAATGAAAAACATACAAAGGAAATTAAATATTTATTGAAACAAGAATAGAAACATAACAAATCCTGTGGGACGCAGCAAAGGCAATTCTAAGAGGAAAAGTGCATAGCTATAAATGCCTCCATCAGGAAAGTAGGAAGATCTCAAACAGCCCGACAGTACACCTCCAGTAATGAGAAAAACAAGAACAATCAAATGCTAGAATTAGCAGAAAAAATATCATAAAAATTAGAGAAGAAATTTTAAAAATAGAAACAAAAAATACAAAAAGTCAATGAAACAAAGAGCTGGGGTGTTTTAGAAAAAAATCAAAATTGACAAGCTTTAACTAGATGAAGGATAAGAAAAAGAAAACAAAATCATAAAGAAGACATTACAATTGATAACCCTGAAATACGAAGCATTTTAAGAGGTTACTAAAAACATCTATATACAAGTTGAGAAATCTAGAAGTGAATAAATTTTTAGACACAACGAATTCCCAAAATAGAATGATAAAAAAAAAATAAAAAACCTGAACAGACCAATACTGAGCAATGCAATTAAAGCAGTCGTAAAAAGTCTCCTGGCAGAGAAAAACACAAGAATCATGGTTTTCCTGCTGAATTACCAAACATTTTTAAAAGAGTTAATATCGATTTTACTCAAAATATTCCCCATAAAATGAAGAGAAAGAAAGGCTTCCAAATTTGTTCTATGAGGACAGCATGACCCTGGTACAAAAACCAGACCAGAACACAACACAGAAAGAAAACCACAGGCAAATATCCCTGATGAACAGAGGTGCAAGAAATCCTCAACAAAATACTTCAAAATTGCATTTGACAACACACTAAAAAGATGATGTGCCATGACCGAGTGGATTTCATCCCAGGAAAATGAGGATGATTCAATAAACACAAATAAATAAATATGCGACATCACATTCAGCAAATCAAGAACAAAAACCACATAGTCATTTCAGTAGATGCTGAAAAAACTAAAAATCAACATTCCTTCATGATAAAAACTCAACAACATGAGTACAGAAGGAACATATCTCAGCGCAATAAAGGCCATATATGACAAACCCACAGCTAACATAATAAGGCAAAGTTAAAAGCTCTTCCTCTAATATCTGGAACAAGTATGGCTGCTACTTTTACACCACTTTTATTCACCATAGTACTGGAAGTCCTAGCTAGAGCAATTAGACAGGAGAATGCAATAAAAGGCATCCGAATTGGAAAAAAAGGAGTCAAATTGTCTGTTTCCAGGTGACATGAACATATATAGAAAGAACCCTAAAGATTCCACAAAAAACCTACTAGAAATAAATTTAATCAAGTTCCAAAATACAATATCAAAATATAAAAATGAACAGTACACCAATGCACCAGTAGTGAAATACCTAAGAAAGAAATCAAGAAAGCTATTTCATTACCAAAAAAATGGTATCTAGGAATCAACTTAACCAAAAAGGCAAGAGATCCCAAAATGAAAACTTCATAAAACATAGACGAAAGATATTAAAACAGACACAAGTAAATGGAAAGATATCCCACGTCCATGCACTAGAAAAATGTTAAAATATATGTATCACCCAACGTGATCTACAGAATCAATGCAATCCGTGTTCGATTACAAGACATTCTTCATTGAAATTGAAAAAGAATCTTAAAATTCACATGGAAGTTCAAAATACCTCAGATAGACAAAGGAATCTGGAATAGAAAGAAAAGCGGGAGGCATCACACTACCTGATTTCAAAATATACTACAAATCTATAGTAAGCATGGTACTATCAAAATAGTATGGTACTATCAATAAAAGGGGTGGGAGAGAGACAGAGGTGAACGAATGACAGACAAGTGAAACAGAATAGAGAAGTCAGAAATAAATTCAGGCGTTTACGGTCAATTCATTTTTAACAAAGGCCCCAAGAACACACATTCGGGAAGGACAATCTCTTCAATAAACATGCAGGTGGACCACCGTGACCTCACGCCGGAGACCAGTGGGCCCTGGAAAGGCACCCAGACGTCACCAGTGCCCCGGAAAAAGACATACCAGTGCATCAAGTGCCAGATGACCTTCGAGAACGAGAGAGAGATCCAAATCCACGTTGCCAACCACATGATTGAGGAAGGCATCAACCACGAGTGTAAGCTGTGCAACCAGATGTTCGACTCCCCGGCCAAGCTCCTCTGTCACCTCATTGAGCACAGCTTCGAGGGCATGGGCGGCACCTTCAAATGCCCTGTGTGTTTCAGTCTTCGTCCAGGCCAACAAGTTGCAGCAGCACATCTTTGCCGTGCACGGGCAGGAGGACAAGATCTACGACTGCTCACAGTGCCCTCAGAAGTTCTTCTCCCAGACCGAGCTGCAGAACCACACGATGAGCCAGCACGCACAGTGAGGGATCGCTCAACAGGACACCTCTCCGCAGAAGGCTTGCCGGAGACGCCGTGGGGAGGGCCATTCGAACATTACATCCAATCAAAGTGTCATTTGCAACCCAGATGTAAAACTCTAATGATTTGGCCATGAGGTGCTGCTATTATAAGCAGCTGGAAATGAATATTAATGGCAGAGATTAAAAGTATTCCATGCTCAGTATTTTTTATTGTCCTGCTACAGCTAGTGTGCTTTGAGTTTCCGCCGCAGACTACATTTCTAGAGTTAGAGAAACCTGCTTTTTAAGGCTATTGTCCTTTGTTCCTTCATGTATTATATTGATAGTTTTTAAAAAAGAATTAGTGTGATTTTTTTCCTTTGCTTCTTTTTTTTCTTTCTTGTTTTTCTCCCCCCCCCCCACCCCCTTCGGTTAACTACTTTTTAATTGCAATTCTAGGTAATTGTGCATCGTGATGTGATTGCTTGGCTATTGTCTGAATATTTCCTTTTAATTTTTTAATTAAAGACTAATGCTTTGATTGGATTTGCCAGTTCACCGGACAGTGATTAAAACTATGTAATGAATATTAAAAAAAACTGTATTAGGAAAACCCAACACCCACACGTACAAGAATACATCTAGGCCATTATCCTTACCATATGCAAAAATCTACTCAAAATAAAGATTTAAATGCAGGACCTGAAACTATTAAACTACCAGAGAAGAGAACAGGATAAATGCTTCATGAAATTGGTTAGGACAAGGAATTTTCAAATAGACATCAAAAGCACAAGCAACAAAAGCAAAGATGTAATTACATTAAACTTAAAACCTTTTCCAAAACAGAATAAGCAATCAGTATAATGAAGACAGAACCCAGAGAATGGAAGAAAGTATTTGCAAACTATGCGTCAGGCAAGAGGTTAATACATAAAATACCTAAAGAACTCAAACTACTCAAGAGTGAAAATACAAATAATCTTATTTTTAAAAATCTACCCAAAACCTTTGTCCCCCACCATTTCCCCACCTTCTTTTCCTGACCGCATTTGGCCCTCTCCTTCTCACCACCGTTTCTCTTCCTCTATCTATCCCCAAACTTTCTCACCGTTTTCTCCCCACCATCATTTTGCAAAGCCGTCTCTACTCTCCCGCTCACCACGCTTTTCCCCATCCATCTACCCAAACACTTTCTCCCGTTTTTTCCCACCGTATTTTCCCCTTCTCTCTGGCCACCCTTTTTCCCCCTCCCGATGTCATCACGCCCTTTTGCTCCTTCATCTACGCAAAAACATTGTCCCCCATCTTTTCCCAAAACCTTTTCCCTACTCCTGCTGCTCACCATCCTCTTTTCCCCCTTCATCTACCCAAAAACTCTTTTCCTCATCGTCTTTCCCCCCGCACCTCCTTGCCACTCTCTTTCCCTTCTCCATCTACCCAAAAACATTTCTCCACCATCTTTTCTCAAGGCCTTCTCCCCACTCCTGCTCACCTCCTTTCCCCCCTCCATCTACCCCCCAAAATTTCCCCATCTTTTCAGTCTTCCCCCCCTTCCCACTCGTCCTCTTCTCTCCCCTATCCTGCTTGCCACCCTCTTTTTAGCCCTCCATCTACCCCAAACTATTTTCCCGTCTTTTTCCCAACCTTCTTTCCCTGCTCCCTTCTCGCCACCCTCTGTGCTCCTCCTCTTCACCCTCTTTCCCCCCTCCAACTACTCACTTTTTACCCACCATCTTTTCTTTCTCCACCATCTTTCTTTTCTGCCACTGTCTTTTCACAAAACTTTGTCTTCCTCCCGCTGGTTACCCTCTTTTTTCCTTCCCCCACTTGCTATCTTCTTTTGCTCCTCTATCTACCCAAAAACTTTTCTCCCCACCGTCTTTTCACAAAACCTTCTCTCCCTACTGCTCGCCCGTTGTCCCCCCTCACCACTCTCTTTCCTCTTCCCAATTGCCACCCTCTTTTCCCCCTTCATCCACCCATAAACTTTCTACCCACCGTCTTTCTGCAAAACCATCCCTCCCTCCCGCTCTGCACCATTCTTCCACCTCCATCTACCCAAAAACTTTTTTCCCCATCTTTTCCCCATCGTCTTTTTGCAACGCCTTCTCCTCCTCGCTATCCTTTTCTCCCTTTGCACTAACACCACACTCTGTACTCACCTCTATCTATCCCAAAACTATTTTCATCCTCTGTACCCCTCCAGCCGCGCTGCAACCTCCAGCGCCACCACCAACCGCAGCGAGGCGAGCTGCGCCGCAATGCTCAACAAGAAGACACGGAAACGTAAAAAAAACCCTGACCGCCCTTCAGCATTATATATATACTGAGGTTCTGCGCGGATGGTTCCTGGACTGCATGTTCTGATTGGATGAGAAAAAAACTCCAGGCTTACTCGGATTGGACTTTATTATCATGTTCTGATTGGATGAGAGCAAGTCTTCAGATAACCAATCACAGCATGAAAATAAAGTCCAATCAGAGTAGGCCTAGAGGTTTTTCTCTCATCCAATCAGAACATGTAGTCCAGGATCCGCAACCTCAGTATATAAAGCATGCGGAGGCGACCGCACGTCATTTTTGGCTTTTCTGTGGTGGTGTGCCGGGCTGCTACGTGCTCGGCTTAGAGAACTAGAAGGGTCCGTCTCTTTTTTGCCCACTGGAGCCTGGCGCTTGGGGCACTGCCTCCCAGTTGGTGGTGGTGGTGACGGAGCTGTAGGAGGGAGGCTAGCGGCGGGAGCTTCTCCTGCTGGGCTGGAAGGCAAGCAGAAGGAAGAGGCACCACCGCATGCTGGAGGCTGGAGACACGGCGGCTTGCCTCGCTGCGGTTGGTGGTGACATCGGAGACCGCAGCTACGGTAATACAAAGCCGTGTCCTCGGCTCTGAGGCTGTTCGTTTGCAGATAGTGAGTTTTTTGCATTGTGTCTGGAGGTGGTGAATCGGCCCTTCACAGAATCTGCCTAGTATATGGTACCACTACTGCTAATAACTGAGACCCGCTCCAGCCCCTTCCCTGGAGCCTGGCGGACCCAATCCATGGTCTAGCTACTAAAGGTGAATCCAGTGGCCTCACAGGAGAGTCTCAGGGACGCCCCCAGGCTGTACCAAGCCTCCCCCGGACTCGACCAGTTGCACCTCAAACTGGACACCTGCAAATAGACATCCTGGTCAGAAATTGCCACACATATTCACTGTTTCTCTCACTCATATCCACTCACACTCTAACTCCCTAGTTTTCCATGAATCACCTTCTAAAATACCAACAAGGAAAACTCAGCTCAGCCCGAACTCCATGGTGAGTCCTCTGTGTTCAGTGCTGATCGCCAAGTGGAAATGCCTTGGAGTCCCAGGGTTAAGGCTCCTCTCTCAGAGCTGCAGGGTCGGGGTTGGGTTGGTTTTCATCAGTAGAGGGAGGGCACTGATTTCATATCTCCAACTATATAGCAAGTGCTAGGGTGGGACACTTGAGAAGTAGGCTGTATCCAGATAAGCTGTTACCCGCAGAAGTTGGCTGGTAATTATGGTATTTGGAAAATATGCTGTCTTCTTATGAAATTGTGCTGTGATAAACATTTGCCTTTATCACCCTATTTCATTTTAAAATATTTGTGTAAATTATGTTCTGTAGGAGTCAATATTTTTTCATTTACAGATGTGGAAGTAAATCCACACATGGAGGGGGCTCTGTGTGTATCTAAGAGCTCATGTCTAGGATGAGTGAACCCTGGTATCTAGCCCTGTGCTTCTCATCACCGGCTCCGACTGCTCCCTAAGCCAACTCCAGTACAAAGCTGGATGTGTCTAGTGTTTTTTTCCAGAGCCCACTTTCCGTAGTAAGAGCATGGGTGGTTTTGCTGCACTCCAGCACTCATCTGAAAATACGGGGAAAACTAGGGTCCAGGCACGTTAATTTTCAGGTACTTCTGACACTTAACATATTTTTTCTGTCTATTACTCCTTGTCTAAGGTTCCATTTGTTTGCTTGTAATACAATTTATGAGGCTTATTTGAAAGATAATGCATTTCACATATTTAAAATGTACAATTAACAAACATAATAGAACTGTCATCATTATCAAGAAAGTGTACATGGGAATTCTTCTCAACATTTCCTCTTGTTCAGCTGTATTCCTCCTCCTTTCCCCTTCCCTTCTTCTACCAGTTTCCCGGGCAACTACTGATCTTCGTTATTTTATGTTAGATGCATTTTTATTTATCAGGATTTATAAAAATGAAATAACATAGTATATATTCTTATTGGTTTAGCTTATTTTACTCAACACAAATACTTAGATATTTTAGCTTTTTCTTGTGTGTATCAGGCATTTATTTATTATAAATCATAGGTAGTATTACAGTGAAAACATTTATCGTAATTTGTTTTCGTATTAAGCACCTTAATAATATTTGCATTTTTTAATTATACTTTAAGTTCTAAGGTACATGTCCATAATGTGCAGGGTTGTTACATCTGTATACATGTGCCATGTTGGTGTACTGCACCCATTAACTCGTCATTTATGTTAGGTATATCTCCTAATGCTTTCCCTCCCCCCTCCCCCAACCCCACAACAGGCCCCAGTGTGTGATGTTCCCCTTCCTGTGTCCAAGTGTTTTCATTGTTCAATTCCCACCTCTGAGTGAGAACACGCAGTGTTTGGTTTTTTGTTCTTGTGATAGTCTGCTGAGAATGATGGTTTCCAGCTTCATTTATGTCCCTACAAAGGACACGAACTCATCCTTTTTTATGGCTGCATAGTATGCCATGGTGTATATGTGCCACATTTTCTGAATCCAGTCTATCATTGATGGACATTTGGGTTGGTTCCAAGTCTTTGCTATTGTGAATAGTGCCGCAATAAACATACATTTGCATGTGCCTTTATAGCAGCATGATTTATAATCCTTTGGGTATATACCCAGTAATGGGATGGCTGGGTCAAATGGTATTTCTAGTTCTAGATCCTTGAGGAAGCGCGCCACACAGTCTTCCACAATGGTTGAACTAGTTTACAGCCCCAACAGTGTAAAACCCTTCCTGTTTCTCCACATCCTCTCCAGCACCTGTTGTTTCCTGACTTTTTAATGATCGCCATTCTAACTGGTGTGAGATGGTATCTCATTGTAGTTTTGATTTGCATTTCTCTGATGGCCAGTGATGATGAGCATTTTTTCATGTGTCTTTTGGCTGCATAAATGTCTTCTTTTGAGAAGTGTCTGTTCATATCCTTCGGCCACTTTTTGATGGGGTTGTTTTTTTCTTGTAAATTTGAGTTCTTTGTAGATTCTGGATATTAGCCCTTTGTCAAATGGGTAGATTGCAAAACTTTTCTCCCATTCTGTAGGTTGCCTGTTCACTCTGATGGTCGTTTCTTTTGCTGTGCAGAACCTCTTTAGTTTAATGAGATCCCATGTGTCAATTTTGGCTTCTGTTGCCATTGCTTTTGGTGTTCTAGACGTGAAGTCCTTGCCCATGCCTATGTCCTGAATGGTATTGCCTAGGTTTTCTTCTAGGGTTTTTATGGTTTTAGGTCTAATATTTAAGTCTTTAATCCATCTTGAATTAGTGTTTGTATAAGGTGTACGGAAGGGATCCAGTTTCAGCTTGCTACATATGACTAGCCAGTTTTCCCAGCACCATTTATTAAATAAGGAATCCTTTCTCCATTTCTTGTTTTTGTCAGGTTTGTCAAAGATCAGGTGGTTGTAGATGTGTGGTATTATTTCTGAGGGCTGTGTTCTGTTCCATTGGTCTATATCTCTGTTTTGGTACCAGTACCATGCTGTTTTGGTTACTGTAGCCTTGTAGTATAGTTAGAAGTCAGGTAGCGTGATGCCTCCAGCTTTGTTCTTTTGGCTTAGGATTGTCTTGGCAATGTGGGCTCTTTTTTGGTTCCATATGAACTTTAAAGTAGTTTTTTCCAGTTCTGTGGAGAAAGTCATTGTTAGCTTGATGGGGATGGCATTGAATCTCTAAATTACCTTGGGCAGTATGGCCATTTTCACGATATTGATTCTTCCTATCCATGAGCATGGAATGTTCTTCCATTTGTTTGTATCCTCTTTTATTTCATTGAGCAATGGTTTGTAGTTCTTCTTGAAGAGGTCCTTCACATCCCTTGTAAGTTGGAAACTAGGTATTTTACTCTCTTTGAAGCAATTGTGAATGGGAGTTCACTCATGATTTGGCTCTCTGTTTGTTATTGGTGTATAAGAATGCTTGTGATTTTTGCACATTGATTTTGTATCCTGAGACTTTGCTGAGGTTGCTTATCAGTTTAAGGAGATTTTGGGCTGAGATGATGGGGTTTTCTAAATATACAGTCATGTCATCTGCAAACGGACAATTTGACTTCCTCTTTTCTTAATTGAATACCCTTTATCTCTTTCTCCTGCCTGATTGTCCTGGCCAGAACTTCCAACACTATGTTGAATAGGAGTGGTGAGAGAGGGCATCCCTGTCTTGTGCCAGTTTTCAAAGGGAATGCTTCCAGTTTTTGTCCATTCAGTATGATATTGGCTGTGGGTTTGTCATAAATAGCTCTTATTATTTTGAGATACGTCCCATCATTACCTAATTTATTGACAGTTTTTAGCATGAAGGGCTGTTGAATTTTGTCACAGGCCTTTTCTGCATCTATAGAGATAATCACGTGGTTTTAGTCCTTGGTACTGTTTATATGCTGGATTACATTTATTGATTTGCGTATATTGAACCAGCCTTGCATCCCAGGGATGAAGCCCACTTGATCATGGTGGATAAGCTTTCTGATGTGCTGCTGGATTCGGTTTGCCAGTATTTTATTGAGGATTTTCGCATCAATATTCATCAGGGATATTGGTCTAAAATTCTCTTTTTTTGTTGTGTCTCTGCCAGGCTTTGGTATCAGGATGATGCTGGCCTCGTAAAATGAATTAGAGAGGATTCCCTCTTTTTTTATTGATCGGAATAGCTTCAGAAGGAATGGTATCAACTCCTCCTTGTACCTCTGGTAGAATTCAGCTGTAAATCCCCTGGACTTTTTTTGGTTGGTAGGCTATTATTGCCTCAATTTCATAGCCTGTTATTGATCTATTCAGGGATTAAAGTTCTTTCTGGTTTAGTCTTGGGAGGGTGTATGTGTCCAGGAATTTATCCATTTCTTCTAGATTTTCTAGTTTATTTGCATAGAGGTGTTTCTAGTATTCTCTGATGGTAGTTTGTATTTCTGTGGGATCGGTGGTGATATCCCCTTTATCATTATTTACTGCATATATTTGATTCTTGTGTCTTCTTTATTAGTCTTGCTAGCAGTCTATCGATTTTGCTGATCTTTTCATAAAACCAGCTCCTGGATTCATTGATTTTTTTGAAGTGTTTTTTGTGTCTCTATCTCCTTCAGTTCTTCTCTGATCTTAGCTATTTCTTGCTTTCTGCTAGCTTTTGAATGTGT
Source organism: Gorilla gorilla gorilla (assembly GCF_029281585.2). Taxonomy (NCBI): domain Eukaryota; kingdom Metazoa; phylum Chordata; class Mammalia; order Primates; family Hominidae; genus Gorilla; species Gorilla gorilla. Next base: position 31,565,203 of record NC_073236.2, on the reverse strand, counting down.
TTGCTCTTGCTTCTCTAGTTCTTTTAATTGTGATGTTGGGGTGTCAATTTTAGATCTTTCCTGGTTTGTCTTGTGGGCATTTTGTGCTATAAATTTCCCTCTACACACTGCTTTAAATGTGTCCCAGAGATTCTGGTATTTTGTGTCTTTGTTCTCGTTGTTTTCAAAGAACATCTATATTTTTGTCTTCATTTCGTTATTTACCCAGTAGTCATTCAGGAGCAGGTTGTTCAGTTTCCATGTATTTGTGCTGTTTTGAGTGAGTTTCTTAATCCTGAGTTCTAGTTAGATTGCACTGTGGTCTGAGAGAGAGTTGGTTATAATTTCTGTTCTTTTACATTTGCTGAGGAGTCCTTTACTTCCAACTATGTGGTCAATTTTGGAATAAGTGCGATGTGGTGCTGAGAAGAATGTATATTCTGTTGATTTGGGGTGGAGAGTTCTGTAGATGTCTATTAGGTCCGCTTGGTACAGAGCTGAGTTCAATTCCTGGATATCCTTGTTAACTTTCTGTCTCGTTGATCTGTCTAATGTTGACAGTGGGGTGTTAAAGCCTCCGATTATTATTGTGTGTACTTAACCCATTTTCTAAACACGGTTAAACCTCATAAATCCTGTTATCTTCTCATCCCCAGCACAGCTTCCTCCTTCCTTCCACATACTCTCAGTATGTGGATTTTCACACTGTCTTGCACAGTAATATATGGCCATGTCCTCAGATCTCACGCTGCTCAGCTCCACATAGGCTGTGTCTGTAGACATGCCCGCGGTCATGGTGACTCTGCCCTGGAACTTCTGTGCATACATTGTTTCACCATCTTCAGGATCAACATGTCCCATCCACTCAAGCCCTTTTCCGGCGGCCTGTGGCACCCAGTGCATGTAGTGGAAGGTGAAGGTGTAGCTGGAAGCCTTGAGTAGACCTTCACTAAGGCCCCAGGTTTCCTCACCTCAGCCCCAGACTGCACTGGCTGGACCTGGGACTGGGCACCTGTGGAGAGGACAGAGGAGTGAATGAGACCCCACTTAACTGGACCCAGTCCCGTCATCAGCCATGGAACTTAGAATTCTCTTACTGTAGCTGCTGCCACCAAGAGGAGGATCCTCCAGGTCCAGTCCATGGTGATGAGCTGTGCTCTGGGGACTTCTACAGGGGAGGGATGTGGTTGTTGTGTGATGCTCTCTGGGCAAGGACAGATCTGTATTTACCTCGGTAAACACCAGTGCATTTGCATATTCATGAGGCAGCTACCTATTTCGTAGCTCAAGCCACCCCAACCTGAGGAAGAAGTTAGGTGACACACGGACCACGCCACAGTGGGATGCTGAGCTCCATGCCCTGTACTTTGTTTAATGATATTTGTCCTCTGACATGCTCAGAAGTCCATGAAGACAGAACTCGTCTCACAGAAAACCAGAATCTCCCAGGACATTGTCCTCAATGTGATTCCTTGTTCATATGGAACTCTTGACAACCTGAACATTTCCTGGGCCTTCACCTCTGCACCTTAACTTCTAGGATGAGTGTATCTCCCAGTAGTAACACCCATTGAATTAATAAAGCCACCACTCAATTCCTAACTGTAAATACATTTGAAAAGACTAGACATTTCTCCATTTAAATATGGTTTACATTAAATTATTGGGTTAGGTATCGGCTCCATATACAATAAAATACTTAACGGTACATCAGTACTTGCTAAATTGTTATTTAAATTTTAGGTCATTATTGCTTTGAAATAAGAAACATTCAATTCCTGAGAGAAAACCCCACCCCATCCTCCTGTGCACCTGCTCCAGGGCTGAATCCTGTGCTGGGTGCGCCCTGAGGACCCCCTGCAGCTCAGCTCCTGCCCTGCGTAGAAGTTCCTGTCTGGACTCACAGAGAATTCTCCACCTAGCATATCAAGCCCAGTATGAAGTGGCTATGCCTTGGCTCAGAATGAAGTTTCAGTGGCAGCAATTGCTTCTCCCACCATCTCTTACAGTAGGAAATAGGCCTTACAGTAGGAGTAGGCCTTATCCTACAGGGAGACCTCAGCACAGCAAGCAAGGGATCACTAAAGCCACGAGGGAGCCCCTTCCCTGGAGCTCCAGGTGCACTGATACGGTCCAGACACATGTCGAGTCCAGGAACTGATGGGGACTTTGGGGCAGCCTCTTTTTTAGGATTCTGTGTTTGAAGATCCCATCAGATTCTAACTTTACACACAGACCCTATGTCTCAAAGCCCTCCAAAACACACAGTGGCATATTTGCACAGTAATGGGCCTCGAATTTGCCCTCCTTCATAGTGTCTTCCCAAAGAAAGGTGCTTCCAACACTGACCTTAGTCCTGCTTATGTTTGTTGTTGTTTTGTTTTTTCCAAACAGAGCTAAAGCAAGCTCAGTACTACTGGGGATTTGGAAAGTGCCTTCATATTGTTTTTGCCAGTTCTCACCTGAGAACCCTGCAGATGCCCCATGAGAGGTAAATCTCAGGCCATTTAGGGAGGGGCTGTGATCTTGGTTCTGAAGCTGTTGGTCTCAGAGGCTTTAAATCACTTCCCTGTCCTTGATTTGTTCTCTCCTACCACCTTTGGTTTCCCTACATTCTAGTCGTTAGGCAGAGTCTGCCTTGCCACACTTCTCTCTTTAATCCATATTAATCCTAGTGGTGAGGAGGTGATGTGGTGGGCAGGGAAGCAGTAAATGTTCTTGACGTTGAATTCCAGTGATTTCTTGCTGTGCTTTCTCTATGCTGTGCGCTTTACAAGGAGTCTCCAGTGATACAGCTGATTTTCCTCCATACTCTGATCCCCTTCATGGCTGCAGCATCAACGGATTACTCTCTTGAATCTGACCCCAGTTGTTTTATTATACCCTTTTTCGTGACACAGGAAGGCTAGGATGAAGCTGTCTTGGATGGAAAAGAATTCGTTCTCTTCACGTAGAATAAAGATCTTGAAAAGTGTTTTTTCTCTGTAGGGTCTGTCTGGACAAAGTTCTGGGCATATTTATCAGAGAACAGTTCTCCTGATATCAGAGCCGTGAGGGAATCTGTTTGGATTCTCATCTTGAGAACCCAGAAGTTTCTGGAGGGAAATTCCATAAAAGTGTGGGGTGCGTGGCCCCCGGGAGTTCTTACCCTACCCTATCCACACTTGTCTGCTAGGCTTTTATGGAATTATCATGTAACTGTTTCCACCAGCTTGTGCTTTCAATGGAAGAATCACCCAATTTATAGATTTGGAAAAGAAGCTTTATTTCTGATAAATGGGTGAAGCTGCAGGATGGCCATCTCAACAGGCCAGAAAGCAAAGCCTCCCACAGAGACAGTGAGCAGGCACTTCCAGAGAGGGAAAGGTGAGAAATGAGTTCATGCAAATGGATTGGCCAAGTGCACATACTCAGCAAGCTATAGAAGGAGCTATGAATATTCGCGTGGTGGGCAGGCTGTCATGCATAATAAGCAAACACAGATGTTACATGCATTTCATGTTTGCTTTGGGGCGAGGACTTAAGAACTAAACAAATTACAATTGGGCCATGTACATCAAAAGGGCTTTGTGCAGAGGTAGAAGGAGACACAGTGCACAGCCTCCATAATTTGGCAAGGACAAGCCCATGGTGAGTGGTCTCTTCTCAGGAGAAGGTTACTGAAATCAGTCCTCCTCCATTCAAAGCTCTTTTTACGGCCGTGGAACAGGGGCACAGTTACCCAGTGTCTTGAGTTCCATGAGCTGCAAATATTTTAATATTGTTATCTTAGGACCAGTGCTTTTTAGCTGCTAGAGAAAATGAAAAGCCCTGTGTCAGTTACAACATAGTCTATTTTTTTTTCACTTTTCTTTTTTTTTTTTTTTTATTATACTTTAAGTTTTAGGGTACATGTGCACAATGTGCAGGTTAGTTACATATGTATACAAGTGCCATGCTGGTGCGCTGCACCCACTAACTCGTCATCTAGCATTAGGTATACCTCCCAATGCTATCCCTCCCCCCTCCCCCCACCCCACAACAGTCCCCAGAGTGTGATATTCCCCTTCCTGTGTCCATGTGATCTCATTGTTCAATTCCCACCTATGAGTGAGAATATGCGGTGTTTGGTTTTTTGTTCTTGCGATAGTTTACTGAGAATGATGGTTTCCAATTTCATCCATGTCCCTACAAAGGACATGAACTCATCATTTTTTATGGCTGCATAGTATTCCATGGTGTATATGTGCCACATTTTCTGAATCCAGTCTATCATTGTTGGACATTTGGGTTGGTTCCAAGTCTTTGCTATTGTGAATAATGCCGCAATAAACATACGTGTGCATGGGTCTTTATAGCAGCATGATTTATAGTCCTTTGGGTATATACCCAGTAATGGGATGGCTGGGTCAAATGGTATTTCTAGTTCTAGATCCCTGAGGAATCGCCACACTGACTTCCACAATGGTTGAACTAGTTTACAGTCCCACCAACAGTGTAAAAGTGTTCCTATTTCTCCACATCCTCCCTAGCACCTGTGGTTTCCTGACTTTTTAATGATTGCCATTCTAACTGGTGTGAGATGATATCTCATAGTGGTTTTGATTTGCATTTCTCTGATGGCCAGTGATGATGAGCATTTTTTCATGTGTTTTTTGGCTGCATAAATGTCTTCTTTTGAGAAGTGTCTGTTCATATCCTTCGCCCACTTTTTGATGGGGTGGTTTGTTTTTTTCTTGTAAATTTGTTTGAGTTCATTGTAGATTCTGGATATTAGCCCTTTGTCAGATGAGTAGGTTGCGAAAATTTTCTCCCATGTTGTAGGTTGCCTGTTCACTCTGATGGTAGTTTCTTTTGCTGTGCAGAAGCTCTTTAGTTTAATTAGATCCCATTTGTCAATTTTGGCTTTTGTTGCCATTGCTTTTGGTGTTTTGGACATGAAGTCCTTGCCCACGCCTATGTCCTGAATGGTAATGCCTAGGTTTTCTTCTGGGGTTTTTATGGTTTTAGGTCTAACGTTTAAATCTTTAATCCATCTTGAATTGATTTTTGTATAAGGTGTAAGGAAGGGATCCAGTTTCAGCTTTCTACATATGGCTAGCCAGTTTTCCCAGCACCATTTATTAAATAGGGAATCCTTTCCCCATTGCTTGTTTTTCTCAGGTTTGTCAAAGATCAGATAGTTGTAGGTATGTGGCGTTATTTCTGAGGGCTCTGTTCTGTTCCATTGATCTATATCTCTGTTTTGGTACCAGTACCATGCTGTTTTGGTTACTGTAGCCTTGTAGTATAGTTTGAAGACAGATAGGGTGATGCCTCCAGCTTTGTTCTTTTGGCTTAGGATTGACTTGGCAATGCGGGCTCTTTTTTGGTTCCATATGAACTTTAAAGTAGTTTTTTCCAATTCTGTGAAGAAAGTCATTGGTAGCTTGATGGGGATGGCATTGAATCTGTAAATGACCTTGGGCAGCATGGCCATTTTCATGATATTGATTCTTCCTACCCATGAGCATGGAATGTTCTTCCATTTGTTTGTATCCTCTTTTATTTCCTTGAGCAGTGGTTTGTAGTTCTCCTTGAAGAGGTCCTTCACATCCCTTGTAAGTCGGATTCCTAGGTATTTTATTCTCTTTGAAGCAATTGTGAATGGGAGTTCACTCATGATTTGGCTCTCTGTTTGTCTGTTGTTGGTGTATAAGAATGCTTGTGATTTTTGTACATTGATTTTGTATCCTGAGACTTTGGTGAAGTTGCTTATCAGCTTAAGGAGATTTTGGGCTGAGACAATGGGGTTTTCTAGATAAACAATCATGTCGTCTGCAAACAGGGACAATTTGACTTCCTCTTTTCCTAATTGAATACCCTTTATTTCCTTCTCCTGCCTGATTGCCCTGGCCAGAACTTCCAACACTATGTTGAGTAGGAGCGGTGAGAGAGGGCATCCCTGTCTTGTGCCAGTTTTCAAAGGGAATGCTTCCAGTTTTTGCCCATTCAGTATGATATTGGCTGTGGGTTTGTCATAGATAGCTCTTATTATTTTGAAATACGTCCCATCAATACCTAATTTATTGAGAGTTTTTAGCATGAAGGGTTGTTGAATTTTGTCAAAGGCTTTTTCTGCATCTATTGAGATAATCATGTGGTTTTTGTCTTTGGCTCTGTTTATATGCTGGATTACATTTATTGATTTGCGTATATTGAACCAGCCTTGCATCCCAGGGATGAAGCCCACTTGATCATGGTGGATAAGCTTTTTGATGTGCTGCTGGATTCGGTTTGCCAGTATTTTATTGAGGATTTTTGCATCAATGTTCATCAAGGATATTGGTCTGAAATTCTCTTTTTTGGTTGTGTCTCTGCCCGGCTTTGGTATCAGAATGATGCTGGCCTCATAAAATGAGTTAGGGAGGATTCCCTCTTTTTCTATTGATTGGAATAGTTTCAGAAGCAATGGTACCAGTTCCTCCTTGTACCTCTGGTAGAATTCGGCTGTGAATCCATCTGGTCCTGGACTCTTTTTGGTTGGTAAACTATTGATTATTGCCACAATGTCAGCTCCTGTTGTTGGTCTATTCAGAGATTCAACTTCTTCCTGGTTTAGTCTTGGGAGAGTGTATGTGTCGAGGAATGTATCCATTTCTTCTAGATTTTCTAGTTTATTTGCGTAGAGGTGTTTGTAGGAGCTAACTATCCTAAATATATATGCACCCAATACAGGAGCACCCAGATTCATAAAGCAAGTCCTGAGTGACCTACAAAGAGACTTAGACTCCCACACATTAATAATGGGAGACTTTAACACCCCACTGTCAACATTAGACAGATCAACGAGACAGAAAGTCAACAAGGATACCCAGGAATTGAACTCAGCTCTGCACCAAGCGGACCTAATAGACATCTACAGAACTCTCCACCCCAAATCAACAGAATATACATTGTTTTCAGCACCACACCACACCTATTCCAAAATTGACCACATAGTTGGAAGTAAAGCTCTCCTCAGCAAATGTAAAAGAACAGAAATTATAACAAACTATCTCTCAGACCACAGTGCAATCAAACTGGAACTCAGGATTAAAAATCTCACTCAAAGCCGCTCAACTACATGGAAACTGAACAACCTGCTCCTGAATGACTACTGGGTACATAACGAAATGAAGGCAGAAATAAAGATGTTCTTTGAAACCAACGAGAACAAAGACACAACATACCAGAATCTCTGGGATGCATTCAAAGCAGTGTGTAGAGGGAAATTTATAGCACTAAATGCCCACAAGAGAAAGCAGGAAAGATCCACAATTGACACCCTAACATCACAATTAAAAGAACTAGAAAAGCAAGAGCAAACACATTCAAAAGCTAGCAGAAGGCAAGAAATAACTAAAATCAGAGCAGAACTGAAGGAAATAGAGACACAAAAAACCCTTCAAAAAATCAATGAATCCAGGAGCTGGTTTTTTGAAAGGATCAACAAAATTGATAGACCACTAGCAAGACTAATAAAGAAAAAAAGAGAGAAGAATCAAATAGACACAATAAAAAATGATAAAGGGGATATCACCACCGATCCCACAGAAATACAAACTACCATCAGAGAACATAGTCTATTTTTTAAGTGTAGGAGTGAGTGACTTAATTTTTGCTTGATGTGGCCTTGGGTCTTGTTTATAATTTGGTATCTTATTGCCGCAACAAGATTGTTCCATCAGTCTGATGATCTCTATTTTAATATCTTTCTAGTTTTTGGGTCTTGGTTTTCCCTGCAATTTGATTTCTTAAATAGATCCAAGAAGTTATTGATAATCAATTTTCCAGGCTTTCATTGTTGTAGGAATGTAGGGGATGACTGACATGCTCTTTACATATTACAGTGGAAAACAGAAGTAGCTTCAGAGATCACCATTGACCTGACAAGCAGCAGGAATCTCATCTCATTAAGTGTAAGTGGCACCACACAGATGTAGCTGAACATGCAGTGACACAGAAGACCCACACCACAGAACACATATGAAAAATTTTTTGATTCTGAGGATTTCTCCAGGAAGCTGGAACTCAGGTGGTACTACAGGGATGGACTCAGTTATCTCTCAGGTGATACTATGTTTTGGAAGCTTATTTCCACTCCTGCACTGGACTCATTAGCTGCACCTCGACCAGCACACCTAAAACAGAAACTCTCAATAATTAAGCACAAAACTCACCAATAATAAAGCTGTCCCCAGAGAAGGTGCAGAGCAGGGAACTCTGCTTTTGGGAACATGCTGGTGTGCAGGGAGTGTCAGGAGTGTGACCCATTTCCTTCTGCTCCCCCTGCCGGCTTCACAGACGACTGCATCCAGGAGCTTTACGTTGCAAAGTATATAAAATATGTTATAATTGTAGAGAAATGTAATACACAGATTAAGGAATGAGGAACGTACATGAAATTAAAATAAAAAACATAAAAGATTATCACGGATAAGACAAACAAATATTAAAAACCTGTGTGTGTACGTGTTTGAGATAGTATTCTTGTAAATTAAATCATAATTTGTTTATAAAGTCCTTCAACTATGTACAAAATCTTTGCCTTTGATTGCCACAAAGATGAAGGATGTGGCACCAGTACTCCAGGGCCATGCTAGTGATTTCCCCTCCTATCTCCTGAGGACACGGTGCTTCCAACTCTGAGGATCAGGATGCTGAAATTGGCTGTGTGAGAAGAGAAAGGGGGATTTTCTGTGGGAACAGACTAGTGTGAATGTAACTTTCAAGCAAATGAGTTTATTCTACCATGAGACACAGCTATCATGCTGACTGTGTGTTGCTTTTGACATTAATATGATTGTTATCGGTATTATTGGGCTGTTCCATGGAAAATGACCAATTGTCTCAGAATTAACTGGAGTCGTTTTCATTTCAGTTATTTCACACTTCTAGCTAAATCACCTAATTTTACTGTGTTTGAGCTTGGAAAGTTTCAGGGCGTGGGTTACAAATGATGGAGTGGAAGGTCTCCCAGGGGTTAGATGTGGTTCCGCTAAAGGATGACCCAGGATTTGTCCAGAAGCTCCCCTCCTTGTCTGTCCCAGCACTTGCTCCTCAGTGCGCCCCATCCTGCCAGAGTCCTGAGCTTCTCTGTGTTCCTGGACAATGCACGTCTGGGGCATCTGCTTCCTAGATGTGCATACGTAGGGCGGGCTGCTCTTCATAATGGTTGAGAGGGAGCTGGGCCTGGATCCACCCAGGTGGCCCTACCACTGTGAACTGGGCTTCTTCCCAGCAAGGAGACAAGGTCAGTTGAGTGCCTTCACTTCAGACAACTACTAGGAGGTGATTTTAGTCAAATTGTCACATCCTTTGTCTATGTAATCCAGCAATCATGCTTTTAAGTGTTTATCTGACAGTAAAAGTAAGCCCACAAAGAAAACTGCACATGAGTAATTACAACAGCTTCATTTACATTTTCCCAAAACTATAAACATTCAGAAAGTTTTTCTGTAGGTGAAAACCAAACTGTGATAAATTCATGTAATGGAATGATATAGCAATGATAAAGAAGTGCTAGCAAACCATGAAAACACATGAATAATCTTAAATGCATATTGTTAAGTAAAATAAACTAGTCTGATAAAGCTACACAATGTATAATTTAATTTGTTTGATAATCTGGAGAAGGCCAAACTTTAAACAAAGTGAAAAAAAAATTATATTTGCCAGCAATTTGGGGAGAAGGTGAGAACAGATTAAAAAATAGAAGCCTTTAAAGGATGATGAAACTATTATGTATAATATTGCAATGGTAGATATGTGATGTCATAAATTTGTGAAAATCCACAGACTATACAGCATGAAGGCTAGATTTTACTTTACAAAAAATACAAATAAGAGATTAGGGACCCCAAGATGGAATGCAGATTATACAGAAAATATCTGATGTCCCTATTAATGCACGAAACAACTTTGTTGAATAAAGTATGTGAAAAAGGCTGCTAAATCACTTTAGAAATAGTGACGCCAATAAGACTAAGAAACTGCACGTCAGCACTGTCCTGTAGTTGATGATGATGTTCCACGAGGAGCACAGCTTACCAATTGTGATTCCACGCTACAAGAATCCTAGAATTGGACAACACAGGGAATAGATGGTGTGTGGTGGGAGGGGGTTCCTCACAGTTGGAGTGGGAGGTTACAGACAGCAAGGAAGAACGGTGAGAAATGTCCATGTAGTACTGGATTAGAGTGAAAGTGCTAGTAATTTTGTATGATTGACATAATCTGCATGCAATAAATTAAACGAAAATACTTCTTTGAAGGAAGTGCAAAATAGGCTATGACCTAAATAACTTTGGAAATGAGGGAATTCTGAAAGTCTAAAGTGTAAGTAAACTGCACATAATCACTGTACTCCAGTGGATAAACATGTTTCCAACAGAGGTACAGCTTCATAATTTTGATTCCGCTATGCACGTTTCCTGAAATTGTGCTGCTAAGTAATACAATGGAATACGGTGGGATGGAGTTCCTCGTTTGGCAGTGGGTGGTGATTGACAGGCAAGGCAGGCAGGCTAGAAATGTCCATGTGGTATTGTAATTGGGTGGAGACAAGAATGTGTTCTCATTTTTAATATGTTACAGGTACAGAAGACTAGATATGTAAATAGTTGAGATGTATCCCTAAACGTGGGTTAATAAACACCTGCACATTTTCTAAGCCATTTAGTTGAGAGGTCCTTGAGGCACTTACATCCCACTAACAATATATACACCCAACTTCACAATTCTCTTATTTTAATACCATTCTTCAACACCAGAAGCCAGTAATCTTTAGAAAAACAGCAGATTCTATGTATGGAAAAGATAATATGGAAAATAAGCTTAGGATTTCTTATAATACCAGAAAATAGGGAAGCGTTCAAAAACAAAAGGAAGAGATGTCATGTAAGGATACAGGATCCAAATTAAATGAACTCCAAGCACATAAAAAAAACTGTGATGATTTGAGCAAAAGCATAAATAATGAAGCATGGATCTTCCTCATAGTATAAAATAAGCATCTTTAAGCCAATACTGTTATAATAGATGAGTAAATAAAGAAAATGTGAAAAGAAGGATGAATCTTCCTTACAGAGTTATTCAAAATATTTTAGGCTGATAGTATTCTCATCATGTAGGTGAGGTTTAAACAATCGTGTTGATTGTGGTCTGAGATTATAGACATGGGAAAAAAAATCACTGCTAGTTTATTTTATAACCGGTTTTTAGAAATAATGCCAAAAACATGGTCTCTGAGTGAATACAATTATTCATGGTAATGTATCCAAATTTGCAAACACACACACACACACATTTTTCTGCAATAAACACTGATAAGCAACTAAAAAGACAATCACAGACTTGGAGAAAATATTTTCAAGTAGCATTTTTGTTAAATAATTCCTTTTAATTCAGTAAAGAATTAAAAGAAAATGACTTTTATAATGAATATGCAAGTAAACAACAAAATTATATAAAAATTGTTAAATATAAATTTTTCATTAGGGATATGAGCATTGAAACAAAAATTAGATTCCATTGCTCACCTATTAGAATGGTTAAAATGCACAATCCTCATGGTGAAAAATGGCCGTAAGAATGTGAAAAAACAAGAACTATTTTGCATTTATGTTGGGAATCCCAAATGGTGCATGCACAAAATGAAATACATTTTGACTTTTTTTTTTAACAGAGATAAAAGTAGAGTTGAAATATGATCTAGTGGCTGTGTTTCAAAATATTTAAAACACTGATTCAGAAATTGATGTTTACACAGGAAACCAGCTTCTGCTCTCTGACATATATCACCTGGTTTGTGCCAAGAGCATTAACCCTGGGAGCTCCTCCCAAAAAATGGTTGTGCACAGGGGAGATGTTAAGCTATGGCTGCTCCTGGGACTCATCGGAGATTCCTGATGGGCATCCGTAATCAGGAAGTCATCGACAGCCTTGCCGGACTTAACTTGCTCCACAGGTTAACTAGGACGCACCACCGAACTCCCACATTTCCCCATCGCTAGTTGTAAGACTGGCATCCTGGCCTGACAGTGTCTACAGCCTCACCCAGCCTCCTGTGTGTTTTTCTGCCTGCCTTACTTACATCTCACTTTGGGACAAATAAGAAATTTTTTAAATAAACTTTTCTAATCTAGAGACCTCAGTGGTAGGCACAGAAACACAAATATAGAGAGGCTCCCAGGCAAACTGTTCGATGCAGAGGAAGCCACAGACCCTGAAGGAAAGCGGCCCTTGACCTTCAACTGCACCTGCCCTGGGGATGCCTCTAACTTCTGTGGGCGTGAGTGCCCTCTGCAGCCCAGGCTCCTTCCTTCTCGCTGCAGGAAATTTTGCGTTTTGGCTGACATTGGTGTTCCCTCACTTGGTACCTTATGTACAATAATACGAGGCCATGTTCTCAGCTCTCAGACTGTTCACTCACAGCTACAGTGAGTTCTTGGCATTGTCTTTGGAAATGGTGAATCTGTCCTTCACAGATTTTGAATGCTATAACTGATTCATCATACTTCGTATTTACTGCTCACTCCAGCACCTTCTCTGAAGCCTGGTGGACTCAGCTAATTCAGTAGCTTCTCATTCAGTAGCTACTAAATTTGAATCCATGGGCTGCACAGAAGACTCTCAAAACCCTCCAGGCTGTCTCAGGCCTTCTCCAGACTCCACCAGCTGAACCTCACTTGACACCTTCATATACATAGGCATGGTTAGAAACTGCCAAATGTATCCACTGTTCCTCTCACTCACATCCACTTATACTCACTATCTCTAATTCTCCATGAATAAGCTTTTAAAATAGCAACAAGAAAAATCTAGTCTAATCGCTTAAAGCCCATACTGAATCTTGTGTTCAGTACTGATTACCAAGTGGAAACACCTGGAAATCCCAGGGCTGGTACTCCTCTCCCAGAGATGCAGGACCAGAACTGGGCTGTTTTTTATCAGTAGAAGGAGAACCCAATTGGAATGTCTCCTACTACATAGCAAGCTCTAAGGTGGGATGCCTTAGGATAGGACAGGGCCCAGAGCAGATGTGAGACTCCTGGAGTTTAGTGGCAACAAAAGAGTTTAGAGAAGCATAATTACTTAATATGTGATTGTGCCATGAAAATCACTTAGCAATATATTTTACATCTTTTTAACATTTTTAAAAATATGAATATATCTGCATTAAGCAAACTTTAAGAGATATAAAGGGTGAAATAGAAAAAAATACAATAATGGAAAAATATCTTAATATCTCACAGACCCCCGCAGTATCTTAGCAGAAATCGGAGGCAGTGGAGGTCACCCCACTTGAATGAGAAAACAGCTGAGTTTGTAAAACTGCACTTGGCGTCTCCACAGGCTTTGAGGTGTGGAGGACCAGCCCCTACCCCAGACTCAGGCATAGCCCCAGTCTCTGCTCTTCAATTGACACAACTATACAGGTTAATAGTATATTTCAGAACTTCATAATCACACATACACATACACACATATGCCCAGTACTTACAGGTACATAGGGAAATACAAAAATGAACACATCAAATACCAAAACAAAACTTGAATTTATTTACTATTGTTATAGTTACTGAATTTAATTGAAATTTTGTTTTACACTATGATGTAGTGCAAAATAATGTTTTTCTTTGTGATCGTTTTTCTATCCCAATGCCAATAAACAAATATATCTAAATGCATGTTTTGGTAAAACTAAATGTAAATGCCATTCTTGCCAAATACATTAATTAAATGTACATAGTATTTATGCATAAACTCTGTTGGTTTATTTGTCATTTACATTTTTGGTGTATATATAAAATACATATATACACGTATATATTATATATACACATATATAATATATATACGTATATATTTTATATATATGTGTGTGTGTTTGTGTGTATATATGTATTTTGAGATGGAGTCATGCTCTGTCGTCCAGGCTAGAGTGCAGTGACACAATCTCAGCTCACTGCAACCTCCACCTCCTGGGTTCAAGCGATTCTTGTGCCTCAGCCTCCTGAGTAGCTGAGATTATAGGTGCCCGCCACCACACCCGGCTAATTTTTTGTATTTTTAGTTGAGACGGGGTTTCACCGTGTTAGCCAGGATGGTCTCGATCTCCTGACCTCGTGATCCATCCGCGTCGGCCTCCCGAAGTGCTGGGATTACAGGCGTGAGCCACTGTGCCCGGCTGTTCCTGGCCTTTTAAGTACACAGAAAAAAATACACAGAATAAGCAAGTATTTCCAAATATGTTAATCCTTAGCGTAGAGGCCAGTCCTGTGCTGGTTGTGTCTATATACTGCATATCATAATTTCTGAGGTGTACATTTTCCTCACATTTTAACATCTCTGACATTGGGCTACATCTTATAATCAGTGATAAATTACATCAAAGTTTGATCAGCAACTTTTTTCTTTCTTGTAATACCTTCATTAAGATAGGGTATATCGAGATGTATAATGTCAAATTCCTTTAAAGTTTTTCTCAGTTAAACCTCATAAGCCTGTGAAATGAAGAGAAAGTCTCATTTCTGTTTTCTTCCTGAAACAGTCCAGGAGGAGGTTTTGTTTGGAAAAAGGCTGTTACTTGTGCTCAGGAGTTGGAGGATGGTGTGCCTGTTCTCTGTGTGTGCCTGTTCACCGTGTATGCCTGCAAGGAAGGTGGCTCCCTCCAGTTCCCTCCTTCAGATTTTCTTAATGTGCAATATTTATGAGACATTTTGCCTTTTAGGTAAGAAACGTTTTCACTATGACTGCAAAAGAGGGAAGAAAGAAGTCGATCCGTGTCCTGGTGGCTGTGGGGAATGGAAAAGGAGCTGCAGGTGAATGGGGAGTGATGGCATCACAGTGGCGGTGGTGTGCAGGGAAAGGCATGGCATGGGCCGTGCTGTGGAGCCCATGGGCTCATGCTGCTGGCCGGACTTTTTCCATTGATTAAACCTTTTAGTGGTTTGGGTTCACAAAGCTTGTGGTAAGTCCGTGACTTCCCTTAGAGAGAAAAGAGAGAATAGATTCTACTGTACTTGCCTTTTCCTCTGAGGAAAAGGAATATTATAAAAGGCTGAAGACATTATTTTATTATGTATAATAGTGGAAAATTAGGGAGAAAAACACTAAATGTTCAATAGGGCCATGGTTATAAAAACAGTGTAGCCATACACTGTAATATTCTGTATCCATTAAAGAATTATGGGAAATTACTTTTAAAATAATGCTAAGTTAAAAAAACACAAAAACGTTATATAAGACCATATAAAATCCTAGTTTTGTTTTTTTCTTTTTTAAAGTATATTTATGTGCCAAGAAAAGACTGGAAAACTATACACTGTAAAGGTTAATAGTGTTTACTCCAATTTAGTAGGTTTGCTGATGATTTAAGTTTTCTCCTATGTATAGTTACCATAGTGGACACCTGTTTTTGAAATGTATTCATGTCTATTGAAGGAAAAGAACACAGGAAAATGGCCTAGTTAGCCCATACTGACATTTAACAAAAGTAATACATATATATATAGTATGTGGCCAAAGGAAACCAGGCCTAACAGCTACTTTTGTAATTTTCCTAAATTTTATGTTCATATTATTATCATACATCTTTAAAAACATTCACATAAAGGGATCACATTATAGCCATAATTTTGCACCTTGATTTTCTTACATAGTATTATATTCAGAGATATTAATACTCAGATTAACATAAACATTCTCCTTGATTCGTTGTACTGGTTGCAAAGTGTTCCATTGTGCATGGATAATTTTTGTAACCTTTTCCCTACTGCTGAATATTTAAGTTGTTTCCAAATTTTTACTAATTATAAAAAACTGTACAGTTCGTGTATGTGTAATTTGTTTTACTTCTGCAAGTATATCAATAGGGGAAACTTCTTGCAGTAAAATTGCTGCCCCAAGGTTATATGTATTTTAAGTGCTGATAAATATTCCTAGATTGCCTCCCCACAAAAGGTTGCATCAATGTCTGTGTTCCTCTACACCATCTCACCCTTGCCAGCTTCGGGTTTCATCAGACCTTACTGATTGTCAGTATGATCTGTGAAACAAATCTCTCAGTTTTGATTTGCATTTTTTAAATTATGAGAGCTTGAACAGCATTTTACATGTTTATTGGCTATTATTTCCTTTTTGAGATCTGTTCGTTATATGCTTTGCCCATTTTTCTATTGGGTGGTTATTATTTTTCTTATTGAATGGTATAAGCTCTTTGTAAGTTAAGGACATTAGCCCTTTGTCAGTCAGATATTTTGACTTAGGTTTTAATTTTTTTCCACACAGAAGTTTTAAGCTCTGTGGCAAATTTATCAGTCTTGTATCACTACAGGGTTATAAATTAGTTATCACTTCGGGTTTGTGTCTTGCTTAGAAAGCCTCATTTGAAGATTGTAAATGTTAGTAAGTTTCCCCATGTTTTCCCCTAGGACTTCCATGGTTTAATTTGTTTTGTTTAAACTAGGAATTGGCATTCACATCCTCTTTTGTCCCAGGTCTCAGAGGTCCCTTGTATCTTATAGAGCAGTATTGTTTTATGTTATTTTCCCATGTATAATTTAAAAACAAAATACGTTGTTCAAAACAAAATACAGTGGCAGCAGATAATGGCAGTATCTCTGTAACTGCTGGTAAACTGTATTTCATAGTGAAGTGTTCATAAACTAAAGAGTCATTGATTTGGTTTCCTGGCTAATTAAAATCTGAATTCCATTTGAAGTTCCATTGAAATCATGGTTTTACTCTATAGCAGTGGATGTTTTTTCCCAACCTTTCTGATATTTTTTTCCTTCCTGAGACAGGGTCTTGCTCTGTCACCCGGGATGGAGTATAGTTGCACCATCACGGCTTACTGCAGTCTCAACCTTCTGAGCTCAAGTGATCCTGCCACCTCAGCCTCTTGAGTAGCAAGGATTACAGACACCTACCACTATGCCTGGCTAATTTTTATATTTTTTGTAGAGATGGGGTCTCACTATGTTGCCCAGGCTCATCTTGAACTTGAGCTCAAGCAATC
This sequence comes from Gorilla gorilla gorilla, assembly GCF_029281585.2. Taxonomy (NCBI): domain Eukaryota; kingdom Metazoa; phylum Chordata; class Mammalia; order Primates; family Hominidae; genus Gorilla; species Gorilla gorilla. Next base: position 31,548,201 of record NC_073236.2, on the reverse strand, counting down.
TGTCCATCTTGGCCTCCCAAAGTGCTGGGATTATAGGCGTGAGCCACTGCACCTGGCCCCTTTCTGATTATTTTAATCTGTCTTTAAATGTTCAAAGTGATTTGCCTAATTCATTTAAAGCATATTTAGTTTTTTTTAAATCGAGTGTATTTTATCTAGCTATTTTTAAAAGGCAGCATCTAACCTTGGATTTTATAAATACATCTAAATTTGTTATTTCCAGAATGCTTCGAAACAGATCTCTAGCCTCGTGCTTTGTTATTGTTAGGTTTTTTTTTGTTTTGAGACAGGGTCTTGCTCTATCTGGCGTGCAGTGGCACAGTCATAGCTCACTCAAACTCCTAAACTCAAGTAATCCTCCCATCTCAGCCTCCTGAGTAGTTGGGACCACAGTCATGCACCAGCATGCCTGGCTAATTTTTTAAATTTTGTTCTTAATAGAGACAGAGTCTTGCTGTGTTGTTCAGGCTGGTCTCAAACTCCTGGGCTCAAGCGATCCTCCCACCTCAGGCTCCTAAAGTGCTGAGATTACGGATGTGAATCATTACACCCAGCCTGTTACTGGTTTTGTATAGCAAGTCTTTTGTGGGTGGTGGAAAGATGAAATGCTATGAAATATTGTAGGAGCAGAAACTTGAAATGTGGCAAAAACCACATGGGCCAAATTTCTGTCTCTTTTCTTATTTTTGCTTTTTTGTTTAAAGGTTTTTCTATTGGGAAAGCTACTGATCGGATGGATGCTTTCAGGAAAGTATGTACATTTTTTTTCTTTGTTGACACTCAGTAAAAGATTAGTAAGTTATATGCCAGACACAGTGGGAACCACAAAACAATAATAATTTGTCCCAGAACCTTCCCATGAGGCTTGCTGTCAAGGGTTAATTAGCTCATAAAATACTTATATTCCTTTGCACCATTTTTTATCAGATTTGTAATTGTCTAGCCAAGTTATGAGACAATTGTGGAAGTTTGAACACTGACAGAATGTTTGAAGATACTAAGGAATTGTTAATTTTTTTTTTTTTTTTTTTGAGATGTTGTCTCACTCTTGTCACCCAGGCTGGAGTGCAGTGGCACGATCTCGGCTCACTGCAACTTCCGCCTCCTGAATTCAAGTGATTCTCCTGCCTCCGCCTCCCAAGTAGCTGGGATTACAGGTGCCCACCACCACACCCGGCTAACTTTTGTATTTTTGGTAGAGATGGGGTTTCTCCATGTTAGTCAGATTGGTCTCGAACTCCTGATCTCAAGTGATTGGCCTGCCTCGGCCTCCCAAAGTGCTGGGATTATAGATGTGAGCCACCATTCCTAGCCAGGAATTATTGTTAATTTTTTTAGGGGTGATAGTGATATTGTAGTTAAGAGTTTTAAAAAATAAGTCCTTGTATTTTAGAAGTATATACTAACCTTTTTGCGTAAGTGAATTTTTGATAATGAAACATTTTTATTAAAAGTCTTTTTGGAATCCTTGAAAAGATGTAAATTTCAACAATAGAGTTAAGAAAAACATTTTCCTTTCAGGCAAAGAACAGAGCAGTTCACCATTTGCATTATATAGAACGATATGAAGACCATACAAGTGAGTGATAATCTATTTTTTTTTTTAATTTGCAGGATTACATTTGTTAAAGTCTGTGTGACAATGTATCTTTATAGGTATCTTTGTGTTTCTCTCTTATTACATTCTTACAAATATGTGAAATGTGAAAACAAATCTCCTAAGAAGGTTACTAAAATGAATGAAATCAGAGCTTACCATTTATCTTTGGTCAATATGTGCTGGCTGTTGAGGCTAGTATACATTGCTTTGTGATATTTGCAAGGGCTTATTAAAGCCACATACCTAATCCTTTTGTGTTTATGTTTTTACCCTCCAGTATTCCATGATATTTCATTAAGATTTAAAAGGACGCATATCAAGATGAAGAAACAACCCAAAGGTAACTTTAAAACTCTTACCATTTGTTGATGATAAAGCAGAGAAATTATAACAGTTCTATCCTCTCCTCTATTTTTGTTCATCTTTAGTTGAACTCATCTTGGAAACACCAAAATGTAAAAGGCTTATGTTAGATTTAAGAACAATGAGGCTCTTGGAGAAATAAGAATAGTCAAGGCACACAGGCTACTGTGAGCACAGGCCTGTTCCAGGAATAATTTACGGTGGGGAGAGCACACTGGAAACGGGAAATAACACCTGAGTGAGTAGTAGAGTTTGGAGGAGTGGGAACATTAGTTCCTCATAGGGAATTCATTGATGCATTTAGGTGTTTCAGTTCTGACTCAGGTCCAGGTGTTTAGTGCTCATCAAATTCTGATTGGATGCCTTCTGTGAGCTGGGTGCTATGCTAAGCACTAGGGATGATGCAGAGATGGCCTTTCCTGTTTTGTGGACAAGCAGGCAGGCAGGCAGAGTTCAGGGTCATGGGCTAGGGCAGTCATGCCTAGCCCATAGTCATAGGGCTAGGGCTAGTGGTCTCTGAGTGTAGGATTCTTGAACCTGCTGATTTGCATTTCACCTGTAGTTCTAGAGTAAAAAATGATTTTATATAACTTTTGGTATATAAGTCTCAAAAAGTGTGAGTCAGAAGAGATGAAACATTATATTTAAAATTTCATATCAAAGCTTCTAATACAACGTTGCTAGAGCCATGGTTGGAAATAAATCGGGAAAAAACCCTCAAATACAGAATCAGTTGTGTTAATGCACTAGAACTTGCCTTCTGCTTTAAAGCCATAATTAATCATTTAAATGCTGGATAAAAACCATGTGTTTTGTCATTAGAAAAGGTGTTGAGTGGACTTCAAGGTTTAGATCTGTGCTGCCCCATACAGCAGCCACTAGTCACTAGCGGGCCTGGCTATTGAGCACGTAATATGTGGCTATTGAGATGTGCTCTAATTATCAAATACACACCAGAATTCAAAGACCTAGTACAAAAAAAGAATATAAAATATCTCAAAAATATTATTGATTACATTTTAAATGATAATGTTTGGACATAGTGGGTTAATAAAACACATCACTAAATAAACTTTTTAAAAAAACTTTTCAAAATGCATCCATGAGAACATTTGAAATTATATATATGGCTTCTGCTTACGGCTTGGATCATGTTTATGTTGGGCAGCATAGTTTAGACACATTTATATCTCGATGTTTGAATGACTGCTACAACTTTTTTTTTTTAATTTTAAAAATAATTTTTGGCCGGGCACGGTGGCTCACGCCTGTAATACCAGCACTTTGAGAGGCTGAGGTGGTCGGATCACGAGGTCCGGAGATTGAGACCATCTTGGCTAACATGGTGAAACCCCGTCTCTACTAAAAATACAAAAAATTAGCTGGGCACAGTGGCGGGCGCCTGTAGTCCCAGCTACTCGGGAGGCTGAGGCAGGAGAATGGGGTGAACCTGGGAGGTGGAGCTTGCCGTGAGCCGAGATATCACCACTGCAGTCCAGCCTGGGTGAAAGAGCAAGACTCGTCTCAAAAAAAATAAATAAATAAAATAATAATAATAATAATAATTTTTATTTCTCTGGCAAGGTCCCCATATGTTTATGTATCATATTCATGTTTTCTTTCTTTTTTAATTATACTTTAAGTTCTAGGGTACATGTGCACAATGTGCAGGTTTGTTACATAGGTATCCATGTGTCACGCTGGTTTGCTGAACCCATTAACTCGTCATTTACATTAGGTATATCTCCTAATGCTATCCCTCCCCCACTGCCCCCAACCCACCACAGGCCCCAGTGTGTGATGTTCCCCACCCTGTGTCCAAGTGTTCTCATTGTTCAGTTCCCACCTATGAGTGAGAACATGCGGTGTTTGGTTTTCTGTCCTTGCGATAGTTTGCTCAGAATGATGGTTTCCAGCTTCATGTCCCTACAAAGGACATGAAACTCATCTTTTTTATGGCTGCATAGTATTCCGTGGTATATATGTACCACATTTTCTTAATCCAGTCTATCATTGATGGACATTTGGGTTGATTCCAAGTCTTTGCTATTGTGAATAGTGCTGCAGTAAACATGTGTGCATGTGTCTTTATAGTAGCATGATTTATAATACTTTGGGTATATACCCAGTAATGGGATGGCTGGGTCAAATGGTATTTCTAGTTCTAGATCCCTGAGGAATCGCCACACTATCTTCCACAATGGTTGAACTAGTTTACAGCCCCACCAACAGTGTAAAAGCCTTCCTGTTTCTTCACATCCTCTCCAGCACCTGTTGTTTCCTGACTTTTTAATGATTGCCATTCTAACTGGTGTGAGATGGTATCTCGTTTTGATTTTGATTTGCAAAACCAGTGATGATGAGCATTTTTTCATGTGTCTGTTGGCTGCATAAATGTCTTCTTTTGAAAAGTGTCTGTTCATATCCTTTACCCACTTTTTGATGGGGTAGTTTGATTTTTTTCTTGTAAATTTGTTTGAGTTCTTTGTAGATTCTGGATATTAGCCTTTTGTCAGATGGGTAGCTTATAAAAATTTTCTCCCATTCTGTAGGTTGCCTGTTCACTCTGATGGTAGTTTCTTTTGCCATGCAGAAGCTCTTTAGTTTAATTAGATCCCATTTGTCAATTTTGGCTTTTGTTGCCATTGCTTTTGGTGTTTTAGTCATGAAGTCCTTGCCCATGCCTATGACCTGAATGGTATTGCCTTGGTTTTCTTCTAGGGTTTTTATGGTTTTAGGTCTAACATTTAAGTCTTTAATCCATCTTGAATTAATTTTTGTATAAGGTGTAAGGAAGGGATCCAGTTTCACTTTCTACATGTGGCTAGCCAGTTTTCCCAGTACCATTTATTAAATAGGGAATCCTTTCCCCATTTCTTGTTTTTGTCAGGTTTGTCAAAGATCAGATGGTTGTAGATGTGTGGTGTTGTTTCTGAGGCCTCTGTTCGATTCCATTGGTCTATATCTCTGTTTTGGTACCAGTACCATGCTGTTTTGGTTACTGTAGCCTTGTAGTATAGTTTGAAGTCAGGTAGCATGATGCCTCCAACTTTGTTCTTTTGGCTTAGGATTGTCTTGGCAATGCCGGCTCTTTTTTGGTTCCATATGCTCCATATGCACTTTAAAGTAGTTTTTTCCAATTCTGTGAAGAAAGTCATTGGTAGCTTGATGGGGATGGCATTGAATCTGTAAATTACCTTGGGCAGCATGGCCATTTTCACAATACTGATTCTTCCTATCCGTGAGCATGGAATGTTCTTCCATTTGTTTGTGTCCTCTTTTATTTCATTGAGCAGTGATTTGCAGTTCTCCTTGAAGAGGTCCTTCACATCTTTTGTAAGTTGGATTCCTAGGTATTTTATTCTCTTTGTAGCAATTGCGAATGGGAGTTCACTCATGATTTGGCTGTCTCTTGGTCTGTTATTGGTGTATAAGAATGCTTGTGATTTTTGCACATTGATTTTGTATCCTGAGACTTTGCTGAAGTTACTTATCAGCTTAAGGAGATTTTGGGCTGAGACGATGGGGTTTTCTAAATATACAATCATGTTATCTGCAAACAGGGACAATTTGACTTCCTCTTTTCCTAATTGAATACCCTTTATTTCTTTCTCTTGCGTGGTTGCCCTGGCCGGAACTTCCAACAGTATGTTGAATAGGAGTGGTGAGAGAGGGCTTCCCTGTCTTGTGCCAGTTTTCAAAGGGAATGCTTCCAGTTTTTGCCCATTCAGTATGATATTGGCTGTGGGTTTGTCATAAATAGCTCTTATTATTTTGAGATGCGTTCCATCAATACCTAGTGTATTGAGAGTTTTTAGCATGAAGCGCTGTTGAATTTTGTTGAAGGCCTTTTCTGCATCTATTGAGATAATCATGTGGTTTTGACATTTGGTTCTGTTTATGTGATGGAGTATGTTTATTGATTTGCGTATGTTGAACCAGCCTTGCATCCCAGGAATAAAGCTGGCTTGATCGTGGTGGATAAGCTTTTTGATGTGCTGCTGGATTTGGTTTGCCAGTATTTTATTGAGGATTTTTGCATCGACATTCATCAGGGATATTGGTCTAAAATTCTCTTTTTTTTTGGTTGTGTCTCTGCCAGGCTTTAGTATCAGGATGATGCTGGCCTCATAAAATGAGTTAGGGAGGATTCCCTCTTTTTCTATTGATTGGAATAGTTTCAGAAGGAATGGTACCAGCTCCTCTTTTTACCTCTGGTAGAATTTGGCTATGAATCTGTCTGGTCCTGGACTTTTTTTGGTTGGTAGGCTATTAATTATTGCCTCAATTTCAGAGCCTGTTGTTGGTCTATTCAGCGATTCAACTTCTTCCTGGTTTAGTCTTGGGAGGGTGTATGTGTCAAGGAATTCATCCATTTCTTCTAGATTTTCTAGTTTATTTGTGTAGAGGTGTTTATAGTATTCTCTGATGGTAGTTTCTATTTCTTTGGGATTGGTGGTGATTTTTTATTGCATCTGTTTGATTCTTCTCTCTTCTTTATTAGTCTTGCTAGCAGTCTATCAATTTTGTTGATGTTTTCGAAAAATGAGCTGCTGGATTCATTGATTTTTTTGAAGGTTTTTTTTGTGTGTCTGTTTCCTTCAGTTCTGCTCTGATCTTAGTTATTTCTTGCCTTCTGCTAGCTTTTGAATTTGTTTGCTCTTCCTTCTCTAGTTCTTTTAATTATGATGTTAGCGTGTCGATTTTAGATGTTTCCTGCTTTCTCTTGTGGGCATTTAGTGCTATAAATTTCCCTCTACACACTGCTTTAAATGTGTCCCAGAGATTCTGGTATGTTGTGTCTTTGTTCTCATTGGTTTCAAAGAACATCTTTATTTCTGCCTTTATTTTGTTATTTACCCAGTAGTCATTCAGGAGCAGGTTGTTCAGTTTCCATGTAGTTGAGCAGTTTTGAGTGAGTTTCTTAATCCTGAGTTCTAGTTTGATTGCACTGTGGTCTGACAGACAGTTTGTTGTGATTTCTTTTCTCTTACATTTGCTGAGGAGTGCTTTACTTCCAACTATGCGGTCAACTTTGGAATAAGTGCGATGTGGTGCTGAGAAGAATGTATGTTCTGTTGATTTGGGGTGGAGAGTTCTGTAGATGTCTATTAGGTCTGCTTCCTGGATATCCTTGTTAACCTTCTGTGTCATTGATCTGTCTAATATGGACAGTGGGGTGTTAAAGTCTCCCATTATTATTGTGTGGGAGTCTAAGTCTCTTTGTAGGTCTCTAAGGACTTGCTTTATGAATCTGGGTGCTCCTGTATTGGATGCATATATATTTAGGATAGTTAGCTCTTGTTGAATTGATGCCTTTACCATTATGTAATGGCCTTCTTTGTCTCTTTTGATCTTTGTTGGTTTAAAGTCTGTTTTATCAGAGACTAGGATTGTAACCTCTGCTGTTTTTTTGCTTTCCATTTGCTTGGTAGATCTTCCTCCATCCATTTATTTTGAGCCTATGTGTGTCTCTGCACGTGAGATGGGTCTCCTGAGTACAGCACACTGGGTCTTAACTCTTCATCCAATTTGCCAGTCTATGTCTTTTAATTGGGGCATTTAGCCCATTTACATTTAAGGTTAATATTGTTATGTGTGAATTTGATCCAGTCATTATGATGTTAACTGGTCATTTTTCCCATTAGTTGATGCAGTTTCTTCCTAGCATCGATGGTCTTTACAATTTGGCATGTTTTTGCAGTGGCTGGTACCAGTTGTTCTTTTCCATGTTGAGTGCTTCCCTTCAGGAGTTCTTGTAAGGCAGGCCTGGTAGTGACAGAATCTCTCAGTATTTGCTTGTGTGTAAAGGATTTTATTTCTCCTTGACTTATGAAGCTTAGTTTGGCTGGATATGAAATTCTGGGTTGAAAATTATTTTAAGAATGTTGAATATTGGCCCCCACTCTCTTCTGGCTTATAGAATTTCTGCTGAGAGATCCGCTGTTAGTCTGATGGGCTTCCCTTTGTGGGTAACCCGACCTTTCTCTCTGGCTGCCCTTGATATTTTTTCCTTCATTTCAACCTTGGTGAATCTGATAATTATGTGTCTTGGGGTTGCTCTTCTCAAGGAGTATCTTTGTGGTGTTCTCTGTATTTCCTGAATTTAAATGTTTGCCTGCCTTGCTAGGTTGGGGAAGTTCTCCTGCATGATATCCTGAAGAGTGTTTTCGAACTTGGTTCCATTCTCCCTGTCACTTTCAGGTACACCAATCAAATGTAGATTTGGTCTTTTCACATAGTCCCATATTTCTTGGAGGTTTTGTTCGTTTTTTTACTCTTTTTTCTCTAAACTTCTCTTTTTGCTTCATTTCATTAATTTGATCTTCTATCACTGATACCCTTTCTTCCACTTGATTGAATTGGCTACTGAAGCTTATGCATGCATCACGTAGTTCTCGTGCCATGGTTTTCAGCTCCATCAGGTCATTTAAAGTACTCTCTACACTGTTTATTCTAGTTAGCCATTTGTCTTATCTTTTTTCAAGATTTTTAGCTTCCTTTTGATGGGGTTTGAACATTCTCCTTTAACTTGGAGAAGTCTGTTATTACCGACCTTCTGAAGTCTACTTCTGCCAACTTGTCAAAGTCATTCTCCATCCAGCTTTGTTCTGTTGCTGGCGAGGAGCTGGGATCCTTTGGTGGAGAAGAGGCGCTCTGGTTTTTAGAATTTTCAGGTTTTCTGCTCTGGTTTCTCCCCATCTTTGTGGTTTTATCTACCTTTGGTCTTTGATGATGGTAACCTACAGATGGGATTTTGGTGTGGATGTCCATTTTGTTGATGTTGATGCTATTCCTTTCTGTTTGTTAGTTTTCCTTCTAACAATCAGGTCCCTCAGCTGCAGGTCTGTTGGACTTTGCAGGAGGTCCACTCCAGACCCTGTTTGCCTGGGTATCACCAGTAGAGGCTGCAGAGCAGCAAATATTGCAGAAGAGCAAATATTGATGCTGATCCTTCCTCTGGAATCTACATCTCAGAGGGGCACCCGGCTGTATGAGGTGTCAGTCGATCCCTAGTGGGAGGTGTCTCCCAGTTAGGTTACACGGGGGTCAGGGGCCCACTTGAGGAGGCAGTCTGTCCATTCTGAGAGCTCAGACACCGTGCTGGGAGAACCACTGCTCTCTTCAGAGCTGTCAGACAGGGACGTTTAAGTCTGCAGAAGTTTCTGCTGCCTTTTGTTCAGCTATGCCCTGCGCACAGAGGTGGAGTCTACAGAGGCAGGTGGGCCTCGTTGAGCTGCGGTGGGCTCCACCCAGTTGGAGCTTCCTGGCCGCTTTGTTTACCTACTCAAGCCTCAGCAATGGCGGACGCCCCTCCCCTAGCCAGGGCTGCTGCCTCACAGTTTGATCTCGGACTGCTGCGCTAGCAGTGAGCAAGGTTCCATGGGCGCGGGACCTGCTGAGCCAGGCCTGGGATATAATCTCCTGGTGTGCCGTTTGCTACCACCATTGGAAAGACGCAGTATTTAGGTGGCAGTGTCCTGGTTTTCCCAGTACAGTCTGTCACAGCTTCCCTTGGCTAGGCAAGGGAAATCCCTGGACCACTCGTGCTTCCCGGGTGAGGCAATGCCCTGCCCTGCTCCATGGGCAGCACCCACTGTCCAACCAGTCCCAGTGAGATGAACCAGGTACCTCAGTTGGAAATGCAGAAATCACCTGTCTTCTGCGTCAGTCACACTGGGAGCTGCAGACTGGAGCTGTTCCTATTCGGCCATCTTGGAATGGGATCCTATTCAAATGACTGCTGTAATTTTAATTTAATTGAAGAAGCTACCTTTTAAAATCTTTCCTGTCTTCTAATCAAAGCTGTATTTTTCAGTTTTTTGTATGATCTAGACCATTACCTGTGTATCGGGGTTAATATTCTGATTTTGAAGCTAAAACAGTATATAATACTTTTAGACGTTTCCTGAATACATACACATTTATAGACATTTTGTACATACATGTACAAATAGGCATTTCCTAAATGATGTGCCTATGTGTTACTAATTCTGTAGGAGATAGAAAAGGTTTTACTCCAAAAAGGATGCCAGATGGCAGAACTGGATTAAGGAAAGGCACCAAAAGTGTTTTTGCATCTTTGTGAGTGTTGCAGTCTTTAATGCACTGCCATGCAATATGAATCTCCCAAGAGAAATGGAGGGTGTGGTGTTCCCAAATGTATTTAACCATGGAACACTTCTACTTCGGCTATAGAACAGTATTCAGTTCCACACACAGCACTGCAAAACTTTGCCATATTTATTAAACAAGTGTTTTTTGACAGTCTGTGCCTGGAAGGTAGTCAAATCATTACCATCGGACTATGACTACTGTCACGTGGGTGTGTATGTGTCACACAGTGGCCATTGTTCATGCAGTGTCTGTGCTGGTCCAGGTACTGTGTATTACACATCTCGGTGCTCATCAGCAGCACTGCCAAGTAGGTGTTTTAGGGAGGGATCTTCTTGTCACAGTCATTCAGCGAGCAGTGGCAGGGTAGAGGCTGCCTCTCAGCTCCTTCCAGAATCTGCATGATACCCCCTTCCACGTGTACCTCTCTCTAGGTGTGTGCACACCAGTGCTCATCCAGACATGGGTGCATTATGTTCACGTCGGCAGCACCTGTTCTGTGTGTACATAACTCCACCTGGAAGAACAGAGGACCCCATTGTGACCTGTCTTTAGCTATCCCCTTAAGTTCTTGCATGCTCTGGCATAATTATGGAGGCCACAGTTCATTGGCCCTTTCAAGTAGAAGGAATAGTTTTTGACCATAAAAAGTCAAACTAGAAAGCCAGTAATGTCCAATTTCCAGAGTAGATCTTCTGCCTTGGAGCAGAAGAGGTGTGTGCCGAGTTTTATGTCTGGCAAATAATGTTAGAGGCCAAACTTGGGCCTTGCAGCTCCCTCACTCCACCTGCATTTGCCAGGTACTGCTCCGGGCTCTGGGGACACCGCGGTAAACAATATCCTGGCCCTTATGGGAGCCATCTGCCACTCAGGGGAAGCATTGGATAAACAGGTTTTGTTGAGTGCCCTAATCAGGGTACTGTGTTAGAGTAGGAGGGAGGAAGGCAGAAGGAAGGATGCCACCTTGAATAGCATGGTCACAGAAGGCCTGTCTGAGGAGGAGCAATTTGAGTGGGACTTTGAAGGTGAGAAGGAGCCAAGGGGGCAGAGCTGGGAGGACATTCCAGGCAGAGGGAATCCCAAGTGCAGTCCTTAAGCTGAGGAAGCCAGCAGGACGTGGCATGTCTCTAGATGAGGTCAGGGAGGTGGGCAGGACTCAGGCACAGAAGGCTCTGAATAGGCCATGATGTTCTTTATATTCATCTCGAGAACAGTGGGAAGGAGGGATCTTTAAATGGGGAGCAACGTGTTTGGTTTGTGTTTTTAAAGCTCTCTGGAGAAGGAATTACAGGCAGAAAAAGGGCAAGTGGCTGGAGGGGAGACCCCCCAAGATTTAGATGCCAGCAAGGAGGAGAGGACAGGCCAATAGCTAGGAGGAAATCCAGGAGAGGATGTGTTACCAAAACGAAAAGAGGAGCTTCTTCAGGAGGAGGAAGTGGACACTCTGCTCAGGGCAATGGAACTATCAAGGAGGGTGAGAAGAGACGTGTCCCTCCATCCTTAGTTAAATGAGTCTGGGGTGCCAAGAATTTTCATGCATGTTTATTAATCTCAATAACAATCCTGTTTTTTTGCTCTCAAAATGTGTTCAAGATATTTGTAGATGTCATCTTTTTAATCCTTGTAGTATCCTGTTTGAGTAAGTGTCATCTTGGAAGTTAAGTAAGTTGTCAAGGGTCAGCTCACTAGGAAGTGGTGATACCAGAATATGAACCAGTTTCCCGAAGCCCAGAGCCTGAAGCCATGCGAAAGCCAGCAGGGTGACTCCTCCCGCTGCAGGCGAGTGGGCTGTGTTTCACCCGGTTTCTCCTTTCCTAGGTTTCGGCCTCCGCTGCCACAGGGCCATCATCACCATCTGCCGGCTCATTGGCATCAAAGACATGTATGCCAAGGTCTCTGGGTCCATTAATATGCTCAGCCTCACCCAGGGCCTCTTCCGTGGGCTCTCCAGACAGGTAATCCTTTCCCGGGGTCTGAAACAGAAGTTCTAGTTTGTATTTCAGTTGTGTGTGTTGGGGCTACGATGCCCTGGGGCCTCCTGGAGATGCTTTCCTGGGGCCACCTGAGGAGTTGGGCATTCTTTGCTGTCTGTGACTGCATCAGTTTAGTTAAATCCACTGACAAGTTCATGAAAATTACCTTTTAAAAAGTACTTCATGGGTTTTTCTAAGCAGCATTTTTAAAGCCAATAATTACAGTCTACATGTTATTATGAAAATAACACCTGCTTGTTCTAAAGCTCCAACAGTATAGAAAAGTAAAATCAAAAGAGAAAGTTCATTTCCTAATTTAGTCCTTTCAGTTGGGGCTAGGATGAAGCACCCAGGGCACCTCTGCATTCAGGGCAGGCACAGTCAGTTCCCTGTTACCTGTGTAGGTGGTTCAGACTGATGCCTGGGTTGGTAGGGAACTATGAACATTAACATATCAGGTTACTTTTCCTCATAGGTGGGAGCCCTGGGCCCGGCTCCCAGTCACCCACCATGGAGGGCAGGGCTGTGACTGCACCAGGCCCCCATTCTTGGGCAGCTCCCCTACCTACCCAGGAGGGCTGGCCTGTCTCTTGAAAGGATGGGTAGACCTTAGCATAGGTGGATGAACAGAAAAGACAACCAGGTTCAATAGGCTCCATTTGCTGACCTCTGTTAGCTGAGGACTTTGGCAGGCTTCCTGACATTTCAGGAGTACAGGGGTGGATTTTAGGTAAAGTGATCCATGGAGTAATTTTACATGTCTGTTTAAAGTAGGAAAATTAAAAGAAAAAGAAGGCCTTGGGTAAAAGCCTTCTGTTTTCTGAACAGCTTTTGTGTGTGTTACTGTCTAAAACACCCTTCAGAGCGCTTGTAAATTGAAACATTAGAGGTTTAATTAAGATGTTGATTTTAGATAGGTTGTATTTATGATCCAGTAGACTTGTTCTGTTTTTGGTTTTTTGTTTGTTTGTTTTTTCTTTTTGAGACGGAGTCTCGCTCTGTCACCAAGGCTTGGAGTGCAGTGGCTCCATCTCAGCTCACTGCAACCTCCGCCTCATGGGTTCAAGTGATTCTCCTGCCTCAGCCTCCTGAGTAGCTGGGACTGCAGGCACGTGCCACCATGCCCGGCTAATTTTTGTATTTTTAATAGAGATGGGGTTTCACCATGTTGGTCAGGCTGGTCTTGAACTCCTGACCTCGTGATCCACCCGCCTTGGCCTCCCAAAGTGCTGGGATTACAAGCGTGAGCCACCACGCCCAGCCTAGACTTGTTCTTTTATGTGATATCTTTGTTTTCTGTTAGTCTTTTAAACCTTCTGATATAGTTACCATATGTCATCTCTCCTAAAATGCCATCAGCCATAAAAGGTTGCATTATTTAATGTCACTCAAAAAGGAAAAGATGCCACCACTTTAGGTGATAGGCCTTTGATTGAAAGATACACCAATATAAATTATTTTATTTTGTTTATGAAATGGCTCATCTGTTTTCTAATTTCAAACATACTGCAAGGCATTAGATATATAATTAGAATAGTGCAAGGCAGCCATAAGGCCTGGGATCACGGGATTGACATAGCAGGTATGTCATTGTACCATGAATAACATCTACTGAACTAATCTGCCTGCTTCCAGATCTCTGTGGCTTCCCTCTGCAGTGAATCCCCATGGCCCTGTTACCCAGCTCATGACCAGTCTTGCTTCTTAGTACCACCCCCAGTTATTTTGAACCAAATCTCAGACATTTTATTTCAACCTAAATATTTTAGTATGTATCTTCAAAAAGATAAGGATTTTTAAAAAACCCTGTAATACTATTATCATACCTAAAAAGTTAACAGTAACTTGTATCATCAAATATCCAATCCATGTTCATACAAATGAGCAAATTCCATCTGTTAGATTAAAAAAATTTTTTTTTTTTTTTTACACAATGTGTTTGAATCAGGTTGCAGAACAGGTTAATGTATGTTTTTGCTATGCCTTTTAAATAGGTTCCCCTCCTCTTCCCCCACCCCCGCCCCGCTTATGATTTTTTGTTGAGGAAACCAGGTTGTTTTGTAGTGCTTCCTGGCCTGTTGCTGACTAAAATACCTGTAGGGTCCTTAATGTCTTATCTCCCCTATATTTACTGTAAATTGGTAGTTAGATCTAGGGGGTTGGTGAGATTCAAGTTCAGTGTTTGGCACAGCATGGTGCATAATCGGGAGGGTTTAGAAGGCAAGAGACCAGAGGCCAAGGCCCTTCCTCTGTCCAAGTTTGGGGTGGGCAGATGCAGCAGATGAGGCTGAAATGACTCCACCCATGACAGGTTATTAGAGTTTAGCCACAAAACACATTAACCCAAATCCACTGAAATGGCCTTTGAATCCCCCCAGGCTGTACTGTTGTGGCCTGTGGAAGTTCCTGCTCTTTATGTTGCAAATGTACTTCAGACCTAACCTGTTCTGAATTTGGTCTTGCCTAGGAAACCCATCAACAGCTGGCTGATAAGAAGGGCCTCCATGTTGTGGAAATCCGGGAGGAATGTGGCCCTCTGCCCATTGTGGTTGCGTCCCCCCGGGGGGCCTTGAGGAAGGATCCAGAGCCAGAAGATGAGGTTCCAGACATCAAACTGGACTGGGAAGACGTGAAGACTGCACAGGGAATGAAGCGCTCTGTGTGGTCTAATTTAAAGAGAGCCGCCACGTAACCTCTCTGGCCTTGTGCAGCCAGTTCCTGTGCTGCCCTGCACCTAGGAGAGACTCAGCCCCTCACAGCTTGGGGTGTTGCCTTGCCTTTTGTTTGTTTTGAGGGAAGTTTAATCTTTAAACTCTTTGGAAATAAATAATTATAGCTTTCGTTTATTAAGCACATGTTATATGCCAATGTGATAGAACCTTTACATACATATCTCAGTTCAAGACTACTTTAAATATTCATCCAAAGTAACAAAAGTAAATGAATTAGGGAGACGGGGTTAATAATTTGACCCAATCAGTAATAATGTACACAATGATAATTGCTGTAGTAATTATAGCTAATATATATGAACTCATTCATCCAAAGTGAATGTAATTAACTTCCTTTTACAGAGCAGTTAAGTAACTTGACTACCGTGAGGAACTTCCAAACCGTTGTCCACAGTGGAAATGGAAGTTGTAGGCTACTATTGGGAATGTTAAATGGTATATTAATTGTATACCATTGCAATTTTGACTTGTATTTCCCTGATGGCTGATGATGTTGAACATCTTTTCATGTGCTGATTGGCCATTTGTATATGTTTTTTGGAGAATTGTCTATTCAGAGCCTTTGCCCATTTAAAAAGTTATTTTTTATTATTATTGAGTTCCTTATAGTTTCTAGATATAAGCCCCCCTATCAGATACATGTTTTACAGAAGTTTTTACCCACTCTGTGGAATATATATATTTTCATTTCTTTGCATACTCTTTCTGCCCCACCCACATCCTCTTTCTGGGACACTGATGACCAAAATGTTAAATCTTTTACTATTGTCCCATGAGTCCCTGAGGCGCTGTTTATTTTTTTTTCCAGTCTGTTTTCTCTGTGTTGCTCAGTTTAGGTAATTTCTATTGTTTTATCTTCAGAATAACTGGTTGTTTACTCTTTCCATTCTGCTCTTGAACCATCCATGCAGTACTTTAACTTTGACTGTCATTGTATATTTCAGTTAAAATTTCCATTTGGTTTATTTTTTATATCTTCTCTTTATTTGCTGAGGCTATTTGCTGAGACTATTTGCTGAGACTGTTTTTTTTTTTTCTTTAAATGGCTTCAAGAGTGTTTATAATTGCTCACTGAAGCATTTTTATGGTGGCTGCTTTAAAATCCTTGTCATCAGGTGGGTGTGGTGGCTCATGCCTGTAACCCCAGCACTTTGTGAAGGTGAGGCAGGAGGATTGCTTCAGCCCAGGAGTTTGAGATCAGCCTAGGCAACAAAGTGAGACCTCATCTCTACAAAAAGTAAAAGTAAATTTAAAAGTTAGACACACATGGTGTACGCCTGTAGTCCCAGCTACATAGGAGGCTGAAGTGGGAGGATCATTTGATTGCAGGAGGTTGAGGCTGCAGTGAGCCTTGTTCATGCCACTCCAGCCTGGGTGGCAGAGTGAGACCTTGTCTCCAAAAAAAAAAAAATTATTGTCATAAAGTTTCAACATCTGTGTCATCTTAGTGTTGACATCCCTTGAGGTTTTTTCTCATTCAAGTTTACAGTGTCCTAGTTCTTGTTATGATGAGTGACTTTGGCTGTATCCTGGTCATCTTCACTGTTAAGAAGCTCTGGGAGTTATTTAAATCTCTCAGCATGCTTCCTCTGACAGTGCTGGTATGGGATGGGGCACTGCCTCGTTACTGCCTGGTGAGGATGGAGATCCAGGTTTCCTCCTGTCGCTGTCCTCCGGACCTCTGCTGAGGCCTTTCTGCTGGAAGTAGGAGGAGCACCCTAATGGCACCATGGGATAGGGAGCAGGCCATGTTAGGCTGGATGGTGAAAGTTTTCAGCCTGTGACGTTGTCTGGTGTGGGTGGGCCCCCTTTTTTTGTGTGTGGTATTTTGCTAGAGTAAGGTAGTTATTTCCTAAAACTTATCTGTCTTGTTAGTTTTCTTTCTTAAGTACCTAACAAATATAAAGACAATGAACTTTAAGCAATAAAAGACAATGATCCTTTGGAGAGGGGAAACAAAATTATCCGTACTTACTATCTGCGGAGAGTCGGTGGTTATAGGAAGGGTTACCCCATCAGGACCTGGCGGTCTCCTGGAGTTGAGGTGCAGTTGGGCAGTCGAAATGGCTAGAGTTCACAGGGGAGAATGCCTTTGAGGAGAGAGTTGCACAGCAGGAGAACTAAGATCTGCAGGGAGTTTCCATCAGATATTTAGTTACACGCTAATAGTGCATGCCGGTGAGGAAACTCACCCAAAAGAATTAGAGGGAACAGTGTTTGGAGTGGAAAATAGTGCCTGTTATCAACAGTCACAGTGGAAAACCTTGTAATCTAGGTGGCATTGGAAGAGAACTAAGATGCCCTAGTAGTAGAAAAATTAACTCTACATAAAAACTACCCCTGGTCCCAACTCAGAAAGCTTAAAAACAAGACCAAACTGGAACACAACTGTTTCCAAGTAACTTAATTCTGTTCCAGAACAAAGCTCAAGAATATAGGAATACAAAAAATATACCCAATAAAGTAAAATATACAATACTTGGCATCTAATAAATCACTAGGCAGCCAGGCGCGGTGGCTCACACCTGTAATCCCAGCACTTTGGGAGGCCCGAGGCAGGCGGATCACCTGAGGTCAGGAGTTTGAGACCAGCTTGACCCACATGGAGAAACCCCATCTCTACTAAAAATACAAAAAAATTAGCCAGGCGTGGTGGCACATGCCTGTAATCCCAGCTACTTGGGAGGCTGAGGCAGGAGAATCGCTTGAACCAGGGAGGTGGAGGTTGTGGTGAGCCAAGAACATGCCATTGCACTCCAGCCTGGGCAACGAGCGAAACTCCGTCTCAAACAAAAACAAAAACAAAAATACTAGGCATGCAAAGAAGCATGAACATAAGCTCATAATGAAGTGAAAAATCAGTCCATCAAAACTGACCCAGGAATGGCACAATGACAATCAGTAGACAAGGACATTAAAGCAGGTATTATGACTGTATTCCATATGTTCAGAAAGCTAGAGAGAAAAACATGGAAGATACAAAACACCAAGTTGAACCTCTAGAGATGAAAACTGCAATATCTGATGAAAAACGCTAAATGGGATTAACAGCAGATTGGACATCTCAGAGATATGAAAGAATTTGAAGACAGCAACTTAAACAGGAAAAAGACTGAAGAAGAGATGGTAGGAGAAACTGGGCATTAGAGAACTATGGGACAACTTTGGGAGCCAAATATGTGTATAATTGGAGTCCGTGGAGAAGGGAGGTATAAAAAACAATTTGAAGAAATGGCCGGGCGCAGTGGCTCACGCCTGTAATCCCAGCACTTTGGGAGGCTGAGGCGGGTGGATCACGAGGTCAGCAGTTCGAGACCAGCCTGGCCAACATGGTGAAACCCTGTCTCTACTAAAAATACAAAAATTAGCCAGGCATGGTGGCAGGCGCCTGTAACCCCAGCTACTCCGGAGGCTGAGGCAGGAGAATCACTTGAACCCAGGAGGCGGAAGTTGCAGTGAGCCGAGACTGCGCCATTGTACTCCAGCCTGGGTGACAGAGCAAGTCTCAAAAAAAAGTTTTTTTGAAGAAATAATAGCTGAATTGATGGCAACTACTGAGACCCAAGAAATATAACAACTGTATCAATCAAATTTCAACTAGCAATAAAGAGGAAATTTTAGAAGTGAGGAAGAGAGAGAAGATTAGGTACAGAGGAACAAAGGTAAAGATGACAGCAGCTTTCTTGTAGGAAACAATGCAAGGTAAGAGATAGGGAAACACCATCTTTAAAGTAGGGAAAGAGAGACATTACCAACCTGGAATTCTTTACCTAATGAAAATATCTTTCAAAAATGAAGGCCATCATGGAGGGTTTTCCAGACATAAAATCTGAAAGAATCAGCCGACCTGCCTTACAAGAGTTGTTAAAGGAGGTTCTTCGTGCAGAAGAAAGATAGTAACAGATGGAAACCTGCTTCTATGCAAATAAATGAACACTAGAAATGATAACTAGGTAGGTTATTATATGCATAAAGGATTTCATATATCCTTTTATTTAGACATCTTTAACACCTAATTGACCACTTAAAGCAAAAATAATGTATTGTGGTTTTCAACATGTAGAAGTAAAATAGATGATAATAGCACAAAGGCAGAGGGGAGAAATGGAAATGCGTAGTCATGCGGTTCTTACATATTTGAAGTTGTGTAGTATCATATGAAGGTAGATTTGTTTAAGTTAAAGATGTGCACTAGAAATTCGCCCTAAAGGAATCACTGAAGTGACACAGCTACAGCTATTACACCAACAAAGAGGATACAAATGCAATCTTAAAACTTTTTTATTGATAAGTTTTAAGACTGTATTCTAAAATGAGTCAGGAAAAGAGGAACAAGGAACAGGTAGAATAAATAGAAAACAAGACGCAAGATAGTAGATTTAAACCCAGCCATATTCATAATCACCTAAAGTGTAAATGGTCTCAGTGTGTTCATTATAACCAGTTGGTTGATGGTGGTGGTAACTTTCAACTGTGTCCTTAACTGATGTTCCTCCTGCTAGATCTGTCTGTTTCTGAGAGGGGTGTTGATGTCTCTAACCTATAATACTGGATTCCTCTATTTCTCCTTGCAGTTCTATCAGTTTTTGCCTCATGTATTTTTTGATGCTCTGTTGTTCATTAAAGATTGTTATCCAACCTAGGCAACATGGTGAGACCTCGTCTCTACGAAAAATTACAAAATCAGCCAGGCATGGTGGTGCGTGCCTGTAGTCTCAGCTACAAGGAAGCTTAGGCGGGAGGACTGTTGGAGCCTGGGAGGTTGAGGCTGTAATGAGCCATGTTTGTACCCCAAAAAACAAGGATATGTCTTCTAGGAAAATTGACCCCTTATCATCATGTCATCTTCCCATATCCTTGCTAATTTTCCTTGCTCTGAAGTCACCTCTGTCTGAAATTAATATAGCTACTCTCTCTTTTGATTCATGTTAGCATGATATATCTTTCTCCATTCCTTTACTTTTAATCTACATGCATTTTTATATTTAAAGTGGGTTTATTGTAGACAGTATATACTTGATTTTTGATCAAGAATCAAAATCTGCCCCTTCTGACAATCTGTCTTTCCATTCGTGTATTTAGACCTTTGACATTTAAAGTGATTCTTGATAGAATTGAATTAATGTCTGCCATAACATTACTGTTATCTGCTGCCCTTGTTCTTTGTTCCTATTTTTGTTTTCCACTTTTTCTACCTTTTGATTCCATATTCTCTCCTTTCTTGGCATATACTATTTTTTTTTTTTAAGCTTTCCTTACTGGTTATCCTAGATCTTGCAGTACACATTTACAACTATCCAAGGCCAACTTCAAGTAACGGTATATTGCTTCTTGGGTAGTGCGAGTACCTTGCATTAATAAAGTATTCCTAATTCCTCCCTCTTGTCCCTTGCTGTCATTCATTTTACTTGTATAAACTATACTCATCAAGTACATTGTTGCTATTACTATTTTGAACAAACTGTTATCTGTTAGATCAACCAAGAAAAGTGAAAAGTTTTTATTTTCCTTTCACCTATTCCTCCTTTGATGCTCTTCCTTTATGTAGAACCAAGTTTCTGACTTTTGTCATTTTCTTCTCTCTAAAGAACTTTTAACATTTCTCACAAGGCATCAAATTCCCTGTTGTTTGTCTGAGAAAATCTTTATTCTCCTTTACTTTTGAAGGATAATTTCACAGGATACAGAATTCTAGGTGGTGGGGTGTTTTTTTCTCTCTCACTACTTTAAATATTTCACTCCACTCTTGCTTGCATGGTTTTTGGGGAGAAGTTGGATATAATCCTATTTTTGCTCTCTATAGGTAGGATGTTTTTTCCTCTAGCTTTCAAGATTTTTTAAAAACTTTATGAGAAATACTGCACATTCATGATGCTCTCTAGTCAGAAGTTCTTTGAAACAATGCTGTCGCCTTGGCCATTCAAAGAATCGAGTAATCTGACTCATTCGTTGTACAAACGGCCTTGCAGATAGCATAGGTTTTGTTTTTGTTTTTGTTTTTTTGAGATGGACTCTTGCTCTGTTGCCGAGGCTGAAGTGGAGTGCAGTGGCGCAATCTTGGCCTACTGCAACCTCCGCCTCCTTGGGTTCAAGCGATTCTCATGCCTCAGCCTCCCCGGTAGCTAGGATTACAGGCGTGCACCACCACGCCCAGCTAATTTTTGTATTTTTAGTACAGACGGGGTTTCACCATGTTGGCCAGGCTGGTTTTGAACTCCTGACAAGTGATCCGCCCACCTTGGCCTCCCAAAGTGCTGGTATTACAGGAGTGAGCCACTGCACCTGGCCAATAGCATAGGTTTTAAACTGGCCATTAAACCTGTCTGCAACCTTGTCAACTTTGGCCACTTTATCTGGATGGACGTGAGGTCCTTGGCACCAATGCCACAGTTGCTGGCAGAGTATTTCCATGGCACATTCAGGTCCATGAACTCGCAGGCATTGTTTTGCACATTGAGGCTGTGCCTGATGCCACCATGACACATGCGAGCAGAGAAAGCTTTCAAGGTTTTTTCTTAATTTTTGATTTTCTGTAGGGTGAAAATGACGTGTAGGTGTACTTTTTTGGCACCTTTGTGTGTGTGTGTGTGTGTTTTCCTGGATCTGTGGTTTGATATCTGATGTTAATTTGGGGGAATTCTGAGTCATTATTGCTTCAAATAGTTTTTCTGTTCCTTTTTCTCTTTCCTCTTTCTGATATTCCCATTAGGTGTATGTTACACTTTTTGTTGTCCCACAGTTTTTAGATATTCTGTTCCAGTTTTGTTGTTGTTGTTGTTTAGTCTTTTTTCTCTTGGGTTTTCAGTTTTGGAAGTTTCTACTGACGTGTCCTCAAGCTCAGAGATTCTTTCCTCAGCTGTATCCAGTCTACTGAGGAGTCCATCAAAGGCATTCTTCATTTCTGCTTATAGCACTTTTTACAGTCTCTAGCATGTTTTTTACTCTTTCTTGGAATTTTCATCTCTCTGCTTACGTTACCTGCCTGTTTTTGCAGGTTGTCCCCTTTTTCCATTAGAGCCTTAGCATATTAATTGTAGTTGTTTTAATTCCTAGTCTGATGAGTCCAACATCCCTGCCATATCAGAGTCTGGTTCTGATGCTTGCTCTGTGTCTTTAGACTGTTTTTGGTCGTTTAGTATGCCTTGTAATTTGTTGTTGGACAAACATGATGTACTGGGTAAAGGGAACTCCTTTAAATAGGCCTTTAGTGATCTGGCGAGTTAAGGTGAGGAATAGAAGCAGCTTCTCTAGTCCTGTGATTAGGTCTTAGTCTTTTAGTGAATCTGTGGCCTTGGGCCATAATCTTTACAAGTACTCCTTGGTTTTTACCCACTTAGAACAGGATAAAAGAGTTGAGTATTTCCCTTCTCTCAGGTCAGATAGGCTCTGATAACACAGTTTCTCATAAGGGCAAGACTTTTTGAGAACGCATTCTGTCATATTTCAAAATGGTTACTTTCCCCGTTTCCTTGCCAGAAGCAGGAGGAGCCTGGTAGGTGTTCACTGTGGGGACATGGTAAGTTCCTGGAGGTAAAACTCGTAGAAATGTTCCCCACCATGACTGGGTCCCTCTGGAGTTTTCACCTTTCAAATTTGGCCACACTGAGCGTCTAGCAATTCATCAGTTACAGTTTAGGTTTCCCTACCCTGAACTTCTTCCTGGAATGGTTCTGCCAGTGGGTTTCTGCTCTGGTAAGTTGTGATTCTTTGAGTCTAGCCAATTTCTCAACTTCTGGAGACACCAGTTCGCCCTGTGAACTCAATTCTTTGGTAAATCTAAGAAGAGGTTTTGATTTTTCAGTTTATTTAAGTTTTTACTTATTAGTATGGAGTGTTGGCCTCCAGGCTCCTTATACACCAGACCAGAAACCAGAAGTCTAAACATGTCAATTAAACAGTAGAAATTACCAGATTTCATTTTTAAAAAGCAAGACCCAACTATATGTTGCCTATAAGAAATCCACTTTAGATATGAAGACTGATAGGTTGAAAGTAAAAGGGTGGAAAAATAAACCACGCTAATGTAAGTTCATAGAAAGCTGAAGGATATGTTAATACTAGACAATGTAGATTTCAGAGCAAGGACTATTACTAGGGATAAAGAGGGCCATTTTATAATAATAATTCATCAGGACAACATAGCAGTCCTAAACATTCAGACACCTACAAATAGAACTTCAAATGCATAAAGCAAAAACTGATTGGACTACAGTGAAAAACAGAGCCACAATTAATAGAGATTTTAACATCCCTGTCTCAGTAATTGGCGCAAATAGAATTGGTAAGGATATAGAAGATGTGAGCAGCATTATCAGCCAGCTTGGACTTCATTGGCTTCTTTTTTCTTCTTTTCATTTTTAAGAGATGGGGCCTCTCTCTGTTGCAGAGGCTGGAGTGCAGTGACACAATCATAACTCACTGCAGCCTGGAACAATGAAACTCAAGGGATCCTCCCACCTCAGTCTCCTGAGCAGCTGGGACTGTAGGCATGTGCCACTGGACTCAGCTGATTTTTAGTTTTTAATTTTTTTTGTAGAGATGGGGGCCTCACCTTTTTGCCGACGCTGGTTTTGAACTCCTGGCCTCAACCAATCCTCCTGCTGTGGCCTGTCATTGACTTATAGAACACTCTACCACCAACAGCAAAATACATACTGTTTTCAAGGGCATGCAGGACAGTTACCAAGATGGACTATGTTCTGGGCCATAAAACAAGTCTCAATAAATTTAAAAGGATTTAAGTCACACAGAGTATATATTCTGATCACAGTGGGTTTACATTAGAAATCAGTAGCATCTGGAAAATCCAAATATTTGGAAACTAAATGACACCTAAATAACCATGAGAAAGAACAAAAATAAAAAGGGGGAAATTAGCATTTTGAACTGAACAGACTAAAGCTACAGTCATTGACCTTGTTGTACCAGTGAAGATAGACACAGGTCAATGGAAGAAAATAGAATATAGAAATACACCCTCCAAATGTGGTCAGTTGAGTTTTGACAAAGTTGCAAAGGAAATTCAGTGAAGAAAAGATAGGAGAATAGGAGAAAGATAGGAGTGGTGGAATAGATGGATATCCATATGCAAAATATGAGCTTTGAACCATATATCACACTATATACAAAAACTAACCAGTGATGTTTCAGACCTATATTTACAACCCAAAACTAAAACTGCTAAAAACCTAGACGCAGTCTTTGTGACCTATAGCTACAATATCAAAGGCACAATCTGTATGTTGATAAATTGAACTTTATCAAAATTCAGAATTTCTTCTCTTGAAAAGATTGTTTGAAAAAGTCTTCCACAGACTGGGTGAGTCACACATGAAAGAAAATATTTGCCAGACATATCTAATAAAGGACTTGTATTCAGGATACATAAATCTCAAAACTCGTAATTAGAAAATAACAATAAAAATGGGCAAAATATTTGGACACTTTACCAAAGAAGATACAGATATGGCAAATAAGTCCATGAAAAGGTGCTTATCAGTCATTAGAGAAATGCAATTAAAACCACTGAGAGATACCACCACATACATCAGAATGTCTAAAGATCCTTCTGCCAAATGGTGAAGATAGGGTGAAATAACTGGAATTCTTGTACATTGTTAGTGGGAATGTAAAATGGTACAGCCACTTTGGAAAATACTTGGGCAGTTTCTTAAAATGTTAAAGATATACTTGCCACATAACCTGACCGTTCCCTTCCTAGGTATGTATCCAAGAGAAACAAAAGCATCTGCCCTTACCAAGACTTTTATATAAATGTCCATAGCAGTTTAATTTGTAATAAAAACTGGAAACAACACCAATGTATATCAACAGGTAAATGGCTACATTTTTATTGCTGAGTAATAACCATTGTATGGATATACCACAATTTGTGTAGCCATTTACCTGTTGATATACATTTGATAAATGAACGATCAATAAAAATGGACTATTGGGCCTGGCGTGGTGGCTCACGCCTGTAAACCCAGCACTTTGGGAGGCTGAGGTGGGTGGATCACGAGGTCAGGAGATCGAGACCATCCTGGCTAGCTTGGTGAAACCCCTTCTCTACTAAAAAAAAAATACAAAAAAATTAGCCAGGTGTGATGGTGGGCGCCTGTAGTCCCAGCTACTTGGGAGGCTGAGGCAGGAGAATGGCGTGAACCTGGGAGGCAGAGCTTGCAGTGAGCCGAGATTGCGCCACTGCACTCCAGCCTGGGCAACAGAGCAAGACTCCGTCTCAAAAAAAAAAAAAAAGAAGAAATGGACTATTGATACACAATACAGATGGATCTCAAAATGCATTGAGTGTAAGAAGTAAGACCAAAAAGTGAGCACATGCTGTATGATTTCACTTCTGTAGAATTCTAGGAAGTGCAAACTAGTCTATAATAACAGAAAGTGGATCAGTGGTTGCCTGGGGCTGGGAGGGGATAAAATGGGTGTGAGGGAGGGATTACAAAGGGGCATGAAGCAGCTTTTGCAGATCAGGTGGCAGATATGTTCAACAAATTGGTTGTGTGATGGTTTCACAGTGTAAATATATATATATCTCAAAACTTCACCAAGAGTACACTTTTTTTTTTTTTTTTTGAGACAGAGTCTTGCTCTGTCGCCCAGGCTGGAGTGCAATGGCGTGATCTCGGCTCACTGCAAGCTCCGCCTCCCGGGTTCATGCCATGCTCCTGCCTCAGCCTCCTGAGTAGCTGGGACTACAGGGACCCACCACTATGCCCAGCTAATTTTTTGTATTTTTAGTAGAGATGGGGTTTCACTGTGTTAGCCAGGATGGTCTTGATCTCCTTACCTCGTGATCTGCCCGCCTCGGCCTCCCAAAGTGCTGGGATTACAGGCATGAGCCACCGCGCCCAGCCAAGAGTACACTTTTTAGTGTGCAGTTTATCTAAACATCTTTACAACCACCAGGGGGCAAGAAGAGCTTCCCAAATATAGCAGTCCCTGTTTGCTGGATGCTGCAATATAGACATTGATGATTCTAGTAGAAATCTATTTCTCCTTTTAGTGAAGTAGTTTGCAGTTAGAAATGCTTGTGTCCGGGCCAGGCACGGTGGCTCACGCCTGTAATCCCAGCACTTTGGGAGGCCGAGACGGGCGGATCACGAGGTCAGGAGATCGAGACCATCCTGGCCAACATGATGAAACCCCGTCTCTACTAAAAATACAAAAATTAGCTAGGCATGGTGGCAGATGCCTGTGATCCCAGCTACTCGGGAGACTGAGGCAGGAGAATCGCTTGAACCCGGGAGTCGGAGGTTGCAGTGAGTCAAGATTGCACCACTGCACTCCAGCCTGGGCTACAGAGCAAGACTCCATCTCAAAAAAAAAAAAAAAAAAAAAAAAAAGAAAAATGCTTGTGTCCTACAGAGGTAATCACTTCTGTTTGAAATGCTAGATGTGGGATCTTCAAGCTCTAAATACCTACTAGCAACATGATTCCAGATTTGCATGACAAAGACTATCTTGAATGAATCGCATTTGCTTTTCTTCCTCTCCTGAGCGGTTTTCAAACACCTTTCAGCTGCAGATCATGCATTCACACTGCAGTTTATCACTAGCCTAAAGTGTAAGTCAGGGTTGTGGGGCAGAGGCAAAACGCACACAGGATCTGGGGACTGCAGCTTGAAAACTCATCAACTTGCTGTGTGACGTCAGTCGTGTTGCTTAACTCTTCTGTCCGCCCCCAGCACCTTCCACCACCATCTTAGCTTTCTGAAAGTAATGAGCTCTCCATCGCGTGAGTGTTACATAAAATCCACACTGTCAGCCAGTGTAGCATGGGTGGAGAGTAAAGCGTCCTGCTGTGTGTCATCGGTGGCTGATGGGCTGCAGGGGACAAACAGCAGCTCAGCTCCTAGACCTGTGGCATGTGAGTTGGAGTCAGCATCTCAATAGCCCAGTGCTGCTACTTCTAAGAGGCTCATTTTTAAAAAAAATTTTAATTTTTTTTAGGGACAGAGTCTCGGTCTGTTGACCAGGCTGGAGTGTAGTGGTGTAAATAGCTCACTGCAGCCTCGACTTCCTGGGATCAAGTGATCCTGTACTTCAGCCTGCCGTGTAACTGGCCACAGGCACATGCCACCACACCCAGCTAATCTTTTTTTTCTTTTTGTAGATACAGTGTCTCACTTTGTTGCCTAGGCTGGTCTTGAACTCCTGTGCTGAAGCAATCCTCCTGCCTCAGCCTCCCAAAGTGCCGGGATTACAGGCGTGAGTAACTGCGCTGGCCAGAGGCTCATTTATTTTTAGAAAGGCGAGCAAATGAGAGCCGAGCTCTAGGTGCAGGCAGAAGCAATGAGTGTCTATGCTGCACAGTGCTGTCACTGGCTGCCACAGCTCTGCAGCCTGCGACAGGGAGAAGCACCTTGGCTTTTTCTTAGCACTCAAATCGGTGATTCTGGACCCTCAGAGATTTGCTCGTTACTTTGATGTTGATTGAGCTCCTCATTCTTAACTAGAATATTGTTTGGTGTGTGTTAGTGTCCTGTGACTTTAAGGTTTTTTTTTTTCTATGTGCTGACATTTATTGAACACTTGACATGTGCTTGACAGTGTTGTAATCCACTTACATATTTAAATTAACAACCTTGAGCACTTAGGTCCCCAAATTAAAAAACTTGCTCAAAGTAACACATAGCTAGTAAGAGGTGAGGCCACGGTTGACACCCAGGCAGGCTGGCTCCAGTGCCCAGCTCCTAAGACAAGCTGCCCCAATGAGGCTGGACAAGTTCCCTTACCTGGGAATCCCAGCTCAGAGAGTTGAGGGGAGGCAAGGGTTTCAAGGCCTTTGAAAAAAAGCTCAAGGAGCACTGAGGAGTGAAAGGATTTTTGCGTAGGGTCATAAGGGACAGTAGGAGGTGTGTGTGTGCATGTGCGTGCACACACTGGGTAGAGGGCCAAGGGACTGTGGCCTCGGGGAGCTTATGGCTAGTTCAGAGCTGAAGCTGGATTTTGTGTGCATGTGGGTCCCAAGCCATCTGTCGTGAACGGTGCAAATTCAAGGATAACCAGGTCCGCACGTTTTGTCTTTCCACAGTGTCAGACTTTGATTGATGTTATTTCAATCACAGGAGCCATGAGCGCCATGGAGTTCCCCAGGGGGCAGTTCTCCTTAGTACTTTCTGTTCACTTCCCAAGTCAGAGCACACATGCTCAAGCCACTCCACAAGCCCGTCAGTATTACAAGCCATGCAGAGTCATATATACTTAATCAATATATAGATGTTATAGATTAAACATTCCACAGCACACAGTAACATTTAACATGAAGAGAAGGGCGGCAGGAAAAAGGTTAACAAACCAGCCCAAGGAGAGTAACAGAGAAAAAGAAATCTCCTGGTGTGGGCTGGTGCAATCTTCGGTACTTTTAGGAAGTGTCTTTGATGTGAGCAGATGTCAGGTGCTGATCACCAGTGACTGTAAGACTGGGTCTGTTAAGACGGCCATTTGGGGCTGCTGAAGTCCTGCTCTTACGGCCACAGTGTCCTCTGATGAGGACTGAGTGGAGGAGCGTGCTTGGTTATGTCCTTGTCTGGCTGGATGCGGTCTTTATTGATCAGGCGAAACATCTGGTCCCTGTTAGCAAAGTGTCCTATGATACGTAAAATGCAGTCTTTTTCTAAGATGGAGTTAGTTATGTCAAGGGTGCTGTGTATAGTGGGACACATAGTGGTTGCGGAGGCTTGTGGGGAGGGGGAAGGGAGAGGACCCCGGCAGCTGCACAGGCCCCTGTAGGGTGGGTGGGACGCCCCGCCGTAGTCCTGGGGCCCTCCGATCCCCCCCAGCTCTGCCCAGCGGGCTGTTGAGCCCTGGTAGGGTCCCTGCAGGTTGGGGCGCCCCGCCAGGATAGCGGCCAGGAAAACCTCCCTGTTTCGCCAGGCTCTCTGGGAGGCGCGGGCGGAGTGCGCTGGCGTTTGGGACGCTGGTGGCGCCTGCTGGGACCTGGGGAGCGTCCCCTGCCCCCACCCTCGGGCTGGCGGCGCGCTCAGCTGCAGGAAGGAGGCTTTGTTCCGTGTCCCCGGCAGTCTCATCCTCTTAGCTGCTGCTGGTTTGAGGAGGGTTCTGTGCGGGTCTAGACGCCACCGCCTGAACAAGGTGCTTTCTAGAGGGGGCAAGTAAGCGAGCACCACTCGGTGTTTGCTCCGCAAATGCCACCTGCTGGCCCGAACTGGGTTGGGCACTGGAGTTTCACGAGAGTGCTGAGGCGCCGGTCCCGCCAGGTGAGCTGCACCCCGGAGGCATCCTTCTGCCAGGGGTGACCTAGTGGGCGGGGCCTGCCTGAGGGTAGCCAGGAAGGGTGTTCCGGGAGGGAGGGAGGTACTGCTGGCCGAGGGCTCAGCACTGTGCACTGATTGTGGAGTTTTTTTTTTTTTTCCAGTTTTTGTTTTTTGAGACGGTTTTTCGCTCTTGTCCCCCAGGCTGGAGTGCAATGGCGCAATCTCGGCTCACTGCAACCTCCGCCTCCCGGGTTCAAGCCTCAGCCTCCCGAGTAGTTGGGATTACAGGGGCCCGCAACCACGCCCGGCTAATTTTTGTATATTTAGTAGAGACGGGGTTTCACCATGTTGGCCAGGCTAGTCTCTAACTCCTGACCTCAGGTGATCCACCCGCCTCGGCCTCCCAAAGTGCTGGGATTACAGGTGTGAGCCACCGCTCCCGACCGATTGTGGTTATTTAAACAACCTGAAGTAGAAAAAAACCCATGAGCTTTACTTTCAAGCGTAAAGTAGGATGCAGGGATTGGGTGGCATTGGAAAGCTTCAGAACCTTCTTTCTTGGATGCATGGCGCAATGAGAGACCCAACAGACCAAGGGTCAGGAAGAAAAAACAAATTACTATTCAAATAATGAGATATGGGTCCAGCTCTGCAGTGTAGTCAGTGAATGAATAATAAAAAGAGGGTTGTGTGGCCTGGGGCTGCTCTTGCTTCCTCTGGGTCCTCAGTTTCCCCATCTGTAAAACAAAGGGACAGACCAGACCGCATGATCCTTAACTGGGGCTGAGGCTACAGCCTTAGGCTTCCAGGGTGCAGATCTTGATATTCCCTGGGCAGAGCGCCTGAGCACAGATTCCTCTGTGGGGAGATGGACTCACATCCCTGGGAACCCTGCTGGAAGTATCTGCCCCAGCAAGCAGCTCTGAGCCCTTACCTGAAGGTTCATCTTTGGCAATGGGATTCCTTGGAAAGAAAGCTGCCCCTTAACCCCGGGGGCTGCCATGGGGTGCCCACATAGCAGGGCTATAATATTTTTTTCTTATCTCTGGAGAGCAGCTCAATTCATGTCCAGTAAACACAAACCCGGAGGCCCTTTCTTGATGAACATTGCAGATATAATGAAAAACTGGCTCAGATCTTCATCTTACAAATGCAGCTGCTGCTTCAGACATGGTGCTTCCCCCGGGCTTATGGGGATTCAACTCATAGACTCATGTAAACACACATGTAACCCATGGCACCCTCAGGGCCTGGGACAGCAGTCCAGAGCGGGATCTCTCCGCCTCCTAAGGCTGGCCCTGGAGAAGTCGCTTGGGGCAGATGTGAGGGGGGTCACCAAAGGGAGGGGGAATTGCCACCAGCACATCCAAGATCATTCCTAGAAGGCAAGCAGCAACCTCCATGCCAGGCTTTCTGTGGCTCTCCGGAAGCCCTTGGATGCCTGTCCATTAAAAGAGGAGTCATTCAGGCCCTTCGCAAATGCTGGTGCCACAGTGGCCTTCAGAGGAGGCCTCATGGCCCCTCCTGACGTCCCCTTGGTGCTTGGCTCCCCGGCCCTCTGCAGTCTCGTCTGGAACACTGTCTGCTGTCCTGATCCTTCTAGGGGTTCTGTGGCATTGCCCTTTTCAGCCCGGCCTGAGCTCCTGGGCAGCAAGGCTTCCCCTCCGACCCCCAGCAGCCTTCACCCACCTGCCCTGGGGGCTTTGTTCCTGCCTCTGGGACCCAGGGATGTGACCATGCCTCCAGGAGCCTTCGTCACCTGCTCCCAGGGTTGGGCAGGGTGTCCCTCCCAGCAGAGCCATCCTGGCTGCCCTCAGGCTGTGGCTCCCACCAGAAACTGACAGCCTCCAGCAGAGCCAGAAATGGCCCCCTTGGCGGTTCCACCTGGCCCTCCCTTCCGTTGACAAGAACGCAACCTGAGTTGTTGCTTGTTGTTAACTCCTGTGCAGCAGCTTCCAAAGAAACTGCTTCAAAGCACGGGGCAGGGAGGGCTCCACAGGGTTTGGAGGCGGAGGCAGCCTGAAAACAGGTGGCAAAGCTCTGAGGGCGGGTGCAGGAACAAAGCTGTGTGTGCTCTGCCCCATGTGTTCCAGCAAAACGGGATGTCGGTTAGTGGAGAAGGAGCAAAAGTGCCTCTGAAGTATTCTTGAGAAGGTCATGGTTGCTTCTCAGAAAGGGCATTTACCACAGACCAAGCAGAATTTCCCAGCTGGGCGCCTGGGGACTGGGGATCGTGCTATTGAGCACAGGGGCATCTGAGAGCATTCGGACACTGCTGGCCTTCACCTCACACAGCCTCAGGTGTCCGGTGTGCTCTCCTCTCCAGATGGCCATGTGGCCAGGGCTTCTTGTGTCCTTGGGCTGCGCAGGAGTGAAATCTCCTTTCCTGCCCGCAGGAAGCCACGTGGGCTTCAGTGGCCGTTTTGATTTGCACCTATGAATCAGACGCTGGCCAGATCACCCTCCACAGCCCCTGCCCACGCCTAGGGAAGGACCATGGGGTCAGCCATGCGGTTGGCCAGGTATTGAGGGCTTGTTCATGGTGTCTTTGTGGGCCTGACAGAAGCCTTTGAGGCCATTAACACCCAAACCCTTCCACTCAATGTTGGGCAGGCTGAGAACTCTTCTAAGAATCTAAGAGTCAGCCTGAAGTATTGGGTAGGGTGGGGCTTCACTAGGATGGCAGCCACGGTGCCCTCACCCTCACCCCAGGCAGTTCCATGGTCAAAAGGCTCACTCTGTCCCAGGCCCTCCTCTCTAACGTTGCCGTCCCTGTCACAGACTGGGATGACTCAAGTCCTGGACTGCCCCCGGGCCAGCTGTCACCCGAGTGGGGTGGGAGTGGGGTGACTGCCTGCCCAGCGGTCAGGGCAGCAGCCACCCAGCTGCTCATTAACTCAGAGGCAGCCACTGGCTTCAGGGAGGCCCTCTCCCCAGGACTTCCCAGCCTGTCCATGCTTGAAGAGCTCTGTTTAATATACATATATTTTAAATTTGCACATTGGTCCTCTACCCAATACGCATGTTAATAGTAGGTACACACTAGTAACTGTCGATGGAGATATAAGTTTGTAAAAAGCTGCTCTGAGGTTAGCGGTGTTTTTAACGTAGGCACCATGAGCACAGGTATACATTTTGAAAAACAACACTGGAGGGTATAAGGGGCTTGGACTGCATATGAATGCGCAAAGCTGGTTCCCAGAGCCCTCAGGATGGAAGCCACAGGTTTAGAGTCCCCTTGAGTTCCCAGTGAGAGCTGGACTCAGCAGTGTGCACCCAGACACACACATTCCTGCTCCACTTGGGCTAGAATTAGCATGGTGACCATGCCATCTCTGAGACCTTCCAGGAACCCTTTGATCTCAACGATGATGAGGCTGAGGCCAGAACCTTCCAGTACCTTCTCAGTCAGTGGTTTTCAAACCTGGCTGACCATAAATGAACCTTCTGAAAAAGCTCTTTAAAAATGCAGATTTCTCGCCAGATGCAGTGGCTTACCCCTGGAATCCCAGCGTTTTCAGAGGCTGAGGCAGGGAGACTGCTTAAAGCCAGGAGTTTGTGACCAGCCTGGGCAACATAGGGAGACTGTGTCTCTACAAAAAATTAAAATTAGCTGGGCATGGTGGCATGCACCTGTAGCCCCAGATACTTAGGAGGCTGAGGCAGGAGGATGCTTGAGCCCAAGAGTTCAAGGCTGCAGTGATCTGTGATTGCGCCACTGCACTCCAGCCTCAGCAACAGAGAGAGAGAGAGAGACGCTGTCTCAAAAAAAAAAAAAAAAAAAAAATGCAGATTTCAATGTCCATCACCTGGCAACTGGATCAGAATTTCCAAGGCTTGGGTCCTGGGCTGTATTTTTTAAAGCTCCCAAGTCCAGGCAACACACAAAGAAAATGGCATGTCAATTCCATGGATGCATCCAAAGGCGAAAATCCCAAAAAAATTATGGCACTTCTATAGAACATTACAGTAGTCCTGTGGTGGAAACTTCTGAAATAAGAATTATTCCCTTTTCTAGGTGAAGCTTTTCTTTGATTCCTTTGGTATCTGACAGATGAAGTTTTGAGACACCAACAGATGGAGGCCAGTTAAAAGGCTGCTCATCTCTGGTCATCTGTCTTTCAAGGTGCAATTTCTCCTGAGCCTGAATGTCCTGGACTCCAGAACTGGCGGCTCATGTGGCCCCACAGGTGGACACAGATGGGTTTGGCTGCAATCCACAGGCAGGCTCTGAGAGTGGGACCCGGTGGGCACGGGGTGTTCTGGCTCTTGGTTATAGCCTTTAAAGTAGAAAGCACAGGTCTGGGCCATAGCCTTCCCAGGCTGTGGGAGCTGACCTTCCTAGGAAGGGGATCACAGATCGTGGTGGAACTTGCCTGAGTTCATGGGTCCTGATTTGATCTCTCAGCCTTTCTCCCTGAGAAGGAAAAATCCTCATATGAGGGGGTTGGGGTGTCCCTAGGGCTGCCAGAACAATGGCCCCAGGACTGGTTGAACAATAGTCTATGACTGTAATTTTCTAGGGCATCAGTTTAAAAGAAGAAAGGTTTGTGATCGATCTGCTCCAAGAGAGACCCTGAAAGCTGATAAAAGTCACACCCATTCTTGATAAGTCTCTTGGCAAACTAGGAGTAGAAGGGAACCTCGTTGAGATAAATGTGCTTACTAGAGTAAGCCTGGGACTGAATGGTAAAACCTTAGAAGCATTTCTTCTTTTGCTGTAGGGAACAGGGCATGCATGCCTGCTCGTTAACCACTCAATTCTGTCTTGGGAGCTGACCCAGCACAGCAAGCCAAGAAGAGGGACAGAAAGGAACAAAGCAGTCTTCATTCCAGGGGACATGATTGTCCACACAGATAATCCAAGAGGATCAATGGCAGACTCTTAGAGCAAATGCAAGTAAGGCTCAAGGTGGCCCGATACAGGTGACCCCATAAAAAATCATAAGGTGGCCAATGCCCCAGCAATGGCCAGTTAGAAAAAGTAACGTAAAAGAGATCCCAGGCATGGAGCACAAGTTACAGAGACCACGGGAAGCGGGAGGACTTCATGCTAAGTGAAATAAGCTAGACACAGACCGACAAATACCATATGATCTCACATGTGCAAGCCGAGACAGTTGAACTCATAGAAGCAGAAAGTAGAATGGTGGTTACTTTGAGGAGATAGTAGTCAAAGTATACACAATTTCAGCGGGGAAGAATAAATTCAGGAGTGATCTTTGCACAACATGGTGACAATAGCTATAATAATGTATTGCATTCTTTAAAATTGCTAAGAGAGTAGATTTCAAATGTTCTCACCACAGAAAAATATGTGAGGTAATGCATATATTAATTAGCTTGATTTAGCCATTCCACAATGTACACATATATCAAAACATCGTGTTGTACACCATAAATACATACAATTTTTTTGGTTAAGTATTCTTTTTTTTTTTTTTTGAGATGGAGTCTTGCTCTGTCGCCCAGGCTGGAGTGCAGTGGCACAATCTCGGCTCACTGCAAGCTCCGCCTCCCGGGTTCATGCCATTCTCCTGCCTCAGCCTCCCAAGTAGCTGGGACTACAGGTACCCGCCACCACACCCGGCTAATTTTTTGTATTTTTAGTAAAGATGGGGTTTCACATGTTAGCCAGGATGGGTTAAGTATTCTTAAATTTCAATTATATATAATATATTACATTATATACAATATATTATATAATATATAATATATTACATTATATAATATATAATATATATGTTACATTATATATTATATAATATATATTACATTATATAGTATATTACATAATATACAATATATTACATTATATAGTATATTACATAATATACAATATATTACATTATATAGTATATTATATAATATATAATATATTACATTATATAGTATATTACATAATATATAATATATTACATTATATAGTATATTACATAATATACAATATATTACTTTATATAGTATATTATATAATATATAATATATTACATTATATAGTATGTTATATAATATATTATATAATATATAATATATTACATTATATATTACATAATATATTACATTATATAATACATTACATAATATATTACATAATATATTACATTATATAGTATGTTATATAATATATTATATAATATATAATATATTACATTATATATTACATAATATATTACATTATATAATACATTACATAATATATTACATAATATATTACATTACATTATATATTACATAATATATTACATAATATATTGCATTATATATTACATAATATATTACATAATATATTACATAATGTAATATATTACATAATATATTACATTATGTAATATATTACATAATATATTACATTATATAATATATTATATAAAATAATATATAATATATTACATTATATAATATGTTATATAAAATAATATATATTATATATTATATATTATGTATTGTATAATATATAATATATTATGTATTATATAATATATTATGTATTATATATATAATGTATAATATATAATATATAATACATAATATATTATGTATTATATATTATGTAATACATATGTATTATATAATATACATAATATATAATAATATATAATACATAATATATAAAATGTATAATATATAATACATAATATATTATAATTTATAATATACATAACATATATATCATAAAATATAATACGTAATATATAAAATATATATAATATATAGTATATTATATATTATATATTATATTATATATAGTATGTTATATATATTATATATAGTATATTATATATTATATTATATATAATATAATATATAATATAATATATAATATACTATATATAATATAATATATAATATAATATATAATATAATATATAATATAATATATAATATAATATATAATATAATATATAATATAATATATAATATACTATATATAATATAATTAATATATAATATAATATATAATATACTATATATTATATAATATATAATATAATATATAATATACTATATATTATATAATATATAATATACTATATATTATATAATATATAATATAATATATAATATACTATATATTGTATATAATATATATAATATATATATTATATATATTATATGTTGAGAGGATAGAACGAAATAGACTCATACATTTTGGGGTCACATTTAACATTATCTGTCAAAATTTAAAATACACGTATATCACCTACTACTGAGAAGTTTCACTTCTTGGCATCTACCCTGAGAAACGCTCCCAGATGGGATTCACGATAGTCCTGGTACTGTTTTGAAACAGTGGTAACAATTAAATGACTGTTGACAAAAGTCCTCATCAACAATGTATAATATGCATCTATCCAGACGTGCAGAGTTCTGTAGGACATATGATCATGCAGAGAAAAGTGTCTGAAAACAAGCTTGTGGGACACAAACACGCCCCCGCCCATAAGCAAATAAAATATCAGTATGCGTGACTCTCCAGACCCTTCCAATGGATTCGCCTAGAGATCACTTCACTTTACAGATAGGAGCTGATGAAGTCCTCCAGCCTAGGGCGTCAGGTTTGGACAGCTGTGCACCAAACAGATGACCACAGCCACCTCTGGGGAGGTTCTGGCGGGGGAGTGATGGGAGAAGAGGAATTTAACTTTATCTGTTGTGGTTTATTTATTTATTTATTTATTTATTTTTAGGAGAAAATGTAGTCATGGCCTCCTCGTTTCCCCTCAGAGCTGCATGTGAGCCCTCCTTTCCATCCCTTTCATGGATCCATTTCTTCATTGTTATGGGCTGTATTTTGTTCCCTCGAATTCACATGTTGAAGTCCCAATCCCCAGAGCTGCAGAATGTTACTGTATTAGGAGACAAAGCCGTTAAAGAAGAAATTAAGTCAAAATGAGGCCGTTAGGGTGGGCCCTAGTCCAATATGACTGGTGACCTTATAAGAAGAAATCTGGACATGCAAAGGATCGAGAGCTACAAGTGGACAGAGGGCCAACCATGTGACAAGGCAGCAAGGGGGCAGCCATCTGCAAGCCAAGGAGAGCAGCTTCAGCTCAAAACCAATCCTTGGAAGACTGAAATGTTTTCTTTAAGATTGGGAACAAAGCAGCCAGGTGCGGTGGCTCACGTCTGTAATCCCAGCACTTTGGGAGGCTGAGGCGGGCGGATCACCTGAGGTTGGGAGTTCGAGACCAGCCTGACCAACATGGAAAAACCCTGCCTCTACTAAAAATACAAAATTATCCTGGTGTGGTGCCACATGCCTGTAATCCCAGCTACTTGGGAGGCTGAGGCAGGAGAATGGCATGAACGCGGGAGGTGGAGTTTAGAGTGAGCCAAGATCGCTCCATTGCACTTCAGCCTGGGCAACAAGAGCGAAACTCTGTCTCCAAAAAAAAAAAAAAAGGGAGCAAAGCAAGGATGCCTGCTTTGGCCACTTCTATTTACATAGTACTGAGTCTTAGCCAGAGCAACTAGGCAAGAAAAAGAAATAAAAGACATCCAAATTGAAAAGGAAGAAGTAAATTATCTCTGTTCGAAGAAGATATGATCTCATATGCAGAAAACCT
Source organism: Gorilla gorilla gorilla (assembly GCF_029281585.2). NCBI lineage: Eukaryota > Metazoa > Chordata > Mammalia > Primates > Hominidae > Gorilla > Gorilla gorilla. Next base: position 31,510,614 of record NC_073236.2, on the reverse strand, counting down.
GAAGATTCCACACACGCACAAACCTGTTAAAATAAATGAATTCAGCAAAGTAGCAGGGTACCAAGTAAATAAACCCAAACTCATTGCATGTCTCTATACTAATAATGAACAATCTGAAAAAGAAATTATTAAAAAATAATACTATTTACAACAGTATTACAAAGAAGCTTAGGAATTAACTTGACTAAGGAGAAGAAAGATTTGCACAAGGAAAACTACCAAACGTTGCTGAAAGAATTTTTTTTTTTTTTGAGACACCCCAGAGTCTTGCTCTGTCACTCAGGCTGGAGTGTAGTAGCATGATCTCGGCTCACTGCAACCTCCATCTACTAGGTTCAAGTGATTCTCTTGCCTCAGCCTCCCTAGTAGCTGGAATTACAGGTGTGCACCACTACAGCCAGCTAGTTTTTTGTATTTTAGTAGAGACTGGGTTTCACCATGTTGCTCAGGCTGGTCTCGAACTCCTAAGCTCAGGCAATCCACCCGCCTTGGCCTCCCAAAGTGCTGGAATTACAGGTGTGAGCCGCCGCACCCAGCCAGGTTGTTTCTTTTCATGTTGCTGAGTTTCAGGAGTTCTCTATATATTCTGTGTATGAATCTCTTATCAGATACATGATTTGCAAATATGTTCTCCCATTCTGCTGGTTGTGTTTTGCTCTGTTCATGTTGCCTTTTGGTGCATAAAACTTTAAAAATTTTTTTTTTTTTTTTTTTTTTTTTTTTTTTTTTTTTGAGACAGAGTCTCGCTCTGTTTCCCAGGCTGGAGTGCAGTGGTGCGATCTGGGCTCACCACAAGCTCCGCCTCCCAGGTTCACGCCATTCTCCTGCCTCAGCCTCCCCAGCAGCTGGGACTACAGGAACACGCTGCCATGCCCAGCTAATTTTTTTGTATTTATTTTTTAGTAGAGACGGGGTTTCACCATGTTAGCCAGGATGGTCTCGATCTCCTGACCTTGTGATCCACCCGCCTCAGCCTCCCAAAGTGCTGGGATTACAGGCGTGACCCACCGCGCCTGGCCTTTTAAATTTTTATGAAGTCCAATTTGCCCACTTTTTCTTTTGTTGCCTGTGCTTTTGGTATCATATTCAAGCAGTCATTGTCGAGCCCAACGTTGTGAGCTCACACTGTAAACAAATGTTCTTTTTGTTGCCTACGTAGTGCAGCTTTTTTCACATTTGGTGCTTTTGTGTTCAGTGGCCTCAAGCACAGTGCTGAAGTGCTGTCGAATGCTTGAGTGTGCTTCCATGTGCCTTGCAGAGAAAATACATGTGTTAGACCAGCCTTGTTCAGGCATGAGTTATAGCGCTGTTGGCTATTATTTCCATGTTAATGAATCAATGACATATGTTAAGGGTGTCTCTCAACAGAAATTCACATAAAACAAGGTTACATATTTGTCAGCTGATAAAAATATCGTGACCATAGGCTCATAAGAACCTAATCCTGTATTTATCGTATGAGCAGCAGTTCAGTATTCTCTAATTCAGTGCTTGTGTTGAATTTATAGAACATAACTACTGTGGTTAACAAGAATTGAGTCTATCTATCTATCATCGTCTAATAGAAAATATGTAAAAGATTTGAATGCACACTTCACAAAAGAAGCTATACAAATAGCCAATAATCACATGAAAAATTGTCCAACATCATTAATTGTTGGGGAAACGCATATTAAAACCTCAAAGGGCTACCACTAGGTACCCATAAGAATGGCTAAAATTGTAAAAGATTGATAATAGAAGATGTGGAGAAACTGGAACTCTCATACATTTTTGATGGGAATGGAAAATGGTACAACCATTTCAGAAACCATTTTGATGGTTTCCTAAAAAACCTGAGATTCACTGACAATTTGACTTGGCCACTCCAGCTAGATACGCCCACACAAAGACTTTTATGTGAATGTTCCTAGCAGCTTTAGTCATAATAACTAAAACTGAACCAAGCCAAATGTCCATTGGCAGATGGATGAATAAATAAAGACATATTCATACAATGGGTTACTGGGGGAAAAACAGCAATAAGAAGAAATGAACTGCTGAAGCAAGCACTCAACAACGTGAATGAATGTCAGGCACATCATGCTGAACAGAAGAATGCAGGCACCGTGTACACTGTGTATGAGTATACCGTGTAAGATTTTATTTATATAAAATGCTAGAAATGACAAATCTAATCCATAGTGAAGAAAGTAGATTAGTGGTTGCCTGGGACTGAGGGGTGAGGGTGGTGGGGATTGACTGGGAAAGGGCACAGGAACTGTCTTATGTGACGGAAATGTTCTTTCTTTTGATTGTCGTGGTTGTTACATGCATGCATGTATGTGCCAAACTTATCAAAATGTATGTGGAAAACAGTTGTCTTTTATTAAATGCAAATTGTGCCTCAATAAGGTTGTTTTAATTAACTTATTTATGATTAGTTTTGAGACAGAGTCTCGCTCTGTCGCCCAGGCTGGAGTGCAGTGATGTGATCTTGGCTCACTGCAACCTCCTGGGCTCAAGCGATTCTCCTGCCTCCATCTCCCGAGTAGCTGGGACTACAGGCATGCGCAGCACCATGCCAGGCAAATTTTTGTATTTTTAGTAGAGATGAGGTTTCACCATGTTGGCTAGGCTGGTCTCAAACTCCTGGCCTCAGGTGACCCACCCGCCTTGGCCTCCCAAAGTGCTGGGATTATAGGCATGAGCCACTGTGCCCAGCCCCAATAAGGTTGTTTTTCAAATATAAGCTATTAAAGATTTCCAGAAATCCCAGGAATGCCTTTAATATAAAACAGAGAGCTCAAAAGAAACAAAAAGTGAGTATAAAGGAGAAGAAAACATCCATACGATTATTCATACCCTAGGAGGGGAAAAAAGCAAAGATAACAGATCCATGAAGCAAAGAAGGATGACTTTGAAAAGGAAAATCAGAGCACAGAGGAAAGCTCTTATAAATAAGTTTTTAAAAATTAACAATAAAAATTAAAAACTCAGTAGAATAGGATGACAAATTTGAGGAACTTCCCAGAAAGTAGAGCAAAATGACAGAGATTGAAGACGGTAAAATAGCCGGGCACGGTGGCTCACGCCTGTAATCCCAGCACTTTGGGAGGCCGAGGCGGGTGGATCACGAGGTCAGGAGTTCAAGACCAGCCTGACCAACATGATGAAACCCCGTCTCTATTAAAAATACAAAAATTAGCTGGGCGTGGTGATGTGTGCCTGTAATCTCAGCTACTCAGAAGGCTGAGGCAGGAGAATCACTTGAATCAGGGAGGCGGAGGTTGCAGTGAGCCAAGATCGCGCTACTGCACTCCAGCCTGGGCGACAGACAGAGTGAGACTCTGTCTCAGAAAAAAAAAAAAAAAAGACAGTAAAATAAAGAAGCTTAGAGAGCCAGTTCAGAAAATTGGATACACAAATAATAGAAAGCCCTAAACAGGACAGAAAAATAGCAGAGGAAATCATGGAAGAAATAGTAACTCTGGAAGCTTGAATGCAATAGAACTAACTGCCTCTCACATTTTGAACGAAAATTATTTAACCCCAGTTTTATTCTCAGCTTAACTATTAATCAAGGGTGAAGGTAGAATAAAACATTGTCGAACAGTAGCAGTCTAAAACCAAGTCATCTCAACTCCCATTAAACAGTTTCCTAGGAGGTCACCAGAGCATGTGTCCCGGCATGAGTGAGCCTAAAGGGGCAAGAGCTAGCTGTGCGCACAGCAGGAAAGGGGAGAGGGGTACAGGGGCAAGGAGGGGCATCCAGGAAGATGACGCAGGGACCGCGGGCCCCAGGCATTGAGGGCACCTAGTGAGGGTGGGAAGGCTCTGGGAGAGACCCCCCAGGAGGAGGAAGAATACCTGATGTGTCTGATGATCTTGAGGGAGACTTAAAAAATTGTCACGGCCCAGGAGTTTGGACCAGCCTGGGCAACATAGCGAGACCTTGTCTCTACAAAGAAAAAAATCAGCCAAGCCTGTGGGTGCACATCTGTAGTCCCAGCTACTCAGGAGGCTGAGGTGGGAGGACGGCTTGACCCTGGGAGACTGAGGCTGCAGTGAGCTGTGATCGTGCCACTGCACTCCAGCTTGGACAACAGAGCGAGACTGTCTCAAAAAAAAAAAAATTGTCACCAGATTTGAGTTGAATTAATGATAAGTAAATAGAAGAAAATAAGCCCCTTCTCTTGAAAAACAAAAACAAAAAAAACCCCAAAAAACCCCACAAAACCCCAAACCGCAGGCAATTATTAGCCTCATGGGAAACAAAAGAAAGAAGTAGTCCTGGTGCGCTGAATGGCTTGTCTCTGAATAGCATGACATAGCTTAATACAGCACTACAAAGGATGAATTCTGACCTGCACAAGATGACCACACAGCCACACAGGAGGGTGGAGGGAGAGGAACTGAATGCAGGAGGTGGGGATGGAGAAGGACAAGAGCTCAATTCTCATCATCCAAAGTGAGAAAGTGAGGAGTCTGTAAATCTACTTTTTTTTTTTTTTTCCTTTTTGTGGAGAACGGGGCCTGGCTATGTTGCCCAGGCAAGTCTCCAGTGCTTCAACAATTCTCCTGTCTCTGCCTACCTAAGCGCTGGGATTACAGGTGTGAACCACCACGCCCAGCAAGAAAACCTAAATCTAAAAACCCAGGAAGCTTCAACACAGACTTGTTATTTACACACAGAGCAAATGCCAACACGATTAGCATGAGAGGTGGAAGCAGCTGCCTCTCTGCCTCTAGGGGAAGAGGAGAGTGCAGGAGGGCAGGAGTGCAGGGAGTATTGGGAGTTTTTATGAACTATTGGAGCCCTCAAACCATGTTCACATCTATGCTTGGTAGAAATAAAAATGTAAGGATTACTAACAAATGAAGAGAGCACACTGGAGGCAGAGGAATGGGCAGAGCTGTGGGCTGACTCTTTCAAGGAGTCGGGCTGGGCAGGGGAGAAGAGGAGTGGGATTGGTGGTTTTCTTGGGTCTGGTGTGATTTGGGTGTTGTGAGATTTTCACATTTTCGTTTTTGCTTATGTATTCATCTGGTTTTGGTTGTGTTGGTGGTGCTGTTGTCTTGAAGGATGCTGAGATTGGACTGGATGCCGTGGGGGCGACCCCGAAGGGAGCAGAACAGCCACTGAAGATGGGGGAGACAGCTGTGTTGGAAGGAGGCCTGAGTCTGGCAGTGGGGGGTGGATGTGACTGGGAGGATGGAGGTGGGTTTGTAGAGAGGGAGGGATGGGCAGGAAGAAGGGGTCCAGGAAGGGTCCCTTCCTCTAATAGGGAAGCTTCTTTTTTTTTTTAACTAAAAAATTTCTATTTTTAGAAGTAGGAGGTGAAGTTACTCCTTGTGCCAAAGGAGTGACCAATAGGGGCTTGAGGATTGAGTGAGTTCCACAGGATGCTTCAGTCGCTGACTGAGGCCCTGCTTGGGTAGGAGGCAAGGGTGCACCGATTCTGTGAAGCCACAGACTGTTCTCAGCACCCCGGGTAGGAGGGCAGGAAGGGAGAGGGCTGTGTCTCCGTGGCTGGGGAGGAAGGAAGGCTCCCTGGCGCCCACTGTCTGGGCAGGTGGCCGGACCACGGCTTTGCACCTCACAAGGGTCTGTGTGTGGATGTGGAGGCCCCACGGAGCCAAGGCCGCACACCAGAACCACAGCTGTCAGTGTGCTGGTGCCCAAGGAAGGGGCGCTTTCATCCATGCCTGTCCCTTGCACCTCTCTCTGTCCCCAACCACTTGCTGCAGACCTCAGATGGCTTCTGCAGTCTGTTCTCTCTCACAGTTGTCTGGGAGTTAACTCAACTGGAGCTTGCTTGAGTCTGCTGGGGCTTGCTTACAGCTCCTCAAACACTGGGTGGAGGGGCTGCTCCTCTGGGTTTGTTCTTTCACCCCTGCGGGAAGCACATGCTCAGCAAGACAGGATTCAGAGCAGGAAGGAGTGAGCAGACCTGAACAGCCAGCCTCTTCCCAAACCTGGACCCTATGTCAGGACCAGGCCACTGTTGGGGCCAGGGGACCTGCCTGTCTGGAGTGGGAAATGCTTGCATTCTATTCCCCTGAAACAATACAGAAAGCAAAACAGGACCAGGCAACTGTCTTCTTTACTAAAGTCTCATCCCAGTCCTGTTAGGTCAAAAGATTAGCACCATTCCTGTCTGGGGTGTATAGTAAACACTTTTTATTCTTTTTTTTTGGAGACAGGATCTTGCTCTGTTGCCCAGGCTGGAGTGCAGTGGCCCAATCATAGCTCACTGCAGTCTCAACCTCCTGGGCTCAGGAGATCCTCCCACCTCAGCCTCCTGAATAGCTGGAAACACAGGTGCACACCACCATGCTCAGATAATTAAATTTTTTTTTTTTGTAGAAGCAGGGTCTCCCTGTGTTGCCCAGGCTGGTCTCAAACTCCTAACCTCAAGCGAAGCTACCACCAAAGTACTGGGATTACAGGCAAGAGCCACTGCACCCCACCAGTAAGTTTTACTGTAAAACATTAGTTTTTTCTTTCCAAATCCCCAAATACTCCCCATTCTGGTGCCCCATGCACCACTAGGAGCACCTTCTTTGTGGATTTTTGAGGGTCCCTGGCCAAAGTGCAGGCATTGTTGGGAACAGTAGCCCTTTTAAGCCTCAGAGGGAATCCGGGACAGCAGAGAGCGTGCATCCAGTGCAGTCTGCGTACAGGGCTAGGGTGGGAAGAGTGCTCAAGGGAAGACAGACTCACAGGGAGACAGGGAACATTGAGGATGCAGAAGTCTACGTGATGCCTCTGCCTGGCTTCATCTGTGTGTGGCATTAGCCAGGCATGATTCAGCCTCAGAGAACCTGCTTCCTCATCTGCACGGTGGAAATGATCGTAGCATCTCCCTAGGAGGATTGTCTCGAGGTGACAGTGGAGAACACGGGCGGAGCTCTTAGTTCCAGTTATATGGAGAATGCACACCGGCCGCTGTGGGGCCTCATGTTTGATACAGGAGGTAATGACATTCAGCAGATGGAGCGAGTGGGATGGGGCACGAGACTGACCATGTGGCCAGCTTTCTCTGTCCCTCCTTAACCTCTTTCTACCCACCTTCCTGCCAAGTGAGGCCAGAAACCCTGCCCCTTCCATTCCAGCAGGGACAGAGCCAGTGTCCGAGAGCGCACTCTGTGGGGACAGCCACCAGAGAACTGGGTATCTTTAGCCTTCGCCTGTCAGCACCGGAGCCAGAAAACTGCCCACCTCAGAAAGTGGGGTGAAGGGCAGGGCAGGCCCTATCCCAGCATCTGGCCACCCAGGCTGGCTTGGCTGGGCACACCGTCTCGGTGCACATTCCTGTCATTGTTTGTCCAAGGTGGGGCACGGGCCTAGATTGGAGGCCCCAGCCCCGATTGTAGAAGTGAGTAGTCCATGAAAATATGCTGTCCTTCCACCTGCACTTCCCCTGCGGGCCACCGTCTCCTGGCTTGGTGGCAGGGATGAACCATGGGTGGGGCCCTCAGGGTCAATTCTCTTCCTCTTCCCTCGGCCAACAGCTGTCCTGGGGGCTGCATGGGGCCCCTCAGTCCTCCTAGCCTGTTGAGGGTGGCTATGGGTGAGCATCAGCTGAGACCCAGCCATGGTGTCTGGGAGGCAGTGGAGTCTCGGGAGTGGGGTCTGGAGGGTGGGGGCTTGCAGGCTTAAGGACAGCAGGTGGGGTGTGGGGAGCCAGGATGCCCAGAAGCAGGAGTGGGACAGGTGTAGCGCCCTGGAGGAGGGAGTATGTGAGCTGGGCAGGGTTTAAGCCAGTGGATTACATCCTCATCACCACCATCATGCCACCTAACACCCATGGTACAACACATCTGGACTGTGCTGGGTGATGGGTGCATGATGTGAGGGGCTGGAATGCCCCTCATTCCAGCCACCGGTGGAGGTCTGTCCTGCATGATCCACAGGTGTCACCAGCTCTCACCCTAGAAAGTGGAGGCCACGGGACCAGACTCCCAGTGGGCAATAGACCTGGAAGTTGCCTTCCGTGAGCCTCCCCAGCCCCTTTTTGCCCCCTTGCCCTGTCTTTATCGTGGGTTACTCCTTGCTCTCACCAGCCCCCGTCTCTCCCTCTGCCTCAGTGTGGGAAGCAGTGAGGTACCACAGGAGAGGTGGGCAGCAGGGGCTCACAGGGGAGGGAGCCTGGGAGGCGGGGCCGAGGCCACCCTGGCGCTGACTTGTCTGGTGCCCTGGGCCGGACTCCCACCCTCCTGGGACCTGGGCTCTTAATCTGTAAATTCCTGGGCTCCTCGCGGTGCTGCTGTGCCGGTGGCTGAGGCTTCTCTGGCTTGGCTGCTCATGCCCTGGGCGAGGGAGCGGAGAGGCCCGCCCAGTGACTGTGACCCTCTCAGGCCCTCTGGGAGCTCCTCCCTCAGTGTCAGGGGCTGTGGCAGGAATGGCCTCTCCCCAAAGCACTGGAGCTTGGTTTCCTAAGTGGGACTGTTTTAAACTATGTCATGGCTGATTAAACGTTCAGTTCTATGGGAAAAAGCAAAAGTACCAGCCCAAGTTCATGACAGAATGCCAACAACATGGTTAATGAATAAGCATAATGTGAATAGCCATTGTCTGCCCAGGCTGGAAACTTCAGGATCATTCTAGACCTTCTTTTTCTTCATTCCCACAATGATAACAGCGGCCGGTACTTCCTGAGATGTCCTTGGTCCCAGGGACTTATCTGAACCGAGTCCTCAAATCCTCCCAGCTGCCTGTGAGGCGGAATTAATATTCCCATTCTGCAGACAGGAAGCTGAGGCTGAGAGGGACCACACACTTGGGCTGGCTCAGGGATCCATGCCCTCGGCCACTCCCTTTGGCTGCTCTCAGCTCACCAAAATCTGGCCACATCTCTCCTATCTCCCTGGTCCAGCCTGCCCGCTCACACCCACAGCATCTCTCGGCTGGATGGCTGCCACTGCCCAAGAGATACCCCCACAGGGCTTGCCCCTTGGGTGAAAGCCAAGCTCAGCTCTGCCTCCAGGACCAGCCCAGGCCCTCGTAACCTCCTAAGACACCCCCTCACCCCCCAGCCTTCGACACACACCTGGCCCGGATCACCCTTGCTCTGCCCAGGGAAGCCCTTTCCGACTTCTTTGTATGGCAAAGTCTCCCTCATCTCAGACATCCCTCCGTAGCAGGTTGGGCTCCTGGCTAGGTTTTCCTGACACTCCTCAAGTGCCATTTGGAGTTTTCAGTATTGGTAAAGTCAGGATTGTGAGTATGAAGGACTTCTTAGCATGTGCCCCCTGCTCCCAGAGAGACAAGGACCATGTCACAGTGAGACATGAAGCATGACGGTTAGCCTCAGGGGCCCGGGAGCCACTCTGCTGGAATCAGGATCCATGCCTACTTGCTGTATGACCTTGGGTAAGTCACTTAACCTCTCTGTGCCTCAGAGTCCTCATCTAAATTGTATCTACCACATAAGGTCGTCACAGGATTAAGTGAAGAAGTAAAGCACTTCAAGCAGCACCTGGCACCCAGCGGCACTGGGAAGTCATCTCACGCCGTATGTCATGGGTGCCTGCCTCCAGCTGAAGGAAGTCCTGGCAGCCGAGCACCCCATGTGAATCCAACCTCTCTGGTACCCTCTAGAGAGCCTGGCAGTGTGATGATCTCATTACCTGTGAAGGAAAAGAGCAGCCACAGCTAGGAACCCCCGTGTCTGCTCCAGCGCCCCAGCTCTTAGAAGCTGCTGTCGCCGGGTATGATGCAGACAGAACAAAGGCCAGTGAATAGTGCGGAGTGGGAAAAATCACTTCAAATCTGTTTTTTCAAATCGCGTTATTTTAAATGCCCTGGGCGGATGCCCACGTGTGCAGGGACACTCAGCCTGTCCAGAGGCGCTTTGTCTCTTTGAAAGGCCTCTTTGTAACCCCACACCGGCCCCAATTGATACCCGGAACAACAGGCCCTTGTGTGGGCCCCGAAGGCAGGCTCGCTCCAGCCCACGGCTGGCAGCGCAAACCCTTTGCTGTCTCTTTAAGGTCAGCGTAAGGCAGCCTTCAATCCTCCATTTGGGCTGCTTTGCAAAAATAGTCCTACAACCTGCGGGGGTGGGGGTACGAGATGCTTTTTAGAATTCGGCTCTCAAATGTTGAAGAAGCCTGGCTCATATAAGCTGTGTCTTCTCCAGAAGGGAAGATCGATGGGGCTCTATCATGTGCAGAATGGGGGGCAGGAGCTTAGCTCCCTGGGACACCTCCCAGGCCACCCTGCCCTGCACAAGGAAGGCCACCAGGAGGATATTCCCAGGATCGCCCCCTGAAGCAAGGGGGCCACAGCCTGGGAAGTCACAGGCCATAGCCTCCAAAATGTCCTGGTTGGATTTGGCTCATAGTTACCTTTTGCTGATTGCTCTCTGGTGATGTGCCCCCTCCCCACACACGTGTCCATAATGAATCATAAGCCCCATGGAGCTGCTCGAGGGCCATGGAAAGCAAGAAGGAATGCAGTGACCAAATCACTGTCCAGTCAAATCTACACCAGAGCGCTCCCAGACACTGTACCAAACCCTGGCTGCACCCCCATCAGAAACTCCCTTTCACCTGGCATCTGTCCACCACAAGGTCTCATCTCACTGTCATTTCCTGAGAGGCCAGAGGACAGACATGCATGAGCACAGGTCAGCTGGAGCGGCCCTGGGGCGCTGGGCCTGCTCACTTATGCGGCTGTGTTTACTGAGCACTGGCCCCGTGTCCCTCCTGGCGCCTGACCGGGCACTGCACGTTCCTGGGTCCATGGACAGCACGCAAGCCACAGGGACAATCAGGGGAGGGGAAGCCCTTAGCAGTGACCCACAAGGCCCAGTTGGTCCAAACCCCTCCGTTCTCTTCTCTGCTGGGCCCACAACTTGGTGGGGACAAAAGTGGGGTGACTGACTATGGTCTGGCCTATTCTGCAAGCTTTGGCTCTGAGTCACAGCATACACAATGGCCTCTTCCTAATCCTTTCTCAGGCTTGTGGATAGATTTAGCTACTTATTCTGTGAGCTTAAAAATACCCAGTTCCTCACCTTTGCAAAGTATCAGCTGGACTGAGCTAGTCTTTGGCTCTGTGGGGGCTGCAAAGTGGACCCAGCAGCTACCTGAGCTGGCGTGGCTGTGGCTGCAGCTCTGAGCAGCCAGCTCTTCTCCAGGAGACGCTGAGTGCAGGGCCTGGCCGTGGCCGTGGGCTGCTATAGGCCCTGCTGGTGGACTGGGGCTATCCTAAGTGCCTGGCTTCATCACTCTCTGAAGGCCCCTGCCTACCAGCATCATGTCAACCACTAAATCTCACTGCCACTTCCTGGGAGACGGGAGGACGGCCCACATGAGGACAGGTCTGGGTGCCTTGAGGTCATATCAAGCCCAGGGCTTCAGGGCCAGAGGGAGGCGGCCCTCAGTCCAACTGCACTTCTCACCACCTGAACCAGCCTCAGTTTTCTCACCTGTAGGATGACGTGGCCACTGGGAGAGTGACAGAAAGCTATATATGGAAAGTGCTTACACAGTGCCTGGCACAAGGCAAGAGCCCCCAAAATGGCAGGGAAGATGGTTACACAAGAGTGAATTTGGGTCTTCTGGGCAGTTGCATTTGATCTAAGAGAGGGCCACCAAGCAGGCAGTCTCTGAGTGCCTTGGGTGGCACCAGGCTCTGCCTTAGAGGAGGTCCCCTCCTGTGTAAGACAGAGGCAGAGAGGTGAGGGGTGCCAGCAAGAAGCAGCTTTGGGGGCTAGAAACCATCCCCTCAATGGTCCCAGCACAAAGAAGGTGCTCAGCCGGTGCCCCTCTCTGCAGCCCGCTTCACCCAGCAGGCTTCTCTAATGTCCCCATTCCCAACCCTTCCTACCCAGGCATCATGGGCTCCCAGGGGAGCAGCACCCATGGCTGGCAGGGCTGCCACCAGCACTCATGTGTACCTGCAAGCACAAAACAGCCAGATAGGGACAGAGCTAGGAACAGAGATGCAGGAGCAAAGAAACCCGACAGGGGCTGGGGTGTGAGGGTGGGGGGGTGAGGAGGAAGAGCAAGACTGGAAGGGGGCATTTTTTGAGGCTGGAAATGAAACCTTGCCCATCCAATTTACATCCAATATGAATAGGATGCAAGTCAAATGTGAAATGAAACTGCAAATTTAAAATATGCCCAGGGCTAGAAGGAATAAGAAAGTGGTGTCAGAGAACCATCTGCAAAGCCTTTGGCTAAATTAAAAATAGAGAAAGAGTATATGAAAGATTTTTTTAAAAAGAGAATGATTAAAATGTCAAAACATTGAGAAGCCCTTGGGAAACTAAGCCTTCCATTTCTCCTCCTCCTTCTCCTCCTCCTTCTTCTTCTTTTTGATGAGGGTAAAAAGTGAGCTTCATTAACATGTTGCTGGCTTCCTGTGGACAGTTTTGTTGAAAAATGAGGCTTCTCTCAATCAACACTGGATGGAAATTTTGTTAAACATGTAACAAACTTCCTATTACTTCTCATTTGTAGTTTACTTTTTTCAGGGTAAAGCCCCAATCAAACCTTTTGCTCATGATATACTATGAAATTTTGGCTGTTTGACGTGTACTTACTAAGAGTGGCTGGTTTCTGGTACCAGTTATCCTGGATTAACAAAGGACCTCCTGAATAGACCAATTTAGTTGTAGAATCTCCAAGTTGAAGAGCAGTAAAATGTCAACTAAACTCACCACTTGAGGCTTGAATTTTATTTTTATTTTATTTTATCACTTTATTTTAGAGACAGGGTCTTGCTCTGCTGCCCAGGCTGGAGTGCAGTAACACCATCACAGCTCACTGCAACCTCAAACTCCTGGGCTCAAGTGATGCTCCCAACCCAACCTCCTGAGTAGCTGGGACCACAGGTACATGACACCGTTACAGCCTGAAGCTTGAATCTTTGCCCCCATGGCTGCCAGCAAGAGGTTGCAGATGCTCTACCACACACCTCCATGGCAGGAAGCTCACGGGTCTTCAAGCACCTGTTCCAGCGTCCCATCTCTGGAATGGCACTAACTTCTTGGAGCCATGGGATAAGGGAGCGTTTCATAACAGAGCTGGGCTTTCCAGTCAGTGCCTCCTTCCTAATCATCCCGTCTCCTTTCAACCCAGACATCTCAGACTTGAAACATGGCATTCACCCCTTGTCACCCTACTTCCTTTCACTCTAATTTCCTCTCCTTTCTCTCCTATGGAGTGGCCCGAGGAAATTCTAAAATAATGTATTATCCACACAATGGGAACAAAGCAGACTGCCCAGGAACACGCTGATGAGCTTCACAATGAGTGAATGAAAACTTGTGCACCGTGTTTTCTTTTGGTGGAAGGAGGTTCTAGTGGGGCACAGACTGTTGTGTCTTGTAGGAAGGAGAAGCTGCCCCTGGCTGGCACTTGGCCAGTTTCCAGAGAGAGGGGAAGCCATCTGGGCAGGTAGCTGGGAGGGTGGGCTCCCCAGCACCAGGCTCTGAGAGTGCAGTGGCCTGGCATACACAGTGTCCGTCGTCTGAACTGCCACCTGATGCTGTCTCTTGAGATTCAGGTTAAGTCAAAGGATTCCTCAGAAAGAAAGCTGAAATGATGGTATTCTTGATGCTGAGGAATTCAACCCAAACCCAAAAAACACCCAACAAACGTATTGAACATAAAGACATTTTATAAAGTATTTCACAGGGTTATCATCTTCCACCATGGACCTCTGGAAAGATCTGTCGGGTGAGTTTTAGTCCCCATGACATGCAGAACATCCATGAAGACTTAAAACATGGCACAAGATGGGGCGCTCGGGAGAGCTTGTGGACAATACCAACAGGTAGTTCTCGAGAGCTGCTCCAGGGGTCAGCAGAGGATCTTTGTTTCCTTCTCAGGTCACGGTCCCCACTTCCCACCCCCAAACAAGAAGGTCCCCTTTCACAAACAGGAGGTGACCCTAGCAGACAGCACAGCAGTTGGAGGTTAGACACAGCAAGCTCCCAACCCGGACACGAAGGCACACGGGAGAGTAAACACAGCACCCACAAGCAACAGGGCAGGGCTTTTTTTTTTTTTGGGCGGTGGGGGGGTGGTTGTTTTCTTTTTTCCACCATCAAGGGCATTTCTGTTTTCTAAAAAGTTATGCCAGAAAGTGGGGCAGCCAGTTAACACCATCTGGGTTTTCAGCTCAAGTTCTACTGCGGCTTTATGAAGACTTCCATCTGATTAAAGAGAACACTGCATGGACCACGTAGAGCAGAGTGGCTATGTAGGAGAACACCTGGAACCAAGAGAAATGGCCGTTAATGGGTTTGTGTAGGGAGGGCAAGGCACAGCGTCTGCACTGCATCCAGCCCCACATGGCGTGGGGGGGGGGGCCAGACCCAGAGAGCTTGGGCTGTCATTGCTTCTCACCCTCACATGGATGCCCTCCCTGCTGAGCCCAGGTGTGCACCAAATCCTCTCAGTACAGAGCTCCATGTGACCTAACAGTCTCCTGGACCTGGTGTGCAAGGTAAGACTCTCCACTATCACCCAGCATCACATTCGTCTCAGCTTGAGGTTTCAGCTGACTTGAGATGGAGTCCTCAAAGGCCCCTCCAATGAAAGCATCTCAGTCAGGTAACTCTCCAGGGACAACTTCCTCCCCCAACACCAGTGAGACCAGCGCCCTCCAGCTGTGGTCCTGGTAGCTCGGTTGAGAGATTGTAAATACCTGGGTTTGCTGGCCCTGGTGAAAGTCTCCATGCTGCCTGGACATTCTCGCCCTATCATTATTTTGTTTTAGGGTTCTTAATATCACAGGTGTGGCTGAGAGAGCCAGACTTCATAGGAAGTGAGGGACAGAGAAGGGGAGGAGGGATTTTGAGCTTTTGTCTAAAGGAGGGGCCTTACTGTTGGGACCATCCAGTCAGCCACTGTGGCCCTTGGAGCGATGGCCCTGCTTGCTGGGGACTTGCTGTGTCCTCCTGGGCACTGTCTGCTCCCATCACCCTACTCCCTGAAGGCCTGCCTGCTGCCAAGTCCAATCTCTGCACCTGGTTTTGTGACCTTGGTTGGGGGTCAAGAGTTTCCAGCTCAGGCACGACGTCCATTTAGGGCGGATACGCCTCTGTGACTCCTGAAAATGCTCATCAACCCCAGCCCTCAGGGTGCCTGCTCTCCTGCCCCTACACCTGGCCAAGCCCTTTCCCTCATTGCCCGGAGGCCGTGAGTAAGCTGAATTATTGAATAACACATTTAAGAGAACGTATCTGGGGAGAAGCAGTCAGACACCAGTGGGCAGCCCTCCATAAAAGGTGGGCATTCCAGACCAATGAAAGCCTTTGGCAGAAACACCTTGGAAGTCCCCAGCAGGAAGAGCAGTGGAGACTCATTTTCCAAGTGGGGTCAAGAAATGGCCCACTGGGAACACGTAGAGCTGGGCACGAATGGGCAAATTTTGGCTTCAGAAAGCCCTCTCCCTAAACTGCAGCCATCACTGCCCACAACTGTATAATCTAGAAACCTCCAGATTTCTCCAGAAATTTCCATCTCACCCCAGGCGACTTCCACCCATCCCTGGGGTCCCTTTGGCAAAGCAGCTCCGCCACCCACAAAGGAGAGAGGGAGGAGCTCAGCTTGGAACAGACCCTAATTAGTAGCCACACAGTGGATGTGAGGCAGGCTGACTGCTTTCAAAACCAGGCTGTGTGAGAGAGGGTGTGAGGTGCCTCCCTGTACCCGAGTATCCCCTGGACTGGGCATGCTGTGGTTGGGTGGGTCTGGGATTGAATCCTGAGTAACGAACTTCTTTCTCACGGACGGATGCAGTTGATACTGTGAGTTGAAAGGTGTGACTTTACATCGAACACCGTGCAGATTTCCCCTTGGTGGTTTTATCTGGGCGCATCTGCCAGCTGAGAACACTCTGGTTCTCAATTCTAACGCCCCTGTCTGCGTGAACATATTCGTGTCTATCCAACTCAACTAAAAAAAAACGGGAACATGGTCAGTCATGGGATGGATAAATAGATGTTGGTCTATTCCTACAAGGGAATACTATACAGTAATGAGAACAAACAACCCACATCTACACCCAGCCACTTGGGTGAATCTCACAAACACAAGGGTGAGAGAAAGAAGCCACACATGAGTACCCACTGTATAATTCCACTTATATGAAGTTCAAAGGCAGGCAAAACTGAACATGGTGCTAGAAATCAGAATTGGGTGGTGGTGGGGGTGCACAGTGATGGGGACAGGACTTGAGGGGATTTCTGGGAGTTGTTTATCAGGCCCTAATTCTTAGTCCAGATGCCAACTACACTGGGGAGTTTGCTCTATGAGAATTCATCAAACTGTGCGCTGGTAACTGGCCCTAATTCTTAGTCCAGACACCATCCACACAGGGAGTTCGCTGTATGAAATCCATCAAGCTGTGGGCTTGTAACTGCACACCTCTCTGGCTGTGTGCTGCCTTTGATAAAAGGTAAAAGAGAAAAGTCAGAAGGCAGTAGAGCCTAGTGGTTCTCAACTAGAGACCTGCCCAGCGAGAAGGGGTGTTCATTCCCCTAGCTGGGTTTTTCCATCAAGTGCTGACCCACTAACCACATCCCATCTACATTTCGCAACCTTTGTTCACAACAATTTAATGGAAATTATTGTCAGACACTTTGTTGATGTTTGTTAAAAGAGAAGGCTTGGCTGGGATGGGGGAGGTATGAGGCAGTCTTGGGAGAGGGAGATGAGATGAAATTGTGTGAAGAAGATGGAGGGTGGGTCACCAGCCTCCCCAGGAAGGAAGATCAGTCAAGATGCCCCCTGGCTGTGCTGCTGCTTGGAAACCAGCCATGTTGGGAGATGGGCCAACAAGGGAGATGTTTCCACACTGCGGGACCCCTGGGGGGATGCCAGGATCCTGAGGGGGCCCTTTTTAGGGGAGCGGTTGTAGGCTGGGAGCTTGAGGGCAGTGTGTGGTTTCCCCAGGGGAGGGGACTGTGCAAAGGGACCAGAAAATGAGGCTTTGAGGGATTTTCCCCTGGGGCCCTCCTTCTGGGAGTGGGAAGAGGCACTTCACCAACCCCATTTCTAATGCCTATCTGTGGGTCTTCTCTCAGCCTCTGCCCTACACTTTCCAAAAAGAGGGGATGACACAGCTTTGGCTACTAGAGCTGGTATCTCAGGATCTGTCACCACATTCTACCTTGGGATTTGCGTAATTCATAGGTCAAGTTCTAGAGATCTGAAGAGTGCTCTTTCTGAAACTTCTTACTTTTTAACAATACCCATGGTCAGAAGCATGTTTTGTATCGTAGACTGGTGCAAGGGCACACATGCACAGCTCTGAAAAACACGTGATGTAACAATATATTCTGTTACCCTGTCATTCTGATCCAGTCCATTAAGAAGAAAATCCACCTGGCTTCAGCGTCCCCACCCCTGGCTGGATGCTTCAATGGACGGCCACTTGGGGAGAGTCAGGAGACCCATGAGGTCAGACTCACAGCCCCAAACTGGTGCTGAGAGTGTGGAGACTGGGCCTCCAGCATTGATGCCGGGTCCCACAATGACTGGTGATCTTGGGCCAGTCACTCACACTCTCTGGCCCCACTTCTCCATCTGTGAGATGGGTGTCATAATCCTGGGTTGTAGGGTTGCCATGGATGTTAAATAAGATTGTTCAGGGAGCACTCGGACAGGGCGCTGGGCAGCCGCATCCCCTCACACATCTGCCCTCTGCAAAGCCCACGCAGGCCTGGGGCATGGAGCCCTGGCCGGACGACTAAGCGGAGTCTTGGGCACGACATGACACTGCCCTTCTCGGGGGCTTTCCTGCTCCAGGCATGAAGGCAAGGTTTGACCTCACTCAAAAGTTAGTGAGCTGAAAACAGACCAAGGGCCTAGGCAGCCTCCACACACACCCTGCCAGCCACGGAGCTGCCCGCTGTGGACACAGCCCCAGGTGCCTGGACTCACCACGGCAGCAATGTTTTCATGGTAGTGCCTGTAGGTGAAGCCGTCTTGCATCGTGATGGTGGCCAGGGCCTCCAGGACCGAGGCGCTGAGGTAAAAGAGGGCAGCGGTGCAGTGGTAGGCTGCGTCCTGTGGGGCAGACGGGGTGTCAGAGGGATGGGGAGAGAGAGACGGGGCCCAGATGCAGAGCTGAGGTCCCCTCCACCCCCGCCCCTTGCCTCTCCCCCCACTTCCTTTGAATACCACCCCTCCCAACCTTGTCACGGAGGTCCCATGCCTGCCCTGCTGTGCTGAGTCTCACTTCACTGCTGTGGGGCCAGAGTGAGCACTTTGCTGGGGATGGGACACTGGTCTCCCCTGAGGAAGGGTCAAGGGAGAGCTGGAGGAGGGGCCAGCAGCTTGGGGTGTCCCAGGGAAAAGCTGGTCCTGGATCTGAGAAGTGTCGTGCATGGCCACAGTCCAGGTTGGGTGTGGCCTCACTGACCAGTGCAGGGTGAGGGAGGACCATGCTGTTTCTTTTGTTTTGTTTTGTTTTGTTTTGTTTTGTTTTGTTTTGTTTCATTGCTTATTTTTGGCTCCTGGTATATTTAAAAGCAAAAAAGGACTGGGCGTGGTGGCTCATGACTGTAATCCTAGAGCTTTGGGAGATTGGTGCAGGAGGATCTCTTGAGGCCAGGACTTGAGACCAGCCTGGGAAACATAGTTAGATCCCCATTTCTACACAAAACAATACATCTTAGCTGGGTGTGGTGGCACATGCCTGTAGTCCCAGCTACTCAGGAGGCTGTGGCAGGACGATCACTTGAGCCTGGGAGGTTGAGGCTGCAATGAGATGAGATTGCGCCACTGCACTCCAGCCTGGGTGACAGAATGAGACCCCCAACTCAAAATAAAGTAATAAATGAAAGCAAAAAGGTACTAAAACAGGGTTTTGTGTAGTTGTGATTTGGAAGTGATTTCAAAAGTCTAAGTAGCAGAGATTTTGAGAGTGACAGCCTTGGCCAAATGGCCCCACCACCCCTACAGCAGGTAACAGGCAAGTGTCCTACATGTAAAAGTTACCTTTTCACAGGCCTCAAAGCAGAATTTATACAGAATAATGACCAAAGGCCGCTTCTGTTTCCCAGTGCTCTCTGGCAGCCCTGCTTGGAAGGCAGTGGCTGAGGAGCTGGACAGTAAGCATGGCCTGACCCTCAGAGCCAGGGCCAGTTTCTGGAGCCCAACACCTTGGTCAGCCTCTGGGGCCCGGCTGCCTTGAGGTGAAAACAGCCCTTGCGGGTGATGGGAGGGGCAGGCAGGCACCTGGCGGGTACAGGTGGTGTGGGGGCTGGGCAGCTGGTTATCCATGGAAAGGCAGTCATGCAGGAGAACACAGAACAGGTCCAGTGAGGGTTGGCAGCGGTAACCTTGCCTCTGCCCCTGCCTCTCCTGATTCTGCTGCCGGGAGCCCTGGGCAGGCTCAGCCTTGGAACATGGTGGGGTGATATCTACGGAGAAGTCTCACCTGGCACTGGAAAAGCCCACCCTACCGGGCCAGGGGCCAGTACTTCCTGCGCCCCCCCACAACCAGCAGCCACCGTGGGCTGGACTCACCAAGGTGACCCAGGAAGTCTCTCCACCGTGGGCTCCAATTATGTACAGGATGATCAAGGTGGTGGTGGCCACAAAGCAGAACACAGACACGAACATCACCCAGCCCTGGACCAGGGGCCAGGGCACCAGGGAGGAGGCCACCAGGATCCACACCAGGCCCCCGAAGATCTGCGGGGGAGGAGGAGGAGGGGTGAGTTTTGGCCTAGAGGAGAGCCCCAGCCCAGGAAGGGCCCCCGACCAGCGGTCATATGGGGTGACTGGGGTGCAAAAACACAGGAAGCAGGCAAAGAGAACAGGGCAGACATTTTCCTCTGCAAAAATGCATCTTTAGTCCCCCCAGGGCCCTGTGCTGGATCTCAATCCCAATCCCCAGCACGCTTGCCCTGATTAACTTAAAACTTTTTTTTTCTTGAGACAGAGTCTTGCTCTGTCACCCAGGCATGAGTACAGTGGCGTGTGGCTCACTGCAACCTCTGCCTCCTGGGTTCAAGTGATTCTCATGCCTCAGCTTCCTGAGTAGCTGGGATTACAGGTGCATGCCACCATGCCCAGCTAATTTTTCTATTTTTGGTAGAGACGGGGTTTCACCATGTTGGCCAGGCTGGTCTTGAACTCCTGACCTCAGGTGATCTGCCCTCCTCAGCCTCCCAAAGGGTTGGGATTACAGGCATGAGCCACTGCACCTGGCCTGAGTAACTTTTTAAATATGGGTTTAATTTTTTTATTTAACAAACACTTATATCAGACCTACATTCCAGGCACTATCCTAAGCACTTTACAAATAATAACTCAGTGATTCTCACAGTAACCCTCTGAGCAATGCTGACCCGTTTGCCAGATGAGGAAACTGAGGTAGGTGGAAGTTAAGTAATTCATCATTCCGAGAAAGGATTTATGCCATTTGGTATTGTCATGAGAAGGGCTGCTATTTCTTCTGATATTCTAGCCCTCCTACTTGCTTTGTTATTAAAATATCCTTTCCTTTATGCAATGATAGTGACCAGCAGATCTTTTTGGTCTTTATTTGGCAAAACAAATTAACTACACTGTCAGTAGTCCCCTGCCCTGCCCTTCCTTTCTTTCTCTCTCTCTCTTTCCTTCATTTCTTCTTCCCTCCCTCCCTCTCCTTCCTTCCTTCCTTCTTTTTCTCTTTCTTTCTTTCTTTTTCTTTCTTTCTTTCTTTCTTTTTCTTTCTTTCTTTCTTTCTCTTTCTCTCTTTCTCTCTCTCTCTCTTTTCTCTCTCTCTCTCTCCCTTTCTCTTTCTCTCTCTTTCTTTCTCTTGCTCATTATTTCTTTTTCTGGATTCAACTCTTAATATTCCCAAGTCCAGGAAGTGTTCTGATGATCAGATTTGGAGTTGGAATGGAGTAACCAAGGACAGCCTTGTCTCTTTGGATGGCTGAGGATGGGCATGAGGGAAGTACAGTCCCGTGGTTATCCAGAATACACCCCAGTTGATGTCGCCAGGGTCAGTGAGCCCCATACAGTCAAAGAGGAGCAGACATAGGGGCCAGTAGCACCCCTCAGTAGCCCAGCCCCGCTCCTCGCCGTGGATGGACACATACAAACCTGCTCCCCACCGCGGATGGGTACGTACAAACTCCGTTCCTCACTGTGGACAGGCGTGTACAAACCCCAGCGGGGACTTTCTGCACTTCTCTTTCCCTTCTCCTCATCTCCCCCAGCGCCACCCCCACCCAGTAAGAATCAGCTCAGCCTCATCCACATGTTCCCCACTTGGATGAGGACTGGGCTCGAAGCACTCCAGGCCTACGTGGAGATTCCTTTGCAGCCAAAAGTCTCCAAGGCACTACAGAAGTGTCTGGGGGGCTGAGGATGGGGCTGCCCTCCCAGGCCTATGTCCCCTGTGGTTTGAATTCACATAGCACCTTGACCCCCCCACCTCCCTGCACCTGCTGCCCACCTGCTGGGGGAGAGATACCGCTGTCTTCACAGGTGTTCTCTGAGCTGCTTGACTGAGAAGCAATCAGGAGAGAATTGCATTTGGGTAGAAAAATCAGTGCAATGAAGACGTTGGATTTATTAAAACCAAGTTGTCCCTAAGGAATCAGATGTGGGCATCTCTGACCAGAAAGCGTCCTCTGCTGATGGATCTCAGGTTGCCTGAAGGCACATGGCAGGGCCAGTGGGATGCACTGTGCATCTTACAAAAATGGGAGCAAAATCAATTAAATAAAAATGCCCAGACCACCATGGAATAAGATGTGTGTGTAGATTTCATCCACAGTTGAGTTTAAGATCCAACAGATTATGTGGCCTTTTCCATAACGGGCACTGACGGAGGGACAGGAGCGCATTGGTACAGGCAGGGCTTGGATTCAGGAGGCATGCGAGGGTGGCATGGAGAAATAGGAGTATCCAGCGGGCACATCCAGTGGGAAGAGGGAGGCCCTGGCCTGGGAACCCCTCTCCTAAGTGCCTTTTGCCTGGTGGCTACGTGACCCTCCCAGGAGGACCAATTTAAGTTGCTTCCTCATTCACACAGTCTCAGGGAGTCCTGCACGTCTTCTCTGTAGCACTCAGCACAAACACAGGTATATTGGGTTAGGGATAACATGGCACTTTCCCTGACCAGGTGGTGGTGGGCTTGAGGTCTGCCTTGCTCACCGCTGCCTCACTGGTGGGGACCAGGAGAAGACCCATCCAGCCATGCATCGGTGTCCAAGTCAGCTAACGGGCCTTTGGTCTCCTGGTACCTGGGTGTGGCTGAACTAGAGCCACTTATGAACCAAACCCCAAAGGAGCAGCTTGGGTTGCACATGGTTGGGAAGAGACTCCGTTATGGAATCCCAGTGGGACCCCGTGGGCCAGAGGCGCTTACGGGTGACCAATACACA
Organism: Gorilla gorilla gorilla; assembly: GCF_029281585.2. Taxonomy (NCBI): domain Eukaryota; kingdom Metazoa; phylum Chordata; class Mammalia; order Primates; family Hominidae; genus Gorilla; species Gorilla gorilla. The sequence continues at coordinate 31,488,274 of NC_073236.2, read as the reverse complement.
TGCTATCGAGGAACACTGAATTTCACAGTGAGGAAACAATTTTCCTCCTCCTTTACTCTCTTTGGTTTTTCTGATGAAGGCAAGAAGGGCTCAGGGTGGAGCCAGGTGTCTGGAGTTCTCTAATAGCGTGGATAGGCAAAGGTAAACCAGATAGTGACATTGTTTCTATGCTTATGGTTGCAATGTCATTATTTTGGGGAAAATTAACTGTAAAATACATACAAGGTAAATTAATGCACAGATGGCAGCTGGAAATGGCAAATCTGAGAAGGTAGTCCTCAGCTCCTGTCTGCAGAGTCATCTCACTCCACTCCATTCTTCCCACGTGGCTTAAGATGTGACTGGTGTGAGGAATCAAGGGCAGGAAAAGTGAGGGGAAGTCAGTGCGTGGAGAGCTGGTCACAGCCTCCTGTGTGCACCTTGCTGGCTGCAGCCACAGCCTGGGCTCTGAGCTTCCGGCAGCTGCGCGGAGGGCCTTGAGGTCAGGCCAGACTCTGCCCTGTTCCAGTGTGTGCTTTTACCAACCTGATGAAGACTATGTTCCAGCTCCCTGGGAAATTCCATGCTCCCCACACTGGCTCGCAGGTTCCTGCAGTCTATAGTGGGAACCTTGTCCACAGTTGTCCATAGAACAAAGCCCACTATGGGCTTAACCCCAGCTCCTGTACCCTGACAGATCTCAGGACCCCACCCAGCCTCTGGGGGCATCACCTTGCAAGTGGGGCCTTTAAAAAATGAGGCCGACGTTTTTCCTTCGCGTGGTATATTTATAGCAGTATGTTTCCTAGTGAGATGGTGGGGAGACATTATCTTTTTCTTTTCTTAAACAGCTTTATGAGCCATAATTCACAGCCCATGCAATTCCCCCATTGAAAGGGTATGATTCCCTGGTTTTCAGAATATTCGCAGATATGCGCGTCCATCACCACAGTCAATCTTGGAACATTGTCATCACCTTGGAAAGAAATCCCATGAGCCGTGGCTTCCCTGCCCCCGTTCCAAGCAACCAGGAATCTACTTTCTATCTCTACAAATTTCCATATTTTGAACTTTCATATGAATGGAATCATTCAACATATGGACTTTTGTGGCTCACTTCTTTCATTTAGTGTAATGTCTTCAGGTGAGAAATTCTCTCTCAAGGGGACTTACACAGAATATCTCTACCGTTGCAGCTGCACAGTGCCCCTTTTGGACCCCACCATTCAGGGGGCCCTGGGTGAGTGTGTCTCATGTCCCTGGAGCCTCCAACTCAGAAGCCTCTGAGGAACCGCGTTCCTAGGGACGCTCTTACACCAGTCATTGCCTGTCCCAGAAACATATGAAGGTGAAGGTAGTCACAGATGTCTCAGCACAGATGACATCATGAAAGCCAGGGGTTTGCTCCCAGGAGATGGGCAGTGGGGCGGTAGGCCTTCCGCTCAGCACTGCCCAGGAGATGCCCAGGGAGGACCGCAGAGCCCAGGGTCACAGGGGCCATCTGGGGGACGGGGCGGAGGAGGGTGAAGAGCAACCCTGAGAAGAAGAGGAGGATACGGGAAAGGCACAGCCGAGTCAGGAGAGATTTCATTCCCAGCTAGGTGTCTGTGGAACAGAAACAGCTGTTGCCTCAGCTGAGTCACGCCCCTTGCCTTTGGAGCACAGGACTTTGCTGCGGTCTTCTCTGGGAGAATTCTAATGCAGAGGCGCCCTGCTGGCTCGCTCCACTTGGCAGGGGACTCCCGTTCTCAGAGGAGCTGTCCTCCGAAGTCACTGCGGGATGCTGCAGCAAGTGATTCTGCCTCTTGGCCTCAGCTTCCTCTCTGCAAATGGCAACTCACAGTAGTCTCCCCACACTGGGGGCTGGTGTGAACTGGCTAAAACTACAGATGTGAGTATGAAGCTTCTGGCACTGAGCCCAGCACTACCAACACCTGGGAATAAGTTGTCGTTCATGCAGGAGGCTGACAGCTCAGTGAAAACAGATGCATAAGCAGCCACTTAAGATGCAGGTGGACAACCAGCCCCAAGTGGGCAGAGCAGCCTGGACAGGTGCATAGGGTCAGTCGAGCCTTGGAGAGAGAGGTGGACCTAACTGGTTAACCAGGCCAAAGGACTGGGAGGGGCTCTCCAGAGGGCAGAAAGGGCACGTGCCAAGCTCAGAGGATGCTGAAGCAGCTGTGAGGGCTTTGGAGGCTGAAGGCTGGGCAGCCGGGCATGGGTCAAGGAGTAGCAGAAGGTGGGGCTGCAGGGAGGGTGAGCCTCCAGCCCCGCTGTGTGCAAAGCTATTTGTTGTAAACCATAAGTCAAATCTGGTTCCTGCCCTGCTCCACCTACTAAATGTACAGAGAGCAAACAGAGTAAGAAGGGCACCCACACCAGGGAGATAAGGCACTCCTGGGCACAGAGCAATCTGTTCCAGCCTGGCCTCAGGACCCCGCTGGCCAAATATTTGTCCAGAGCAAGGGAGTATGTGAGGGTTCAAGCATTTCCTTTCATCGAGGAGACTCCATGTGGCTCCCAGCCTCCAGGTGGCAGTGCAAAGAGGCAATTATTTTGAAAACATTATTGGCATCCTGGAGGCACGGTGCTGTGTCCCCTTTGTTTCTGCCAACAGGCCAGACTTCCTCCGACCCCACAGCTGCACCCTGTTACTGTCCATCAAAATAGAGATGGGACAGCTGGCCAGGTGATCTCAAAGGTCTCCAGTTGGGTGGCTGCAGAGGGATAAGGGTTGAGTGCTCTGAGTCCCAGGGCCTTGAGTTAGAAGATGGGAGTGGGGCCTCAGCAAACACTCTATCCTCCTCAGCCCTGACTATACATTAAGTCACCTGGGGCACCTTTAGAAAAAAACCACCAAAGCCCAGGACTCATGCCCAGAGTCTGAATCCCATGAAAGAAGCAGAGTGATGGGGCAGATGCCCCAGACTCTTGGCCAAGGCCTTGTGATGTGTTGCCGTAACATAAGGCCATGGGCGATGCTCTGTAACTCCTGTAAGACAGAAGAGGAAACGGCTCCTGTCTCAAGGCCCTGCCTGCCTTCCAGCGATGCCAGCCGACTGCCCCCCCTCCAGGTCCTGCCCGGCCTCTCAGTGCAAAATGTCGCCCTAGCGTTTCCTCTCCTTTCCCCTCCTCTCCTCTCCTCGAGCTTGGAACCCTTTCTTGCCTGGAACATGAGACTAGCTCGTCCTTGGGTTTCCTCTGAACTCTGAGATGCAGCCTCACTGTCTGAGGATGGGGACTGAGAGGGTGCATGAGCGTTTGGAGGCCCCTCCCAACCCTGGTATGACAGAGCTGGAAACCACCCATCTTTAATTCTGTCCAGTTGTCGGGGGGTTAGCAGAGTTGAGCTTCTCTAAGAACATGGGGTAATGTACAAAACTGGACAAAAAGTTTCCAGAGTTCACATCCATGGTCTACCCAATGAAATGATGTTTGTGAAAAAAAAATCTGTCAGGAATTGTCTTCCTGGGAGCTCTTGTGTGAACTCGGAGAAGCTTCTCATGTTTTCTTTCCAAATTAATCATGGGAAGCAGCCAGGGTGCTTAAGAGGTGGTTAAGGGTGTGCACTTTGGAGCCAGGGTTGATGAGTCTGAAGTGAGCTGTGTCACTAGCTGGGTGACCTGCTGTCCCTGGGCAAGTTATTGAATCTCTCTGTCCCCTCATCTGAAAAGTAGTGATAACAGTAGTTGTGACTCAGGTTATATCTGCAGGGGGCCAGCACCCGGCTGCCACTAAGCGCTTGCTGTCACAACTGTCATTAGATGAAGCAGCCTCTTCTGTAACTACGTGAAAAATCCCAGCCGTCTGAATATGATCTCAATACACACAATCATCTACTCCAAAACTTGTCCAAAAAGAGCCAGAATTTTAAAACAACCTCAAAAGAATCAAAAAGAGAAAACCTATGGTCTCCAGAAACCAAAAGTTGAGAAAAATGTGCCTGACCCGCACAAGGAAGCACAAAGGGCACTAAGATATGAGCCGGCCTTCCTTCCAACAACGGGCCTGGTCATCAAGGACGGGAAGACGCATTCTCTGGCACATTCTTGAGATTCGTCTGGAGTTTCCATTCCCTGTGGCTGAAAGAACTCTTCATCCACAGTCCCCAGTGTTTCCGCTGCAGGGCTGGGTAACAGAGGCAATGCAGAGGGCTTGCTCAAATTCTCTGGATATTTTTCTGGGGCTCCATTTCACTCTGTTAGGGCCTCCACAAGCGGAAATTCTTCCAAGGACACATCAAGACGTGAACCAAAGAGGTCTTCCCAGGCAAGGCTTTCCATCTACACACCTGGTGGTGTGGTCCCCAGAGCCCAGCATCAGAATTCCCAACAGCACCGAGCACGTGGTGTGTGCCTTTAAAGGCATATGTGAACAACAGTTTGTGCCTTGAATTCTTGAGACATAAAGGAAACCAGCCACAGAACAGAGGCTGTGCACCATTGTTGAGCTCCCCTGCCACTTAGGTCAAGTGGCAAAAATCATCTCCCCAGAAAGGAAAAGAAGAGATGTCCCCGCCGGACGAGGGAGGCATGTGGACTCATCCCCATCTGCTGGGAGGACTGTGGGAAGCTCCCAGCCCTTCTGTGCTCTCCCAAGGCCACCAGGAGGAGCACCCCCACTCATGTTTCTGGCAATCTATTCACTCACTGAGTCGTCTTAGCAGCCAAGGGTTATTTCAATGCCAGGAGGACATTTTGCATAGGTCATCTGACCAGAAAAACAACTGTGTGGTTCAGGAGAGGCTCAGCAGGCTTTGCCCAGCTCTATGGGTTGATTGATTTAAAGCTAATCATTCTAGGAGTGAGATAGAGGGTAGGAAGCATTTTTCTGTGCGTATGTATGTGTATGTGTGTGTGTGTACATGTACGCTTGTGTATATGTGCATGCATGTGCCTATAAGTATGTGTATGTATGCACATGTGTGTACTTCTCTGTATGCATGTGTATGTGTTTGTGTGCAGGTGTGTATTCATGTATGTATGTGTGTATGTCTGTGCATGTGTATGTATGTGTATGGTGCCGCATATGCATATGTATATGTATGTGTGCATGTGCCTGTGTGTGCATGTGCCTGTGTATGCCTGTGTATATGTGTGTGCACGTGCATGCATGTGTGTGCATGTGAGTGCACGTGTGTGTGTGTGTGTGTGTGTAGGTAGGTAGAGCTGGGTTAAGGATGAGCTACTGTAGAGCAAGTAAATGGCACAACAGGCTTTGATGCCCGGATGAAGTTAAGAGGGCACCGAGCACCAGGTGGTAGGAGAATGAATATGCACAGAGCAGGAGGTCAGGGGAAGACCCAAGACCCCTAAATGCTGAAGGCTTCCGCAAAGTCCTGCTGCTCTTCCCCTAAGAAAATGCATCTGAGAGGGAGGATAGGGGACTCTGTTCCAGTTCTGAGAGGCAAGGAGTAACACCGCTTGGCTTCTTTATTTGTGTTAGCCCTACCTACCTCCTGGTACGAAGGAACTCAGTCCCAGCAAGCCAGAGGGAAGCTTCCCTCGCTCACTCAGTCACTCACTCGCTCACTCACCCACTCACTCAGTCACTCACTCACTCAGTCACTCACTCAGTCACTCACTCAGTCCCTCACTCACTCACTCACTCACTCACCCACTCAGTCACTCACTCACTCACTCACTCAGTCACTCACTCATTCACTCAGTCACTCACTCACCCACTCAGTCACTCAGTCACTCACTCACTCAGTCACTCACTCACGAAGTCACTCACTCACCCACTCACTCAGTCACTCAGTCTCTCAGTCACTCACTCAGTCACTCAGTCACTCACTCACCCACTCAGTCACTCAGTCACTCAGTCACTCACTCAGTCACTCACTCACCCACTCAGTCACTCACTCACTCAGTCACTCACTCACTCAGTCACTCACTCACCCACTCACTCACTCAGCCACTCACTCACTCATTCACTCACCCACTCAGTCACTCACCCAGTCACTCACTCACTCATTCACTCAGTCAGTCACTCACTCACTCAGTCACTCACTCACCCACTCAGTCACTCATTCACTCACTCGGTAACTCAGTCACTCGGTCACTCAGTCACTCACCCAGTCAGTCACTCACTCACCCACTCAGTCACTTATTCACTCACTCAGTAACTCAGTCACTCATTCACTCACTCAGTCACTCACTCACTCGGTCACTCAGTCACTCAGTCACTCACTCAGTCACTCACCTACTCAGTCACTCAGTCACTCACTCAGTCACTCACTCACCCACTCAGTTACTCACTCAGTCACTCAGTCACTCACTCACTCACTCACTCACCCATTCAGTCACTCACTCAGTCACTAAGTCACTCACTCACCCACTCAGTCACTCAGTCACTCATTCAGTCACTCACTCACTCAGTCAGTCACTCACTCGGTCACTCACTCCGCCACTCACTCACTCACTTGGTCACTCACTCAGTCACTCACTCACTCACTCACCCATTCAGTCACTCACTCAGTCACTCACTCACTCAGTCACTCAGTTAGTCACTCAGTCACTCACTCTCTTACTCACTCACTGACTCACTCACTTGGTCATTCATTCATTCATTCACTCACGCATTTAACAGATGCTGACAGTGGCATGGTCAACACTAAGGCAGGCACACCCAGGGAAATGGATCTCATTCAAAGACACACTTTAATGAACGGAGCCCACCTCTCCCTTCCTCTCCTCTCTCATGCAGTCTTGCCACAGTCCCCACTGGAGCAGCTCTGGGTCCACCAAGGGTGGATTCAGGCTGTGGTGAAAGTGTCTGTGTCTGAGCAATGGTGACCAGATACCGAACGTCACACAGGACAGGTACAGAGCCCGGTAGCTGGCACAAGATCCCCACCTGAGCCCATGAGGAGAGATCGGGGGAGGGGTCCGAGATTCTCTGGGTGGTGACCCTCTCCCTGCATCAACTGAAAAGACAGATTATTGGGAGTCTGACCCCTGGGACTGCCACCAAAGAGAACCCTGGGAGCGGGGCTGGGACCCGACTTAGTTTACATACACCAGTCACTCTCCCCTCCTGGCCTCTTCATCAGCAGGCTTCTTCCTCCCAGAGGGACCCCTCATGCCATCATCACCCCCAGCTAGCCTTAGACAGTGTTCCTTATCTAATCTGAAGGCAAGAGCAGGACTCAGGGGATTTGGAACAGTTTGTGAAGAAGGGGATAGAGATTTGGGATTAAAAGATCGAAGAGCTGTTGCCGGGCACGGTGGCTCACTCATGTAATCCCAGCACTTGGGGAGGCTAAGGCGAGTGGATCACGAGGTCAGGAGATTGAGACCATCCTGGCTAACACAGTGAAACCCCGTCTCTACTAAAAATACAAAAAATTAGCCGGGTGTGGTGGTGGGCACCTGTAGTCCCAGCTACTCGGGAGGCTGAGGCAGGAGAATGGCGTGAGCCCAGGAGGCAGAGGTTGCAGTGAGCCGAGATCATGCCACTGCACTCCAGCCTGGGCGACAGAGCAAGACTCTGTCTCAAAAAAAAAAAAAAAAAAAAATCTAAGAGCTGAGTGGAGGGCCATAGTTTATATTAACAAGGCAAGTTGGACTGGGAAGAGCCCCCTGTTCAGGCTTGCAATCTCACCCCACTTGAGCCCCAGGGAAGCCTCTCCCATAGCACACGCTGCCAGCAGGACAAAGTGACTGCTGACTTAACACCCACCTCCCTCATGAGCTAGAGGATGGTCACTAGTTCCTGAATGCACGAAAACTCCTCTCAGATCCACAAATCTAGGGGCTTTCTGATAGGCATGTCTTCATGTGAATGGAAAATTCTGCCTACCACATCTACACCTGCTGGCCTTACACAGCAGGATAAACAGAAACCAAGAGGCTCTGTGAAAATACCGGGTAAGCCACCTGTAAAAGGCAAAATCCGTGGAAATGCTAGACCAGACAGGAGTGGCTTAAATGCAAGAAAAACAAAAGGGATTTATGGGAGTCACCAGGTAGGTTAGTAATGTGAACAAACCAACAAAACAGGTGTACACCTGCAAGAGGCGAGAGAAGGCTGCCCGCCCAGGGTCTGGGAGGGTCCAAGGGAGCTGGAACTCCCAGAGTCTCTTGGGGACTGGCAGCCTTTGTCAGTTTCACCCTCTGTCCTCCTTTGAGGTCAAGGACTCATCTTATGATTCATCAACGTTAGGTAGGTGAGAGAGGAGACCCGAGCCCCTTCCCTACCGATGCTTGCTGAGAACAAATGTTTCAGAGTTCTTGATCTGTGCCAGGGATGTGGGCAGACTCAGGGTGTAGGCACGAGACAGACAATAAGCAAAGGTCTGCAGGATGTGCTCTGAGTGCCAGGAAAGGGTGCTAGAAGGGTGGGCTTCCCGGTGGAGGGGATGGATTAGCTTGGGCCTAAAGGGTCACCTCCAACAAAGAAGCATTCCCACTGCTGCCCCCAACCTGACCACAAATGGAGATGAAGGAGGTCTGCGGCTGGTTTTAGAAATAGTCCTGAGACCCACAAGCTGGGTGGTTCCTTTCCTGCCAGGCTCCTCAATCCAACTATGCCCTCCTGCCAAGCAGCTGGGGGCCAGGATGGAGGCTGGGGGAGGTGAGGGCACAGGTTTTTGCCAGAGACTGCCCCCTCCCTGAACTGATGCCCTTGCATACAGCCGACACGCTGACACTGATGACAAATCGCTTTTGAAAGCTTTAATCTGAGCCCGCTGGTAATTCGTTCCTACGCCTGCGGGCAGATGTAGCTATGTGTCACACTCAGAATCCACAAAGCTCTGCCTGCCCATCTTGGCACCAGGCTGGCAGGGTGATGCAGAGAGGCTTAGAAAGCAGCCTGCTCCCTGGGCAGAAGGCAGGCTGGGGCTGCCACCCTGTCCTCCACCCCTTGGCTGCCCCATCAAGCTCTTAGCTAAGGACACACTGACCTCTGCCCTCAGTTGTTCCTTCTTGGTGAGAGGAGAGCCACTGGGAAGGCCCCAGGAAGATGGTGTCTGTGCAGGACTCGGTGACTCCAGGGAAAAGTCAAGTGTGCCCTCCACAGCCTGGCCCAATCCCAATCCTCATGCAGCACCTGCCTGAGAATGGAACAGAGGGCACCTATGGCAAAGGTGATGGGGGCCGGCCTTGCGGACCCTGCCATCGGCACAGGTCAGCCAGTTCGTTTCAGAGCAGATGCTTAAATTATTAGTCAACTAATAATAACAGCACTTGATAGCTATGGGGCAGTAGCTACGTGAGGCAGGTGCTGCTATGTCCCCATTTTACTGATGCAGAAACTGAGGCACAGTTACCTGCCCACGTTCCCACAGCTGCCGGGTGCTCCTCTGATGAGCTGGCTGAGGCCCAGATCCAGGCCCCCATGGGTGTGACAGTTACCTCCTGTGTCTAGGGTCAGCTTTGGAAATGGCCATGAGATTTTTGTTTTGATGACAGGTTCTCACTCTGTCACCCACACTAGAGGGCAGTGATGCGATCACAGCTCACTACAGCCTTGACCTCCAGGCTCAAGTGATCCTCCCATCCCAGCCTCCTGAGTAGCTGGGACTATGGGTGCAAGCCATCATGGTTGGCTAATTGTTTACATTTTTTATAGAAATGGGGTCTTGCTATGTTGCCCAGGCTGATCTCAAACTCCTGACCTCAAGTGATCCTCTCACCTTGACCTCCCAGAGTGCTGGGATTATAGGCGCGTTAACATGGAGGAGGGCGAATAACCACTTAGTCTTTAGGCCACTCCCAGCCGGCTTCTCCCTCCCTGGCCCGCCACTGAAACAATGAGTCTCAATATCCTCTGTTCCTTCAGAGGAAAACAATAGCAAGGTTTGTGTTTAAGACACATACAGCACAAGATGAAATGCCAAAGGATCCCGCTCCCTCTTCGGCAGATGCAGGCCTGTAGTTCAGTCTGAAGAGGAGGGAGGGGCTGCCATGCAGACCCCACCCCTCCCCACTCCACTGACAGGTCAGGGAACGTCATCTTCTGTCCTTCCCCATGGCCCTATTCCTGGAGTGCCCACCTCCCGGGCCCCCGGTGGGCCTCCCTCCAAGTTGGTTCTGGGACCTTCACTTTCCGTCTCCTCCCCCTGCCCTTCCAGCCCCTCCCCTCCCAGCCCACTGCATTCTCACAGGGCCTGGAGGCTCTGGCCAGGAACTGCAGGTCAGTGAGGCTGGCTGTGCGACCCTGCACCTTCTCTTCCCACTGCGGAGGTGCTGTGGCTGGTGACAGGCTTTCCTTTGATTTCCTACATATGTTTTTCAGGACCCAGGGCCTGGGTACATTAAAATGATTCACCCAATACTGGCATAGAACACTAGCTATGAATGAGGTAGCAGTGGCAGAGAGCCTGGGGAGAAGTGCTGCAGAGAATCAGAGTGTGGCACATTCATGACCCCAAGAAGGGAAATGGCTACACTGCTCATGCCCAGCTAGGAGCTCACTGGGCATCAAACCTTTCACCAGGGTGTCAAAGGCAATTTGGAGCCTTCCAAATTGATGAGAGACCACGAGGGACCTGCTCCATGCTCCATGCCCTTGGGAACAATCTGAAAGCTGTGAGAAGGAGCTGGCCACACACCCCAGAACGTTCCTGCTTCAAGGACAAGGGGCACAGTCCCCCACTGTCCTCACATCCATCAACACCAGGAGGGTACACCCTCTGGGGTGTCCTATCAGCACCTGTCCCTGAGGCCTGCTGGTCCAAAGCACCATGTCCAGGCACTGAGACTGGAGGGGCCAGGAGGAAGCCCTGGAGTGGCTTAAGTCAGCCCCTAGTCCCTTCTAGTTCAAGTCTGGCTGGCTCTGTCCTATGTCAAGGCAGATCCCAGGTGGTCCAGTCCCTACTCCCAGCCCCTTCTCTGGAGAATGTGTCTGGGCCGAGGACAAAGCCAAGCCACTGCTAAGGCTGTGCAGAGCTAGTCTGTGCTGGCAGCACAATATGCTCTGCCCCTCGCCTGCTGGTGTGGCGAGTATAGGTGCAAAATTCAGCCCTTGTCCCTGGCCGACCTGAGTGTGAGCGCTGCTGGCAGCAGCATCGTGGGGCTTCCTACTCACTTCTGAAAGCACTGGGACAGAAAGGGTGCCTTTGCACCAGTTCTGGCATTGCCCCATCCCTGTGAGGTGGGGGAGTGACTTATGAAAAGCTAAAAGGCAATCTTTTAAAATACAGCTCAGGTGTGATGACACATGTCTGACAATCCTGTGGAGATGAGCCCCATCATCACACTTAGCAGTTTCCAGGGAGCAGCTCAAAGTTACTGAGTCCTCACCAAAGCCAGCCTCTGGTCTTGAAAAACCAGAAAAGTCACTTCTCCACCAAACCCCTGTGAAATCTCTGTCTAGAACACTTCTCCTCTCTTTAGAGAGGAAGAGAGGAGAAAACACGGCAGATCAGGCAGTAGCCCTCTCTAAATAGCTACAGAGAGGGGACAGAGCCAGGAGCCAGTGGACACAGTCAGAGAAGGCCAACTCAGCCACCATCCTGTGCTGGCCAAGCGGGGCCTGCCCCACTCCCTGGTGCCTGTAGGAGAGGCTCCTAGCTAGCACAGCAGGGAACTTTCTCCAGGAACAGAGGAGGTCCCTGGTCTGACTTGTGAGAACCTCAGAGCACCTGGCTGCTTGCCCCAGCCTCTCCCTGAGAACTGTTCCCACTACTCTATCCCCCATAAAAATATCAAGAGGGTGGCCTGGCCCCGAGATGTCCGCTCCAAGTCTCAGCCAGTCAGTGGAGGGTGTGCAGTGCAGTGCGGGTTCTTCAACCTGCCCTGGACCTCGTGACTCAGAACCTGCAGGGTGTGTTTTTGACAAGGAGACCCAGAGGAGGTGTGAGCTTCCCAGTGGTCCTGAGCTGTCCCTTCATTCCTGTTGGGGGAGAGAAGGGACCCAAGCCTTGCCCAGGGCTGCCAGGTGGGCAGGGCTGCCTACTCAGAATCCCAGTGTGCCTTCTAGTGCAAGCAAAATCTCGTGTGGCTGATTAGGTGAAAGGAGAAGCCTGGGCATGACCTGCTCACTGCCAGAAGTGCTCACTGGACCCTGGAGACCCGGTGACCCAGGCAAGTTGCTCCCTGTCTGAGCCTCAGTTCCCTGCCAGCTCTGAAAGTGAGGTTTCTGTCATTCTACGTCTCTGGTCTCCTAGGAGTTCCCATGCCGCCTTCTCAATGCAGCCACAGCTTGGACCACCTAATGCGAAACTGCCTTGCCGGCCCATAGCCCAGTCCTGGCTCTGTCGGGCTGGCTATTCCCCAGCCAGGTAGAAATCTAGCACAAGTCCCCAGACCTCTCTGATCACTCTTAATAAAAGTCCAGTCACTTTGGGTCACAGAAAAGGTGTCGTTTTAGTCATTACTCTGTCCAGTTCACTGTAACTGTCAAAACTGCAAACTGATTGCGGGTGTCTCCCCACCCCAACCCCAACCCGTGATGTGACCGCACTTCTGTTCATGTTTCTGAGGCACAGAGGAGGAAGGGCATGCCCCTGGAGGGCTGGGCGGCATTCCTCACACCCTCACTCACAACCCTGCCTCCTTTGTGGCCTGGGGAGGAGGGGGCTGAGTAGATGATCTCACAACCCTCTTCAGGCACTTCCTTCACAAGTCCTGAATGGGTAGGGGGTCTCTCCTGGCACTCCGTGGGAGACCTCACATCTGGGGGCCCCAGCTGAGACAGAAAGCCTTCCCTGTGAACCTTTCATTCCCTGAATGGTGGCCCAGTGTCAAGGAAGTCCCTGGATTAGAATGGAGAAGGAGACAGAGACAGAGAGTGGCTCCAAAAGGAAAAGTTCCTCACTGGGTGGGACTTTTGCAGGGGAGCAGACGAGAAGCAAAGCCCTGGGTTTTGTTGGAGGAGGGGAGAGCATTGGCCATTTCACCCTTGGCCTATATGGGGCTGCACTGATGACCACGCCACCTGCAATAGGGGCACAGCCTCTGTGGCTTTGGAGGTATTTGGAAAGGCAGTCTCACTTCCTAGTTGGGCCTGCCTTCCTCTTCCTGTGAGGACTCTGCAGCTTTCAGAGGTCAGGAGGTCTGGGATAGGGGTGCTGGGCCAAGGAGAGGTTGCTATGCGCCACCCTGAGCTGCCACCCTCACTTGCTCCAGTGGGCAGTCCCCTCACCATGGAAGTGGCGCTCCACCCTGATTGGCTTGGACATCTGCGCCTCCCAGGCTGTTGGGAGGTCAGGCATGGGAATCTGAACCATGAGTCATCAACAACTCAGTGGACTATAGATTTAAAAAATAATCAAGCATTTCACACCCATTGGACTAGCAGAAAATTATAAAGTCTGACGCTACCAAGTGATGAGGAACAATGGCGACTTTCATGTGCTGCTGGTGGGGGCCGGGGAAGGTCCAGGTTTAGCCTGAAGCTTAAACAATCAGAAGGACCATCTTTATAAGAGAATACAAAATTAGGCAGAGTCTTGGAAGGGGCTTGAGTAAGTAGGGGTCTTGAACTTAATTAAACATCAGCTTCCCAGTAAATCTGCTCCTGGGGTGTGTAAATTGGAATTACTCTTTTGGATGGCAATGTGATAACATCTGGGAAAATGACAATGTGCATATCCCCTGTGACCCAGCAAGTCACATCCTCCAAGTGTCTCTGGGAGACATTTCCAACAGGTACCTACAGAGGCAAATATGAGAATGTTCTTGGCAATGCTGTCTGCAATAGCTAAAGGCAGCAAATTGGAACTATCCAAAGTGTCTATTAACAGAACACTGGATAAACAAAGTCAACATGTGTAAATCTCAGAACATAATGTTGCCTGGAAAGCATGTTGCAGAAGGATACGTACTGTATGCTGGCATTTTCATAAAGTGTGAAAACATGTAAAACAATGCCATGTGTAGTTCATATGTGTGCAGTAAAAGTCTAAACTGTGCTTGGAAGTGAACATCACATTCAGCCTACAGGTGGCCCTGAGGACGGAGGGAGAGAGAGAATAAGATAACAGAAGGATGTCTAGGAGGCTTAGATGCCATCTGAAAGCTTCGTTTCCTTAATACATAAAAGCAAACAAGGCAAAATATTAAGATTTGACAAAGTTGGGCAATAATTATGTAGGTGTCTGTTAAAGTATTGTATATATTCTTCCATGGCATTTGAAATATTTCTATTTTTTGTTTTTTAAACTTGAGGTGAAATTCACATATCATCAAACCAATCATTTTAAGTTGACAGTTCAGTGGCATTTAGCACATTCATGGTGTTGTGCACCCACCAACTCAATCTAATTCCAAGGCATTTTCATTACCCCCAAAAGGAAACCACATAGCAATTAAACAATTGCTCCCCTCGGTCCCTGGCAAACCACCAGGGTTTGTGTTCTGTCTCTATGGATTTATCTATTCCAGTATTTTATATAAACGGAATCATACACTATATGACGTTTTGTGCCTTGTGTCTTTTGCTTAGCATAGAGTTTTCAAAGTTTATCAACTTTGTAGCACGTATCAGTACTTCATTCCTTTCTATGGTCAGGTAGTATCCATCGTTTGGATATGTTGCACTTTGTTATTCAGTTCATTGCTGATGGCCACTGGGCTGTGTGTGATTGTGAAGAGTGCTGCTATGAACATGCATGTGTCAATACTAAAGTCCCTGCTTGGAATCCTTTGGTTATATACCCAGGAGTGGAATTGCTGGGTCAGAGGGTAATTTTTTGAGGGAACACCAAACTGTTTTCCACAGTGGCTGAACCATTTCACATTCCCGCCAGTGGCATACCAAGGGTTCCAATTTCTCCACATCCAATACTTGATGTTTTCCATTTTTTGGATAGTAGCCATCCTAATGGGTGTGAAGTGGTATCTCATTGTGATTTCTTTCTTTCTATGTATTTATTTAATTTATTTACTTATTAATTTATTTTTTTGAGACCGAGTCTCACTCTGTTGCCCAGGCTGGAGTGCAGCAGCATGATCTCGGCTTACTGCAACCTCTGCCTCCCAGGTTCAAGGGATGCTCATGCCTCAGCCTGCTGAGTAGCTGGGACTACAGGCATGAGCCATCCCAAGCCGGGTTTTTTTTTTTGTATTTTTAGTAGAGATGGGGTTTCACCATGTTGGTCAGTCTGGTCTCGAACTCCTGACCTCAGGTGATTCACCCACCTCAGCCTCCCAAAGTGCTGGGATTACAGGCGTGAGCCACTGCACCTGGCCTCATTGTGGTTTCAATTTAGTTTTCCTAATGCCTGATGATGTTAAGCATCTTTTTATGTACATATTGGCCATTTGTGTATCTTCTTTGTAGAAACCTCTGTTCAAGTCCATTGTCCACTTTCTAATTGGGTTGTCTTTTTGTTGTTGAGTTGTAATATTCCATAATTAAAAAAAACCTCTCGAGTAGCTGGGAGGCTGAGGCAGGAGAATGGCGTGAACCCGGGAGGCGGAGCCTGCAGTGAGCCAAGATCGCGCCACTGCACTCCAGCCTGGGCGACAGAGCGAGACTCCGTCTCAAAAGCAAAAACAAAAACAAAAACAAAAACTCTCCCGGGATGGCCAGCGCCTTCTCAGGCCCTTTAATTCTCCACTCCTTCCACACATCAAATATATACAGCTTCATATTTACAGTCCATGCAGAGGAGAACTGAGAGGCTTGGGGTCAGCTTTCTCCTCTTCTCTCCCAGGCACCTGCGAGCCCACCCCTAATCTAGAGTATGTGGAAGATGCCTGGAGATGACTATGCATTGCGGGTCTCCTGGGAAGTGAGGAAGGGAGGTGGGGAACGGGTGAGGTGGAGAAGTGACTTTCTAAGTCAGCTGAGAGAAGCGTTCTGGGCGAGGGGGAGTTGTTTCTTCTGGAAGCCCCACTACCAGCAGGCCACAAAGCCACGCTGGAAGAGCAAGCTGCCAGTAGTAGATGGTTCCAAGGTTTCCCACCCCCCTGTAATCTCTGCAGCATTGGTGGGTTGGGTGGGAGCCTCCGGTCACCTTTCCCGCAGATCAGATCGCCCCGTCTAACTGGACTGTTCCTACTCTCAGGGGCACTCCTTCTTGTATGCTGAACTTCTAAAAGGAGTCCAGCGGGGGGCTGGCTCTCTGTAAACGGTGGGGCTGCGTTCATTGGCGTCCAGGGTTTCTTCTAAATGTAACTGCTTTGATTCCGCCTATCCCTAGGATTTAAAATCACCGGTTCCACCCGGGTTTGTGTTAGACTGGACTTTCACCCCAAGTTCAATGATAGCCCTGCTCCCAGGCCGCCGCAGCCCCCTTAGCCTCTGCCCCCAAGCCCTCTTTGGATGAACTGACCTGCTCCCTTTGGTATTCACACCCTCTCCCTCCAATCAGGCAATAACAACCTGGGGTCCAATTTTTAAACAGCCAGGCTCCGACATTTTCTTTCCCGCCCAACTCTCCACGCTGACACTTCTGAGGGTGGGGTGCCGGAAAAGGTGTCCCTCAGGCGGTGACGGACCGCACCCACAGAACATACAGGGCACACCCCTCCCAGGTGAAGGCCAGCGGCCCCCGGGGAGTTGAGGCTGAGGGAGGTCACTTCGGCTTCGCGACACCGTGAGCGCTTATCAGGAGTTCTCAGTAGGAAGCGCTTTCCTGCAGCCTCAGGCAGAGACCGTGCGTGCAAGGCGGGACCGACCGCAGGTGCAGAGGCCCCGGACCTGCCCAAGGTCAGCCGAGGCGCGCGGATCGCTCTCGCCGCCACCCCCCCCATCTCCTCCACCCCCCATCTCCTCCACCCCCACCCCGCACACGGGGCAGAAGGACTGCGGCCAAGCAAACGATGGCCTCATTTCCAGATCGAATTGGTCGCAAATACGTTCCCTCGCCAGAAACTTTAAAAGACCAGAAGAGAATAAACCGGATTCAGCTCCCTCTCATCTCCAAATCTCGGTTGGTAATACTAATGTTTCTCTTGCTGATTTTTTTTTTCTTTTTTAACGAAACCTTCTCCCTTGTAAAAGCTGCGCACTTCTACCCAACCGCGCAAAGCGCGGCGGGAGCTTCGGTAGCGCTGCGCGCGTCAAGTGGGCCCCGCGCGCAGCTTTGGGACCAGCGAATCAAGAACCGTCCCCGCCTGGCCCGCTGCCTACATCTGACCCCAGTTGGGAACCCAGTTTTTCCTCCATAGTCCTGTAGACTGTTCCCCTCATTCTGTTGGTCTAGAAGGGGACAAACGACCGGAGGTGGGAGGGGACTTCCCTGGCTTAGTCCCCGCCCTGCCCCTGCTGCCCCGATGCTCCCAGAACCTGCGCAGCTAGCGGATCCCGTCCGACAGCTGTGCTGGGCGCCCGAGAGAGCGCACGGCTCAGCCCACCCCGTCCCTTCCCCGGCCTGGAGCCACTCACAAACTCAAAGATGAAGAGCAAGTCGGGCAAGGTGGTGAAGACCGAGAAGCCACTGGGCAGGGTGCTGCCCCCCGACGCCGCTGCAGGGGCCATGACGGAGTGCTGGCGTCGGCCTTGGGACGGGACGCGCGCCGCTCAGACTCCGCGCAGACCTCTCGCTTGCTCCGCGGAGCCCAGTGGCCTGGGCGCCCCCGCGCGCGGGTTAAGAGCAGGGGAGCCCGGGGCAGAAGAGGGAGGAGCCCCGGCCGCCGCCCAACCCCGCCCCCCGCCCCACGCCCCGGGAGACCCGGCCCGAGCGCCGCGGGCACTGCCCTGAACCTCTTCGAGGCCCCGCTGCGGGCGTCCAGAGCTGGGGACTGTGGGTCTGACTCCTGCGTTCCAGCCGTGGGTGCCACCTCTTGCGGGAAGCAGGGCAAAACCACTTTGGTCAGGCGCTCCTCGTGCCTTTCTCCCTTCGTAGGTGACCAGCATCTCCTAAGAATGATAACCATCAGTAACCGGGACCCCAAACCTTCTCATCAAGGCACCTCTCGGGTCACCATTACTTTAACTTTGAATTTGGGTCTCCTTCATTTTTCCGCTGGATGCGTTAATGTGCGCGACCCACAGCTCCAGGCGGCGGTTTCCTGGCGGAACTGGACCACCGCCACAGGCTGAGGGTCTGCAGTGGGGGCTGGGACCAGCCGCGGACGCCAGCCCCTTCCGCGTCCACTGAGCCGGCGCTGGGAACCTGCACCGGGCCTCTCTGCTTGGTGCTGCGCGTCTGCCTGAGAGTAGGAGGTTGCTCCCAGCCGTGCCGGCCCCAGCAGAAGGCTGCTGGTGGTGGTGCTGTGGCAGGTTTGCCTTGAATCCATGGGACAGGAAGGGACGTTACCAGAAGAGATTCATCGCTTTCTCTTGGTCTGGGCAGCCCGGGCCTTTTGAGGGTGGGACCGCTGCTACCCCCACCCTCAGGTTCTTTGCCTGCCTGTTGCCTGCCGGTGTTTCATGTTTTGTTTCTCTGTTTCACTATTTTTTATTTTTTGCCTTAAAAAAAAACAAATATTACCATGCAGCAGTTGCCCATTTATTTTAATTTACTATTAATAGTGTGATTGCTGTGTTTCCTCCTACAAACACTGAAGCCTGAAATCCGCCCGAGTCCGGATTCTCGCCTGCCAAAAGGGAATTGGCCCCGCAACCTCCAGCTTAGACTCCCAACTCTTCTTTCTTTCCACTGGCAGCTGCTGCAGGCAGGACAAGGGGCTCCCCTTCTCTCCAGTGGGGCCTTCACCTCTCCCTGCTGCAAAATTCTTCCTCCTTCCCAGTCCCTAGGGAGAGAAGTACATTCGTGGACGCATTTTCCAAAGCAAAAGTAGCACGCCCATCAGCTGGCCATTCTAAGTGCCTCTGGAAAGGGGCCAGGCATTTGAAATGAGAAAACCCCACTGTGCCTCTGTGAGCTGCCAGCCCGGACAGCTGCAACCAAGGTGCCATTGTGTCGGGTCCCCAGGGCAGCATCTCTCTGGACACAATGGGCTGTGGGACTTTAGGAGCCCAGGTCCTCATCCGCCTTGGGCATCTCATAGCTCGTTAGTTGGGCCTGCTGGCCTCTGAGAGGACATCTTCTTCCTCCCCAGGAGACTGTCCTGGGAACAAGCCTTAAGGCAAGGTGGCCACAGGAAGCCGCAGGGGTGAGATGACCCTCAGGCAGTCCAGCGAAAGCTGCTTGGAGATTTCCTATCAGCACATACTAATTAAAAACAAGAAGATCCTATCAACTCCTAATAATGTCCTTACCTGGCCTGGAGGGCTTTTGTTTGTGGTTTGGTTTGGTGATTTGCTACTTATTTCAAGCCTTTGTTGCTAACTCATTCCTCCTTGGGCCTGAGCCTTTGGGGAAAGCTCGCTCCCAGGGGCAACTCAGTGGAGCTCAGCAGTCCCAGCCCTCCTTTGATAAGGCAGAGGGGCAGCAATCTCTGAAAGAGGCTTCAGAGGATGAGGAAGGCAGCCCGGCCAGGGTCAGGGGGGTTTGTCCCTATCTCTGTGACCCCCTCCTCCCACCTGGAGTTCTCCGCTCAACGTTCATCTTCCTGACCAGACTCTACCCTCGGCAGGGCATCCTCCAGCCACCCCCATCTGCCCCTCTCCTTCCCCACCCTAGCATATCCTCAGCACCCAAGCAGAGCCCGGCCTCTGGTGAGTGCTCTTTAAACCTTAGCCAATGGTGGATGACTCCAGCTTTGTCTGTGCTTGACCACCAGAGGAGGACGTGGAAGTGCCCTGTTTGGATGTAAGAAGCACTGGTGAGGAGTGAGGCACTGGTAATAGAGAGACATTGGTAAATAGAGAGGCATTGGTGAGAGAGAGGCGTTGATGAGACAGAGAGAGAGAGGCATTGGGAAGAGAGAGGCACTGGTGAGAGAGAGAGAGAGAGGCATTGGTGAGAGGAGGCATTTGTAAAACAGAGGCATTGGTGAGAGAGAGAGACATTGGTAAGAGAGAGGCATTGGTAAGTAAAGATGGGCCTGTCTTCATTCCCCAGCACAGCTTCCGCAGGTGCTCTGGGCCACCTGCTGGTGAATGAGGTGGTTGATACTTATTAGAAGCCCAGGACCATATTTTGGTTTCCAGCAGGATATGAAAAAATAATGTCAGCCAATAATAACTCAGTGAGTATCCTTGGTCTTCCCAGTGGGTGTGAATAAGAGGGTGGGTCTGGGGCGTCTGTCAAATATTAATAACATGGCCTTGGGCGGGTTTCCACAAAGTAGGAATTGGAAAGTTGCCATTGCAGAGCCAGCCTGGGGAAGGAAGAGGTTACCACCTCCAGCTGGTGTGTGTTCAGGGGGAAGGAGGAGATTGTGGGGAGAGGGACGTGTTCAGGGAAAGATTAATGGGGCAGGAGTTGCCCATCCGTAACAGCAGGTGCATTGGTTTTTGAGGTAGGTAAGATGACTCCCATTTTACTGATGAGGTAACAGAGGCTCAGAAGTGTTAAGTAGCTGCCCAAGGGCACAGAGTTGCTGAGCACCGTGAACCTGAGTGACGCTGCACCTCTAAAGCTTCGAGCCCTCGATGAAAACCCTGCTCAAGATGGGCAATTGCCAGTCAAATGCCAGCTCCATGCAGACATCGACAGCCTCCCAAATCCAGTCTTCATGGTCATCTCAGGCGTGGCCCCAGGCACCAGCCCTGGTGGACAGGGCTTGGGACCTTCACCTCTGGGAACACAAGGAAGTGGGGGTCGTCATCCCCATTTATGGATGGCGAGGCTGGGTGCAGACATGAGTTCAGAGAGCTACCCTGAACCCACACTTCCCCTAGGGATTTTATTTTTCTCACAGACACAGTCACCCACAGCCCTGGGTTCCATAGAAGGCGTGAAGCAGTGAGGGCACCTGCTGGCGGATGGGGGAATGGCAGCCACAGCTGCCATGGCGTCAGCGCAGGAGGGGAACCTGTTACTGAGGGCTTGCTAAGTCCCAGCACTGCCACAGGCACTTTGCCTGCACGGCTTCATTTAATCCCACAGAGGCTTGCTGGCGGGTGTCACCCACCATACAGGCTAGGAATGGGAGGTAATGTGCCCAGGCCACATGGCTGGTGACTAGGCCTCTTGATTCCAGCAGGCAGGCTCTGTGTCTACTGCACAAAATCCACAAACTGGAAAATCTGAAGTGGTGGCTGCTCACCAGGGCACTGTCCTCTGATGGGCCATGGGCTCTGTGTGCCCACTGCCTCCAGGGACAATGATCCGCATGTGCTCTTTTCCCCACCCTCTTGTAGGATCATGTTTTCTAGAACCAGGGAGATGTGGCACTCTGCCACTGTCCGACAAAGTCCTCATGATATTCTGAGCACAAAACAGGCTGGCATTGTCTGGGTGTCTTGTGGATGGGGATGGAGGGTAGAGGGTGTGTGAGTAGGAAAGACAGAGTCCCTGCTCCCTAGGAGAGCTCTTTCCAAGAGGGACAGCACGTGAGGCTGAGAGGCACCTGGTCAGGGCCTGTGCTGGGCATGCTTTGTCCACGACTGCAGGCAAAGTGCTCAGAGACGGTGTCTTAGTCTCTTCGGGCTGCTGTAATAAACCACGGTAGACCAGGAGGCTTGTCAACAGCAGGAGCCTGTTTCTCACTCTTCTGGAGGCTGGAAATCCTAGATCAAGGTGTTGCAGATTCCGTGTCTGTTGAGGGTCCACTTTCCGGTTCACAGACGGCACCTTCTTGCTGTGTCTTCACAGGGTGAAGGAGGTGAAGGGTCTCTCTGGGGCCACTTTTCTAAGGACACTGATACCATTCATGAGGCCTCCATCTTTATGACCTAAACACCTCTCAAAGGCCTCAGCCCTGATACCATCATCTTGGGGGTTAGGATTTCAACATAGGAATTTGGGGAGGGGACACAGACATTCAGATCATAGCAGGTGGCACATGGACCAACTGTTCTAGAACAAAGTTGGGGTGGGGGCAGGCTGCACAGTGGGGCCCTGTTTCTGAGCACCTCTTGGGTGGTACCCCTGTGCCCGCCCTGCAGATGTAACAGTAAACTCAATAGAGCCTCCTGCCTCCAGCCCAAGTTCAATAAGCACTGGGTGATGGGGATGCCATGGAGGAGGGGCCCCTGCCTCTTTGAAGCTTATTATGAGGCTCGGGAGGCAGATCTCAATCAAGCATAGCACACTGCAGGGAGCCCAGGTACAGCACCGGCCCAGCCTGGCCTATGGGGAAGCTTGTGGGGGGAAGGGCCCTTTGGACTAGTGAGCAGTGGTTACCAGGTGAAGGGAGAGAGCCTTCCCGACACTGGAACAGCACACACCAGGCCCCTTGCCGTCTCCTGGAGGAGGGTCTGGCATCGCACCACACACTGCAGGCTTCAAGTGCACATACAGAGATCCACAGTGAGTCTGAGGAAGGCGATAGAGCAGGGAGGAGGCAGAATGTAAACAACCACAGGAGTCCAGGGCAGAAGGAACAGGCATGGGGGCAAGTTCTGGAAGGGGAGGAGAACAGAACTGATGCTGCGGCGGAGCTTGAGGAAGGCCTGTGAGGCTGCATGGAATGTGGATGTGCAGGAAGAGGGAGGGAGGGTGCCAGGCCAAGGGGACAGTGCAGGTGAGTCCTGGGGCCAGGGAGGCCTGTGACCTGTGTGAGAAGGTGGCTCCTGGGCAGTCCCAGAAAGGCCAGGGACAGGCTGGGCTCAGGCAAAATGCAAAGGGTATGCCGCATACCTTGAACTTAGTCCATTCCCTCTGTGGAACCCCAAGAGTAAGATCCCTCTTCTTCCCTGTTTGGAGCCCACCTTCTCTGCCCCAGAGAGGGACTGGACCCTGCACCTCCACACGAGAGCTCACAACCTGCCCAGCAAGTTGCAGCAGGAATTTGGCCCAACTTGCCCGAAACATCAGACCCACAGGGCTGGGCCAGTGGATCTTTGGAATGTAGTCTCAGCATGTTTGGGGCTAGGCTGGTTTGCTCCAGTGCAAAGCATCTCCCTTCAGGTTTCACTTACAACACCCCTCAGATAGCCGCTGCCTGCCTTCTTAGACTCTGGAGTGGTTGTTAAGTAAATAACAGAATTTAGCAGATGCATCCTGCAATGACCTTGGCCCCAGGCCTTTCCTGCTCAAACTTATACTTCCACCTGGGGCTTCCTCCAAAGGCGCCCCCCCTCTTAGAGTGAGGTCACTCCCTCGTGGATGACCAGGAATCCACCTTCTAGAGAAGCCGCCTGGCCCTATAGTCAAGGAGAGAGACTGTGGCAGTGGAGGCTCTCCTGATAGATACCCTTCTTCTTAGCATTCCTATTTTCTGTTGGAAAAAAATACACCCTTACTTAGAAAACAGAGAAAAACGGCATTGTCCTAATGCCCCCGATTCTTCCAAATCAAGGCAACTATTTTCATTTCTGCACATGATCTTTTAGAACTCATAGAGAGGTGAATTCGTTCCTTCTCTGAGCTTCTCTTTCCAGCTGGTGACTTGTCCACTCATTCAGCCTCAAACACACTCGCCTAGTGTCACACCCAGGCTGTGCGAGCACAGGGAGCCAGGCTGGACAGGGAGGCACATGTGGGAGCCTGTGAGGTATGGGTGTAGGCACTCCAGGGTGGCGCCATCGAGACCTTCGACAAGGCCAATGTGGGTTCTCCTCTAGGGGAAGAAAGCAGGGTCCAGTGAGGGTTACTGTTTCTTCTGTCCCTGGAATGATTGGCCAGGGCCAAGCACTTGGAGCACAGCCAGAAGAAACAGGGCACAGGGACCAGCCCAGATGTCTCTGAGTTGGCACAGGGGACCTGGAGATCAGGAACAGCATGAGATCAAGAAACACATCAAAACCATAAAACTCAACAAAGCAGAATGCAAAAACTTGCTGCAAAAGAAGAATGGAATGTTTGCATGGAGGGTAGTAGGAAATTGCTACTTCACGTCTCAGTGCGTAGTGCTTAGCGCAGTGCCTGGCCCATGGGCAGGGCCATGAGTGCTTCTTGAAGGACAGGGAGAAAGGGCAGGAAAAATGAGCTCACAGGCAGGCGTCTGGAAAGCTGAGGAACCCTCAGACCCCACAGGGCCTGTCCTGTTGGTTTCCTAAACTTGCTGCCCATGACACAAACTGTGTCCTTTGGGTGCATTGGTTCCTGTTGTGGCAACAGACCTGTTTTTGAAGCAGTAGGGCCTAAAGGAAAAGGAAGGAAAAGCTCTTGGCTGCCCCGGGTCTTGGTCTATGATTCAGAACTGCTAAGCCTTGGAAGGAAGGGAGGGGACTCGCGACCACTCCACCTGGATGATAGATGAGGAGGCGCCCAGAGAGGTGCACCTCAGAGGCATGTAAGAAACCAGAGGCTGGGGGGCAGAGGGCAGCCACAGCTGTGAAGGGGAGGGCTGCCCGCATCCAAACAGCCCGGCTTGTTTGGGAGTGACCCTGACTGTGCAGGACTAGGCATTGCATTGTGAGGAGGATTCAGACCCATCCCCTCTGCATCACCTCCCAGACCCCAAACCCCCCAGGCCCATCTCTTTCCAGACCCCACCATCTTTCCAAACTCTCACTTGCCAGAACCCATCACCTCTCAATCCATCACCTTCCCCAAACCCCTTAAAAAATCAGAGAGTTCAGAATCTTGGTGCTACCCGGTCCTCTGAGACATGACAGTCTCTCCCCACCAGCTCCAGGCCCGATCACTTGCTCTTTATGTGGGAAAGGACAGTCCCTTCTCATGAAGTGTTTAATCCACTTGGCATAGGAGGCCTGTGTCCAGGCTGTGGGATGACACCCTGCCGTGGGTGGAAAAGGGATAGTGGATGTCCATGTGCTGACACCGGAGGATGCCGGGACAGCATCCTTTCAAAGTAAAAGAGGAAGTGGCAGCGCCTTGCTTAAAGCGTAATCCATTTTTTGCTTCTAATAAAATGTGTCTGCAGATACAGAGGTAAATGCACACCTGAATGGACAGAAACTGCGCTCCTCACAACGGCTCCCTTTGAGGATGGTAGGATGGTATTGGGGGGTGAGAAAGCACTGGGCTGAGGGCAGGAAACGTCATTTTTTCGTTAAGCAGTGGACAAAGGATGTAGAATTTGCAACTGAAAACCCACTAAAGGAACGCACACCTTGGCTCCAGCCTGCTGATCTGTGGAGGTCACCTCCTTCTGCCTGGCCGGGAACTCCTGTGTGTTGCAGAGCTGGGCAGGAGACCTCAGATGCCACATTTCTGGGGACATCCTCTTTCTTTTCCCCACCCTCGCATGGTCCCATCCTCTGAGAGGCAGGGCTAGAGGCAGGGCTAGGCAGAAAGGGCTGCATGTTTGCTGTCCCGGGGTGGCCCGGGGCTGGTGAGCGGCCCCTCCGTGCTGGCCTCGCTGGCCTGTGCCTTAGCCTTCCTTCCCAAGAAGGGGTTGCCTGTTTCGGCTCCTGACACCTCTGACCTGGGGCCCCTGGCTTTCTCTTCTGCCTACTGCCTTCCCCAGAGTTGGCTGCACACAGGGTCAGCGCGGCACCTCTGTCTTCTTCACAGGCACCATCCTCCCTCTGATCACATCATGAATGTGCCACAGAATTCCTCCCTTCTGCCAGACCTCAGAGAGCATTCAGATTAGAGTGACCTCAGGGCCTGGATTAAAAATCTCCCTTCTAGGACGGCTTGAGCCCGGTTGGTGGAGGCTGTAGTGAGCTGAGATCATGCCACTGAACTCCAGCCTGGGCTATAGAGTGAGACTGTGTCTCAAAACAAACAAACAAACAAACAAACTCTCCCTTCTGCTATTTCCTTGCTGTGCAACTTTAGACAAATTACTTGACTTCTCGGTGCCTCGGTTTCCTTGTCTACACAATAGTGATGCTAATCTCTCTCCCAGGGCTGTGGATTAAACGAGATGATGTGTGTGAGTGCCCTTGGCAGTGTCTGGCATGAGGCAGCACCCGGGACATGACAGCTGGTGTTGACATAAATGGAGACCCCCTGGGCTCCCCCAGGATTCTTTGCTGTCCCGCACGTGCCATGCCCTGTCTCACAGCTTCACTCTCAGGAGAAAAGGTTTCTCCCCTATTTGAATGCAGCTTCTGTTAGGGAACATTCTGGCTCTCACACACACACCCAGATCCCCACCTCATCTCCAGGCTGTCACCTCCCATGCCTAAGGCTATTTCTGTACCTACCCTCCTAGCAAGTGGCAGTTCTTGTTCTGCTCACTGCAGGAGGCACTGCACCATGAATTCCTATACAGCAGAAGATGGGGCGGCCACGTGAGCCAACCCCACAGCTGACAGCTGAGCCTCCAGCAAAACCCAAGGCTGACACAATGTGAGTGCCTCACTGTGAGCTCTTACAAGGGGTCGCTGTGGCCTTGCAATGCTAGGGAAGGAAAGCAAATTCAAAAAGCTTCCAGGGTTGTCATCAGCAAATAAAGTCTCTCAGCCCCAGTGGAAGCCCAGCCTTCATGGGAACCCAGCTCTCATGGGCTCACTCTCTCCACGGCTCACCAGACTGCCTGGTGCACTGACGGGGTCTCATTAGCCCTTAGTCACCTGCTGAGGTGGCTCTGAAGGTTTCACCTCTGGTGGCCTTTCGGGCCTGTGAGGGAGGGCTGGAGCCCGCCCAGCTCAGAAGTATGACAAGGCAGGCTCACCACTAGCACGTTCTGCTTGGGGTCAGGCCTGGTTCAGGGGTCCTGAGGGATGGCTTAAAGCCCAGAGGCTCCATTTCATCGCTGGGAAGCGAACGTGGTTCACAGAAGTCCTGCCCATGCCTCTGGACCTGCTGCACTAATTCAGGGACTCGGTTCTTTTTGCTCTTTCTGTGTTGGGGAGGAAGGGGTTGGGAGTACAGGTGTGCGCTGCCACACCTGTCTAATTTTTGTATTTTTTTTTTTTTTTTGTAGAGACAGTGTTTTGCCATGTTGCCCAGGCTGGTCTCAAACTCCTAGGCTCAAGCAATGCTCCCTTCTTGGCTTCCCAAAGTGCTGGGATTATACGTGTGAGCCACCATGCCAGGCGGGTGTTGGTTCCTTTTTTTTTTTTTTTTTTTGGAGACAGTCTCTCTCTCTGTTGCCTAGGCTGGAGTACAGTGATGTGATCTCTGCTCACTGCAACCTCTACTTCCCGGGTTCAAGCGATTCTCCTGCTTCAGCCTCAGTAGCTGGGATTACAGGCACGCGCCATCACGCCCGGCTAATTTTTGTATTTTTAATAGAGACAGGGTTTCACAGTTGGCCAGGCTTGTCTTGAACTTCTGACTTCAAGTGATCCGCCCACCTTGGCCTCCCAAAGTGCTGGGATTACAGGTGCGAGCCCGCACCTGGCCCTGGTGGTGCTTCTTAACAAAGGTCAGTGGATTTCTGGACTTTCTGAGTAACTTGTGGACAAATGAAGAGAGTCCTCAGGGACTTTCTGAGCTTGGCTAAATTTGATATTCACAAATGAGAAGTTTGGTACCAGAGTTTTCTGAGGCTCCAATTCAGGATTTCCCTAAGAAATCTGTCTGGAAAGCAGTGTCTAGCTTCTGGGCCGGAATACAGCACATACGCGAGTGTGCACACACACACGGTTACAGTTTCTGTGATTTTGAGAAAGGCCTCGATATTACAAGCGTTGTTGCCGTGAGTGTCTCATGGTTTCCAGCTGCTCCTGCACTCATATTGATGAATACAGCCTTAGAGAGATTTACTGCTTTCTTTTGTGGATGGCTTTGTTCCTGCGTTGATGTATCATTTCCATTTCACCGTGGTCTGCGTGGTCATCACGTTCTTCCTGCGTGGGAAAGCAGAAGCAAGTCTGGTGAGCAGCCACTGAAAACCTTGCAAGCCCTGGCCCAAGAGCTCGTGTCTAGAGATGGCCTCACTCAGTTAGTCCAAGAGGCTTCCAGATAGCTAAGGGGTCTGGGGGAGGGTGACCTCACAAGGGACTGAGGACATGGGAGACCACCCTTCACGCAGGCGAAATGGACCAGCGGGTGCAGGCTTGGCTCCATCTAACATCAGGGAGGACTTGGTAGCTGTGCCAAGCTTGTGGGGTGTGGTTGTCATGATCCAAAGAATAATGGGCAACTGTAGGGAGGCCCACAGGCTCAGGGGCGCTGAAAGCCTCTATTTTCAGGAAAGCCCAGTATGGGACCAGCAAAGTTTTCTCTAAGGTGTACAGCGTGGAGCCAAGGAGGACAGCTTTTTCTCAACAGAAGCCCACAGGCAACTCATGGCTGCATTGGTGGTCCAGAGACTCTGGGAGGCTGGAGGAGGCTGCCAAAGAATCTTTAGGGAAGGAGTCTCCGAGTGCACTAATGGGAGTGGTGGCGGGGTCGGGAGAGTGTGAAGTTTGCTGGTGACAGCAGCAAGCTGTGCAGCACAAAGGAGACACGTAGTCTGCAGCCCCCACCTGAACAGCATCGGCACTGAGGCCAGGGTTTCACTTCTGTACCGGGGGGAATCTGGCAACACCTTCCTTCACAGGAGTTGCTCGAAAGACACAGACAAGCCAGGATTCTGCCGCAAATAATAATAAACACTGACGCTGTAGATGTAATGAGCCCTAGGACAGGCCTCCACCACACACACTGGAACGCCTCCCCCCAGGAAGAGAAGAGCTGCTCTGGTTCTCATCACTCCCCTCACCCTAATGTGAGCCTCCTGGGCTGGTGTCTAGTCCTGAAGTTTAGTCAGTTAGCTCTGTTCACTTTGATTAGTCCCACGCTGAGGACATTTGGGTGGGGAGAGACTTGGCAATCTCCGGCAGACGCAGCAGCAGGCAACTGGGCTGAAGTGCAGGCTCGAGTTCTGCCCCAAGACCTCTCAAAGTGGCCTGGGAGAAAATGACAAGCCAAGGGCAGTCCCTGACGAAGCTGTCCAAGGGCCAGTGTCACGGCCATGCCATTCTGCTCACAATGCCAATTGTTTTGTAAGATTTCAATGTTCTTTTGACAGTGCACACAACACAAACACTCTGGAAGAGATGAAAGGCGGAGCTTTTGGTTACTTACAGCTCCAAAAGAGAGCCAGCTGCCAGGCAGGGCCACGCAGGGGGCTCACCCAGGGACAACAGACCAGCACCCTGGGGCTATCCCGGCAGCTCATACACGGCAAGCGGGGTGGGCTTAGGTGAGCTTCATGGGCTCCCTGGGAATTGATTCATTGACACAATTTTGCAGGCTCAGGAGGCTGGGAGCCATCCCGGGTTGTCTGGAACTTGACACCAGGCAGTTAGAGCAGGGGCATGGTGGTCTGGAGAGATGGTCATAGTGGCAGCCCCCTAAGGGAAGGGGTTGGAATGTAGACTTCACTACTCAGGAAAGTAAACTAACTGGTGTCTAACCAGGGCCTCAAAACTGGTTCAAGACAGCATATATATATATATATATAATTTTATTACAACTGGTTCCAGTGGCAGAGGCCTCTTCTAGGCCTGAGGAAGCAGCACCTCAGCACCCTGGACCTGCTCACCCCTGCACACCAGAGAAGGACCCCAGGTCGAGGCCAGTCCTGGTGATGCCAGTCTTCCTGCCGGTTGTTAGCTCAGGCGTGGGCATGCTACACGGCCCCTGCCAATGATAGAGTTGATCTGCTCGGTTTCCACTGGCACATTTACTCTACCTGCATCAAGCACCTGCTCTTTTCTAGGCACTATTGTGTGAACAGGGAATTCACACGGGATAGAACAACATCCCTTCCTTGGGGAGCTTCTGCCCTAGGGAGAGAGCTCTGCTGTGGGTCAGGGTGTTTTCATTGCCTCCCACTCACCCTGCTGGTGAAGGAGGGATTCTCATCCCAGGGTTATGGGGATGGCCCAACACACAACTTTGACACACTGGACAGAAGACACAGACAAAAGTTTGTGAGGCTTATATGCCCACAGCCTGGGAGAGGAGGACGCAGGGCCCATGGGAGCTGCGGTGGGAGCAGAGGGACCTGGCACGGGCTGGGGGAGGTGGACTTTCCAGTACTAAGAGGATGGGGTGGCCCTAGTTTCTATCTGGTGATGTGATTGGCTTGTTTGAATAATTCTGTGGGCTGATAGGGAATCGAAATGCAGGGACAAGCAGGAACTGTGACCGGCCCCCTTGAGAAGGAGGGTAGAGGCGTGCAGAGGGGAACTTGTGGTTAGGCCATTCGAGGCCCTCCCGGTTTAACCAGATGTCAAGGCAGTGCATAATGTCATTAATAATATTAGTTTTAGGCTTTACACCACAGAGGGCTGCTTCTGGGATGTGGCTTTTTTATGTCCTTGGGCCTTATTGTGTAAAGATATGATGCTTGGAGCTGCCACAGCCTCTGTGAGAAGATGAGTGAAAAGCCACAGAAATAACAGAGAGGCTGACTCGGGCCCTGACTAGGGTGGAGCTGCTGAATTACTCAGTCTGGGGGTGCCGTGCCTCCAGCTTTTCCATTATGTGGGATGTGGCACTCAGTTCCTCATTGTTTAGGCCTCTCTGGGTTGGGATTCTGTTCCTGCCACTCAGAAGTAGCCTGGTCCTGTGCTCATACTGTGTGATCCTGTTTGTATCAGTGGCCCCAGCTCCACGGTGCTGAGGAGCACAGAGCAGATGTGAGTTTCTTCTGCGTTTGTGCATTTCTCTGTGCAGATGTGATGATGTCTGGTATGCATTCTTTTTTTTTTTTTTTTTTTTTTGGAGACAGGGTCTTGCTCGTTGTTCAGGCTGGAGTGCAGTGGCACAATCATGGCTCACTGCAATCTCGAACTCCTGGGTCCAAGTGATTTTTCCTTCTCAGCCTCACAAATAGCTAAAACTACAGGTGCATGCCATCATGGCTGGATAATTTTATTTTTATTTTTTTGAAGAGACAGGGTCTCATTATGTTGCCCACGCTGGTCTTGAACTCCTGGCCTCAAGCGATCCTCTCACCTCCGCCTCCCAAAGTGTTGCAATTACAGGCATGAGCCACTGTGCCTGGCCTGATGTGCATTCTATACAAAAAAAATATAACAAGCCCCAGTGTCTCATTGGAGGGTAACAGGAGGAGGAGTCTATGGAGGGGCTGGCCAGTCCTGGAGCCAGAGTGTGGGCCTCTCAGGAGGGATGTCCCACCTGGTCTGCAGGACTGGAGACCAGCAGGGCTGAGGTGAGTCCTGGGCCACTCTGGCAGCAGGGGAGGTCAGAGTCAGTGACCCACACTGGGGAGACAGATACGAGGAAGTTTTAGAAGAGGGGAGCGTCCCCTCTGTTGTTGTCTCTGGTGACCTGAAGACCCATCTAAGTGTTGACTGATGACCAAGAGAACAAGGTGCTGGTACCCGTGACCTGGGCCACCATGAGCCACTGCACCTGAAGGTAGGGAGCCCGTCTAAAGGATGGCAGCCTATCTCATGGCCAATGATAACTTACCTGTGAGCTTGTTGGGGCTTGGGGGCTCTTCCTTGCAACCAATGACTTACACGCAAGGTTGCTGGTACAAGGAGCTCTTTGTCAGGCTTCTGGTTGGTGGCTAGAGTCATCTGATGGCCACTTCTGTCCTCTAAGCCCCACCTGCCCTTCTGAGGATTACAGGATGGGCATGGCCACTTATTGAACATGTATTAACTGCCAAAGGCTTTTTACTCATGATCTCTAAACCTTACAACCTTCCTTATAAACAAAGGAAGTGATGCTCAGAGAGGCTAAGTGACTTTCCTAAGCCCACACAGCAAAGAAATGGTGGAGCCTGATTTGAACCCGGGTTCCTTCCTCAATGCAGAGCCTGCTCTTCCCTCTGGCCACCATCCCGTTGTATCCAATGCTTTGAGCAGTTGCCTCAGTGGCAGGCTGGGCTGTTACCGCTTCCCTGAGCCTCAGTCCCCTCATCTGTAAATTGGGATCACAAGAGTTGAGAAGGAGGTGCCTGGTGCCTGGCACAAAGCAGCTCTTGACTACCGATGCCAGCCCCTCTGCATGACCCGCCTCCGGGCCTTTAAAAATTTCGGCAGTGGCTCACGCCTGTAATCCCAGCACTTTGGGAGGCCGAGGCGGGTGGATCACGAGGTCAGGAGATCGAGACCATCCTGGCTAACACGGTGAAACCGCGTCTCTACTAAAAATACAAAAAATTAGCCAGGCGTGGCGGCGGGTGCCTGTAGTCCCGGCTACTCAGGAGGCTGAGGCGAGAGAATGGCGTGAACCCGGGAGGCGGAGCTTGCAGTGAGCCGAGATTGCGCCACTGCACTCCAGCCTGGGCGTCAGAGAAAGACTCTGTCTCAAAAAAAAAAAAAAAAAAAAAAAAAAAAATCTCTCTCCATAGACTGGAGGCAAAGAAGAGGATGGAGCTAATAATGAATGATGGCAGCATGGAGTCAAGCCCGAGGTCTTAGAGAAAGTCACAGATGACCGCGTCCCGTCATCTGCCCACTGCAGAGCCCAAGGCATAGAAGGCCCCTCGCCCTCACAGCTCCAAGTGCTGGAGCTGGAGGCACACAGGCGGCAGTGTGTGAGGGGCAGGGCTGCCAACGGGCTGTAGGCTTTATGGCCTAGTGAGAGACCCTGGAATGTAATCTGGGCTTTCATCGCTCTGCAGCTGGAGTAGGGCAGGTCACTGCCAGCCTGCGCTGGGCTGGACTGCTGGTCACCAGGGACCTCTAGACCTCTGTTCACAGCAGACTGCCAGGCCTAGAGCCCAGGGAACCCAAGGCAGGACTGATGGAGTGGAGAGGAGGGAAAGGCGAGGCCCCCACTCCTGCAGCTCTGCAGGCTCCAGCAGCTCTGCAGGCTCCAGCAGCATTAGAAAGGAAAACTGTTTTAATGGCCTCCTCGAGGCGGAGGGAGTGGTGTTTAACAGGGCCTGAGGAGTGGGCCCTCAGTGAGCTCCACGAGGCCTACTGGGTGCTGGATCACATGGCATGAACGCCAGACCCCTCTACCATCTGGAGACTGTGGCAAGTTCTTTCATGCTCATGTGTGAAGCAGGCATCCTGGTGGTACTTCCCCGTGGGGTGGTTGAGGGGTTAAGGGAGGCTTTCCTGTCCTGAGCCCACCCCATATGAGTGGCTACTAAAGGACGGCCTCAGCATTCGTTAACCCTGGGAGGGCCTCCTGTCTCTCCTCTCTCTGCATAAGCTGCCCCAGCCGCCTTCCCACCCAGCCTCCAGGCTTCCAGCCCCCAGATCTGGGAGACATAAATGTCTGTTGTTTCAGCCACCCAGCCCATGGTATTTGGTTACGGCAGCGTGAGTTGACTAAGACCCAAGGAGAGAGCCCACACCCCCGATTTCCACTGGGAAGTGGTGGCAGCAGCACTCAGAGCTCTCGTGTCTTTGTGCAGCAGTCCCTGGGCCAAGTCTTGATGTAAATGAGCTCCCATCAGCTCTACCAGGGAAGTCATGCTGGCATGCCCACTGTAAGGATAAGGAACCAGAGGTACAGAGAGATGGAACAACTTGCCTAGAATCACAACGGTTAGAAAATGGCAGAGGAGGGATTTGCACTTTTGGGCTCCAGAGTTCACCGTCTTTTTTTGTTTTTGTTTTTGTTTTTTTTTTGAGGCAGGGTGTCACTATGCCGCTGAGGCTGCAGTGCAGTGGCGATCATGGCTCAGTGCAGCCTCGACCTCCCATAGCCGGCTAATGTTTTCTGCATTTTTTTTGTAGAAATGGGGTTTTGCCAGTTGTTGCCCAGTCTGGTCTCAAACTCCTGAGCTCGTGATCCTCCTGCTTCTGCCTCCCAAAGTGCTCGGATTACAGGTGTGAGCCATGGTGCCCCCCCAGAGTCCAGGGTCTTAACTACAGTGTTCGATTCTGCCCCAAACCAGCTCAGTTGCCTCTGGGTCTCAGCAATTCCATTTTTAAACTTGTTATTGATATACTCACAGTCTGTGAAATTTACACAACACAATTATGTGAACACACTGCCAGGTCGCCTTGCAGGGCCATGGAAGGGACTGGCCAGCAAGGGCCCAGCTGCTGAGGCTGCACAGCCCCACAGCAAAACCTCCCTGCGCTGAGCAGGGTTCAACCTTACAAAGAATTGAAGAGTAGATTTATTTAGTAATGGGATACGTGATGAATTTTGAAATTATTGCCCAGATAATGAAACTTTGGAGCAATATATAAAGATTGTGACCCCTTGGGTAGGCAGGTGTTACCTTGACTAGACTTGCCCTGTTTAAGTTATGGTTATTCTTTTTATTCTTTATTCCACTTCTTTGCCCACAGTGCTGTGGGCTTTAGGGTCACTCTGGCTTCCTCTGACCGGCCCTGGAAAGGAGGCCTCCTTCATGGCACCTTTTGTTGTCCTTGAAGAAAGTTTTTGTTACAGGAAAGGTTAACCAGAGGTTACTCTGCTTTATAGAGTTAATATCTCACTCATTAAATTAAACCCACACATTCAAAAACCCAGTTTTTACTCAGGCATTTAATTTCAGCCAGCAAATTGTAAAATTGTACGTGTATATTTTGAAAATTGTACATATTTTGTCTAACATTTTTGGCAATCATTTTAAGGACAACTTTATTTCTTAATAATTTCTTAAGGATTAAATTCCCTTAAACCTTTAAAATTGTATTTATAAATGTAATAGTTTCTGTTTTTCCTTTAAGTATTCTAATTATTTGAATTATTTAAAATATTCCTGAATATTTAAACAACTTATGAATCCAATAGATTAAATCTAGAAATATGGTGTATTTTGAGTTCTCTCAAGTCTTCTATACTGCTTATAAATTTAGGACATTTTAAGTAAAAATCACAAATCTCAGCTGATGACATATTTTAAATTAGAAGCAAAAAAGGTGAATATTTACTCCATTAGGGCTAATTTCTTTTAAACTTGACGAAACACCTAGAATTTGTAAACTATGTGCAAACTTACATGAAATATTATTATTTTGGGTTTGGTTTATTTAATAATTCTCTACTTTATTCAAACCCTTCCTGGGCCATGGTGACTCAGAGACAGGGTCAGTGCACAGGCTGGGCCCGTGGAGAGCTGGGCATCCAGAGCTTGTCGAGGGCTGCTGGCCAGAGCCTGCTCCCCTCACTGCTCTTTAAGTGACTGTAACAGAAACGGGTGGCCTTAAGCCAAGCTGAGCGGGGGTTTCATTACACCTGCCTTGTAGGGATTCTGGGATTTGTCATGGGGACACACTACAATGTGTACCTACAATAAGATGGAAAGATGTTCAATTACACTCTATACACATATACCCATGAAAGGGAGGGACCACTTTTGCTTTGCCTGTGTGCAGTAGATGCTTACGCGGAGAGTTTGGTGTAGACAGACAGAGACAAGAGGCTCCGCATTTCAGGGAGGAGCAGACCTCTACAGCGACCAAGGAGGAGGGCCAGATACAACTAACTGGAAGCTGAGGAGCGGGTTCTCAACTTGACCCTCTGAGGGCACAGGAGACATTACTGAGCAGGTGCACAGCTGTGCCAGAATGAAAATGTTCTGTGACAGAGACAAGAGCGCCTGCTGAGAGCGGAGCTGTCTCCATGTGCATGACCACAGCCCTGTGACATCAGGCATGTGACACGCTTGCTGGTTGATGAGGCCCAGAAAGGGCCTTTAGAGGTGGCTGCGAGGCAGCGTTGCAGTAGGATACCCTTATAAGGAAGCTTTTTGCCAGGACTAGGCTGGTGGCTGTCCTGGGAACCCCAATCCCACAGTGCTTCTGGCTTTCCTCACCATTAGCGTCTCCTTTCCTAGCAAATATCCTGAGAGCGCTTTGAGATTGCGTTTTTCTCCTGGGGCAACCACCTGCAGAATCTCCACGGAGGGGCTGGGAAAATGCTTTGCATGACCCCTCAAAGCTCCCTTTCATCAAGGGAGGAAAGGCTGAGAGGTGGGCCTCAGAAAGAGCTTCGTGGGGGCAGGAGCCATCCTGGGGGTAGAAGAGGGGTGCAACTGGTCTAGTCCATCCGAAGTAAGGGCTTTAAGGAGCCTGCTGGGAGAGTTTAACCTGGGACCCCCGCAGCATGAGGGACATAGAGACTGGCCTCAGACCCAGGCTTGGATGATCCAGAGGGTGAAGGCAGGCTGGCAGCCTGCTCTTATGCTGGAGCCCAAGTGGGTCATGGGAAAGAAGAGCCAAAGGGTTCCCGTTGACCAGAGGCCAGGTGAGAGAGTGAGGCAGCCCAAGGTGGTGGCAGCTCCTGTGGGAAGAGACCACCCCAGGGGCTGGAGGTGAGGCTGGCTGCCCAGGGGCCGAGGAAGGAGGGAGTGGCCTATCTGAACAGAGCGGCCTTCTCCTCTTTAGGGTCTGCAGCCAAAGGTGCGCCATGCAGCACCCAGAGTGGGGGGTGGTGGGGGAAATCTCCGAAGGAGTCAGGAAAGCACCTCTGCCAGGGCCAGATCCCATCACAGGCCCCAGTGGGTGAAAGCGCTCCTGCTGCTTTCCTTTCTCCCTTTCCCGTCTCCATACTGGAAGGGCTAGAAATGGCTTTGAGGAGAAGGGATGTGAAGAAGAGTTAGGCAGCGCACTGTGCCGCCCCGCCCTGGCTGCAGCAGGCTGGAGGGGGTTTAGGGCGTGAGGAGAGAAGGGGACTCAACACTGGATCCAGTTTTTATCACCCAAGAATGAACAGATCCCCTGCTGTGCTTTCATCCAGAACAGGAACTGCCCTGGAAGTAAGTAACCAGAACAGGAACTACCCTGGAGTGAAGTAAAGGGGCGGTGGGAAATTCCCGTGCGGCTGCTGCCGATGTCCTGTGCCACCGAGGCACTGCATAGTCTGTTGGAAGGGAAAACAGAAAAGTAACTTTCAACCTTCTCCCCTCACCCCTTTGAATGCCAAGGAGAGCCCTCCTCCCAGCCCCAGAAGAAACCTCAGCTGTGTTCTTGTGCTGTGCGTCCAAGAGAAAGATGATCAGAGCCCAGCGGCTGCATGCCTAAGCTTCCATGTTCTAGTGGCCACATTAGAAAAAGTGAAATGGAACAGGTAGAATTAACTTTAATAATGTATTATGTTTAGCCCCAAGATCTCTAAAACATTATCACTTAAACATATACATTAATATAACAATTTTTGAGATATTTTACGTTCTTTCTGTTCCAGTTCTTTGAATTTCGATGTGTATTTTACACTCACAGCACATTGCTATTTGGACCAGTCTTGTTTTGAGGGCTCAGTTGCCACACGTGGGTCTCGGGTATCCAGGAATGGTTTTGTTTTTCAAGATTAGAAAATCCAGCCCAGTCTGAAACCAAAGCTGCAATCTTTTATCCAATCCAAACACCCACCTCCCCAGCCCAGGCTTGAAAACCTTCAGTAGAAGGGGCAGCTTCTGTGTGGGGGCTTTTCTCTCTTCCTCACTTTACCTTTTCTCCTATTTAGCAACTGTGCTTTTGGCCCCACCCCCTCTCTCCACCCCTTCTCTGCCCAGGGCCAGTGGGCGGAGCAAAGGCTGAACCCTAGGTCGCTGGGGCTCTCTGAAGTTCTCTCTGCCAGGCTGTGCCCTGAGGCGCCCTCTCTCGTGCCGTGGTGCTTTTGTGCTAGGGGCCGCACCTCTGGTTCCTTGATGGCGCCCTTCCTTTGCTGGCTGTTAGCTCTCAGCTCTGGCCTGTTGGCTGCCAACTCACCTGGGATTCCCCTGGTGGGGGACTCGCCTTGTCTGTCCAAGCCATCTAGGCCCCTTAGAGAAGCCAGTTCGTGCAGCTGACCCTGCTGCCCAGGGAAGGCCACGTGCTTCTGCCTTCACTCCCTCCTCCCCCTTTTGTAGAGGCAGCAGCTGCTGTAGGCCTCGCTCTTAGGTTTTTCCAGGCGCACATCTGGTACTGGGTCCTGGTGCTCCCCATCCCACCTCCAGGGACCCAGCCAAGTTCTCAGAGCACTCTCTTGACACTCCCTGTATTTGGCTTGGGGTACCCTCCTGCCTTCCTCTCTGTCATCAGCATGGGCAATGCACTAATAAAAGTGGCAGAATGCCCTCTGGAAAGTCCTATGTGGCTGGACCTTTGTCATGGGGATCCTTTGGCATGTCCTGCTTTCCATGGAGAAGCCAAGACCCCATTTTAACCCAACACATTTACAGATACAGCCAGGAAGGACACGCCACACCAGCACCAAAATATTCACATTGGCCATCATGGGGGCAGAGGAGCATTCCCGTGATTTCTACTTTTGCTTTATGAGTCATGGAATTTTCTAAAATATTTTTGTAAATTCTATTATTTATTATTTCTATAAGGAATTTTTTTAAAAAAAGAAAAACCAATAACTCCCTGAAGTCAAATAAAATAAGAATGTGAATGTTGTCCAAAAAATATACATCAAGAAGGAAGTAAATAGCAAGTGTTTGCGTCCACGTGTCCGTGCTCACAGGTCCCGGTAAACAGGGTGTGGTGTATTTGGAGTCAGACTTCTCAAAGAGCAACTTGGCGGCCTTGCTTTTTCATTTCCCAGGCGCCTTGCTGCTGGGGTTTAGTTACATTTGGCCAGTGGTGGGCTCTGGCAGGCTGTAGGAAGGTGGGTAGAGGAAAGAAACCATTGTTCACTCTACTTCTGGTGGGGCACTGACTGCAGGAGCTTAGTGCTCCCCCACCCCCACCCCCGCGGGTCGGTGCTGTCGGCAGCAGCGCACTCCTCTGCTCAGACACCAGGACCTCTTGTCTTGTGATCCTCCAGCCCTAAGGGCTGCGCTCACTTCCTGTGGTTATTAATTCTCTGGGTTATCTCTCATCTCCTTTTGTACTCCTTGTGCCCTGGAAACTATTTGTAATCAGGCCCCTGAATTAAATCCCCTCTTTGTGAAATACCCAGCATGGTTTCTGTTTTCCAGACTGGACGCTGGCTGACTCAGGCACGCAGTTTTTGACCTCAGCCTGGCGCGACATCCTCCTCCTTGCTCTTCTCTCTGTAGCTCCTGGGTGGCTCATATGTGCCACAGCACATATGTGCCCCAGCTCATATATGCCCCAGCTCTGTTTTCTGCCTCCCACAGAGAGCAGGTGCAGGTCATAACACAGAGCATCTGGCCTAAGGCCAGTTTGGCCAAGCCTGCGGCAGCCAGTGACCCCTCAGGCCAGGACTCCTGGTCCTAGTACCTAACATCCTGTGCTGTGCCTGGCACTGCGGTCCCCCAGGGGACAGGGCATGCTATAGAGGCCTGCCCACTGTATGCAGCTGAGGAGCAGCCTCTTAGACCTGAGGCCTCAGGTCACAGCAACACCACAGCCTTGACTCCAGGCTGTCCACACTGGAGGACACCTTTAGGAAATTTAAACTTTTATCTTCCAGTTAAGGAAAACAGAAGCAGCGAAGAGAAGTGACCTGCCCAAGGTCACACAGTGACTGACTTGGAACAACATGGCCAGATCCCAGGTCCCTGCCTCCTGATCCAAAGCACTTTAAGAAAAAAAAAACAACAAAAAACCAAAAATGAAACTTTTTATTTTGAGATCGTTATAGATTCACAGGCAGTTGTAAGAAATAATACAGAGAGATCCTGTGTGCCCTTTGCCCTGTTCCCCTCCATAATAACAGGTTGCAAAACCATAGTACAATATCACAACAAGGACATTGATGCTGATACACTCCGCCAATTTTCAGGTTTCCTCAGTGTTACTTGTATCCATTTGTGTGTGTGTGTGTGT
Organism: Gorilla gorilla gorilla; assembly: GCF_029281585.2. NCBI lineage: Eukaryota > Metazoa > Chordata > Mammalia > Primates > Hominidae > Gorilla > Gorilla gorilla. The sequence goes on along the minus strand of NC_073236.2, from coordinate 31,449,031 downwards.
GTGTGCATGTGTATTTAGTTCTGTACAGCTTTATCACACACACAGAATAGATTTTGTATCCACTACCACACTCAAGAGGCCAAGCATCTGCTGGGCATGGTGGCAGGTGCCTGCAGTCCCAGCCACTCAGGAGGCAGAGGCAGGAGGATCATTTGAGTCCAGGAGTTCTGGGCTGTAGTGTGCTGTGCCAATTGGGTATCCACACTAAGTTGGGCATCAATATGGTGACCTCCTGGGAGCAGGGAAGCACTGGATTGCCTAAGGAGGGGTGAACTGGCCTAGGTCAGAGATGGAAAAGGTCAAAACTCCTGTGCTGATCGGTTACGGGATCGCGCCTGTGAATGGCCACTGCACTCCAGCCTGGGCAACCCAGCAAGACCCCATCTCTTAAAAAAATGTAAAAGTAGGAAAAGATGCATAACAGCTCCTTCCCCACAGGGATCCCTCATGCTGCCCTTTTAGGGCCACACCCACTTCTCTCCTGCTTCCAGCTAATTAAAAATATTTTTTTTTAGAGATGGGGGTCTTCACTATGTGGCCCAAGCAGGTCTCAAACTCCTGGGCTGAAGCTATCCTCCTGCCTCAGCCTCTCAAAGTTCTGGGATTACAGGCTTGAGCCAGTGCACCTGGCCAACATTTGATTTTAATCACAAATTTAATAAAGGAAACATCTTCCAACATTCTAAACTGGCTTTATAAATTTAATATACTCATTTTCTTTTTCAATTATGTCAATGGTCTGATAGTAAATTGGTTTTGAGTCTTTTAAATGAGTCTTTTTTTTTTTTTTTGAGACAGAGACTTGCTTTGTCACCCAGGCTGGAGTCAGTGGCACCATCTCAGTTCATCGCAAACTCCACCTCCCAGGTTCAAGCGATTCTTGTGCCTCAGCCTCCCAAATAGTTGGGACTGCAGGCATGCACCACCATGCCCAGCTAATTAAATGAGTCTTTGTATCTAGTAAATTGAATTTGAAGTATGTCGAATTTTACATTCTCTTTAACGTTCCAACACTCTTTGTGAACTTAGATTTTAACCTAAAGCCACAAGGCCAAAGCAACGATGCAATTCCACACCGGAGTCTGAGTTCCAAATCTCTAACATATTATCTTCAGAAAATTCCAAATGTGCAGATTTCTTAACACCCAGATACTAACACCTAACCACTGTTGAGCTCGCCTAGATCCTTCTGAGCCTGGCGTGTGTGTGCCTGCTGTGAAGGCCCATTGCCTTCCCAGTTGCCCACGGAGCTTGTTGGCAATTTCACTCCCTCACCTAAGGAGTAATCTAAAAGTCTTGTTCAGTAATTGTAGCTAGTTTGAGCAAACAGACTGACATAAAAAAGTATGTACATAAATGCAAGCCCAAGTTTCTCATTAAGTTTTTAAAAAAGCCTTTGTTTTGATATTTTATATCAATTCCACCTTTAATACCTTCCCAATACCTTTAAAATTATTTTTATCATAATTAAATATATACCAAAAGATAATGATTTTTTCATGAAGCCCCAATTACCTACTTTATCCCATTGTGCAAAAAATTGTATTATTTTCTGTGCATTCCATGATGTGTAAGAGATCAGGAAGTAAAATACTATATTATTTTCTTTGCATTCCATGATGTGTAAGAGACTGGGAAGTAAAATATTGTATTCTTTCCTATGCATTCCATGATGTGGAAGAGATTGGGAAGTAAAATATAAAATGTGGATCAAAAGCCTGTGCCAGGCTTATTTAGTTCTCACAATAGAAGTGAATTGCCCAGGACAAAGTCTCTGACTCCTAACTAGTTGGCTCTCAAGAGACACTTGCCAAAGGAAGAAATGGCCTGTACCTACCACTGACACTTTAGTGTGAATGTATTTCTAGAGCCTTATTTCCACTTTCTGTGTGAAATGAAAGGTAAATGTTTCACTTAAGCTGCCGCAGTAAGAGACACCTACAAGGCTGGCTGGTTCTAGCTGTGCAAGTGTTTCTACCTGGCGCTGTGGAATACTCTGGCCTAATTCAGTGATGAAGACAGAAGCCTTGGGCCAAGGAGCCACCTGCTTTGGGTATTGTGACTGCACTTGGGCAGGAGGAGAGCCAAGAAAAAAACAGCCTGACACACAGTAGAAACTTCTTGTATTTTACTTCCCAATCTTGTACACATCATGGAATGCATAAAAAAAAACTTTTTTTTTTTTTTCAAACAGTGGTTTCCCAAGGTGGGAGCTATTTGTGGGAACCTTGCTGATCCTACCCTCTTCCCAAACTCATGGGAAATATGACCAACCCCATGTCTCACACACACTGTCTGAGGACTCAGGAGCCTCCGAGGTCTGGGGAAGGGCCCTGGCTCCTCTGAACCTTCCTCTTGGTACTGCAGGCCATAGGTGCTTCCGTGAGACCAAGGCTTGAATGTGGCCCCCTCAGCCACCCACTTTGTGAGCTGTGGGCTGGCAGCCTCACCTCTCTTAGCACAGGTAGGTGAGGAACCCTGCCCAGTGCTGTAGTGGGGCAGAGGGAGCAGATCTCACATGCCTGGCACGTCTGGAGTTCCACCTCATGTCCTTTCCCTCACCCTCCATGACCCCCTCCTCTGAGCTGGGCCCAAACCTCCCTCCCAGGGAAATGGGACCTAGTGACCCACTGGGCTGTGCTTCCACAGGCACCTTTGAAAGGAGCCCATGGGAAGCAGTAGGAAAGCAGCAGGCTATGTGTGGGGACACGCCCATCCCCATTGCTCCTTACTTGACCACCCTAACAGAGACAGCTAGTGGCAGGAGGGCTTCCCAGCATCTCCAGGGGTTCCCTGCAGCTTCCAGCCAATTCTCACACAGAGACAGATGCTCTTCTGGCCTTTGCTTGAGGTGTGAGCCCAAGCACATGTATCCATATGTGTGAGTACAGGCTGAGATCCCACAGTGGGTAGCACCCTGTGTGTGTGCCTGTGTGTGTCTGTGTGTGTGTCTGTGTATGTGCACACATACATGTGAACTATGCAGGCTGTTATTTCCAAAACTAAATTTGGCTTTTTTTAAATTTGTAAGTTGTTTACATGAAAAAGTTTAAAGAAGCATAAAAATGAAATTATATTGTTATAGTTTTAGTGGATCATCTCTGAAAAAGAAAAACTTAGATTCTGTGAAACTGGACTTCTAAAACACTCCAGGATTTCCCACAGTTAAAGGCACAAGGCAGAGACAAATTCTGGCCATGATCAAATGTGAAGGGCATGGGTGGTAGGTATAAAAAATGGGATTCACAGTCCTGCTCTCCAGCACCTTTCTCTGCCTCTTTCTGGCTCCCCTGGTTTGTCTTTTCTGGTGTCTGTGAGCCCCTCAAGGCCAGAGGCCATTCCTCATTCATCCAAACACCCAGCACCCAGGGCCCAGCCTGGCATGAGTAGGGTCCCAGCAATTCTGTCAAAGAGTATTTGAGACTGGGGACTGATTCTGTCTTTTGTTCCCTCCTTAGGTTCCTAAATTCTCCTCATTCTGCTCCTTCACATTTAAATCGACCCCCAGACAGGATCAGGACCTCCTGGCCTTCTTGGAGATGTGGGCTCTATGCAGGGATGACAGAAGCCAGTGTCTGGAGCCCTCCCCCAACACTGCAGAGCTGGAGCCTGCTCAGAGCTCACAAGTCATCAAGGAAAATCCCCTGGGCCCTCAGAGATATGACCACTGCACCTACAGGGTTCTGACTAGGGCCAACCCCTTTGCAGAAGTCAGCAATCCCTGGGAACCTGTGGGGGTGTCACGTAATACCTGCCACATCAACTGACAAGTAGACATCCCAATGGCCATGGAAAACATGTCTGTGCCAGGGCTTAGATCCTCTGAGGCTCTATAACACTGCTATTAAAATAGTCACTGAGCCTAATAAAAAGTATAATCATCTCCATTTACATCATGATGTGGAATCCTGAAATGGCAATTTTTAGTTCTTGGTGAATCAAAGTACACAGATTCTTGAGAAGGACACAGCCCCTAAAGAGACTTGGGTCCCCTCTTGCAGTTGCCACCCTCCCAGGTGGCCAGTGCAGGCACAAAGATCTGCCACTCCCTGCTTAAACCCCCACCCATGGGGAGCCCCCCATCCACTGTGGGAAGTCATAGGAACTGCCAATGCCAGTGAGCCAGACCCGGCCCAGGCCCTGCGGTCAGTCACCTGCCACCTGGCTGCTGCTACGCCTGTGCTCCTCTTCACGCTCTTCCCAGCCGACTCTCCCTGTAGGCTGCCCTCAACTTCTAGAGCGCCAGCCAGGGTGACTCTGGTCCATGTGCTTGACCAGTGATCATTCTAATAACTTTCTGGAGGTCCCACTTTCTAGGAGGCCCCTTGTAAGTCTCTGCCTTCCACTTCCAGCTGGGACCAGTGACCCCTCACCTTAAGAAGTGAGGCCCCTGGCCCTGCCTCATTCTGCGCCTGCCTTCCAGGTTCTTGAGAGCAGGAGGGCCTGGTCCAGGGCCAGGCACCCAGCGGATGCTCAGCAGATATGTGTGAAATAGAACTAAGCCTTCGAACTTTTGCTGAGCACCATGGCTGTCCCAGCAGGCATGTGTTCCCAGGGTTGTGCCCTTCCCTGAAGATTTCAGCTTCTCCCACATCTGTGTCTCATGAATCTACACCAGCAGAGCCTGGCTCAGCAGGGACCCCAGGGGAAGGCGCAGGCATCTGTAATCCCAGCACTTTGGAAGGCCGAGGTGGGCAGACGGCGTGAGCTCAGGAGTTAAGACCAGCCTGGGCAACATGGCGAAACCCTGTCTCTACAAAAAATACAAAAATTAGCCGGGCAAGGTGTTGGGCGCCTGTAGTTCCAGCTACTCGGGAGGTTGAGGCAGGAGAACAGCTTGAACACAAGAAGTGGATGTTGCAGTGAGCGAAGATCATACCACTGCACTGTAGCCTGGGCAACAAAGCGAGACTCCGTCTCAAAGAAAAAAAAAAAAGAAGAAAAAGAAAATGGACCCTGGGTTTGACGGGGACCTCATGACATGACCTGCCCTCTCAGTGCACGAAAGTGGTCCAGGGGCTCTTCTTGAATTTCCCCTCCGCTCTCCCTCTGCCCCTCTCTCAGAGGTGGTAGTGGCCTGGGAGGTCGTTGGAGGGGATCTTTGCATGCCCACCAGTCCACAGCGAAGTAAACTGAGGCACAGAGGGAACGGCATGTGCCCAGGATGGCGGATGTAGGTGCTCGCAGGAGCAGCCCCTTCTCGGACCCAGGGGCAGAATTTCATCAGTGGCTAGGGCCGAATAACAGGACCCCAGGTGCGAGAAACGCCTGTGTAAACGCCTCTCAGAGGGCCCTGGAGAAGGAGGGTGGGAGCCGCGAAGTCGGGGCGCCCCTGGAAGCTTCTAGAGATCTGGGCGTACATCAGACAGCAGCGGCTGAAGAAGGAAACAGGCTGGCTTCTAATAATGTGCAGACAGTCTCGATCCTTCTCCCGTAGCTCTGCGAGCCCATGTCCCTGGCCACGGTCCCTCAGCCGCCCTGGAAGCCGCCGGCACCAGCCGGTGTTCTGCTTCAGAGCGGGCGCGCGGTGACCGGACTGACAAGGAGGGGCTTCATGCGAAAGTCTCCCTCCCCTCCCAGGCACCGCGGGTCCCCCTGCGCAGGTGCCTTCAAAGGAAAATAGGAGGCGGCGGCTCCGCCCAGTCGACCCCACCGAGGGCCGCCCTCCCCGCCTGCGCGCGGAGCCCACGCGCCACCCAGTGGGGCGCTCGGTGGCCGACCTAGCTCTCAACCCGATCCCGCTTCCAGTGGGCGCCCCAGTTACTTTCCCTTCCAGAGAGCCTTGCTCTGCGGCGAGAAATAGTTGCATGACCTTAATGGAAAGGTGGTGGCGTTGTTTCCTCTCATGGCTGAAGGAATGTCACCGTGCAGGTTTCCGCCAGGTTGACGATGCCAATCAGTAATGATAGTTCTCCCTGGGCTCCCAAACCTACCTTGGCACATTTGCACAGGTACCTCTTAACGGCAACTTGGCATGACCCCACCGTCTTGGTCGGCTTGGGCCGCCGTAACAAAACATGAGACTCGGTGGCTTAAACAACATACTTCTATTCCTCACAGTCTTGGAGGCTGGAAGTCCAAGATCAAAGGCTGGCCCTATTGAATGAGGGCCCATCCTTATGACCTCACTAAACTTCAATTATCTGCTAAAAACCCTATCTCCAAATACAGTTATATTGGGGATTAGGGCTTCAACATATGAATTTGGGGCTGGGGAGACACAATTCAGTCCATAGCACCCACCTTGACATAACTACGCCTTACCACGATGGTCCCTTGACATAACTATCCCTTGCCATATCCAAACCTTGGTATTGCTACACCTTGTTGTAATTACACTTAGCCTAAGTGCCCCTTGACATAACCCCTACGCAAGGTGGCATTACCCACCGTGTTGTAACTACACCTTGACGTACAGTGTAGTCTCCATGCATCCCAATTTACGGAAAAAAATTTGACTCTTGCAGCAGTGACATAGCTTTCCTGAGTTGGCAAAGTCAGAAAAAGAAGCAGAAGTGGTCTCCTCCATGTTCTCCTTCTCGCCTCCCTGATCCCCAAATGTGTGGCCTGGGTCAGGTAGCTTCGTGGAGCTGGCCCCGAGAGAGTAGTTCCCTGTGTGTCTCTGCAGTGTAAACCATTCTCCTTCCTATTACTGCTCTCAATGCCTCCCTTCTGATACCTGATACCAGCCACTTCTCCAGTTCTCGGAATAGCAATTGAATGTCCTGCAATTTAACTCAATTCTGATACTGTCTACCCGGAATTAATGTCAGATCCCACAGTTAAGGGCTCGGTCCCACAAGGCCACCCCCATTTCTGATGCCAGCTGTCAGTCCAGGTTGGCACCTGTGCTTCTGACCAATCAGCCGTACGTTCCCACGGCCCTCTCTCGTGTGTATTAATTTGCTAGAATGGCTCTTAGAACGTGGGAAAACAGTTTAGTTCCTGTTATTTATTATAAAGCATACAACTCAAGGACAGCCAGTGGAAGAGATGCATGCGGCAAGGTATGGGGAAGGGGCATGGGGCTTGCCTGCCATCTCCGGCCACACTGCCTTCCCAGCGCCTCCATGTGTTCACCAACCCAGAAGCTCTCCCAGCACCCTCCTTTTGGAAGTGTTCGTTATGTTGGCATTTTTTAAATGGAGGTTCCATTTTGCAGGCATGATTGAGTAAATCACTGGGCATTGGTGATTAACTCCATCCCCAGCTCCTCTCCCCAGCTGGAGGTCGGCGGGCGGTCGGGCTAAACATTCCAACCTTCTAATCACACGGTTGGTTTCCCTGGCAGCTGTCACCATCCTGAGGCCCTCCGGGAGCCCCCAGGCCCCAGTCATCTCATTAGCTACAAAAAGTCATGTATCACTTTGGAGATTCCAAGGGCTTTAGGAGTTCTGTTTCTTATTATAAGTCACAGTGTCACAGTCTTCACTTAAGAAGCAAAGGCAGAGGAAGGAGGCGCCCCACGCAGTGCTGCTACCGCCAGCTCCGGCTTTCTCCAGCGGAAGAGCGAAGACCCCTGCTTGGGCTCACCCAAAGGCTAGGATTGCCACTCCCGGCCCCCAAATCCAGAGTTAGGCTCCGACATTTTTGTAAGCATTGTTTCAGCAGTTCCCTCAGAAGAGATTCTGAGATACAGGAGCTCAGGGCTCTGGGGGGCACTTAACGCATTCTTATTAGCCCTATGAAGAAAGAAAATGTAAATTACCAGTCCCAGAGAGACAGTAAAATGAGATAGCACTCAGCCTTGAACTATATATTCATCTCTGGAAACTGCTTGCTATTGCCACAAGGAGCTATAAATCAACTTAATAATGCCACACCAGACACCATAACCCACACCCTATAGCTTAACAGTGTAGAGCCAATCATGAATCAATATTATTTCTGTAAACCAATGAGAATTCCTGATGGATTTGTATCATCCCACTTCTTGCCCACCCCTTTTGTCTTTAAAAACTGCTTGTTACAATGGCCCAACGAAGCTCATTTCCAAGGTTACTTGGGTCTGAGTCTTCCAGGCAGCTGTCCTCACTTTGGCTCAAGTCAACCCTTTATTTTTTGGTGCCTCAGCCTCTTCCTTTTAGGTCGACACCTACTAGTACTGGGCCCAGAGCCGGGGTTGGCCTGGAATCAAGCTGGGCCCTTCCTCAGTGGGCCAGCCTTCTCCACAGCTGGGGCAGCCTTGGCTGTGCATGGGTCCAGGCCCCACAGGGCCACCAAAGCTGGACTGGGTCCTGGCAGTGGCGGGCTAGGCTCTTCCTCTTTGTGCAGGTGGTATTCTAGGGTGAAAGAAGCTGATCCGCCACAGACCAAGAAGGAAAGGAAGGAGGCAGAAAACATCCTTTTGCCCAGGGAAGGTAGACCATGGGTTGTGGGTGAGAACTGGGAGGGCTCAAGAGCCAGCTCTGTCATCAATCCCTGTAGCCTGGCTGTGGCTTTTGAAGTCCTCATTTCTGTCAATGGTGTGAGCAAAGCACTCAGAGCTGAGGTTGGTGGGGTCAGGGGAGGTTCCTAGGGATGGGACTTAGTGAAGGGCAAAGATGACTAAAACATCGAAGAGCCAAACCCCTGCCTGTGGATTCTCATAGTGTTGTGGGTGAGATCAGCACTGCACGTGGGGCACCGCAGCACAGCGCAGCACACACAGCACAGCACAGCACACACAGCACATATAGCACACACAGCACATATAGCACACAGAGCACATATAGCACACACAGCACAGCACACACAGCATAGCACACACAGCACATATAGCACACAGAGCACATATAGCACACACAGCACATATAGCACACACAGCACACACAGCACAGCACACACAGCACATATAGCACACACAGCACACAGCACATATAGCACACAGAGCACATATAGCACACACAGCACAGCACACACAGCATAGCACACACAGCACATATAGCACACACAGCACACACAGCACATATAGCACACACAGCACAGCACACACAGCATAGCACACACAGCACAGCACAGCACACACAGCACATACAGCACAGCGCAGCACACGGCAAAACACAGCACACACAGCACAACACACACACAGCACACACAGCACAGCACACACAGCACACCCAGCACACCCAGCATACCCAGCACACACAGCACAGCACACACACGCAGCACAGCATATAGCACAGGCTCAGAGGCCCCTGAGGGTGGGGGGCAGTTTGAGAAAAACTTCCGGGTAAGAAGAGTTTTTCATGTAGAAAAGAGGAGGGTCAGGCCTCCGTGTTCCCGGGGAGAGGGGACATAATGTCCACAGCGTGCACCGATGCAGCAGCAGGGCTGAGCTGGCCGTAGCAGCCATGCTGACACTGGACCGTCAGGGCTGGGCAGCAGGGTAGCAGGAGATGCAGCTGGACATAGGGCAGGGTCAGATCTGCAAGTAAGACCTGGGAGGTCACTTTTCAAAAGGCTTGGGCTTCATCCTGAGGGCAGGAAAGGATTTGGGGTGAGAGATGGGCAGAATCTGACCCACGGCTGAGAGACTGGCCTCAAGTCTTTGGCGGGGCTGCCTGACTCTGTTTATCATCCAGACAGCAAACATTGGAAGCTGCTTTTGGGGACCAACAATCCCGGCTTTCAAAGAGCGTTTTCCCCTCAGCCTGGCGCCTGTGCGTCAGTGGTAATAGATGCTGAAGGCTGGAGAACGTAGAGCAGCGTGGTGATGAAGGTGATGGTGTTGAAGGTGGCGAAGAGCTGGAAGGAGGCAGAGTGACTGTTAAAGATGGCAGTGCCAGCTCCTGCTCCACCCCAGGGACCCTCAGCCCTGAAGCCCAGGAGGCCATATGTAACCCTGTCTCATAGCCTCCTGCCTGGCCTGAGACAGCAACCACTGGCCAATGACTCCCTCTCGTGGAAACTCTGCCCCCAGGGCATCCCTGGGGCCATCCTGGTGTCCTGCCATTACCGCACAGTCCCCATCTCATCTGCACCTGGCCGTGAAGCAGGCTCATCTCCACCCCAATTGGGCCCTCATCCCTCGCTGACCTACCCGAGGCCCTCTCTCCTCTGCCCACCTCTGCCCAGCCTGTGTTCTGACACCTCCCTCAGCTCTACTTGCTGGCCCAGGACTGTGCTCTGAGCGCCTGCTCCTCAGCTCCCTGTGAATGTTCAGATGCCGCTCCAGCTCTTCCCGGCCCACACTGAGCTCCTGATGTTCCTCACAAGCCTAAGGGGCCCAGTGGGCCCCCGGGTCCTCCTCTCACCCAGCTCCCTGAGCCAGACGCCTGCGCCCCGACTCCCCTCCCTCCCTTGCCAGCCATGTGCAAAGCCACTCCAAAGGCCACTGGTTTTCCCGCCGGTCTCTGGGGACATGCACTTCTCCCTCATTTCAGCCACCAGCACCCCACCAGGACTCCTCATGGCCTCACTCATCCGCTTCTGCCTGCCCTGCCCCTTGAATCAGCCCCCAGAGGAAAACACGATCGTGTGCCCCATGCTGAAGCCGTGCGATGGCGCTGCTGTTTTCTCGGGGTAGGGCTGTCACCCTCAACATGCCTTCTAGGCCCCACCGGCCGTCTCAGCCTCACTCAGCCCCACTGTCCACTCACACGCTTCTCATTCATTTATTCAATCGACAAATATCTTTTTCCCACCGTGTGCCACCGGGACATAAATCATCCCTCTGCTCGGCCCACCCACACTGTAGATGTCTCATATGCTGTCACTTCATAGCTGTCCGGGCGATCAGATGGTCTGCTGCGGTGTTGCAGTGCATGCATTCGAGGAAGCCTTGTGTCCTCCACAACGTCCCCAAGTCGCAAGAGTGGTGACACTGGCAATATGGATATGCCAACAAGCAGCCGGAAAGTGCTTCATTTAAGTGAAAAAATGAAAGATTTCAACTTAACAAGGAAAGAAAAAAATCATCCACTGAGGTTAAGATGTGCAGTGAGGATGAATTGTCCGTCGGTGAAACTGCAGTGAAGGAGAAAGAAGTGTGTGCATAGTAGATGCAGGGTTCAGTGACACCCAAGGTGTCAGGCTTCCCCTGGGGGTCTTGGAACACATCCCCCAGAGACAAGGGGGACCACTGGATACTGTCTTAGGTATATTGAGGAATTGTTGTTAACTTTCCATAAATGTGATAATGTGAGAAAGTTTGCATATGTTTTTGGAAACAGACTGAAGTGTGTGGAATGAGGTTTGCTTTAAAATTCCTTAGGGGGGAAAAAGGCAAGATGAGACAAATATGGTAAAATCTTCGTAATGCTGGAATCTGGGCTATGGCTACGTGAGGGCCTATAGTACAATATTCTGTACTTTCATATGTCTTCAATTGTTCAACGTGGGACACTTTTAAATGCCTATTGAGATGATGCAACAACTTGAAGAATTAATGATGTAACATTAAATGAAAGCATCTGCATCCAAAATGATTTGCAGAGTGCAATTAAAGTGTGTATATTCTTTGCATAAAGTATATTCTTTGTGTATATTCTTTGCATAAAGTTCACGTGGAATATGGAAGAAAGAACCTGTCGCAGGGATTGTGACAAGGCCTTGAGACTGAAGTAATTTCTCTTTCCTACTAGCATTTTCCTCAGTGTTGCTCTAAGATTTTACCAGGAAGAAAATTTAGGGGAAACACATCAGAGTGTGCTCTATTACAGGGTGCTATTTTCCGAACAGGGAAGGCAGTGGAGGGGAATGGAATGAAAGATCTACTCTCGCAGGGAAATGTCTTCATTTTGGCCTAGTAGTAAACACACTAAAATCAAAAGTCTTGGTTCCATGGGAGCCTACCCCAGGGTCTCTGATTCTCCTCTGTGCCCAGAAGTGCCAGTTGTCCTCACCCCACCCAGGACGTCCACCCAGGAGGAGCCATGCTGCCGGTTCTTACTGGAACTCTCCTGGAATCATTTCTTTTGCAAAATCCAAACAAGGAAGACAACAGGAAGCTGAGGGTGATGAGAAATGAGGTGAGTGAGACATACATCACCCATCCTTGCAGCAATGGGTTTGCAACCTGGGTGGTGGCTACCAGGATCCAGACCCAGCACCCAAATATCTGGAAAAGAAAAACATCAAAGAAGGGGCTTCAGTAGCTAGTGTGGGGCATGTTTCCCTTTGCAGGGCGTCTCTTTTCTGTCTCTGGTTAATAGCTCAGATGAAGTTAGGAGGGAACCAAGAAGGAAATGAGAAGGAAGGTTGGCCCCCTGAGTCACGGTAGTCAGGTCCTATTGTTAGAAAATTCAAGGGGTCGATGTAGAGGTTGTGAACAGAGGGACTTTCAGCCAAGTTGGCCTGAGGATGTGTCCTCTTGGCCGAAGCAGTGTCGGCATATACACTTTTAAACAATTCTGAATAAGTCGCCAACGTATAAAACAGGATATTTCACATGGAAAATTTAGATTTGGGACATTGCTTTAGAAATCGATGGTTCTAGCCACAGGGTACCCATTTCCCAGGTCAGAGCAGGCTGACATTTCCCCTTTAAAAGGACCTGAAGTCCTCAGTGGACCACATCCCCCAGCCCTACTAACCCCATACCCTGCTGTGGCACATTCCCTGTTTCTCGCTGACGCTGTGGAATAGTACTCTTTTTCTTGGCTCCTTCTATCCACGGACAGTGCCTGCCTGGTGGCTCTGTGAACATTTGGTTTGGAGCCTCCAGATCATAGCATCTGATGCTCTGGGGCCGGTCACCAACTGGACAATATAGTTCCAGGTCCATCACCTCTCAACTCTGTCCAGCTGTTTGTTATCCACTTGGTGGAGAAACCAAAGCTCTGAGCTCTGCTTTTATTTGCCTTCAGGCTGGGCTTGCACCCATGTTGGTGAGCTCAGGGGAGGGAGTGACATGACCAGCAGATGGCTGTCCAGTTAGGGGCTTGGAGGAAAGGGTTGGCACAGGCGTCAGGTAGTTTTGTTTTCAGTTTGTCTCCAACTTTTTGAGTTTCTCTCCTTCCTGGGGCCTTCTTAGGAGGTCACTACAGCCCTCCTGGGTTCTCCCTCTTTCTCCTGTTAAATTAGTGCTTTTAAGCCACATGGGCTGGTAATCTCCGGAACCCACGTCGAGCTCAGTCTCTCTGTGGCCCCACATACCCACCTGTCCAGTGCCTACCTCTGCTTGTACGTCCCTCTGCCAGGGCTAATCCTGCACTTGCATAATCTCAAGAGTGAGTATCTCATTAAAGTGTGTAGCTTAGGCAGCTCGCTTGCCTCACTCCCATCCTGCTTCTTGCCCTAAAACTCCTCACATTTAACAGGTTACAAAATCTGAACTTATTGCCACTCCCCGATGCCTTCAGAATCCACTCTCCTCAACCCCTGCTGAAAATGATCCATCTGGGAGAGAGAAAGTTGTAGGATGGGGAATGGGAGCACAGAGGCCTCCAAAGAGAATGATAATGTTCTATTTCCATTTATACTGGGTACACAGGGGTTTATTTTTATAAAGCAATAAAATAATCTTGAAAAAGAAGAGTCTATTGGATTGGGAGCAGTGGAGGTTTGGGGTGATGGGGTGGGGGGCCAGGAATGACTCCTGAATTTGTGATTTGGAGGAATTATATTACCATGTTTTAAAGCTTTCTATAAAGTTAGGTAATCAAAAGAGTTATCAGTGCAGGTGACTCACATTTTTGCCTGTCTCAGGAGACAACTCATCTCCTTCCCTAGTTTTGTTGCCTTTTCCCCATAAATTTTAGAATCAGCTTGTCAACGTCTACAATATCTGTCTGCTGGGATTCTTATTGTGTTAAATCTCTGGATGAATTTCGGGAGAATTGTCATCCTTACTATGTTGAGTCTCCTAATCCATGAACATGATGTATTTCTCCAGTTATTAAGGTGTTCTCTGACTTCTTTGATCAATCACTTGTAGTTTTTAGCATACAGTGGCTGCATACATCTTGTTACATTTATGCCTAAGTATTTCATTTTGGGGGAGATATTGCAAATATTATTGCTTTTAGAAAATTTTATTTCTCGATTGTCCTTTGCTATTAGATAGCAATATAATTTATTTTTTGTGTGATGACATTGTATCCTGCAACTTGCTAAGGTTACTTATTAGTTTATTAGTTAGTTTATAGTTATTATTAGTTTAAAGAGGATTTTTGTTGTTGTTCTTTGGTATATTGTTAGCCATTAATATTTCCTCTTCTGTAAAGTTTTCATTAGTTTTTATCAGTTACATTTTTTAAATAGATTTTTCTTATTGACTTATGGGAATTCTTGCTGATACCGTGGATCTCACTGACCGTCATAAACATTGCACATATATTCTGCCAGCACTTACATATTTTATGGTGTCCTTTGAAGAACTAAGTCCTTAACTTTAATGCCGTTGAATATGTCTGTCTTTTCCTTTATTGACTATGCTTTTTATTAAGTTTAAGAAATCTTTCTCTACCTTAAGTCACGAAGATATTCTTGCATCCCAGACTTTTCTTCTGGGATAATTTTCTTTCTTCCTGAATTGCAGCCTTTAGCAGTCTCTTTAATGAAGGTCAGTTGGAAGTCGTCAGTTTGATTTGTTAGAAAATGTCCTTAAATTTCCCCTGACAATTATTTTCTCTCAGCACTTCCAAGATACATTCTTGCTGTGTTCTATATTTTTCCACATTATTCTGTTGTATTCTGGCTTCCACTGTTGCTGTTGAGAGGCCAGCTGTCAGCTGACCTGTTGCTTTGTAGGAATTTGTCTTTGATGTTTGGCTGCATTCAGAGTCTTCGCTCTGTCTTTGGTGTTCTGTGGTTTGTGAAATGGTTATACGAGGTGTTGAGATGCGGATATCTTTTCATTACTTCTGCTTAGTATTCATTGTACATTCATTGGTTTGTGAAATAGTGATACGAGGTGTTGAGATGCAGATATCTTTTCTTTACTTCTGCTTAGTATTCACTGTACATTCAATATCTGAAAATTCCCCAACTTGGTCTTAGTAGCTTAATTCTGCAGTGACTTCCATTAACTTCAATTCCTGTTCACTTGTTTCTTCCTATGTGTGGTGAGTTTTCATTGGGAGCTCATGTCTGTGGAGGTAGCTCAGTTCTGAGTGATGTATTAGAGTCTTTCTAGTCCAAACACTTACTTTTCTTTTTTTTTGGAGTCTTTCTCTGTCACTCAGGCTGGAGTGCAGTGGTGCAATCATGGCTCACTGCCGCCTCCAACTCCTGGGCTCAAGTGGTCCTCCCATTTCAGCCTCCCAAGTAGCTAGTACTACAGCCACACACCACAATGCCTGGCCAATTTTAATTTTATTTTTTGTAGAGACAGGGTCTTGCTATGTTGCCCAGGCTGGTCTTGAACTCCTGGCCTCAAGCAATCCTCCTGCCTTGACCTCCCAAAGTGCTGGGATTATAGGTGTGAGCCATTGTGCCCGACCTTCACTCCCTTCTGTGTATCTCAGCCAAAAGATACACAACTTCAGGTTCTGCTTTTCAAAGTATATCCCTGGTTTTCTGGGACTAACAGTTTGTATCCTACAACTGGCCAATAAATAGATATAGATATGCCACCCTTTCCCTTCTCAGGCTTCCACTGTGGTTGTCCTGAGGAGAAAAAACACTTTTGGATTTATGGGCTGTTAAGGAGAAAAAGGTAAAAGGAAATGAAAAGCCAGACTAGAATAGGAAGGTGACCACAAGGCAGAGACTCCTCGGCAAGGAATTCAAGCAGCAGAAGGTATCAGATGGCAGTTCTCTGGACTTTCCAAGGGAGTCAGAGTTGTCATGTGGACTAAATGAGATGGTCTGAGTGGGAGCATCTTATAAACTGTAAAGTACCTGGTCAATGTGAGGAGGTGGTGGTGGGAAACACCTCCAGCAGCCTGGCCGTCTGTGTCATTCACTGCTGTATTCCTGGTGCCCAGCCCAGGGTCTGAAAAAATAGGTGGGGAGGGAGGGACATCAAAGTACATTCTTTTGAATGAATCTGCAATGACACCACCACCTCCTCACATTCACCAGGTACTTTACAGTTTATAAGATGCACTCACTCTGACTGTCTCATTTAGTCCACGCAGCAACTCTAACTCCCTTGGCAAGACCAGAGAACTGCCATTTGCTACCTTCCGCTGCTTACTGCCAGCTCGCCAGTGCCAGGCGTGGGGCCAGCAATGGCACCTGGGCCCCATTTTGCCAGCCAGTGTCTGCAGAGGGGTCGCAGTCCCCTTCCTGCCATCAGAAGCTGCCCTGGCCAGATGTAGCCATATGCACATTACTTACATTTGCACATTTAATCTTCGCCATAGTCCAGGAGGTGGTGCTGTCCTGGAGGGGACTGGGGCCCAAGGTCACACGGGCAGGGCATGGTGCTGCCTGGACATGGTGTAGGACACTTGTGGGTCTCCCCCCAAAACCAGATTTCACACCTGAGGGCAGGGGCAGGTAGAGGCTCCTAGAGTGAGCCCAGAGGGTGGCCTGCCAGAGCCTCAGCCAAGGTTGGCGTGGGGAATTAGGAGTCTTGATGGGGCATCATGCCTGCAGTGCCACGGAGCCCATCAGCAGCTTCCTCTCTCCGGGTTCCAGCTATGGCTTAGGGATCCCTGTCCTACCTTTCATGACATGCCAGGGGTCCCTGAGCATTTGGGAATCTACTCAAACATCTTGGGAGCCTTCCTGCAATGGCTTCAGTGTTGCAGAATCAATGTTGTGCGGAAGAAAGTCACTTCCTATTTCCACATCCCTCTAGCTCCTAAACAGTAGGAGGGACCACAGCCAAGGACTACAGGTGGATGTAAACCCAGTAGTAGAGTTTGTTATCTCATTTCTGTCTCAAGTAGTCTAGGTTGGATTCTTTTTAGGTGTGAAATCTTTGAGTATTTGTTTTTACTTTTTAATTAAAACTCATACTTAGTTTTCCAAATTTTCTGGTGGCCTGAACTGCCCTCTCATTTTAATGCTTATTTGTGTATTTTCTCAGAGCAGGAGATATTTTTTAGTGGTTGGGACTGGCCCTCAAAGTGGAGAAATATTTGATTGCAGTGAGCCATTTAGAGTGAGTATATTTCAAGTATAACTTTGGCAGAATCCTTTTTTTTTAAATAAGCAAATACACACAATCATGTATACATTTCCCAAAAGGCTGAACTTAAACTTGAAAGGACTTCTTAAGGAAGAATGGAGCTTAACAACAGGCGTGTTAACCCATTCTTCTCTAGAACACGGAGAAGAGCCTCCTATATTTAGAAAGTTGGTTAAGAGTAGAATATAAGAACTGGGGTAATAACCCCCAGATTGGAGTCCAGGAAGAAATGGCTGATGCCAGGTTTGGAGAGGGAGGTTGAGCCTGAATGTTACCACAGCAGATGGTGAGAAAACTTCCAAAGGCTACTGGGGTCTGGTCAAAAGGACTCAGCATCCTCCTGCTGGCCAAAGATGGGAACACATGAGCTTCTTATCACTGCAATGGATTGGAATGCACTAAATTGAAATCCACAAGTTCAAAATGATACTTAAAACAAAAACTTCCTTGGTCACTTTTGGAGGATGCTTATTATTTTGAAAACTGTTTCAAAAGAAAAAGAAGCAAGCAAAAAATATGATATGGGGCAAAGAGCTTGTTAAAAACATGGATACAGCTGGGTGCAGTGGCTCACACCTGTAATCCCAGCACTTTGGGAGGCTGAGACTGGTGGATCACCTGAGGTCAGGAGTTCAAGACCAGCCTGACCAACATGGTGAAACTCCGTCTCTACTAAAAATACAAAAATTAGCCAGGCGTCGTGCTGGGTGCCTGTAATCCCAGCTACTCGGGAGACTGAGGCAGGAGAATTGCTTAAACCCGGGAGGCGGAAGTTGCAGTGAGCCGAGATTGTGCCATTGCACTCTAGCCTGGGTGACAAGAGCAAAACTCCATCTCAAAACAAACAAACAAAGAAATAAAAAACAACCATGGATACCTGAGCACCATCCTCTGGACAGCACTGTTTGAGTCCTGCTCCTCCTAGAACCCTTTGCGGAATTCAAGAAAGTCTGAGGGTCGGGTTCCTGCCCAAAGATTCTGCTTGAACAGGTAAGGGAGGCTGCATTGTTGAAAGCTCCCCAGGCAGGGTGGCCAGGGCTGAGGAAGCCTGAGGCCAGCTCTCTGCCTCCACTCTCACCCTCAATCCACGCACCAGGCAAGAGCGTTCCTCCTGGGTTTGAATCCCAGCTCTGCCTGGTGGCAAGGTCATTGAACTCCCCTGCGCCTCTGTGTCCCTGTCCATCAAATAGAGGAGGTGGGGGTCTCGCTGGCCCCTCTATCATCCGGTCCTCATGAAGGCTTAACAAGCTTCTCTGGCACATGGTGAGTGTTGGCCAAAATAACCATAACCATTGGAATGGCACAGACGGCAGGAGGGGAGATTCCCTGAGAAAGACCCAGGGAGGGAAATATCCCTAAGGGATGGGAAGTTCACTCCTGGGACAGAGGGGAGGGAGACCAATCAGCTGGGTTGGTGAGATAGCATTGAGATGGGAAACAATAAGGAGGATAGCCTCTGGGGAGAGTGGATCTGCTCTGTTGCACAGAGCAGCTGGAAGCCTCTCATGGGCAGGCGGGGGCTGCTGCAGGGGCTGGACTGCTGCTGAGAAGTGAACTTTACACGCTGTGACAGACACTACCCAAGTAATGACTCCATGGGAAGGGCAAATGAGGTGTCAGGAAGATGCGTGCTCTCAGGTCAGTGTGGCAGGGCTTTGGGCTGTGGCTGGGAAATATGGGTTTGGGCTGGGGCAGAGGAGGAGCTGAGAAATGGGGAGGAGCACCAGGGGCGGGTAGCCCGGTGGCAGGTTTTTCTGCATAGCCGGGCATTCTTTCAGCAAGGCAGGTTTCATGCACTGCCAACCCCAGATTCCTTTTCTACTACTTGTCTTCCTTTCCATGACAGCTTTGCCTCTCCTTCCTTTCTCTGGTACTCGGGTGACCGCAGGCTGTACCAGGAAGCCTCAAAAACTTCCGGCTGGGAGAAAAAGGCCCAAATCCAGATGGGCAAGTATCATGTCATCAGCACACCAGGCAGCAGGGGTCTCCTGGTCCCACCCAGGGCCCAGGAGGACTGGGCTCCATGAAGGGCACACACGGGCATTGCCCACAGAGGGAACCCGGACGCCGCGAAGTCTCCCTTTGACAGTGTAATGTTTCAAGATGAAGGAAACTACTGATGCTCGCATTCAGGTGCACACAGTACATGCTGCTTCCCAGGGTCTCTTGTCCATTATATACCTCCCTTGTTAAACATTGTGGTTAAATACACATCACAAAGTTAACCATCTTAGCCATTTTTGGGTGCACAGTTCAGTGGCATTAATATTCGTTCACATTGTCACGCAACCGTCACCACCATCCATCTCCAGAACTCTTTCCATCTTGCAAAACAGGAACTCCACTCTAAACAACTCTCTATTCTTCCCTCCCCCGAGCCCCTGGCAACTACCATTTACTTTCTGTCTCTATGGATTTGCCCACTCTAGGTGCCTCATATACATGGAATCAGGCAGCATTTGCCCTTTTGTGATTGGCTTATCTCACTTAGCATAACGTCCTGAAAGTTCATCTGTGTTGTGGCATGGGTTAGAATTTCTTTCTTTTTCAGGGCCAAATAATATTTCACTGCACATGTATGGCAATTGTGTTGATCCACTCACCTGCTGCTGACCTCTTGGGTTGCTTCCACCTTTCCACTGTTGTGACTAGTGCTACTGTGAACATGAGTGTCCAAATAGCTCTCTGATACACACGCTTTAAAAGGAAAAAACATGACCAGGCACGGTGGCTCATGCCTGTAATCCCAGCATTTTGGGAGGCCAAGGTGGGTGGATCACCTGAGGTCAGGATTTCGAGACCAGCCTGGCCAACATGGTAAAACCCCATCTCTACTAAAAATACAAAAATTAGCTGGGTGTGGTGGCACATGCCTGCAATTCCAGCTACTCAGGAAGCTGAGACAGGAGAATCACTTGAACCTGGGAGGCAGAGGCTGCAGTGAGCCGAGATCACACAACTGCATGCCAGCCTGGGTGACAGAGTGAGACTCCATCTCAAAATAAATAAATAAATAAAATAAAATAAAAATCAAGGGGAAAAAAGCTGGGCGTGGTGGCTCACACCTGTAATCCCAGCACTTTGGGAGGCCGAGGTGGGTGGATCACTTGAGCCCAGGAATTCAAGACTAGCCTGGGCAACATAGTGAGACCCCATCTCTACAAAAAATACAAAAATTAACTGGGCATGGTGGCGCATGCCTGTAGTCCCAGCTACTTGGGAGGCTGAGGTGGGGGGATTGCTTGAACCCAGGAGGTGGAGGTTTCCGTGAGCCGAGATCGCACCACTGCACTCAAGTGTGGGCAACAGAGGGAGACTCTGTCTCAAAAAAAAAGAAAAGAAAAGAAAAGAAAAGGAAAAAACAAGACAAGGCCATCCTGGGGCTGTGCTTCAGACCCATCAGGCAGCTCCCACGCAAACTGCCTCAAGAGTCACGGCTCCGTTAAACAGATGTGCCCACGTTCCCGCCACTGTGGCATCCCTCGGGAGTTGGGTGCTGTTCACTCAAAATGCCTCAACTCCAGGGAGATTTTAATGGCTTAGGATGAAACCACATAGTGGGAATTAGAGCTGTTATTAGTTTTTAACCTGTTTTAAGCTCATTGTAAAAATAATGTTAACAGTAAAGACGTTTTACCTATGGCATGTTCCTTCCCAGACCTCATAGTTACGCACATACATTTTTTATAAAGTTGTAAATTATGGTGAGCACACATTTTGTATTCTACTTTATATATACATACACATAAATTATATATATACACATATGTACATAAACATATATACATATATATTTAATACATGGTTTAACGATATAGTTGATTCTTGTTATTTGTAGTAGCTATGTTTTGTAAAGTCCCAGTGAACACTGATTTAGCAAATAAAATACTTCCCTACACTCCGCAGTTCAACCTAGGATACTTCCAAACACCAAGTCACTGTGCCCTGACTCATGGAGGGAGAATTTTCTCCTTCTGTGGCTTTAAGACTGGCAGGAAATTGCCAGCCCAGTCCCCTTGGGCCTCCAGTGAGGGCCCCTGTCTCATCTAGAGGAACAGTGCTGGCGGGAGCTCCCATAGCACCTGCTCCTGGCAGAACCAGTCACACAAGGGGTTCCTTGACACCTATGAGTGCTCCAGGGACGGGGCTGCCAGTGCCCCGGACCTCCCGGGGTGTGTAGGAAGTGCAGTCCGAGAGGGGCCAGGAGTCAGGGCCAGGCCTCCCCTTCCTGCGTCCTCCTCCCCCAGAAGCACATCAGCCCATTCAGATGGAGTGCCCCAGCTTTTTATTAAACAGCACATATTTACAAAGTCACATAAAAAGGATTAATTAGAACATTCTTTTCTATCTAATATTTAAAGGCCTTGTTTTCTAGTCCCTTTAATAAAAAAAAAGGACAAAATTAAACAGTGAACATTTTGGGGGCATTTTCCCCTTTTTTCTACCTGTGTACCTTAGAAAAGTTAGAAAGTACAGAAAGGCAGTAAAGCAGCCAGGCAAAGGCATCCTGCTCCTCCAGTGGCCCCGAGGCCGGGATCCCGCTCACCCTGGCCTCCTGCCTGCTCTCTTCTTTCCCACTCTCCCAGTTGCATGGATTAACTTCATATCCCTTCCCAGGTCCCCAGGAAGTTTTCAGATGAGCCCTGGACTCGGGCTTAGGGGAGGTCCCCATTCCCTCCTCTTCTCCCAGGAAGCCACAGACATTTTGTGACCGGTAATCATGTTCCTGCCTTTCACTAGGCCCCAGGTCACTTAGTCCTGATTGATTGATTGCCTGCTCTGCTTCCCCAAGCCCACCCCCAGCCTATCTATGACCAGACCCTGCAAGGCAAGGGCGAGTGTCACCAATGTCACCTCCTCCTGGAAGCCACCCTTGACTACCAAGCCCCCACTTTCATTGTCTCTTTGTCTCTTCCCTGCCTCCTGCCAGGACCCTGAGCTCCTGGAGGCAGCACCATGCCCTGAGGTCCCTGTGTCCCTGGAGTACAGCATGGAGCTTGGCATAAAGCAGGTGTTTGATACGTGTCGCTCACCCACTCAAGAAAGGAGAAGGCAGCTGCTGGACACGCCACTCACTAGCAACTCACAGCTTCAGCTTCCTGGGACAGATGCCTGTGAAGGTGGCATCACCTGGTGCCTTCTGGGCCTTCCACTGTGGCTCAGCCTCAGATCCCGTTCCTGTCAGGAGCCTTGACCAGATGGGGACAGATGCTTATTTGTTTCGTCCCCACCCATTTCCTGCTCCATGACCACCCAGCCCCTAGACATTCTCCCAGTAGGAAGCAATCTTCCCTCTGAACTTCCCGGGAAGGTTTTTTCCCACCTCTCTGCCCCGTCCCCGACCCCACCTGCACCCCTCGTCATCCTGAGACACCCTACCACCCTGGTACCTAGGATGGACTACACAAAAATGTGCTGTCAGAGAGGATGGCGCTCAGATACACACACTCCTGCCACACCTCCCCCAGTGTCACTGCGGCAGAGACAGGGTCCCTATGGGCGGGCGGGGGGAAGCTGCGAACAGTGCCGAGGTAGAGAAGCAAAGCGCAGAAAATCCAGCCCAGGTGAGGGGCTGAGGCCTAAAGATTCTGGAGTCCCAGACCCATGGTACCTGGCCCCACTGAGGCTGCACTCTGGGGCCCAGCTAGTATTTTCTAGGAACACCTTGTCAGGGGCCAGGAGACTGGAAGTGGCTGCAGGGAGCTGGTGCTGTGGAAGGTGGGTAGGAGCTGGCCCTGCTCCACCAGGTGGGGCCTGTGTGGGGCTTGAGCAGCTGTCCCTTATGGCCGAGATGGGGAAGGCCTGACCAAGTGATGACTGAGGGACAGGCTGGTCTCTTCAGGAGGTGATGGGGGCCCGAGGCTGGGGGGCTGGCTGGCAGGGATGGATGAGGCAGGGGAGGGGCTGGAGAGAGATGGGGCCAGGAGGTGAGGGGGCAACTGCTGGGGCCCTCAGAACTCCTCCCAGCTCTGGCCCTTGGCCCTTCACTTGCTAGTCTGGAGAACACTCTAGAAGCCTCTCCTGACCCCCACAGACCTGCCCTGCCCAGGGGAAAGCTCTCCAGGGAAAAAGCCCCTGGGAATGGCGGAAGGAAGCAGCACTTCTAACTAACAAGGCTCCTTCTCTGGGGTTCGCCCGGGGTCCAGCAGGTCCGACTGCCTGGGCCCTCTCCCTGAGGCTCCACCATAGCTGCTGGCGGCTTCCTTCAGGGCACCCGTCATTTCTGTGGGCCCTCCAGGCGGGCTTGCCTTCTGGTAGCACGCCTGGTTGTCTGTCTTGGCTGAGCAGAGAGGGAAGGGAAGGCTGTTTGTGGTCTGGCTGCATGGTCAGGGAAAGACCAGGGTTGGAAATTCAGACATGGGCAGAGCGGGGCGCGGATGCGGGACTGGGCCAGCTGGTTCTGAGTGTCTCTGCTCCGTGACGCGGGCTCCCTTGGCATCTGGGTCCTTGCTAGATTCTGGCAGTGGAGGACTTGGAGGGAGGCTGGGATGTTAGGAGAGGAGTGGGGCTTCCTGCCACCTCTTCCAGGCTTTGCCACTGTCTCTCCAGCAGCAGCAGCAGCAGCAGTAGTCGCTGGAGATGAGGGTCCTTGTGCCCTTTCTTTGGGGAGACCACTGTCTTCCAGCATCCCCGCACAGGTCTGGGCGCCAGTGAGGCAGGGATGGCCCCGTCTAGAGGTTTGAGCATCAGCCCCGGTTGCCCTTCTGTCCCTGACTCTGGGGGTGGGTGGCAGCCGCTGCCAGTGATTATTCTTCTCTGGGTTGTTCAGCACCCCGTTTCTGCTCTTTCTGCCTTCCAGCTACTGTGTCAACAAGTCCCTGTACTGAATCCCCTCTGTGTGACATACCTGTCGTGGCTTCTGTTTCCTGCTGGACTGTGGCGGGCACAACACCCTTTATTGGTTTCCTTGGCTGTTCTCCATCTCTCGTTAGCCATCGGGCTCCACAAGGCAGGGTCCATGTCTGTCTTGTTTATCTTTGTATCACCAGTGCTTGGCAGAGAGACAGTAGCTGCTCAACAAATATTGGTTGAATGAACACGTGGGATTTAAGTCTTCCTTTTTCCTTACATCTTGACTTTGTATTTGTTAACTTCCTGGTCCTAGACAGTCCTCATCTGAACAAGCAAATGTGTGACCCCTCAATCCAAGCCCCTCAAGAATGTCAAGCTCCTCCTTGAGTCAGCTTGCCTTGATGCCATTCTGGTTCCTGGGGCCTCCGGGCAGCTGTGGCTGTGCAGCCCCTGCTTTTCACCTGCCTCCTGCCCTAGGGTGCTGGTCGCACACTGTGTGTTAGTTGCACCATTCCTTCAGTAGAGGCCTATGCCTAACCCTATCCCTTGATGACTGTCTTATTTTTGTATCCCCCTAAGAGCAGAGCATAGAGTAGTAGCATCTCAATAAACACTTGCTGACTTAATAATTGGTATTTGTCTTATAAGAGATCTGTGTTTTTTTTTAAACTTTTGTTTTACATTCTGGGGTACATGTGCAGGATGTGCAGGTTTGTTACATAGGTAAATGTGTGTCATGGGAGTTTGTTGTCCAGATTATTTCATCACCCAGATATTAAGCCTAGTACCTGTAGTATCTTCCATTCTGTAGGTTGCCTGTTTACTCTGTTGATAGTTTCTGTTAGTTATTTTTCCTGATTCTCTCCCTCCTCCCACCCTCCACCCTCCTGTAGACTCCAGGGTGTGTCATTCCCCGTGTGTCCATGTGTTCTCATCACTTTGCTCCTACTTATAAGTGAGAACACGTGGTATTTGGTTTTCCATTCCTGCGATAGTTTGCTATAGATAATGGCCTGCAGCTCCATCCATGTCCTTGCAAAGGACATGATCTCATTCTTTTTTTATGGCTGCATAGTATTCCGTTATGTATAGGTACCACATTTTGTTTATCCGGTCTATCACTGATGGGCATTTAGGTTAATTCTGTGTCTTTGCTATTGTGAATAGTGCCTCAATGAACATATGTGTGCACGTGTCTTTAAAAAAGAATGATTTATACTCCTTTGGGTATATACCCAGTAATGGGATTGCTCTGTCTTTAGGTCTTTGAGGAATTGCCACACTGTCTTCCACAATGGTTGTACTAATTTATGCTACTACCAACAGTGTAAAAGTGTTCCTTTTTTTCCACAACCTCACCAGCATCTGTTATTTTTTGACTTTTTATTAATAGCCATTCTGACCGGGGTAAGATGGTATCTCTTTGTGGTTTTGATTTGCATTTCTCTAATGATCAGTGATGACGAGCTTTTTTTCATATGATTATTGGCCACATGTATGTCTTCTTTTGAGAAGTGTCTGTTCATTTCCTTTGCCCACTTTTTAATGAGGTTTTTTTTTCTCATAAGTTTGTTCAAGTTCCTTACAAATACTGGATATTAGACTTTTGTCAGATGCATAGTTTGCAAAACTTTTCTCCCATGCTGTAGGTTGCCTGTTTACTCTGTTGATAGCTTCTTTTGCTGAGCAGAAGCTCTTCAGTTTAATTAGGTCTCATTTGAGACCTGCACTTTCTAATAAGAGGTCCAGTGACCACCAACAACAAAGTAGTAGCGGCTGACATCATGGAGCACTCACTCACCCTGTCCTGACATGTCCTGTGAAGTCTGTATCCAAACCCTGCAGCTGTCTTACAGGATCCTTGTTCCTCTTTCCTGTTACTCTTTCCATTGTTGAGGAAACTGCTGCTCAGAGTGGTTAAGTAACCTGCCCAGGGTCTCACAGTGATGAGGCAGCAGAGCCAGCCAGGCTTTAAGCCCCATCCTGACTCTATTTTACTGAACCTGAACACACTATGGTCTCCCAGAGTAGGGGCTGGGCCTAGTGGAAAAAGGCCAGGGTGGCCGTAGGCAGCGTGGGTGGCCACAGGCAGTGTGGGAGGCTCACACCTGACTCTCATCCCAGGGCCCCTCTCATCTTCCCTCCTGGGAGGCCTTGCTCTTTCCCAGCCCGAGGCCTTCCCTTTCCCCGTGTTCTCCCTTCCTTGTCTTCCAGGGAACACCCTCAGGAATCAGTCCAACCAGACCCAGGGGTCCCATGGGCACAGAGGTTGGTGGCTCCCATGCCCTGCAGGAGAACAGGAGGGAAGGAAGAGCAGCGTCCTGCTGGAGCCTGGCCCAGGTTGGAAAGAGGCTGCGTGGCGGTGAGAGGAGTGAACACAGGGAAAGAAGCAAAAAGGCAGAAGCGTGAAAGGCAAATGATGAAATAAAACTGGGGTAAATTGTGTTAACTTTTGCTGCTCCTGGAAGTATGGAGAGCTGACGGGGACAGAGGAAAGCAAGGGAGATGATTTTTCCTTTTGGAAAACTCACCTTCTAAGGAAATGTTAGAAGGAAGGGGAAGATACTTGCCTGAGTCCAGGCCTAAGAGGAGCCCCAATTCCTTCCCGCATACCCACTCAGTGACTTTAGTCCACACAGAGCCCTAGGGGCTCCTGGGAGGCCCATAGGACTGGCTTCAGTGAACTTCAAACAGGATCTTTAAACAGAATAAAAGCAGCCGCCAGTTGGAATGAAGGCGATACTGGCCATTTGGGTAAGACATGATAAATGTGTCGAGCTGGAATAGCTCGGGATGAACTTCTAAGACCTCAGAGGATTTCCCTCTGACCCACGTGCAGGCAAGTTAAGCAGCTCAAAGGAAAACATCCAACATCGAAGTGTTTGCATCGTCTCCCTTTTTAACTTTCTGAGCCTGTAGAAGTCTTCTTAGCTGTTTCTTCTTAAGAAGTCAAAAATCTCATAAGTCAACTAGTGACAAGGTTGACAGATAAAGGAATTTACTGGACTCCTGTTCATAAAGCACTTACCTGGTCACAGTCACTGGGTGAGCTGTCAGCTTCCACCCTTCAGCTTGTAAAATAGCCGATGAGTTGACCTGCACCACACAGGTAACGGCGTGGTCGTCCCTTAGCACCTGTAGACAGCTGGCCCAGAGCAGGGCAGGTCTGTGAGCTGCACCTTCCCTAGGCTTCTCCAAGGCACACACGCTTGCTGCATGAAGGAGAGAGAAAATAAATGCATGTCTGTTCTCATCTTAACAGTCATCCATTCAAAAAATTCACCAGTAAACTGCATAAAACATGAACTTTAATGCTACAATCTCATACGTTGCTAGTGGGAATGTAAAACGCAAAAGTTATTTTCCAGCCACTCTGGAAAATGGTTTGTCAGTTTCATAATAAAACACACACTTATTACACCCAGCATTTTCCCCGGAGAAGTGAACATTACACCCACACAAAAGGCTGGACACGAGTGTTCACAGTAGTTTTATTTGGAACAGCCAAGAACTGGAAACAAGCAAACTGTTTCTCAGTAGGTGGATGGTGGAATGAACACCAGTGAATCCATTCCACAGAACGCTACTCAGCAGTAAGCAGGAGTGAGCTACGGATGCCGCCGCAGCTCAGATGGGCTCCAGAGCATCTGTCTATCACGCTGAATCTGCAATAATTTTGACATAGAAGTTATCACTTATTCTTATGTTCAAATATATTATTTTTATTGTAATGCCTCTAGATGATTATGTGTGGCTATTTTAGCCAAGAGTGAAGGAAAGCAATTTTAACTGAATAAAAATGAGAAAAATCACAACATAATGAAATGGAAGTCAGGACATGAGCGGCTCTAGGCTTGTCTATTTCAAGAGTTCATGCACCCAGGTGATTTCTTTTCTCAATTTTACACAGAGAAGCAACCAAAATGTTTATTTCATCTCCCACTGACTCTTATCTTCTGTTTCTGTGTCAGTTAGCTTAGAATTTTGGACCCCAGCTGCATCCAGCTAGCTGCAAAAAACATGATTTCATTCTTTTTGGAGCTGCGTAGTGTTTCACTGTGTACAAATACCACACTTTCTTTATTCAGTCTATAACTGATGGGCATTTAGGTTGATTCCATGTCTTTGGTACTGTGAATCGCATGGTGATACACATGAGTGGATGTGTCTTTTTGTTACAATAATTTGTTTTCTCTTGGGCATACACCCAGTAATGAGAATGCTGAATGGACTGGTAGCTCTGTTTTAAGGTTTTGAGAAATCTCCAGACTGATTTCCACAGTGCTTGGGCCAAGTTATATTTTCACCAAAAGAGTGTAAGTGGTCCCTTTTCTCTATAGCCTTGCCTGCATCTGTCAAGTTCTGATCTTTTGGTGATAGCAATTCTGACATATGTGAGATAGTATCTCATTTGGTTTTGATTTGCACGTATCTGATGATTGAGGATGCTGAGCATTATTATAGGTTAGTTGGCCACTTCTGGGTCTGTATTTGAGAAGTTTCTGTGCACGTCCCTTCCCCATTTTTAATGGGGTTATTTGGTTTATGTTGCTGATTTAAGATCCCTGTAAATTACTGCCTTACACACACTAAGATAACCAGTATTCAAAAGTAAATAGAAAAACATAATCACTTGTAGGTAAAGACATTGAATTTGGAATGGTCATAGGTTGCAGGTTGGTATTGAAATACTACAACAACTTTGGAAAATGGTCTTCACAGAAAACCTCATACACAAGTGTACCCAGTGTCACCACTCACAGTAGCCAAATGGAGAATACAACTCAAGTACCCATCGACTGCCACAGGGATGAAGGCGCTGCGGTGCGTCTGTGTGTCTGTAACCCAGCTTTAAAGAGGAGTGAAGCACTGACATAGGCTGCAACTTGGATGAGCCTTGAAAACACTGGGTGAGTGAACTGAGGGACACATGGAAGTCCACATCCAGAATTGTCCCGTTGACATGTAGCATGCAGAGCAGGAAAACCCTTAGAGACAGATCTCAGGAGGTCAGTGGAGGGGAAATGGAGAGTGACCACTCAATGGGGGTGAGGTTTCCTTTTCGGTGATGAAAATGTTCCCAAACCAAATAGTGGTGATGGTTGCACAGCACTGCGAATGTGTAAAGTATCACTGACCCGCACGTACAATTAACGAGGGCTAAAATGGTAAATTTTAAATTTTGTGTATTTCGACAAAATAAAAACGAGTACCACATTTTGTTTAGTGAATCAACAACAATAACATTTCTGTTTAAATGCTGGATTCCCCATCACAACCAGCACTTCCTGCTGGAGCTTCATCCATCAGCCCCCAAGGGAGGGACTGGAGTGGGTCAGCTGCACAGGTCACGAAGGGAGCGCAAATTCCAACCCACTCAAGAGTCCAGTCACCACCTCCAGATCTGTGTCCAAAAAACAGTTCTTCCTGCGGCCGAGCTACCTGAGCAACAAGCACACAACCATGTATTTCATGTATTTTTTTATTTTTTAAATTTTATTTATTTACTTATTTTATTTCAATTTGATTTTATTTTGAGAAGCGGTTTCACTCTTGTTGCCCAGGTTGGAGTGCAATGGCGCCATCTTGGCTCAATGACACATCCACCTCCCAGATTCCAGTGATTCTCCTGTCTCAGCCTCCTGAGTAGCTGGGATTACAGGTGCCCGCCACTATGCCTAGCTAATTTTTGGTATTTTTAGTAGAGACGGGGTTTCACTATGTTGGCCAGGCTGGTCTTGAACTCCTGACCTTGGTGATCCGCCTGCCTCGGCCTCCCAAAGTGCTGGGATTACAGGTGTGAGCCACCTTGCCCAGCCACAACCATGCATTTTTAAGCAGAAGACACAGTAAGGGGACATCAGTGTGAGCCCAGACACACATCTCCCTATGGGGGTTCACAGGACAGCAGGGGGTGCTGAGGACAGAAGCAGGCACTCAGGAACCAGCAGGGAAACCCAGGGAGCACTTGGCACCACATGGGGGCTCAGGACCATTGTGGGGCTCAGTGATCAGGCAGGCTCAAGGCTCAGCATCAGGGCAGGTGTAGGAAGCAGAGAAAGGCACTGGAGATAGGGTCTTGTGTCACCTTCTCATTGCACCAATAGACTCCCTCCACTACATCTATTCTAATGAATATGAGTGTTTATGTGTTTAGAAAATAATATTTATACTATAAATCTATAGCCATATGGGGGCACATCAAGTTACCCTCATCAACTTATGTGGACCCCATTCATTAGGAATAAGTCCCTGTATTTGAAGATTTCATAAATTAATAATTACGTAGAATCACTTTCTTTTCCAGCCTCCTTTCCTCTCTCTTTCTTTCCCAGCCTCCTTTCCTCCCTTTCTTTCTCTCACATACACTGACAAACACACTGGGTGCTGTAACTTTAATTACCTGATATATTAAAGAAAATTTATTCATTTGCAACTTGACCAGTTTAGCTGTTGTTCATGTTGTCGTAAGATTAAGAACATGTTTCTCAACTGTGCACTTGTCTAAGCTGAGCAGCAGCTTTATGGGAAATACACAGAAACTGAAAACAATCCAAATATTAATCAGCAGCTTTATCAGTAAACAAATTGTGGAAAAGTCACTTACTGGAATAGTACCCACTACAACAATCAATTAATGTTGGATACGCTCAAGGGCATGGTTAAATTCATAAGTACTTATGCTGACTATGATAAGCCAAAGCACATACATATGATTTCATTTTATGAACTGTACAAAGTGAATACTCATTGCAAGTTACGTAACAAAGATCCCTAACTGACTTCTACCTGGTAAGAGGAGGGAAGATGTAGGAAGGGATATTGCAGGAGAAAAAGAGAAAACTGTGAGGCTAATTGATTTGTTTTCTTTGTGAGTGGTAATGATTATGCCAATATTTGTCAAATTGAGATATTATGTGAATATTGTTATTTGTCACGATTACAAATAAAAGTGTATCATTTGGTAGACAAAGATTAAGAGAGAGATAAAACTAATAAAAGTCATAGACTTCTGAATACACACGTCAATTAATCCTCAGTTTTTCTACATTATTTAGAAAAACACTAAGATACAGTCAAATAATATCATGATATCATTATAAGAAAAGGGTTTTGTAAACCTTACACGGAATTTCTAGCTCGGTCCTAGAGTTAATTTAGGGAGCAGTCAGATCCAGTCGTGAGAAACACAGGCCAGACACTGAGACTGGCTCTTACCAGATGTGAGCTTTTTTTTTTTTTTTTTTGAGACGGAGTCTCGCTCTGTCGCCCAGGCTGGAGTGCAGTGGCGCTATCTCGGCTCACTGCAAGCTCTGCCTCTTGGGTTCACGCCATTCTCCTGCCTCAGCCTCCCGAGTAGCTGGGACTACAGGCACCCGCCACCACGCCCAGCTGATTTTTTATATTTTTAGTAGAGACGACGTTTCACCATGTTAGCCAGGATGGTCTCAATCTCCTGACCTCGTGATCTGCGCGCCTCGGCCTCCCAAAGTGCTGGGATTACAGGCGTGAGCCACCGCGCCCAGCCGATGTGAGCTCTTAGACACATTCGTCCCTCCATGCTTGGGGGTTTACGTTCGCATCTGTAAATAAAGGAAAATTTGACTCCCACGGAACATACTTCATGTGCATCAATAAGTAGAAATGCTAATGAGAATTAATTATTTATGAAGTATAATCATTCACATCCACTCTGGGACACAGCCCACTCTGAGGCATCCCTTCCAGAACTCCCTACATAGTAGGAGACAGGCAACTAGGGCCCTCCCTTTGCCGTTGAAAAACAGCCCAGCCCTGAACCTGCAGCTCTGGGAAAGGAGCCTCAGCCCTGAGATTTCCAGGTGTTTCCATTCGGTGATCAGACAGGGAACTCACCATGGAGTTTGGGCTGAGCTGGGTTTTTCTTGTTGCTGTTATAAAAGGTGATTTATGGAGAACTAGAAATTTTGAGTGTGAGTGGACGTGAGTGGGAGAAAGAGTGGATATATGGGGCAGTTTCCCACTGGGGTTTCTCTGTGTTTGGAGGTGTCCAGTGTGAGGTGCAGCTGGTGGAGTCTGGGGGAGGCTTGGTACAGCCTAGGGGGTCCTTTTTGAGGGAAAATGCACAAGGGTGAAATGAAGCTGTGGAAGCTGAAGGCATATGAGGGAAGTGTGTCCTTGAGTGAAGGAGAGAGGGAGGCAGGACTGGGTAGAACTTTCCTATATTTCTGTGCTGTGAAAATAAGGTGCAGAACATAACTGAGTCTTCTGCAAGTCAATGTTACCCCGCAGGGGACCTCCATGACTCCCAGCAATGGCTCTGACTCAGAATCACAGCAGTCAGTCCTTTCATTCAAGTTGACCACATAATGTGGGCTTCAGCACAAGCCACGCCATGGACATCAGAAAGCAGCAGGTGGGCACCTGATCCATGCGCATTGTGTTGCCTGTAGAAGGTGGGAGGAAAATGCCTTCTGAAATGCTGTTTCTGAGTTCTTATGGAGAACACTGGCTTTGATGTTATTTTATTGGAAGCTATATGAACAAATGTGCAGTCTGCAAACAATTGCGATTTTCACATTTACTCCAATTGCATTGTGTCTTAATTTTGCAAGACATCATGGCACAGAGTTGCGTTTTTCACAGATGGTGTTCAGTGTGTCGGGAAAACGCGTTTCCCACTTTTGTTGATTTTTCTCTTTGTGCAGAGACTTCGAGTAGAGCATGTCTTCCGCCTATCCTAACCATCACTTGTTTTCCCAGGAAAAGAGCAGAGATTAGTCTGACTGCATAACCTGGGATAGGAGCTGCTCCTGCACACCTTAGAGCCTGGAGAGATTCCCAGTGTAGTTTTATGGAGTCAGAGAGTTTTCCCATGTTGGGGGATCTTTAGATGCCTCGCTAACGGGCGTTGCTGGTTGGCTGTAATTGAGAGGTTAAGAGTTAGAGCACCTAGTAGCTTATCTCACCATAGCTCCATTATGTAACTTACCACCATTAGACTGCAGGTAAGAACTCAGTCTTGATTTTTCTGACCCCATTTTCTCATCTTAGTCAGTTGTAAGTCTGGTTAAAGAAAATGTTATTGTTTAGTTTTCTGATTAAAATCTGAGAATGGCTGAACTAATGAGAATTAATTTTAAAAGTTTCCAGGTCTTGGGAAATGTAAATGAATGCCCATGCATTTTTTTTTGTGTGGATATAACTCAGTCAGGCACCTTCCTATGAGCATGATTGCTGAATCCTATTGTCAAACTACAACTAGATTTGCTAAAAATTGTTTCCAGTAATATCTGTGAAGGGAGGCCACTCAGCTGACCTTGTCACCTTGCTGCAAGGAAGCACAGCGCACAAGGTGAGATCACATGGGGGAGATCCAAGGCGCAGCTCCCAGTCCTGGCTGAGCTGCTTGCTGGGGGCCAGATGTACAAGTAAACGTTTCAGAAGCAGATTCCCCCATGCCTTCTTTACTTGGGTGCACAGGTAGCAGATGACCAGAAGGAGGTGCTTAGTGCCCACCCAAGGCAGAGGTCCAGTGAGGAGCAGGTGCAGAGAGGAACCAGTCAGGGAGCCTTTGACCACCATTTAGGGTCGTCTTGTTTTCTTAACAGCACCAAACCCTCAGGATTGAAAATGACCCACAATGTCATTTTCAATGTATGCCCTTCTTGACCCAAAGCCGAACTAAAATAAATATGACTCTGCAGTTAACTTTTTGGACCTGGGTTATGTTTCTGAGAATGCCATCAATATCATCACCATCATGTTCATGATGTCAAAATCAATACACACATTTACTCACCACGAAGACAATTTGTCTCACAGAAGAACTGTTTCTTGAATTGAAAATTACATTTCTTGGGAATGGGTCTCTAGGTGAGAACTGATCAATTAATGAGGTAGTACCAAAGAATCAGGAAAATTAATGTCACCATTGTCTTTGGTATCCAGTTATCCTAGAAGTCATGTCAATATTCATTTTGTGAGGAGTCTAGGATAAGTTTGGGCAGTATTTAGTCTATAAGAAGGCAGTGTTTTTCTTCTTATATGGGCATGTCCTAAGTAATCGGTAATCCACTGTGTTATGAAGAACATTGTTCAGTGACTGTTTCTATATCAGTTCCTTTCATGACCCATTTTTTCTTTTTCACAAACAAATCATTCCGAGGATTCTCATTATTCCTTGATTGAGAAAGGTTTTACCAAACACAGCTGAAGTCCAGGTACACACCTTCCTGAATGAGCCTTCACTCTGAGAAAGGCACAACCTGTTTCCATGTGGAATCTTCTCTCAGAGTGGCACACATATTACCATATGGTTAGGCTTATACACTGAGGCTATGCCCCATGTGGGTCCCTGCTTTTCTGGTGCAGGTTAGTGTCTCCATCCTCAAAGACACTGGCGTCATTGATATTTATGGCCTGCCACACCCTCTGTCTGTCCATCAGTGTCCAGAATGGTGAAGCAGCCCAACAAAGGAATGGAGGAAGATCTCAAATTTTCCTATGGAGGAGACAGAATGCCAAGCACAGGGATTGAAATCCCTCACATCCCTGCTGGGTCAAATTCTGAGTGGGGCCTCGTGAAGCACCCCTGGGGCAGTGCCCTAGAAAATACCTCAGTATTTCCATAGGAGAAATTCATTGAAAGACAAATCAATTATTTTTATTATAGAATTTTAGAACTTTTGCTTTTCTCATGTGACAGTTGTACAATATCAGTTTTACCAAATACTATATTTTATATATATATATGCTTCATGATGTCTACAGAAATGGCTGTTGGAATTTAGGGTTGAATATCTATATGTATATATTCCAAGATAAATCTCAGTAGACATCATAAAATTAGTTTGAATATCTGTAGGCAAGATGATGACTTTCAAACAAGGTATAACAAGTGAGACTAGATGTATCTTTCCACCAGAAATAACTGGAAAACACAGTGAAATATCTTAAACACATTTTTAAGCTGTTTGACATCAGGCAACAAAGACAGTGGCCAATGAGATGGGGAAAATAATCAAAAAGAGCCCTGTGATGAATGCACAATCAGATACTTCCCTAAGGGAGCTTCCAGGCCACAGTGTTGGTGTAGAACCAGGTAGATTTGGAGTTGAGGAAAGGGAGCTGGAAAACCAGATAGGCCAAGACGTGTGAAGACCCCAGTATAGACACTGGATTGCAGAACACTGTTCAGAGAGAGAGCCCCACAGAAGGTAGGAGAGAGACCCAGGCTTGAGAGAGTGCAGATCAGTGTGTGGGACACAGGGCAAGTTGGACATGAGGACACGTCCTAATAGAGGGAGCTGTCTTCAAAATATACAACTATCTAAAAATATACAAAATATTTGCCTAAAAAGTTTAAAATATGCAGAAATGTACCATAATAAAGCCAAATAAAAGACAGGTGGATTCACTACATGAAAACTTGAGAGAAGTGTGTTTCCAAGCAAATGATAATACCAACGAGGGATGGCAATTGGCTTAAGAGAAAGACATTCAGAACGTGAAGAAGCTTCAAACACAAATATGAATAGAGTCATCTAATTACCAGAGTGGTGGCATGAGGAGCCTTAAGCTTTCCAATGAAACAATCACTTCTGGTAAAACAAACAAACAAAAAAAAAAACACTGTAAATCTCAACCATTAAAAATCAATGGGCATTATTCTAAGAAAATGCAGTAAATAAAAATTGATTGATAAAATGTACTGCTATAGACTGAATGTTTATTACCCCCGACAATGCCTGTGTTGGAATTCTAAACCCAACGTGATGGTGTTAGGAGGTGGGGGCTTTGGTAAACGAATAGGTGTTTTGGGGAGGTGTCGAGGTGCTATCTTTATAAGTAGGATTAGTGCCTTTTATGAGAAACTTCAGAGACTTTTCTGTCCTCTTCCCCCATGTAAGGACACAGTAGGAAGATGGTCATCTATGAAGAAGGAATTGGGTCTTCACCAGATACCAATTTCAAAAGCATCTTGATCTTTAACTTCCTAGCCTTGAGAATTCAGAAAAATATGTTTATGTTATTTTGGAGCCACCCACTTTATGGAGTTCTCTTATAGCAGTTAAAACAGAATAAATCATTTACCAAGTCTCAGTAAGGGCAGTGAGGGTCCATCATACTTGTGAGATGAGAATTACTCTCATTTGCAACTCAGGATGACAGAAGCTTGACGTTGAACTGATCTGACAAGAAGATGGTGCTTCCTCTCCCCAGATCTCAGTTGAGGCCCTGGAGTCAGATCTCTATGGCGGAGACTAAATTCCCGTCTGTGATGTGATGGATTCCTATCTCTTCCCAGCCCCACTTACAAGACAGAGCTTCTATGCCATGTGCTGTAGGACAAGAACAGGGGGCACCCAATTATTCTCACCCCAGCCCACTTGTAGGGTAGAGGATCCGGGTAGCTTTCTGGGAGAGGCACAATGGGGTTATAGGAGTCCTCCATTCCCATGCGGGTTTCTGTTCTTAAAGCAGGAGTGTCCCTCTGAGATACAGGAAGCTTTTCTTCTGCAACAAGGAAGGGGCAGTTATATTTTTATAGTTAAAGTAGCAGGGCATGAAAAATAGAGATACAAAACTCTCTCTAAAGGGTGCGACTTTATTTGCAGTTGAATGTGAATAATTTCTACCACAAGGTTCTCCTAAAATATGTGATATATTTTTATGGTAAATAATTAATGGAAAGCTGACAGCTCCACGAGAGCAATATGTTAAACAATAATACACTCAGTTTAGCTGAGAGAATGAGAAAAATCAGAATTTAAGAATAATCAGCAGGGCACTGTGGCACATGCCTGTATTTCTAACTAGTCAGGACACTAGGGTGGAATGATCATCTGAGCCCAGGATTTCAAGGCCAGCCTGTGAAATATTGCTAGACTCAATTTCTTGAAAAAGAAAATTATGGGTCATGACAAATCTCAAAACCTGATCCTCCAAATAGGAATAAATTTAATTGCATTTGACTGTGGATCAATTTATGACACAAAATAGTGACACCATACCAGCAATGAGTGCAAAAAACAACATCTAGTTGTTACATTAAGAGATACTGACACCCAAACAGAGACATCAGGTAAACAGGTTGTCAAAGGCAACACTGCCGAATGACAGCTTTTCCATGGCTTTTGTGTATCTATCCAGGGATGCACCTGTGAACAATGACATCATGCCTTTTATAATGTAAGGTAAAGAGACATCACTACCCATCTGACAAAGGATTCATATTGAGAATATGCAAGGATCTCAAACAACTCTACAGGAAAAACATCTAGTAAACCAAATGAAAACCAGGCAAAGATTTTTTCTCAAAATAAGACTTACAAATGGCAAACAAGCATATGAAATTGTGCTCTACAGCACTGATCATCAGAAAAATGCAAAAGAAAAATACAAGAAAATATCATCTTGTCCCATTTGAAATGGCTTTTATGCAAAAGGCAGGCAATAACAAATGCTGGTGAGGATATGGAGAAAAGGGAATCCTCATACCCTCATAAACTTGGTGGGCATTTAAATTGGTACAACCATTATAAAGAACAGTTTTGAATTTCCTTAAAAAAGTAGTAGCAGAGCTATCATATGATCAGCAGTTCTACTGCTGGTATATGTGCCCCCCAAAAAGAAAATTAATATGTCAAAGGAATATCTGCACTATCATATTTGTTATAGCACTTTTTATAATAACCAAAATTTGAAAGCAGCCTAAGTGTCCATCAACAGATGAATGGATAGATAAAATGTGGTGCATATAGGATATGGGTTAATATTATGTCATAAAAATGAGTCAGATTCTGTCATTTGCAACAACATGGATGAAACTGGTGTTCATTATATCGATTGAAATAAGCCCAGAAGAGAAAGACAAACTTCACATGCTCTCATTTATTTCTGGATGGTAAAAATTGAGACAATTGAACTCGTGGAGAGAGAGAGTAAAAATATGGTAACCAGAGGCTGGGAAGGTCTGTGGTTGATGGGGGTTATTGGGGATGGTAAAAGGGTACAAAAGGTAGTTAGAGATAATGAATAAAACCTAATATTTGATAACACAACAGCGTAAGTGTAGTCCTTAATAATTTAATTGTAGATTTAAAAATAACTAAAAATGGGCCGGGCGCAGTGGCTCACACCTGTAATCTCAGCACTTTGGGAGGCTGAGACGGGTGGGTCACGAGGTCAGGAGATCGAGACCATACTGGCTAACACGGTGAAACCCTGTCTCTACTAAAAATACAAAAAAAATTAGCCAGGCGTGGTGGGGGGCACCTGTAGTCCCAGCTACATGGGAGGCTGAGGCAGGAGAATGGCGTGAACCTGGGAGGTGGAGCTTGCGGTGAGCTGAGATTGCACCACTGCACTCCAGCCTGGGTGACGGAGCGAGACTCCACCTCAAAAAATAAAATAAAATAAAATAAAATAAAATAAAATAAAATAAAATAAAATAACTAAAAATGTACAATTGCAATGTTGGTAACTCAAAGGATTAATGCCTGAAGGGATGTATAACCCCTTTACCAAAATGTGATTATTATGCATTTCATGCTGTATCAAAGTACTTCATGTACCCATAAATATATACATATACTCTTTACTGGCAAAAATTAAAGTGTTTATGTATCTAATCTTCTGTATCCATATTACATTAAACATAAGAATACACTGGTGTCTTCACCCTACTGTGATCCACATGGACATTCATAGCCTTCCTTCTTTGCCTGTCCATAATCCCACACTCAAAGGTGAGGAAGCCTCTCTTACCATATGACATTAATTTACTTAGTGCATAATTTCAAGATACACAAATTGTGTTAGAATTGTTTAACTGATGCTTGTTGGAAGTGTGTTTATCAACTAGAATACAGTGCTTATGTGCAGCTTATTTATATTTTACAAACAGAAAACTGAATTCTTTCCAAAGTTACTTGTGTCACAGATTTATGCCCCACCTTCTTCAGTGAAATTAGTTCAAACAAACATTTTTGTAGTTGTGAGATGTTTTCACACAGCTTTCATTTCCTGCAGTGTTTCATGACCTGCTAGATACTTTTTATGCTGTTATGCATTTAGGTTAACACTTTGTCTCAAAAATTCTGAGTTTTCACAAATTATTTATGCCAAGTGTTCATCATTGGCTATCACAAAAAATAGTTTCATTGTGATTAAAAAGCATCTGTGTTTCACCTATTCCACACACCCTCTCCCCAAATTCCTGGAAAACCTTAAAGGTTTGCTAGATCTATACTGTTTTATTTGGCAAAGTAGCCTGGCTGTTCTCCGCGCCTCTTCTGCAAAGCATCAAGATTCACCTCCACTGACTACAGCATAAATTGGGCCCAGATGGCTGCAGGACAGAGGCTGGAGTGGATGGTAGCAGTGAGTGATTCAAGTGAAAGTTCTCAGTGATGCCCTGCGTCAGTACAAAGAAGATTCACAATTCCCAGGGACAACACTTGCCAGCACAGTCTCCCTTAAAATGATCTACCTGAGAGCTGAGGAGTAGGTAGTGTATTACTGTGAGAGACACAGTGAGGAGACATCTGTGTGAGCCCAGACACAAACCTCCCTGCAGGGAGACAGGAGCGGACCTCGTAATAAATGGCGCTCAGGACACCAGGGGGTACTCAAGACACCATGGGGTGTGCTCAGAACCACCAGGGGGCACTGAGGACACCAGGGGGCTCAGGACAAGCAGGGGACACAGAATCACGATGGTGGATTCTAGACCACCAAGAAACACGCAGGACCACCAAGAGGTTCTCAGGAACCACCAGGGGTAACATGACCACCTAAAGGCACACAAGACCATCAGGAGGCACTCAGGACACCAGGGGGAATTCAGGGCCAACGGGGAGTGCTCAGGCCACCATGCAGCTCTCAGCAACCACCAGGGAATTACTCAGGACACCAGGGTTCTCTTAGGAGGCAGCTTCATATCAGATTCCTGGGGAGGGTGCGGTTTGCTTTTTGATCTTGCCGATTCCTGAGCTGGTCAAGCAAAAGTTTTCTCAGGAGCTCTCGCCATTTCTTCCTTGTAATCTATGGTTTCTTTCAACTACAAATCATTAACTTAGAAGAGGGATTTAATTCAACTTTTGATCTTTCATATTTTTAGAATAATACTAGCAATACTAATACTAGCAATACTCAGTATGATTTTGATAATATAATAAATTGCATATGCCTAATTTAAACTCTTGTTCTATACATGGGTTTTTGATTTCTGTGCTGTGTCCGTCACACTCTTGTAAATGCCTTTTTAACTGTAATACAGCATACGCATGGTGTTGAGTTTCTTTTCCTTTCATCTGCCTTTGTGGAGTTGAAACACCACCTTAAATGCTCAGTTCGTCTGTCTTCGCTGGGTTCTGATGTTCTGCTCTTCAGACTGTTTCTCTACTTTTCCTTCTTCTGTTTGCCTTTTGTCTTCCTCAGCTTCCTGGCAAGGAAACAGCAAGTCCTTTTATTTTCTCTCTTCCATGTCTGGTGAATCAGTTCACTTCTCTTCATGATCACTGAAGCCAACCATGTTTAGTAGGGTAACAGTTATCCTTAGAACATGCTCATCTACCTGTAGACTCTCTGCCCTCCTCACCCTTTTTTATAGTTCTTCAGACTCACGCCACCCCATCCCGTCTCTTCCCTAAGTACCACAGAGTGGGCTCTGCAGTTCCTGCTGCCCTCTGTGTGCTCATCCCTGGGACTCACTAGTGCTTTGATGATGAAGTCCAAATTCCTAATGTGTTGGCACACTGCCAGATGACACTCTAGCAAGCTGCCATTGTGAGTGCATTCTGGGAATCCTGGGCTGATTTCAGTGCCATATTACTGGATGTTCTCTAGCATCCAGGAGTACTGGCAAATAAACATCTAGAATTTGTATTGAAAATTCATGCAAAAACAATTGTCAAAAACAAACCTAATTTCTTCTTTTTCTTAATTTTATTTATTTATTTATTATTATTTTACTTTAAGTTTTAGGGTACATGTGCACAATGTGCAGGTTAGTTACATATGTATACATGTGCCATGCTGGTGCGCTGCACCCACCAACTCGTCATCTAGCATTAGGTATTTTATCCTGAGTTTTATAAAAAATACAATGTGAACTTAACCAATAATGTAATACAATTTTAAAGGTGTTTATCTTATTGGTTATTACACGTATTAATAATTGACTGATATTTGAAAATTATGTCAGCCAGGCACAGTGGCTCATGCCTGTAAATCCAGCAATTTGGGAGGCTGAGGTGGGTGGATCAAGAGCTCAGGAGTTTGAGACCAGCCTGACCAACATGGTGAAACCCTGTCTCTACTAAAAATACAAAATATTAGCTGGGTGTGGTGGCGGGCACCAATAATCTCAGCTACTCAGGAGGCTGAGGCACAAGAATCGCTTGAACCCAGGAGGTGGAGGTTGCAGTGAGCTGAGATTGTGTCACTGCACTCTAGCCTGGACGACAGAGCATGACTCCATCTCAAAATACATATATACACACAAACACACACATATATATATAAAATATATACGTATATGTATTATATATGTGTATATATAATATATACGTGTATATATATGTATTTTATATATACACCAAAAATGTAAATGACAAATAAACCAACAGAGTTTATGCATAAATACTATGTACATTTAATTAATGTATTTGGCAAGAATGGCATTTACATTTAGTTTTACCAAAACATGCATTTAGATATATTTGTTTATTGGCATTGGGATAGAAAAACGATCACAAAGAAAAACATTATTTTGCACTACATCATAGTGTAAAACAAAATTTCAATTAAATTCAGTAACTATAACAATAGTAAATAAATTCAAGTTTTGTTTTGGTATTTGATGTGTTCATTTTTGTATTTCCCTATGTACCTGTAAGTACTGGGCATATGTGTGTATGTGTATGTGTGATTATGAAGTTCTGAAATATACTATTAACCTGTATAGTTGTGTCAATTGAAGAGCAGAGACTGGGGCTATGCCTGAGTCTGGGGTAGGGGCTGGTCCTCCACACCTCAAAGCCTGTGGAGACGCCAAGTGCAGTTTTACAAACTCAGCTGTTTTCTCATTCAAGTGGGGTGACCTCCACTGCCTCCGATTTCTGCTAAGATACTGCGGGGGTCTGTGAGATATTAAGATATTTTTCCATTATTGTATTTTTTTCTATTTCACCCTTTATATCTCTTAAAGTTTGCTTAATGCAGATATATTCATATTTTTAAAAATGTTAAAAAGATGTAAAATATATTGCTAAGTGATTTTCATGGCACAATCACATATTAAGTAATTATGCTTCTCTAAACTCTTTTGTTGCCACTAAACTCCAGGAGTCTCACATCTGCTCTGGGCCCTGTCCTATCCTAAGGCATCCCACCTTAGAGCTTGCTATGTAGTAGGAGACATTCCAATTGGGTTCTCCTTCTACTGATAAAAAACAGCCCAGTTCTGGTCCTGCATCTCTGGGAGAGGAGTACCAGCCCTGGGATTTCCAGGTGTTTCCACTTGGTAATCAGTACTGAACACAAGATTCAGTATGGGCTTTAAGCGATTAGACTAGATTTTTCTTGTTGCTATTTTAAAAGCTTATTCATGGAGAATTAGAGATAGTGAGTATAAGTGGATGTGAGTGAGAGGAACAGTGGATACATTTGGCAGTTTCTAACCATGCCTATGTATATGAAGGTGTCAAGTGAGGTTCAGCTGGTGGAGTCTGGAGAAGGCCTGAGACAGCCTGGAGGGTTTTGAGAGTCTTCTGTGCAGCCCATGGATTCAAATTTAGTAGCTACTGAATGAGAAGCTACTGAATTAGCTGAGTCCACCAGGCTTCAGAGAAGGTGCTGGAGTGAGCAGTAAATACGAAGTATGATGAATCAGTTATAGCATTCAAAATCTGTGAAGGACAGATTCACCATTTCCAAAGACAATGCCAAGAACTCACTGTAGCTGTGAGTGAACAGTCTGAGAGCTGAGAACATGGCCTCGTATTATTGTACATAAGGTACCAAGTGAGGGAACACCAATGTCAGCCAAAACGCAAAATTTCCTGCAGCGAGAAGGAAGGAGCCTGGGCTGCAGAGGGCACTCACGCCCACAGAAGTTAGAGGCATCCCCAGGGCAGGTGCAGTTGAAGGTCAAGGGCCGCTTTCCTTCAGGGTCTGTGGCTTCCTCTGCATCGAACAGTTTGCCTGGGAGCCTCTCTATATTTGTGTTTCTGTGCCTACCACTGAGGTCTCTAGATTAGAAAAGTTTATTTAAAAAATTTCTTATTTGTCCCAAAGTGAGATGTAAGTAAGGCAGGCAGAAAAACACACAGGAGGCTGGGTGAGGCTGTAGACACTGTCAGGCCAGGATGCCAGTCTTACAACTAGCGATGGGGAAATGTGGGAGTTCGGTGGTGCGTCCTAGTTAACCTGTGGAGCAAGTTAAGTCCGGCAAGGCTGTCGATGACTTCCTGATTACGGATGCCCATCAGGAATCTCCGATGAGTCCCAGGAGCAGCCATAGCTTAACATCTCCCCTGTGCACAACCATTTTTTGGGAGGAGCTCCCAGGGTTAATGCTCTTGGCACAAACCAGGTGATATATGTCAGAGAGCAGAAGCTGGTTTCCTGTGTAAACATCAATTTCTGAATCAGTGTTTTAAATATTTTGAAACACAGCCACTAGATCATATTTCAACTCTACTTTTATCTCTGTTAAAAAAAAAAGTCAAAATGTATTTCATTTTGTGCATGCACCATTTGGGATTCCCAACATAAATGCAAAATAGTTCTTGTTTTTTCACATTCTTACGGCCATTTTTCACCATGAGGATTGTGCATTTTAACCATTCTAATAGGTGAGCAATGGAATCTAATTTTTGTTTCAATGCTCATATCCCTAATGAAAAATTTATATTTAACAATTTTTATATAATTTTGTTGTTTACTTGCATATTCATTATAAAAGTCATTTTCTTTTAATTCTTTACTGAATTAAAAGGAATTATTTAACAAAAATGCTACTTGAAAATATTTTCTCCAAGTCTGTGATTGTCTTTTTAGTTGCTTATCAGTGTTTATTGCAGAAAAATGTGTGTGTGTGTGTGTTTGCAAATTTGGATACATTACCATGAATAATTGTATTCACTCAGAGACCATGTTTTTGGCATTATTTCTAAAAACCGGTTATAAAATAAACTAGCAGTGATTTTTTTTCCCATGTCTATAATCTCAGACCACAATCAACACGATTGTTTAAACCTCACCTACATGATGAGAATACTATCAGCCTAAAATATTTTGAATAACTCTGTAAGGAAGATTCATCCTTCTTTTCACATTTTCTTTATTTACTCATCTATTATAACAGTATTGGCTTAAAGATGCTTATTTTATACTATGAGGAAGATCCATGCTTCATTATTTATGCTTTTGCTCAAATCATCACAGTTTTTTTTATGTGCTTGGAGTTCATTTAATTTGGATCCTGTATCC
Organism: Gorilla gorilla gorilla; assembly: GCF_029281585.2. NCBI lineage: Eukaryota > Metazoa > Chordata > Mammalia > Primates > Hominidae > Gorilla > Gorilla gorilla. Next base: position 31,404,753 of record NC_073236.2, on the reverse strand, counting down.
TTACATGACATCTCTTCCTTTTGTTTTTGAACGCTTCCCTATTTTCTGGTATTATAAGAAATCCTAAGCTTATTTTCCATATTATCTTTTCCATACATAGAATCTGCTGTTTTTCTAAAGATTACTGGCTTCTGGTGTTGAAGAATGGTATTAAAATAAGAGAATTGTGAAGTTGGGTGTATATATTGTTAGTGGGATGTAAGTGCCTCAAGGACCTCTCAACTAAATGGCTTAGAAAATGTGCAGGTGTTTATTAACCCACGTTTAGGGATACATCTCAACTATTTACATATCTAGTCTTCTGTACCTGTAACATATTAAAAATGAGAACACATTCTTGTCTCCACCCAATTACAATACCACATGGACATTTCTAGCCTGCCTGCCTTGCCTGTCAATCACCACCCACTGCCAAACGAGGAACTCCATCCCACCGTATTCCATTGTATTACTTAGCAGCACAATTTCAGGAAACGTGCATAGCGGAATCAAAATTATGAAGCTGTACCTCTGTTGGAAACATGTTTATCCACTGGAGTACAGTGATTATGTGCAGTTTACTTACACTTTAGACTTTCAGAATTCCCTCATTTCCAAAGTTATTTAGGTCATAGCCTATTTTGCACTTCCTTCAAAGAAGTATTTTCGTTTAATTTATTGCATGCAGATTATGTCAATCATACAAAATTACTAGCACTTTCACTCTAATCCAGTACTACATGGACATTTCTCACCGTTCTTCCTTGCTGTCTGTAACCTCCCACTCCAACTGTGAGGAACCCCCTCCCACCACACACCATCTATTCCCTGTGTTGTCCAATTCTAGGATTCTTGTAGCGTGGAATCACAATTGGTAAGCTGTGCTCCTCGTGGAACATCATCATCAACTACAGGACAGTGCTGACGTGCAGTTTCTTAGTCTTATTGGCGTCACTATTTCTAAAGTGATTTAGCAGCCTTTTTCACATACTTTATTCAACAAAGTTGTTTCGTGCATTAATAGGGACATCAGATATTTTCTGTATAATCTGCATTCCATCTTGGGGTCCCTAATCTCTTATTTGTATTTTTTGTAAAGTAAAATCTAGCCTTCATGCTGTATAGTCTGTGGATTTTCACAAATTTATGACATCACATATCTACCATTGCAATATTATACATAATAGTTTCATCATCCTTTAAAGGCTTCTATTTTTTAATCTGTTCTCACCTTCTCCCCAAATTGCTGGCAAATATAATTTTTTTTTCACTTTGTTTAAAGTTTGGCCTTCTCCAGATTATCAAACAAATTAAATTATACATTGTGTAGCTTTATCAGACTAGTTTATTTTACTTAACAATATGCATTTAAGATTATTCATGTGTTTTCATGGTTTGCTAGCACTTCTTTATCATTGCTATATCATTCCATTACATGAATTTATCACAGTTTGGTTTTCACCTACAGAAAAACTTTCTGAATGTTTATAGTTTTGGGAAAATGTAAATGAAGCTGTTGTAATTACTCATGTGCAGTTTTCTTTGTGGGCTTACTTTTACTGTCAGATAAACACTTAAAAGCATGATTGCTGGATTACATAGACAAAGGATGTGACAATTTGACTAAAATCACCTCCTAGTAGTTGTCTGAAGTGAAGGCACTCAACTGACCTTGTCTCCTTGCTGGGAAGAAGCCCAGTTCACAGTGGTAGGGCCACCTGGGTGGATCCAGGCCCAGCTCCCTCTCAACCATTATGAAGAGCAGCCCGCCCTACGTATGCACATCTAGGAAGCAGATGCCCCAGACGTGCATTGTCCAGGAACACAGAGAAGCTCAGGACTCTGGCAGGATGGGGCGCACTGAGGAGCAAGTGCTGGGACAGACAAGGAGGGGAGCTTCTGGACAAATCCTGGGTCATCCTTTAGCGGAACCACATCTAACCCCTGGGAGACCTTCCACTCCATCATTTGTAACCCACGCCCTGAAACTTTCCAAGCTCAAACACAGTAAAATTAGGTGATTTAGCTAGAAGTGTGAAATAACTGAAATGAAAACGACTCCAGTTAATTCTGAGACAATTGGTCATTTTCCATGGAACAGCCCAATAATACCGATAACAATCATATTAATGTCAAAAGCAACACACAGTCAGCATGATAGCTGTGTCTCATGGTAGAATAAACTCATTTGCTTGAAAGTTACATTCACACTAGTCTGTTCCCACAGAAAATCCCCCTTTCTCTTCTCACACAGCCAATTTCAGCATCCTGATCCTCAGAGTTGGAAGCACCGTGTCCTCAGGAGATAGGAGGGGAAATCACTAGCATGGCCCTGGAGTACTGGTGCCACATCCTTCATCTTTGTGGCAATCAAAGGCAAAGATTTTGTACATAGTTGAAGGACTTTATAAACAAATTATGATTTAATTTACAAGAATACTATCTCAAACACGTACACACACAGGTTTTTAATATTTGTTTGTCTTATCCGTGATAATCTTTTATGTTTTTTATTTTAATTTCATGTACGTTCCTCATTCCTTAATCTGTGTATTACATTTCTCTACAATTATAACATATTTTATATACTTTGCAACGTAAAGCTCCTGGATGCAGTCGTCTGTGAAGCCGGCAGGGGGAGCAGAAGGAAACGGGTCACACTCCTGACACTCCCTGCACACCAGCATGTTCCCAAAAGCAGAGTTCCCTGCTCTGCACCTTCTCTGGGGACAGCTTTATTATTGGTGAGTTTTGTGCTCAATTATTGAGAGTTTCTGTTTTAGGTGTGCTGGTCGAGGTGCAGCTAATGAGTCCAGTGCAGGAGTGGAAATAAGCTTCCAAAACATAGTATCACCTGAGAGATAACTGAGTCCATCCCTGTAGTACCACCTGAGTTCCAGCTTCCTGGAGAAATCCTCAGAATCAAAAAATTTTTCATATGTGTTCTGTGGTGTGGGTCTTCTGTGTCACTGCATGTTCAGCTACATCTGTGTGGTGCCACTTACACTTAATGAGATGAGATTCCTGCTGCTTGTCAGGTCAATGGTGATCTCTGAAGCTACTTCTGTTTTCCACTGTAATATGTAAAGAGCATGTCAGTCATCCCCTACATTCCTACAACAATGAAAGCCTGGAAAATTGATTATCAATAACTTCTTGGATCTATTTAAGAAATCAAATTGCAGGGAAAACCAAGACCCAAAAACTAGAAAGACATTAAAATAGAGATCATCAGACTGATGGAACAATCTTGTTGCGGCAATAAGATACCAAATTATAAACAAGACCCAAGGCCACATCAAGCAAAAATTAAGTCACTCACTCCTACACTTAAAAAATAGACTATGTTCTCTGATGGTAGTTTGTATTTCTGTGGGATCGGTGGTGATATCCCCTTTATCATTTTTTATTGTGTCTATTTGATTCTTCTCTCTTTTTTTCTTTATTAGTCTTGCTAGCGGTCTATCAATTTTGTTGATCCTTTCAAAAAACCAGCTCCTGGATTCATTGAGTTTTTGAAGGGTTTTTTGTGTCTCTATTTCCTTCAGTTCTGCTCTGATTTTAGTTATTTCTTGCCTTCTGCTAGCTTTTGAATGTGTTTGCTCTTGCTTTTCTAGTTCTTTTAATTGTGATGTTAGGGTGTCAATTGTGGATCTTTCCTGCTTTCTCTTGTGGGCATTTAGTGCTATAAATTTCCCTCTACACACTGCTTTGAATGCATCCCAGAGATTCTGGTATGTTGTGTCTTTGTTCTCGTTGGTTTCAAAGAACATCTTTATTTCTGCCTTCATTTCGTTATGTACCCAGTAGTCATTCAGGAGCAGGTTGTTCAGTTTCCATGTAGTTGAGCGGCTTTGAGTGAGATTTTTAATCCTGAGTTCCAGTTTGATTGCACTGTGGTCTGAGAGATAGTTTGTTATAATTTCTGTTCTTTTACATTTGCTGAGGAGAGCTTTACTTCCAACTATGTGGTCAATTTTGGAATAGGTGTGGTGTGGTGCTGAAAACAATGTATATTCTGTTGATTTGGGGTGGAGAGTTCTGTAGATGTCTATTAGGTCCGCTTGGTGCAGAGCTGAGTTCAATTCCTGGGTATCCTTGTTGACTTTCTGTCTCGTTGATCTGTCTAATGTTGACAGTGGGGTGTTAAAGTCTCCCATTATTAATGTGTGGGAGTCTAAGTCTCTTTGTAGGTCACTCAGGACTTGCTTTATGAATCTGGGTGCTCCTGTATTGGGTGCATATATATTTAGGATAGTTAGCTCCTACAAACACCTCTACGCAAATAAACTAGAAAATCTAGAAGAAATGGATACATTCCTCGACACATACACTCTCCCAAGACTAAACCAGGAAGAAGTTGAATCTCTGAATAGACCAACAACAGGAGCTGACATTGTGGCAATAATCAATAGTTTACCAACCAAAAAGAGTCCAGGACCAGATGGATTCACAGCCGAATTCTACCAGAGGTACAAGGAGGAACTGGTACCATTGCTTCTGAAACTATTCCAATCAATAGAAAAAGAGGGAATCCTCCCTAACTCATTTTATGAGGCCAGCATCATTCTGATACCAAAGCCGGGCAGAGACACAACCAAAAAAGAGAATTTTAGACCAATATCCTTGATGAACATTGATGCAAAAATCCTCAATAAAATACTGGCAAACCGAATCCAGCAGCACATCAAAAAGCTTATCCACCATGATCAAGTGGGCTTCATCCCTGGGATGCAAGGCTGGTTCAATATACGCAAATCAATAAATGTAATCCAGCATATAAACAGAGCCAAAGACAAAAACCACATGATTATCTCAATAGATGCAGAAAAAGCCTTTGACAAAATTCAACAACCCTTCATGCAAAAAACTCTCAATAAATTAGGTATTGATGGGACGTATTTCAAAATAATAAGAGCTATCTATGACAAACCCACAGCCAATATCATACTGAATGGACAAAAACTGGAAGCATTCCCTTTGAAAACTGGCACAAGACAGGGATGCCCTCTCTCACCGCTCCTATTCAACATAGTGTTGGAAGTTCTGGCCAGGGCAATCAGGCAGGAGAAGGAGATAAAGGGTATTCAATTAGGAAAAGAGGAAGTCAAATTGTCCCTGTTTGCAGACGACATGATTGTTTATCTAGAAAACCCCATTGTCTCAGCCCAAAATCTCCTTAAGCTGATAAGCAACTTCAGCAAAGTCTCAGGATACAAAATCAATGTACAAAAATCACAAGCATTCTTATACACCAACAACAGACAAACAGAGAGCCAAATCATGAGTGAACTCCCATTCACAATTGCTTCAAAGAGAATAAAATACCTAGGAATCCAACTTACAAGGGATGTGAAGGACCTCTTCAAGGAGAACTACAAACCACTGCTCAAGGAAATAAAAGAGGATACAAACAAATGGAAGAACATTCCATGCTCATGGGTGGGAAGAATCAATATCGTGAAAATGGCCATACTGCCCAAGGTCATTTACAGATTCAATGCCATCCCCATCAAGCTACCAATGACTTTCTTCACAGAATTGGAAAAAACTACTTTAAAGTTCATATGGAACCAAAAAAGAGCCCGCATTGCCAAGTCAATCCTAAGCCAAAAGAACAAAGCTGGAGGCATCACCCTATCTGTCTTCAAACTATACTACAAGGCTACAGTAACCAAAACAGCATGGTACTGGTACCAAAACAGAGATATAGATCAATGGAACAGAACAGAGCCCTCAGAAATAACGCCGCATACCTACAACTATCTGATCTTTGACAAACCTGAGAAAAACAAGCAATGGGGAAAGGATTCCCTATTTAATAAATGGTGCTGGGAAAACTGGCTAGCCATATGCAGAAAGCTGAAACTGGATCCCTTCCTTACACCTTATACAAAACTCAATTCAAGATGGATTAAAGATTTAAACGTTAGACCTAAAACCATAAAAACCCTAGAAGAAAACCTAGGCATTACCATTCAGGACATAGGCGTGGGCAAGGACTTCATGTCCAAAACACCAAAAGCAATGGCAACAAAAGACAAAATTGACAAATGGGATCTAATTAAACTAAAGAGCTTCTGCACAGCAAAAGAAATGACCATCAGAGTGAACAGGCAACCTACAGAATGGGAGAAAATTTTCGCAACCTACTCATCTGACAAAGGGCTAATATCCAGAATCTACAATGAACTCAAACAAATTTACAAGAAAAAAACAAACCACCCCATCAAAAAGTGGGCGAAGGATATGAACAGACACTTCTCAAAAGAAGACATTTATGCAGCCAAAAACACATGAAAAAATGCTCATCATCACTGGCCATCAGAGAAATGCAAATCAAAACCACTATGAGATATCATCTCACACCAGTTAGAATGGCAATCATTAAAAAGTCAGGAAACCACAGGTGCTGGGGAGGATGTGGAGAAATAGGAACACTTTTACACTGTTGGTGGGACTGTAAACTAGTTCAACCATTGTGGAAGTCAGTGTGGCGATTCCTCAGGGATCTAGAACTAGAAATACCATTTGACCCAGCCATCCCATTACTGGGTATATACCCAAAGGACTATAAATCATGCTGCTATAAAGACCCATGCACACGTATGTTTATTGCGGCATTATTCACAATAGCAAAGACTTGGAACCAACCCAAATGTCCAACAATGATAGACTGGATTAAGAAAATGTGGCACATATACACCATGGAATACTATGCAGCCATAAAGAATGATGAGTTCATGTCCTTTGTAGGGACATGGATGAAATTGGAAACCATCATTCTCAGTAAACTATCGCAAGAACAAAAAACCAAACACCGCATATTCTCACTCATAGGTGGGAATTGAACAATGAGATCACATGGACACAGGAAGGGGAATATCACACTCTGGGGACTGTTGTGGGGTGGGGGGAGGGGGGAGGGATAGCATTGGGAGGTATACCTAATGCTAGATGACGAGTTAGTGGGTGCAGCGCACCAGCATGGCACTTGTATACATATGTAACTAACCTGCACATTGTGCACATGTACCCTAAAACTTAAAAGTATAATAAAAAAAAAAAAAAAGAAAAGTGAAAAAAAAAATAGACTATGTTGTAACTGACACAAGGCTTTTCATTTTCTCTAGCAGCTAAAAAGCACTGGTCCTAAGATAACAATATTAAAATATTTGCAGCTCATGGAACTCAACACACTGGGTAACTGTGCCCCTGTTCCACGGCCATAAAAAGAGCTTTGAATGGAGGAGGACTGATTTCAGTAACTTTCTCCTGAGAAGAGACCACTCACCATGGGCTTGTCCTTGCCAAATTATGGAGGCTGTGCACTGTGTCTCCTTCTACCTCTGCACAAAGCCGTTTTGATGTACATGGCCCAATTGTAATTTGTTTAGTTCTTAAGTCCTCGCCCCAAAGCAAACATGAAATGCATGTAACATCTGTGTTTGCTTATTATGCATGACAGCCTGCCCACCATGCGAATATTCATAGCTCCTTCTATAGCTTGCTGAGTATGTGCACTTGGCCAACCCATTTGCATGAACTCATTTCTCACCTTTCCCTCTCTGGAAGTGCCTGCTCACTGTCTCTGTGGGAGGCTTTGCTTTCTGGCCTGTTGAGATGGCCATCCTGCAGCTTCACCCATTTATCAGAAATAAAGCTTCTTTTCTAAATCTATAAATTGGGTGATTCTTCCATTGAAAGCACAAGCTGGTGGAAACAGTTACATGATAATTCCATAAAAGCCTAGCAGACAAGTGTGGATAGGGTAGGGTAAGAACTCCCGGGGGCCACGCACCCCACACTTTTATGGAATTTCCCTCCAGAAACTTCTGGGTTCTCAAGATGAGAATCCAAACAGATTCCCTCACGGCTCTGATATCAGGAGAACTGTTCTCTGATAAATATGCCCAGAACTTTGTCCAGACAGACCCTACAGAGAAAAAATACTTTTCAAGATCTTTATTCTACGTGAAGAGAACGAATTCTTTTCCATCCAAGACAGCTTCATCTTAGCCTTCCTGTGTCACGAAAAAGGGTATAATAAAACAACTGGGGTCAGATTCAAGAGAGTAACCCGTTGATGCTGCAGCCATGAAGGGGATCAGAGTATGGAGGAAAATCAGCTGTATCACTGGAGACTCCTTGTAAAGCGCACAGCATAGAGAAAGCACAGCAAGAAATCACTGGAATTCAACGTCAAGAACATTTACTGCTTCCCTGCCCACCACATCACCTCCTCACCACTAGGATTAATATGGATTAAAGAGAGAAGTGTGGCAAGGCACAGACTCCGCCTAACGACTAGAATGTAGGGAAACCAAAGGTGGTAGGAGAGAACAAATCAAGGACAGGGAAGTGATTTAAAGCCTCTGAGACCAACAGCTTCAGAACCAAGATCACAGCCCCTCCCTAAATGGCCTGAGATTTACCTCTCATGGGGCATCTGCAGGGTTCTCAGGTGAGAACTGGCAAAAACAATATGAAGGCACTTTCCAAATCCCCAGTAGTACTGAGCTTGCTTTAGCTCTGTTTGGAAAAAACAAAACAACAACAAACATAAGCAGGACTAAGGTCAGTGTTGGAAGCACCTTTCTTTGGGAAGACACTATGAAGGAGGGCAAATTCGAGGCCCATTACTGTGCAAATATGCCACTGTGTGTTTTGGAGGGCTTTGAGACATAGGGTCTGTGTGTAAAGTTAGAATCTGATGGGATCTTCAAACACAGAATCCTAAAAAAGAGGCTGCCCCAAAGTCCCCATCAGTTCCTGGACTCGACATGTGTCTGGACCGTATCAGTGCACCTGGAGCTCCAGGGAAGGGGCTCCCTCGTGGCTTTAGTGATCCCTTGCTTGCTGTGCTGAGGTCTCCCTGTAGGATAAGGCCTACTCCTACTGTAAGGCCTATTTCCTACTGTAAGAGATGGTGGGAGAAGCAATTGCTGCCACTGAAACTTCATTCTGAGCCAAGGCATAGCCACTTCATACTGGGCTTGATATGCTAGGTGGAGAATTCTCTGTGAGTCCAGACAGGAACTTCTACGCAGGGCAGGAGCTGAGCTGCAGGGGGTCCTCAGGGCGCACCCAGCACAGGATTCAGCCCTGGAGCAGGTGCACAGCAGGATGGGGTGGGGTTTTCTCTCAGGAATTGAATGTTTCTTATTTCAAAGCAATAATGACCTAAAATTTAAATAACAATTTAGCAAGTACTGATGTACCGTTACGTATTTTATTGTATATGGAGCCGATACCTAACCCAATAATTTAATGTAAACCATATTTAAATGGAGAAATGTCTAGTCTTTTCAAATGTATTTATAGTTAGGAATTGAGTGGTGGCTTTATTAATTCAATGGGTGTTACTACTGGGAGATACACTCATCCTAGAAGTTAAGGTGCAGAGGTGAAGGCCCAGGAAATGTTCAGGTTGTCAAGAGTTCCATATGAACAAGGAATCACATTGAGGACAATGTCCTGGGAGATTCTGGTTTTCTGTGAGACGAGTTCTGTCTTCATGGACTTCTGAGCATGTCAGAGGACAAATATCATTAAACAAAGTACAGGGCATGGAGCTCAGCATCCCACTGTGGCGTGGTCCGTGTGTCACCTAACTTCTTCCTCAGGTTGGGGTGGCTTGAGCTACGAAATAGGTAGCTGCCTCATGAATATGCAAATGCACTGGTGTTTACCGAGGTAAATACAGATCTGTCCTTGCCCAGAGAGCATCACACAACAACCACATCCCTCCCCTGTAGAAGTCCCCAGAGCACAGCTCATCACCATGGACTGGACCTGGAGGATCCTCCTCTTGGTGGCAGCAGCTACAGTAAGAGAATTCTAAGTTCCATGGCTGATGACGGGACTGGGTCCAGTTAAGTGGGGTCTCATTCACTCCTCTGTCCTCTCCACAGGTGCCCAGTCCCAGGTCCAGCCAGTGCAGTCTGGGGCTGAGGTGAGGAAACCTGGGGCCTTAGTGAAGGTCTACTCAAGGCTTCCAGCTACACCTTCACCTTCCACTACATGCACTGGGTGCCACAGGCCGCCGGAAAAGGGCTTGAGTGGATGGGACATGTTGATCCTGAAGATGGTGAAACAATGTATGCACAGAAGTTCCAGGGCAGAGTCACCATGACCGCGGGCATGTCTACAGACACAGCCTATGTGGAGCTGAGCAGCGTGAGATCTGAGGACATGGCCATATATTACTGTGCAAGACAGTGTGAAAATCCACATACTGAGAGTATGTGGAAGGAAGGAGGAAGCTGTGCTGGGGATGAGAAGATAACAGGATTTATGAGGTTTAACCGTGTTTAGAAAATGGGTTAAGTACACACAATAATAATCGGAGGCTTTAACACCCCACTGTCAACATTAGACAGATCAACGAGACAGAAAGTTAACAAGGATATCCAGGAATTGAACTCAGCTCTGTACCAAGCGGACCTAATAGACATCTACAGAACTCTCCACCCCAAATCAACAGAATATACATTCTTCTCAGCACCACATCGCACTTATTCCAAAATTGACCACATAGTTGGAAGTAAAGGACTCCTCAGCAAATGTAAAAGAACAGAAATTATAACCAACTCTCTCTCAGACCACAGTGCAATCTAACTAGAACTCAGGATTAAGAAACTCACTCAAAACAGCACAAATACATGGAAACTGAACAACCTGCTCCTGAATGACTACTGGGTAAATAACGAAATGAAGACAAAAATATAGATGTTCTTTGAAAACAACGAGAACAAAGACACAAAATACCAGAATCTCTGGGACACATTTAAAGCAGTGTGTAGAGGGAAATTTATAGCACAAAATGCCCACAAGACAAACCAGGAAAGATCTAAAATTGACACCCCAACATCACAATTAAAAGAACTAGAGAAGCAAGAGCAAACACATTCAAAAGCTAGCAGAAAGCAAGAAATAGCTAAGATCAGAGAAGAACTGAAGGAGATAGAGACACAAAAAACACTTCAAAAAAATCAATGAATCCAGGAGCTGGTTTTATGAAAAGATCAGCAAAATCGATAGACTGCTAGCAAGACTAATAAAGAAGACACAAGAATCAAATATATGCAGTAAATAATGATAAAGGGGATATCACCACCGATCCCACAGAAATACAAACTACCATCAGAGAATACTAGAAACACCTCTATGCAAATAAACTAGAAAATCTAGAAGAAATGGATAAATTCCTGGACACATACACCCTCCCAAGACTAAACCAGAAAGAACTTTAATCCCTGAATAGATCAATAACAGGCTATGAAATTGAGGCAATAATAGCCTACCAACCAAAAAAAGTCCAGGGGATTTACAGCTGAATTCTACCAGAGGTACAAGGAGGAGTTGATACCATTCCTTCTGAAGCTATTCCGATCAATAAAAAAAGAGGGAATCCTCTCTAATTCATTTTACGAGGCCAGCATCATCCTGATACCAAAGCCTGGCAGAGACACAACAAAAAAAGAGAATTTTAGACCAATATCCCTGATGAATATTGATGCGAAAATCCTCAATAAAATACTGGCAAACCGAATCCAGCAGCACATCAGAAAGCTTATCCACCATGATCAAGTGGGCTTCATCCCTGGGATGCAAGGCTGGTTCAATATACGCAAATCAATAAATGTAATCCAGCATATAAACAGTACCAAGGACTAAAACCACGTGATTATCTCTATAGATGCAGAAAAGGCCTGTGACAAAATTCAACAGCCCTTCATGCTAAAAACTGTCAATAAATTAGGTAATGATGGGACGTATCTCAAAATAATAAGAGCTATTTATGACAAACCCACAGCCAATATCATACTGAATGGACAAAAACTGGAAGCATTCCCTTTGAAAACTGGCACAAGACAGGGATGCCCTCTCTCACCACTCCTATTCAACATAGTGTTGGAAGTTCTGGCCAGGACAATCAGGCAGGAGAAAGAGATAAAGGGTATTCAATTAAGAAAAGAGGAAGTCAAATTGTCCGTTTGCAGATGACATGACTGTATATTTAGAAAACCCCATCATCTCAGCCCAAAATCTCCTTAAACTGATAAGCAACCTCAGCAAAGTCTCAGGATACAAAATCAATGTGCAAAAATCACAAGCATTCTTATACACCAATAACAAACAGAGAGCCAAATCATGAGTGAACTCCCATTCACAATTGCTTCAAAGAGAGTAAAATACCTAGTTTCCAACTTACAAGGGATGTGAAGGACCTCTTCAAGAAGAACTACAAACCATTGCTCAATGAAATAAAAGAGGATACAAACAAATGGAAGAACATTCCATGCTCATGGATAGGAAGAATCAATATCGTGAAAATGGCCATACTGCCCAAGGTAATTTAGAGATTCAATGCCATCCCCATCAAGCTAACAATGACTTTCTCCACAGAACTGGAAAAAACTACTTTAAAGTTCATATGGAACCAAAAAAGAGCCCACATTGCCAAGACAATCCTAAGCCAAAAGAACAAAGCTGGAGGCATCACGCTACCTGACTTCTAACTATACTACAAGGCTACAGTAACCAAAACAGCATGGTACTGGTACCAAAACAGAGATATAGACCAATGGAACAGAACACAGCCCTCAGAAATAATACCACACATCTACAACCACCTGATCTTTGACAAACCTGACAAAAACAAGAAATGGAGAAAGGATTCCTTATTTAATAAATGGTGCTGGGAAAACTGGCTAGTCATATGTAGCAAGCTGAAACTGGATCCCTTCCGTACACCTTATACAAACACTAATTCAAGATGGATTAAAGACTTAAATATTAGACCTAAAACCATAAAAACCCTAGAAGAAAACCTAGGCAATACCATTCAGGACATAGGCATGGGCAAGGACTTCACGTCTAGAACACCAAAAGCAATGGCAACAGAAGCCAAAATTGACACATGGGATCTCATTAAACTAAAGAGGTTCTGCACAGCAAAAGAAACGACCATCAGAGTGAACAGGCAACCTACAGAATGGGAGAAAAGTTTTGCAATCTACCCATTTGACAAAGGGCTAATATCCAGAATCTACAAAGAACTCAAATTTACAAGAAAAAAACAACCCCATCAAAAAGTGGCCGAAGGATATGAACAGACACTTCTCAAAAGAAGACATTTATGCAGCCAAAAGACACATGAAAAAATGCTCATCATCACTGGCCATCAGAGAAATGCAAATCAAAACTACAATGAGATACCATCTCACACCAGTTAGAATGGCGATCATTAAAAAGTCAGGAAACAACAGGTGCTGGAGAGGATGTGGAGAAACAGGAAGGGTTTTACACTGTTGGGGCTGTAAACTAGTTCAACCATTGTGGAAGACTGTGTGGCGCGCTTCCTCAAGGATCTAGAACTAGAAATACCATTTGACCCAGCCATCCCATTACTGGGTATATACCCAAAGGATTATAAATCATGCTGCTATAAAGGCACATGCAAATGTATGTTTATTGCGGCACTATTCACAATAGCAAAGACTTGGAACCAACCCAAATGTCCATCAATGATAGACTGGATTCAGAAAATGTGGCACATATACACCATGGCATACTATGCAGCCATAAAAAAGGATGAGTTCGTGTCCTTTGTAGGGACATAAATGAAGCTGGAAACCATCATTCTCAGCAGACTATCACAAGAACAAAAAACCAAACACTGCGTGTTCTCACTCAGAGGTGGGAATTGAACAATGAAAACACTTGGACACAGGAAGGGGAACATCACACACTGGGGCCTGTTGTGGGGTTGGGGGAGGGGGGAGGGAAAGCATTAGGAGATATACCTAACATAAATGACGAGTTAATGGGTGCAGTACACCAACATGGCACATGTATACAGATGTAACAACCCTGCACATTATGGACATGTACCTTAGAACTTAAAGTATAATTAAAAAATGCAAATATTATTAAGGTGCTTAATACGAAAACAAATTACGATAAATGTTTTCACTGTAATACTACCTATGATTTATAATAAATAAATGCCTGATACACACAAGAAAAAGCTAAAATATCTAAGTATTTGTGTTGAGTAAAATAAGCTAAACCAATAAGAATATATACTATGTTATTTCATTTTTATAAATCCTGATAAATAAAAATGCATCTAACATAAAATAACGAAGATCAGTAGTTGCCCGGGAAACTGGTAGAAGAAGGGAAGGGGAAAGGAGGAGGAATACAGCTGAACAAGAGGAAATGTTGAGAAGAATTCCCATGTACACTTTCTTGATAATGATGACAGTTCTATTATGTTTGTTAATTGTACATTTTAAATATGTGAAATGCATTATCTTTCAAATAAGCCTCATAAATTGTATTACAAGCAAACAAATGGAACCTTAGACAAGGAGTAATAGACAGAAAAAATATGTTAAGTGTCAGAAGTACCTGAAAATTAACGTGCCTGGACCCTAGTTTTCCCCGTATTTTCAGATGAGTGCTGGAGTGCAGCAAAACCACCCATGCTCTTACTACGGAAAGTGGGCTCTGGAAAAAAACACTAGACACATCCAGCTTTGTACTGGAGTTGGCTTAGGGAGCAGTCGGAGCCGGTGATGAGAAGCACAGGGCTAGATACCAGGGTTCACTCATCCTAGACATGAGCTCTTAGATACACACAGAGCCCCCTCCATGTGTGGATTTACTTCCACATCTGTAAATGAAAAAATATTGACTCCTACAGAACATAATTTACACAAATATTTTAAAATGAAATAGGGTGATAAAGGCAAATGTTTATCACAGCACAATTTCATAAGAAGACAGCATATTTTCCAAATACCATAATTACCAGCCAACTTCTGCGGGTAACAGCTTATCTGGATACAGCCTACTTCTCAAGTGTCCCACCCTAGCACTTGCTATATAGTTGGAGATATGAAATCAGTGCCCTCCCTCTACTGATGAAAACCAACCCAACCCCGACCCTGCAGCTCTGAGAGAGGAGCCTTAACCCTGGGACTCCAAGGCATTTCCACTTGGCGATCAGCACTGAACACAGAGGACTCACCATGGAGTTCGGGCTGAGCTGAGTTTTCCTTGTTGGTATTTTAGAAGGTGATTCATGGAAAACTAGGGAGTTAGAGTGTGAGTGGATATGAGTGAGAGAAACAGTGAATATGTGTGGCAATTTCTGACCAGGATGTCTATTTGCAGGTGTCCAGTTTGAGGTGCAACTGGTCGAGTCCGGGGGAGGCTTGGTACAGCCTGGGGGCGTCCCTGAGACTCTCCTGTGAGGCCACTGGATTCACCTTTAGTAGCTAGACCATGGATTGGGTCCGCCAGGCTCCAGGGAAGGGGCTGGAGCGGGTCTCAGTTATTAGCAGTAGTGGTACCATATACTAGGCAGATTCTGTGAAGGGCCGATTCACCACCTCCAGACACAATGCAAAAAACTCACTATCTGCAAACGAACAGCCTCAGAGCCGAGGACACGGCTTTGTATTACCGTAGCTGCGGTCTCCGATGTCACCACCAACCGCAGCGAGGCAAGCCGCCGTGTCTCCAGCCTCCAGCATGCGGTGGTGCCTCTTCCTTCTGCTTGCCTTCCAGCCCAGCAGGAGAAGCTCCCGCCGCTAGCCTCCCTCCTACAGCTCCGTCACCACCACCACCAACTGGGAGGCAGTGCCCCAAGCGCCAG
Organism: Gorilla gorilla gorilla; assembly: GCF_029281585.2. Classification (NCBI taxonomy): domain Eukaryota; kingdom Metazoa; phylum Chordata; class Mammalia; order Primates; family Hominidae; genus Gorilla; species Gorilla gorilla. The sequence goes on along the minus strand of NC_073236.2, from coordinate 31,389,101 downwards.
GCTCCAGTGGGCAAAAAAGAGACGGACCCTTCTAGTTCTCTAAGCCGAGCACGTAGCAGCCCGGCACACCACCACAGAAAAGCCAAAAATGACGTGCGGTCGCCTCCGCATGCTTTATATACTGAGGTTGCGGATCCTGGACTACATGTTCTGATTGGATGAGAGAAAAACCTCTAGGCCTACTCTGATTGGACTTTATTTTCATGCTGTGATTGGTTATCTGAAGACTTGCTCTCATCCAATCAGAACATGATAATAAAGTCCAATCCGAGTAAGCCTGGAGTTTTTTTCTCATCCAATCAGAACATGCAGTCCAGGAACCATCCGCGCAGAACCTCAGTATATATATAATGCTGAAGGGCGGTCAGGGTTTTTTTTACGTTTCCGTGTCTTCTTGTTGAGCATTGCGGCGCAGCTCGCCTCGCTGCGGTTGGTGGTGGCGCTGGAGGTTGCAGCGCGGCTGGAGGGGTACAGAGGATGAAAATAGTTTTGGGATAGATAGAGGTGAGTACAGAGTGTGGTGTTAGTGCAAAGGGAGAAAAGGATAGCGAGGAGGAGAAGGCGTTGCAAAAAGACGATGGGGAAAAGATGGGGAAAAAAGTTTTTGGGTAGATGGAGGTGGAAGAATGGTGCAGAGCGGGAGGGAGGGATGGTTTTGCAGAAAGACGGTGGGTAGAAAGTTTATGGGTGGATGAAGGGGGAAAAGAGGGTGGCAATTGGGAAGAGGAAAGAGAGTGGTGAGGGGGGACAACGGGCGAGCAGTAGGGAGAGAAGGTTTTGTGAAAAGACGGTGGGGAGAAAAGTTTTTGGGTAGATAGAGGAGCAAAAGAAGATAGCAAGTGGGGGAAGGAAAAAAGAGGGTAACCAGCGGGAGGAAGACAAAGTTTTGTGAAAAGACAGTGGCAGAAAAGAAAGATGGTGGAGAAAGAAAAGATGGTGGGTAAAAAGTGAGTAGTTGGAGGGGGGAAAGAGGGTGAAGAGGAGGAGCACAGAGGGTGGCGAGAAGGGAGCAGGGAAAGAAGGTTGGGAAAAAGACGGGAAAATAGTTTGGGGTAGATGGAGGGCTAAAAAGAGGGTGGCAAGCAGGATAGGGGAGAGAAGAGGACGAGTGGGAAGGGGGGGAAGACTGAAAAGATGGGGAAATTTTGGGGGGTAGATGGAGGGGGGAAAGGAGGTGAGCAGGAGTGGGGAGAAGGCCTTGAGAAAAGATGGTGGAGAAATGTTTTTGGGTAGATGGAGAAGGGAAAGAGAGTGGCAAGGAGGTGCGGGGGGAAAGACGATGAGGAAAAGAGTTTTTGGGTAGATGAAGGGGGAAAAGAGGATGGTGAGCAGCAGGAGTAGGGAAAAGGTTTTGGGAAAAGATGGGGGACAATGTTTTTGCGTAGATGAAGGAGCAAAAGGGCGTGATGACATCGGGAGGGGGAAAAAGGGTGGCCAGAGAGAAGGGGAAAATACGGTGGGAAAAAACGGGAGAAAGTGTTTGGGTAGATGGATGGGGAAAAGCGTGGTGAGCGGGAGAGTAGAGACGGCTTTGCAAAATGATGGTGGGGAGAAAACGGTGAGAAAGTTTGGGGATAGATAGAGGAAGAGAAACGGTGGTGAGAAGGAGAGGGCCAAATGCGGTCAGGAAAAGAAGGTGGGGAAATGGTGGGGGACAAAGGTTTTGGGTAGATTTTTAAAAATAAGATTATTTGTATTTTCACTCTTGAGTAGTTTGAGTTCTTTAGGTATTTTATGTATTAACCTCTTGCCTGACGCATAGTTTGCAAATACTTTCTTCCATTCTCTGGGTTCTGTCTTCATTATACTGATTGCTTATTCTGTTTTGGAAAAGGTTTTAAGTTTAATGTAATTACATCTTTGCTTTTGTTGCTTGTGCTTTTGATGTCTATTTGAAAATTCCTTGTCCTAACCAATTTCATGAAGCATTTATCCTGTTCTCTTCTCTGGTAGTTTAATAGTTTCAGGTCCTGCATTTAAATCTTTATTTTGAGTAGATTTTTGCATATGGTAAGGATAATGGCCTAGATGTATTCTTGTACGTGTGGGTGTTGGGTTTTCCTAATACAGTTTTTTTTAATATTCATTACATAGTTTTAATCACTGTCCGGTGAACTGGCAAATCCAATCAAAGCATTAGTCTTTAATTAAAAAATTAAAAGGAAATATTCAGACAATAGCCAAGCAATCACATCACGATGCACAATTACCTAGAATTGCAATTAAAAAGTAGTTAACCGAAGGGGGTGGGGGGGGGGGAGAAAAACAAGAAAGAAAAAAAAGAAGCAAAGGAAAAAAATCACACTAATTCTTTTTTAAAAACTATCAATATAATACATGAAGGAACAAAGGACAATAGCCTTAAAAAGCAGGTTTCTCTAACTCTAGAAATGTAGTCTGCGGCGGAAACTCAAAGCACACTAGCTGTAGCAGGACAATAAAAAATACTGAGCATGGAATACTTTTAATCTCTGCCATTAATATTCATTTCCAGCTGCTTATAATAGCAGCACCTCATGGCCAAATCATTAGAGTTTTACATCTGGGTTGCAAATGACACTTTGATTGGATGTAATGTTCGAATGGCCCTCCCCACGGCGTCTCCGGCAAGCCTTCTGCGGAGAGGTGTCCTGTTGAGCGATCCCTCACTGTGCGTGCTGGCTCATCGTGTGGTTCTGCAGCTCGGTCTGGGAGAAGAACTTCTGAGGGCACTGTGAGCAGTCGTAGATCTTGTCCTCCTGCCCGTGCACGGCAAAGATGTGCTGCTGCAACTTGTTGGCCTGGACGAAGACTGAAACACACAGGGCATTTGAAGGTGCCGCCCATGCCCTCGAAGCTGTGCTCAATGAGGTGACAGAGGAGCTTGGCCGGGGAGTCGAACATCTGGTTGCACAGCTTACACTCGTGGTTGATGCCTTCCTCAATCATGTGGTTGGCAACGTGGATTTGGATCTCTCTCTCGTTCTCGAAGGTCATCTGGCACTTGATGCACTGGTATGTCTTTTTCCGGGGCACTGGTGACGTCTGGGTGCCTTTCCAGGGCCCACTGGTCTCCGGCGTGAGGTCACGGTGGTCCACCTGCATGTTTATTGAAGAGATTGTCCTTCCCGAATGTGTGTTCTTGGGGCCTTTGTTAAAAATGAATTGACCGTAAACGCCTGAATTTATTTCTGACTTCTCTATTCTGTTTCACTTGTCTGTCATTCGTTCACCTCTGTCTCTCTCCCACCCCTTTTATTGATAGTACCATACTATTTTGATAGTACCATGCTTACTATAGATTTGTAGTATATTTTGAAATCAGGTAGTGTGATGCCTCCCGCTTTTCTTTCTATTCCAGATTCCTTTGTCTATCTGAGGTATTTTGAACTTCCATGTGAATTTTAAGATTCTTTTTCAATTTCAATGAAGAATGTCTTGTAATCGAACACGGATTGCATTGATTCTGTAGATCACGTTGGGTGATACATATATTTTAACATTTTTCTAGTGCATGGACGTGGGATATCTTTCCATTTACTTGTGTCTGTTTTAATATCTTTCGTCTATGTTTTATGAAGTTTTCATTTTGGGATCTCTTGCCTTTTTGGTTAAGTTGATTCCTAGATACCATTTTTTTGGTAATGAAATAGCTTTCTTGATTTCTTTCTTAGGTATTTCACTACTGGTGCATTGGTGTACTGTTCATTTTTATATTTTGATATTGTATTTTGGAACTTGATTAAATTTATTTCTAGTAGGTTTTTTGTGGAATCTTTAGGGTTCTTTCTATATATGTTCATGTCACCTGGAAACAGACAATTTGACTCCTTTTTTTCCAATTCGGATGCCTTTTATTGCATTCTCCTGTCTAATTGCTCTAGCTAGGACTTCCAGTACTATGGTGAATAAAAGTGGTGTAAAAGTAGCAGCCATACTTGTTCCAGATATTAGAGGAAGAGCTTTTAACTTTGCCTTATTATGTTAGCTGTGGGTTTGTCATATATGGCCTTTATTGCGCTGAGATATGTTCCTTCTGTACTCATGTTGTTGAGTTTTTATCATGAAGGAATGTTGATTTTTAGTTTTTTCAGCATCTACTGAAATGACTATGTGGTTTTTGTTCTTGATTTGCTGAATGTGATGTCGCATATTTATTTATTTGTGTTTATTGAATCATCCTCATTTTCCTGGGATGAAATCCACTCGGTCATGGCACATCATCTTTTTAGTGTGTTGTCAAATGCAATTTTGAAGTATTTTGTTGAGGATTTCTTGCACCTCTGTTCATCAGGGATATTTGCCTGTGGTTTTCTTTCTGTGTTGTGTTCTGGTCTGGTTTTTGTACCAGGGTCATGCTGTCCTCATAGAACAAATTTGGAAGCCTTTCTTTCTCTTCATTTTATGGGGAATATTTTGAGTAAAATCGATATTAACTCTTTTAAAAATGTTTGGTAATTCAGCAGGAAAACCATGATTCTTGTGTTTTTCTCTGCCAGGAGACTTTTTACGACTGCTTTAATTGCATTGCTCAGTATTGGTCTGTTCAGGTTTTTTATTTTTTTTTTATCATTCTATTTTGGGAATTCGTTGTGTCTAAAAATTTATTCACTTCTAGATTTCTCAACTTGTATATAGATGTTTTTAGTAACCTCTTAAAATGCTTCGTATTTCAGGGTTATCAATTGTAATGTCTTCTTTATGATTTTGTTTTCTTTTTCTTATCCTTCATCTAGTTAAAGCTTGTCAATTTTGATTTTTTTCTAAAACACCCCAGCTCTTTGTTTCATTGACTTTTTGTATTTTTTGTTTCTATTTTTAAAATTTCTTCTCTAATTTTTATGATATTTTTTCTGCTAATTCTAGCATTTGATTGTTCTTGTTTTTCTCATTACTGGAGGTGTACTGTCGGGCTGTTTGAGATCTTCCTACTTTCCTGATGGAGGCATTTATAGCTATGCACTTTTCCTCTTAGAATTGCCTTTGCTGCGTCCCACAGGATTTGTTATGTTTCTATTCTTGTTTCAATAAATATTTAATTTCCTTTGTATGTTTTTCATTTCGTTTACCGGTTCATGAGTGTGTATTTTAATTTCCGTATATTTATACAGTTTTTAAAGTTCTGTTATTGATTTCTAATACTATTCGATTGTGGTCAGAAAAGATACTTGATATGAATTCAGTTTTTAAAAATGTTTTGGGTGGCTGAGGTGGGCGGATCACAAGGTCAGGAGATCGAGACCATCCTGGCTAACACAGTGAAACTCCGTCGCTACTAAAAATACAAAAAATTAGCCGGGCGTGGTGGCGGGTTCCTTGGGAGGCTGAGGCAGGAGAATGGCGTGAACCCGGGAGGCGGAGCTTGCAGTGAGCCGAGATAGTGCCACTGCACCCCAGCCTGGGAGACACAGGAAGACTCCACCTCAAAAAAAAAAAAAAAAATGTGTTGTGACTTGTTTTTTTGGCCTAACGCATAGTTTGTCCTGTAGAATAATCGATGTGCCACTCAGTAGAATGAGCATTGTGCAGTTGCAGAGTGAAAGGCTGTGTAAATGTCTGTTAGGTCCATTCTGTATAGATTACAGTTTAACTGATGATGTTTTGTTGTCTGGATGATCTGTCCGTTCACGATAGTGGGGTGTTGATTACAGTGGAGTGTTGACGTACTCTATTATTGCATTGCAGTCCATCTGTCTTTTAAAGCCTGTTAATATTTGCATCTGTATTTAGGTGCTTGAGTGTTGGTTGCATATGCATTTAACGGCTACTGTTTTTTCTCATTATATAATGATCTTTTTCTTTTTTTGACTTATAGGCTATTTTATCTAAGTATAGCTACTCCTTTTTTTGTTTCCGTTTGTGTGGGCTATCTTTTATCATTCCTTCACTTTGTCTGTGTATGTCTTTATAGGTGAACTGAGTTCCTTGTAGGCAGTACATAATTGGGTCTTTTAATCCATTCAGCCACTCTTGTCTTAATTCGTGTATATTCAGGATTATTACAGGTAAAAACATACTATGCCATATTTTACTTTTTTGATTGTTTTGCTACTTTTTCTTTTGTTCTTTCTCCCTTCCTCTTTTTTTCTCTCTGATCTCTCTTTTTATTTATTCTTTTTTTTTGCTTTTCTCCTTGCCTTTCCTCCTGTCTTTATTTGTAGTAAAGTAATTTTTTCTGGTGGTGTGTTTTAATAACTTGCTTTTCATGTTTAGGGTGTCTATTGATTTTTGTTTTCTGGTTACCATGAGGCTAAACAACATAATTACAACAAGTTACTTTAAACCGAAGAGAACTTAATTTTGATTGGTCTCAGCTACTCAGGAGGCTCAGGTGGGAGGACTGCTTGAGCCTGGGAGGCCGAGGTTGCAGTGAGCTGAAATCGTGCCACTGCACTCTCCAGCCTGGGTGACAGAGTGAGACCATGTCTGACAAAATAAATAAATAAAAATACAATAGCTTATAATGAATTCTGATTGTAAATTTTGAGATGATATGTTAAGGTATGAAGAGGAAAGTGAAAATCATTCATAATCTCATTACCCAAGGATAACTACTTCTAATGTTTTGGTACATACTCTTCCTAATTCATAATCCCCTCTCTCTCTCACACACACAAATGTACACATAAAATAGATACACTTTACACACATATAATTTTACTGTAACATTTCTAGAAACACGGTTTTGTAATTAAAGATACTGCGAATAAATTTTGTGAATAATACATTACATATTATACATCTTAGCTTTCAGATTTTGTTTTCTGCTGTTTGGGGTGGCAGGTTCACTTTTTACTAACATGAATCGTCTCAGTGTCTTTGATTTTCTTTGTCTCCTCTAAGCTATTGCTTTTGGAAGGGGCGCCTGGATCTCCCTCCTGTTTACTTGGGGGCAAACACATAGTATCATGGGGTTTTGAAGACATGTTGCCTGGGCCAGATAGCAACACTGGCTGTAGTTCTGAAAATATTAGCGTTTTTGTCCTGTGATTAATACTAAGATGTAAATAAAGTGGTTTTAGATAATTGTAGCAAATGATCCAGATATAACTGTGTGTTTTAGATCATTGTAGCCAATTATTTAGATACAACTCGGTGAGTACTTTTTGATTAAGAGCTCAAGATTTCTACACAGTATGTTCATTGTCTGGCTTATTTGTGGAAACGTAAAACCTGATACTGGGTGAGGTAAGAAAATGGGTAGGTTTTACTATCACAAGGAAAAGGTAATATCCATACACTTTTGCCAAGGAGGCATGGATTAGTTAAATTGGCTGCTGGATATTTGAGTTTGGGTATGATAGCCTTACGTTGAATTTTTTGGTTACTGCTTGATAATATTTATTTCAGTAATTGATTGTGTGTGTTAATGAACACTCCTGTCCTAAAAGCAAAAATGAAGTGGTTCAAGGGAGCATGAATTGTTAACATCTCCTTTAAACAAATAGGCTAGGTTAAAATTTCTTTACAGAGCTTCACGGTATTACATGTGACTTTATTAAACTATTCCATGTCAACAAAAATGGCAGAAGATCTCTTAACTGACTTGCCAGATGTATTAGATCTCTCCATTCACTCCATAAAATGTCCATTTTATTGAGTTTTAATCCATTTAGAATCCATTTAGAAATAAATACTATCTTATTTAATCTGTACCCTGTTTAAGCTGGCGACTGGATTATAAGAGTATGCGTATTAAATATTTTAGAAGGATAGGTTCTTTTAAATAAAGAAAAATTATCACACAGGATGTCTTAAACTTTTTAAAAAGAGATCTGATTTTAGATTTGGTTAAAATACTAGCCTACATAAGTATTCTTATTATGAAGTAAATACTCATATAAACTGTTTTTCCAGAAATTGACCCTGAATACAGATTTCAGATCGTTGAAAACGGAACCATTTGAAATCTGCATTTCCTTTTCCTAATTTGTTTCAGTAGCTCAATGGGATTTTCTCATGGAATTAACTTTTCTCTCAGCGTAGTTACATAAGCTTACTCTTGTAATCATGAAAAATAATTACCCATTTCAGCACTTACTAACGTGGACTTTACTTGAAGGGTCTGGTCTCTGGTTTTAAAGTTAGAGCACGTGACTAGAGGCAGATGAAGAGTACCTCATCATTCATGGCCACTGAGTCTCTATAATTTTTAAATGCCTTTGGAAAGCTAGATCTGATACTCAAAAGCATGCTTTTGTGTTAGAAATCTTTTAATGAACTACTTACTCGGGTGACAGTGCTTTTAACGCCCTGCTTTTCTTTTCTCAGAATAAACTGAATTACATGTTACCAATAACAATGCCACATCATTTCAGAGGAAACTGAATTAAGTAATCCAAGTCCAGGTTGCTGAAAACTAGATGACACAGGGTAGGCACTGTTTTGGTTACCATGCCAAGGATCTCTATTAGTCAGCTTGGGCTGCCATAATAAAATACCATAGAACTCGGTGGCTTAAACAACAGAAATTTATTTTCTCACGGTTCTGGAGGCTAGAAGCTGCAGATCAGGGTGCTGCTGCTTCGGTTCCTGATGAGGGCTTTCTTCCTGGCTTATAGGTTGGCTAGCGTCTTGTTCTCACGTGGCAGAGTGTGAGAGTACCTTAGTCTCACCACCTCTTCTTAAAATGACACCAGTTCTATCAGATTAGAGTCCCACCCCTGTGACCTCATTTAACTGTTACTACCTCCTCACAGGCCTTGTCTCCAAATTTAGCTACATTAGGGCTTAAAGATTCAATATATAAATTTTGAGAGGGCACATTCAGCCCATAAAAGAATCTAGTATAATTAACAAGGATTGTTGAGCCGTGATATCTTGTTATACCTGCCTGTGTCCCTTCCCCCATTCCCCTCCACTCTCATTTCATCACAAACACTCAGATAAGGATTTTTTTCAGATACTGTTTTTGTTACTTACCAAACTAGTAACGTTATGAATTATAAATGTTATTAGCCATTGAGAAAGTAGCTGTGCACTGACTGACCCCAGTTGACTGGGAGGGCTAGATGGTGCATGGTGCCTTCTTTGTGGTGGAAGATAGGTTGGAGAAATGTGGTTGGTAGCAAATGCTGTCTGGTTCTTTGGAGAAGTCTGGTTCTAGTTGGTTTCAGTTCTCTCCAGATGCCGTTTGAATCTAAACGAATTCTCTAGTTCTTATCATTACAGAATTGTGTTCTGGAACAATTATTTCTTTTTATTGTGTGGTAGCAATATGGATGCAGTTTTGTGAATCATTAAGGCATTTTAACTCATCTTCCACTCTTTTATTTTTCAACTCTTTTAGGTTGTTTGAGGGACGTTCATCGAGGAAACCAGAGAAACATGAAACGCTCTTCTGCTTCTTTAGAACAGTCACAGAGAAAAGTAAACTCCTTTCATTCTTACCGTAAGTTTTCTTGCTGATGGGAACAGTTCAAGTCAAGTGACATGTGAGGAACATTTTGTGTTTAACGTAAACCTTCCTCTCCCAACCACATTGAAACAGTAGTAATGATGCGACAAGATAACCTAGATTTTATGCTTATGTTGTGTATAAGCATAAATGTGTGCTATAAATGTAAGGGGGCGGGGTTTACATACTCTGAAATTGGACCCATATTCTCCGAAATCTGTAGTATACATCAAAAGATTTTCATGAATAAAAACCAGAGAAAGTATACTGACTAGGAAATAAATTTTGGAAGCTCTTTATTTAAAGAAACATTCACTAGTTTATTTGCATAAGTCAACTTGACACATTGCTTTTCTACCCATTCCTCTCTTTTGTGCCCCCCGTAAGCCCTTTGTGGAGCTCTTATAAAAACTTTTGTACTGAGTTTTGTATCTCCTCCTTCCTCTATTGAACCCTAACATTCTTGCTTCCCCAAAACCTGATAGCAGCTGAGACAGTAAGAGTAAATGTCCAGCAAATACTGGTAATGACCAGCTGATAATAGATTGGTATTGCCACTCTTATCTCAGAAGCTGAATGACCGTGGTCAAGTTTCTTGACACCTCTAAGCTTCAGTTTTATCATCTATGAAATAATATATTGATGGCCATTACCTTACAGGGTAGTTATAGATATTAAGAAGATACATGCTTAATAAATGTAAGCTATTGTCAATGGGTGGCCTTTCCTACAAGTGGATGCAAACCAGAACACGTCAAAAGTTTCTTTGTGCTAAGTAGGTAATGTCAACCTGGTCAAGTGAAATGGCTTTTTTTCAGTTCTGGGTTGTAGGATTGTCTGAAAACATGTCTTTGAATAATTTTAAGGTCATTTTTCTCATATCCTTCTTTTACTCTTGCATTACAATGTGCTTGGCATCTTCTCCCTTGAATGTATTGCTATTGGACGTTGTTAAATTTTTAGAATGAAATCAATTATCAGGATTTTGATATTTAAGGGAAAATTATATGCTTCTTTGATATGGAGTTACTTATCTCATAGCTTATTGAATTTCAGTTTTGTGTCCTGTACTGAATGAAATATTAAAATGAAGAAACATTTGGACCTCTGAGACACAAAATCAAATTAGAATTTGTAATGACTTGTTAAAAAGATGACTACGTAAGGCCAGGTGTGGTGGATCACGAGGTCAGGAGTTCCAGACCAGCCTGGTGAAGATGGTGAAACCCCGTCTCTACTAAATACAAAAATTAGCCAGGTGCAGTGGCAGGAGCCTGTAATCCCAGCTACTCAGGAGGTTGAGGCACAAGAATCACTTGAACCCGGGAAGTGGAGGTTGCACTGAGCTGAGATTATGCCACTGCACTCTAGCCTGGGTGACAGAGCAAGATTCTGTCAAAAAAAAAAAAATGACTACTTTTTTTGGCTATTCTAGGTCTAGTTAGAATTATTACTATTGGTCTTTTTTGTTTGGTTTTTACAGTACTCTGAGTTGCTGTTTTAAGTAGAATTATTATAACTGAGTAGTACAGAGTTTACTTTTTTGTCCTGGGAGTCAAATCATGTATGTCTTCTCTAAAAACTAACTTGGCTTTCTAAATTTTAGGATTTCAGATACTTTGAGGAAAAAGCTAAAAGTTTGTTTTTTCAACTAGAAATGTATATGCCATTATAAGTATTGGGAATTTGAAGAAATAAATTATAACTAGACATTTTATTTTCTGACTTTTTCACTGTACATGTTAGTAAAGTTCTTTGTAGAAATGCAGTACGTTGCTCTTGGTCTGCAGTATGTAAAGCTAATGGTTTAAAGAGGAAATACTAAAGAGAATAAAAGAGGTTTGCAGTATAATGAGTCATTGTGTAGAAGTTCTGGAGCCTACTCAGTAGACTTGAGAAGCTTAAGGTACCATATTTCATCGAATCTAAGATGTCATAGATTATTTTTAAAAAGTGCTATTACATTATATACCTCTAAGAAGGAAAAAACACTCAGGACAGGGAGTTCAGTAGGAGACCTAACCCACAAGGCTGGTACGTACACCCAGGGATAAATGAGAAATTAACTTGGCTATCCAGAAAAGGGACCATAAAGAAACATGCAGGTCTCAACCTTGACACTAAATAGAGGATGGAGAAAAAAAAAAAAAACATTTCTGTGAGAATTTGAACCACAAGCCCTAAGCTTTGGGTGTGCAGCCTTACCACCAGTGTGGTCCACAAAGGCCTGCCCCAAAGGATTAATTCAGATGGTATCGGGCTGATAGTGTTCCCAGACGACAGCAGAAGCAGATGCACATCTTCTCTGGGAAAATTCTCCTCTAGTCTAGACCTATGGTAAGATATCTCCGTTATAAAAGATGTATTCCAGTTTCAGAAATGTAGTATGTGAAAAAACCTGCCTTTTAGAATTGATGAAATAGAATTCCATCAGGACCAACTTTTCAGTGTTATTAAACATGTGTATTTTATATTTGATGAAGATCTTGAGACTGAAATATGTTTGAAAGCCTTCCGAATGAAATTACTTTCTGTATAGTTTTAGATAAAGTATCCATGACCTGAATGTAGTATATATTGTGATTTCATTATGGGAAGTATTTGATTGATTAAAGTATCCTATTCTGAGATGAAAGTTACCTTGTTATGAAAAAGAAAGCTAACAGACGTGCTTTCAAGGCATTTTTTGTTAATCTAAGAAACCATGTTCTTCTGCCTTGTCTTGGTTTGCCAGCAGTATTTATGAATTTCTCTTAGCATCTCTCAGTATATATGAAGGACATTTGATGTTCTTACTTCTCTGCTAAGTTACCGAATGACAAGAGAGATGTTTTCTATTATATTCATAGAATTGCTTCTCTAGTGTTTGAGTTGTTTGACCACTTACTTGTGAGTTTTCAATATGTTATCCATTTATCTTAAAGTTAGGTATCTAAAGAATGTAAGACCCATGTTAACAAAGAATTTTGTTTTCTTCTGTAACTGCTCCGTATGGTTTTTGAGTGGTTCCTGCTTTTGACTGAGAACAAGGAGAAATGTGGAATTGTGCATAGGAATGAAATGATGGCCAGGCTTTCACTGGGTTGTACACTGTCATCCCTGATAGTTCCTGACATCTCTCTCTTAAGAGCTTTTTTCTATTCAAGAAAACAGAAATGGCATGGCCTTTTTAGTTTGTTCTTTGATTTGAATCAGACAAATTACTTCTGGCCAGCTGATTTGTTTGTTTCTTTTACTACTAGCTTTAAAAAATAAATCTGCCTAGAAAAGGATCTCATCCTCTTAAAATTACTGACTACATTAATAGTACTCCATTTTGATCTTCCCAAATTTATTGCTCCTTGAAAAATATGTCATCTTTGTTCTGTAAACTCTTAGAACCAGTAATTTCTTCTCTGGCTAAGACTGCTACTAACAAGTAGAGTGATTGCCCACTATCTAAGCCTGAGACTTAGCTGTACTAACTCCAGAGGATGTGCAAATGATTTTCTTTTTAAATCTGTGGCATTTCAGTTTACTATAAAGTACATAAATGTGTATTTATTCACCAGTGTTTGAATGTAGGGTTAAGTCCATTCTTTGTAAAGGAGTCTACAAATTTGAATTCAATTTTGTCTTTACTGCATAAGCTGTGCCAGTTATACATCCTTTTTTTAATGCTTTTTTTTTTTTTAAAGTGTATTCAGCTTCAAAACTTTACCAAAAAGTACTGGCACTCAAATCCTGTGTTGTGCTGTCATTTGTATAGTTTCGTTTAGTGAAGTCTTACTGAAGGAGTTTTATACAAGGAGTTTCTACTGTAAGGAGAATATTATTTTCAATCAATATTCTGTTATTTTCCAGTGCTAGGCTTTGTATTTCCTGGTTAGTTTAATAGTCAATGTTAGACCTATTCTTTTACCGAGTGTGTGTGTGCGCGCGCGTGTGTATAATGTTTTCAAAATTGAAACTTATTTTGGGTATGTTTTTCTTTTATTGCTTCTGTAGAACCTGCTGGGTTGGTGACATTTACAAGAGAGTCTTGAAGATTTTCCAGAACGGGAAAGGTAACAATAATAATAAAAATAATCCTAGACCCCTAGAATTAGGACTCTTGCACCATGAGAGGATTCTGTTTTACAGCACCTGGAAAGATGGTTTTCCAACCTCTGTTTATCGTAGTGCCAGGGAATTTGTTCTCATAAGTGATCCATCGATAGCTCTCATTTTTGAAAAGGTTGTGCCTTTTAAATCAAAGTCTGTATGTAACCCTTTGATTTCTACCATTTTGTCTTGGTTTTGTGTTCTGAAAGAAAGTGCTGTTTAAAATTGAGGAGTGTTGTATGTGAAGACACTAATAAAAGGAACAGCAATATATAAATGTTTCTCCTTACCCTTTTTTTGGTTAGTGTTTGAACTCTATGGCTTTTCTTTCTGGAGGACAAGATTGAGAAAAGTCTTTTTATTATTTCCATTTTAGTAAATAGTAACCATCTAGAGTTTGAGTGGCAAGAATTTTGAAGTTTGGCTGCCCTTGTGTACTACTGGTAGATTTTGTGGAAGTTGCTATTTACTGTTTGTTTCTTATTTATCAGAAAATAATTGAGGAGATAGCAGCCAATCTGAGCTAATTCAGATTTGTAAGGTCCTTAGTGTCCTGAAATAGTTAACATATTTCTTAATCTAAAGCAAGTGTGGATTAACTTTTTAAATATGTTTGAGGACATGGTGAAGCATACAAAACACATATTTAACCAATGCCTCCCATTTTCACTTTCTAATAATTTTATGGTAGTTTGCAATTGTTTTGTTTGGAATTAGTGATGAATGGAAATCACTTAAAAAAAGTTGAGAAGTCATATCTGCTTAGGTGGCTTTCCTGCGGTGTTTTCATCCATTAAAGATGTTTATCTGTGAAGTGAAAGATAAAGAAATTTACTTCAGAAGACTGAGTGCATGGTTTAGGTGATTATTAATAGAGGGAAGTAGATAAAAGGTTAAGAAACCTGAAGAGAGAAAAAAAAATGAGCCAGAAAAAGATGAGAACATGTACAGCATTTTGGCATCATGCCATGTCAGATCTGAAAGGAACCCCAGCCGCCTACTAAAACTCTTGATAGCTCTGTAATACCTGCAACAGTCAGAGACTGGATAGCTTCAGTGACGGCAAATCCGCTGTTGCACATCAGTTTGTTCCATTGGTGGCTGCTTGTGTTGTCATCTCATGCTTTCATTCACTAAAAATGTTTCCTACATTCATTCTCCACCGTTCCTGGTTCTTCCTTCTAGAGCTACATAAATAAATCTGAATTTCTACTTTTCTTTAACATTTGACCTTCCTTCATGTATCTTAATGGCTTCTTGACCTACTTTCCTCTCTAACACTGCATACAAGTTCATAGTAAACTGATTCTTTTCTTCTAGTTTACATGTAATATGGATTCTAAACCCTTTATCTCTGCTCTTAACAGAGTAGATCGGTTGCAGTTTCTTGGGTGCAGGAATGAAAAAATGAGTACATTGGCCTCAGCCTCCCATATAGCTGGGACTGTATAGGTGCATGCCACTACACCTGGTTAATTTTTGTATTTTTTGGTAGAGACGGTGTATCACCCTGTTGGCCAGGTTTGTCTCGAACTCCAGACCTCAAGAGATCTGCCTGCCTTGGCCTCCCAAATTACTGGGATTACAGGCGTAAGTCACTGCGTCTAGCTTGGGGGAGTTACTGTTGAAGTATTGTCTTTGTATCCCAAAGCAGGCCCTTCTGAAACTGATGATATTGATGAAAAACTCCTTCTACTGAAGTCTTTGCAATGTATAATCTTTTCACTTCCATTTTCCTACGTACTGTTCCTATTTAATGGTTCCTTGTATTCCACAGACTGTGTTTTAGTATTTATAAGTATAGTATTCGTTTTCTATGTGGAAAAGGGAAAACGTATTGGCCTTTTTTTAACATACAAATGAACTTCAAAAGCAATGATTTTTCAAATCAGTTTTCCCTGTTGTGAATCTCGAAGTGGGTACATGATGCACTTTGCCATTTAAGGTAAAGTACACATTTATCCCTTATCTCAGTATAGTCAGAAGTCAGGTTCTTATTGTATGGTTAGTAATGCAAATATTGATAAGGTCATGTCGATACTTGGTATTTAGAAGAATTCTGAAATAGCACCTGTTAATCTGTAAGTTTTATGCATTTATTACTTTTTTTGAGTTTTTTATAGTGTTCCCAAACTTGACTCTCTCATAGGCTATTAGTAATAAGTTTTACTTCTATCTCTTCTGGCCTCAAGTACAGAAGATGTATTTTCTTTAGGTTTAGCATATAATATAAATTCAATTGTTTATTTCACATTTTGAAAGAAAAAAGAGGAACTACAGAATCACTGCTTCCATTGACACAATTGAATGGGAAAGTGCATCATGCACCCACTTTGATGGATGTGTTTTTTTGGATGAACGTCAAAATTGACCCTGCTGTTCAAGCTTGAAACTTGGATCTGTTGTATCTGAGTTCTCTCCTCAAAAAAAGACCTTCAGGAAGTATCAGATAACTGAAACATAGCAGATCACAGCACCGCATGCCTCCTGCCCTTCCCTAATTTCTGTTCTCTTACACATTGTTACGTTTCTTTCCTGCTCCTGTTAGTCAAGCCCATGGATTTGGGACTGAGCTCCCAGCTCCTGGGCCGCAGCACCAGGTTAAAGCTTTCTTCCTTGGCAGTACTTGTCACCTCAGTGACTGGCTTTCTGTCCCGTGAGCAGGAGGACCTGGACGAAACCCCTGGTGTTTGGGTAATAACATGAACAACCATCTTAACTGTTATTCTGTATTGAAATTTTACTTTTTAACTACTGGCCTCTTGTACATTCTCTCCCATTCCTTTGACTTCATATCTCTTTTTTCATTGACTTTACAGTCAAGGAACTTAATGCTCCCTAAATCCAAATATTAAGGTTAAAAGGAGAGAGGAAATGTGTGCAGAGAAAGTGTATTTTACAAATGAATTAAAGATGGATTCCGAGATACAGGTTTATAGATTGACCTAGAGTTTTGAGTTCAGGTGAGTTTTCACAACATGCAGTAAGTGGAAAGAATCCCAAAATAATTGTGACATGAAAAAGCTCGATGTTGAAAACCAAAAAGATTTCACTTCGGTATGGCACTTTTAATTCAAGAATACTAGCCACCAAATGAGTTTTTCTGACTGTAATCATTGCTCTTTAAAAGTTAAGAGACGTATTTATAACTTTTATTTTACTTTCAGTACAGCTTCTGAATTTAGGTATCAATAGATAGGACAAAATAGATGAGCATCTGCTTCCCTTCCCCCTAAACAATGTATTCTTACTGAAATGTAATATGTTTTTATTTATACTTGAAGACAGTGTTTTTCAATCTTTTCCATGTTAGTAGTTCAGATCTTTAAGGACAGAGGATGTGTACTGGGGGCAGCTTGTGCTGGCACTCTGATATTTTCGATTATTTCCTTCGTATTTGTGAGTAAAACTTCTGCTCCAGTAGGGTGAGCCTGTTTACCTTGTGACTGCCTAACAGACCTGTTGCTTTATATGCCAGTTTTTAGAAGCAGGCAGATTACGTTACCTGGATTAAAATGTTTTTGACACTAAAGGTAGTACCTTAAATTTTTACTTATGAGTTACTTTAAAGTACAGGTTTGCTTAAATTATGGAGATCGAGTTTCCATGACTTTCACCATAGTGAAAATGGAAAGCAGGGAACATTCCACAGCAAACCCTGAGCTTATGTACAGAGTTAATTGTCTGAGCAAAGCAAGCATTCACACTCGTGCATGTGTGTGTGTCAGTGACAGATGAGCATGGTACTTGAAGCATAGTTGTGCTTCTTCAGATTCCAATATCCAGTAATTTTATCATGTGGCTAGAGTAACTAATATTAAATTCCCAAGCCTACTTGGGTCTACTGTATTTGTATTTTCAAATAATGTTTTTAAGCTACCAAATAGACATGTTATATATTTCTTCTGAATTAGAAAACGTTATTTGGATTAATAGAGTTAATAGAATCATATTTTATGTTTATTATGTCTTTTTCTTTTTTTTTCATGAGACGGAGTTTCACTCTCGTCACCCAGGCTGGAGTGCAGCGGCGTGATCTCAGCTCACTGCAACCTTCGTCTCCTGGGTTCAAGTGATTCTCCTGCCTCAGCCTCCCGAGTAGGTGGGATTACAGGCACCCGCCACCACGCCCAGCTAATTTCTTGTATTTTAGTAGAGATGAGGTTTCACCATGTTGGCCCAGGCTGGTCTCGAACTCCTGACCTCAGGTGATCCGCCCTCCTCGGCCTCCCAGACTGCTGGGTTTACAGGTGTGAGCCACTGCACCTGGCCTATTATGTCTTGAAAGTGCTTGCATCGTCACCTAGATTATTTTTTATCTTTCAATGTGAGTTTTTATTGGTTTATTATATGTTGTTTATTTTCTTTTTAGGAAGCCATCATTCTTTAGAGGGCAATGACCAAGCAGTACCAGCAGAAATTGAAGTACCAGCAGAAGGCTAAGAAGGTCAGAAGAAAAAGACATTTTGTGTTTTGCTGTTTTTTTCTTTTTTTTTTTAGAGGGAGTCTTGCTTTGTCGCCAGGCTGCAGTGCAGTGGCACGATCTCAGCTCACTGCAACCTCTGACTCCCTGGTTCAAGTGATTCTCCTGCCTCAGCCTCCTAAGTAGCTGGGATTATAGGCACACACCACCACATCCAGCTATTTTTTGTATTTTTAGTAGAGACCAGGGTTTCATCATGTTGGCCAGGATGGTCTCAATCTTTTGAGCTCCTGATCCACCCACCTCGGCCTCCCAACATGCTGGGATTACAGATGTGGGCGCTTGGCCACCTCCTCTTGGGAGAAATGCACTGATTCTGGTTGCCACGTGGATTTATTTTGGGAGTGATATTCATCTAACTTCATGGAAATAACACTAGATAGAAAGTTAGCGGATGAATTCTCTATCTGATGAGAGTTTTGGGCAAATCGAATACCAAGTTACCAAGTTTTATTTTTTTCTCTGATGCAAAAAAAACAATTTGCCAGCCGGCGAAAAAAACTCACAGCTCTGGATGTGAGTTTAGGATACTGGATTTCTACCATTCAATTTCTTACTATTTTTTGCGCAGGGATCATGGCACAAGTTGCAGTTTCCACCCTGCCCATTGAAGATGAGGAGTCCATGGAAGATGAGGAGTCTGTTGAAGACGAGGAGTCCGTTGAAGATGAGTCCGCAGAGAGCAGGATGCTGGTGACGTTGCTCATATCAGCTCTTGAGTCCATGGTGAGACCTTGTGTTCTAACATTCTATAATTGGGTAGGACTGGGTGGTAGATAAGATTGATTTGTTTTTGTAGAATTTCTAATTTTATGATTTATAGTTCCAATGAGTAGATATTTTTCTTGAATAGTAGTTACGGTCAAACACTTGTAACCAAATGTGCCATATTGTCCAGCCTGGTCTCAAAATTCGGGGCTCAAGAGACCTGTCCACCTTGGCCTCCCAAAATACTGGGATTACAGGTGTAAGCCCCTGAATCTGGCCAGATATTTTTCTTTTTATGGCTGAATAATACTCTGTGTATGTATATATTACATTTTCTTTATCCATTCACCTACTGATGGGCATTAGGGTCGGTTCTACCTTTTGGCCACTGTGAATAATGCTGCTGTTAAACGGGTGTACAAATACCTGTTTGAGTCCCTGCTCTCAGTTATTTTGGGTATATACACTTAAAGGGTGTTGGTGGATCACATAATTCTGTGCTTAATATTTTTAAGGAGCTGCTAAACCATTTTCCACAGTGGGCTGTACCATTTTACATTCCAAAAAGCAACGCATACAGCTTCCAATTTCTCTATAGCATTGCTGACAGTTAATATTTTCTGTTTATGTATTGTATTTTTATAGTGTTTGAAATTAATCTGAGGGTTTTTGCTGATACCAAAATATTAGGAAAGGTTTTCCAAAAGTAATACTGCTTATTATAAAGAATTTCATGTGTTACTTGATGCCCTGTGATCTATTTTCTCAGTAAGAAGAGGAACTTCTCGGCTGGGCGCAGCAGCTCATGCCTTGTAATCCCAGCACTTTGGGAGGCCAAGGCAGGTGGATCACAAGGTCAGGAGTTCAAGACCAGCCTGGCCAACATAGCGAAACTCAGTCTCTACTAAACAAACCAATAAACAAACAAAAATTAGCTGGGTGTGGTGGCGGGCGCCTCTAATCCCAGCTACTCGGAAGGCTGAGGCAGAGAATTGGTTGAAATTGGGAGGCGGAGGTTGCAGTGACCGAGATCGCGCCACTGCACCCAGCCTGTGTGATAGAGCGAGACTCCATCTCAGAAAAAAAAAAAAAAAAAAAAAGGAAAGAAGAGGAACTTCTTTCCGTCCAGCCTCATTCCACTGCACCAACTCTTCTGTGTTGGGTTGTGCAGGGGAGAAAGGGAGCTTGGCACCTCTTTGCTGTGTTGAGTTGTGGTAGCCCATCACTGGGTTGTAAAGTGCCTTGCCTCCTTCCCCCCCACCCCTTTTTTTTTTTTTTGAGACAGAGTCTCACTCTGTCGCCCAGGCTCAGGTGCAGTGGTGCGATCTCTGCTCACTGCAACCACAGCCTCCTGGGTTCAAGTGATTCCCCTGCCTCAGCCTCCCAAGAGGCTGGGACTACAGGCACGTGCCACCACGCCTGGCTAATTTTTTTTATTTTTAGTAGAGATGGTATCACCATGTTGGCCAGGCTGGTGTTGAACTCCTGATCTCAAGTGATCTGCCCACCTTGGCCTCCAAAAGTGCTGGGGTTACAGGCATGAGACACTGCGCCCGTCCGCCGCCTCTTTTACTTGGGAGAAATGCACAGATTCTGGGTGCCATGTGCATTTGTTTTGGGAGTGATATTGATCTAACTTAATGGAAATAATACTAGATAGAAAGTTAGTGGATGGATTCTCCATCTGATGAGAGTTTTGGGCAAAACGAATTCCTAGTTTCTGAGTCTTCTTTTTCCCCTGATTCAAGAAAACTGTGAATTATCCAGCCGGTGAAAAACTCTCATAGCTCTGGATGTGAGTTTAGGACACTGGATTTCTACACTCACTTTCTTACTACTTTTCTTGTGCAAGGATCATGGCACAAGTTGCAGTTTCCACCCTGCCCATTGAAGATGAGGAGTCTGTTGAAGATGAGTCCTTGGAGAGCAGGATGGTGGTGACATTCCTAATGTCAGCTCTCGAGTCCACGGTTAGACCTTTTGTTCTCACATTCTGTAGTTTGGTAGGACTGGGCAGTAGATAAGGTTGATTTATTTTTGTAGAACTTACAATTTCATGATTTTCAGTTCTAATGAGTAGACCTTTTTCGTGAACAGTAGTTACGGTTAAACACCTCTAACCAAATGTGCGTGTGGAGTTTCTACACTGATTTTCAGACAATCTGGACCCCAACTGGGTATCCCACAATTGCATCCTGACACTCCCTGGAGTTAGTGCAGACCCCGCAGGATGGTGGCTCAGTCCCAGGAGTCTACCCTCACTCCACATGCCAATTGCAGGTCTTGGGTTGTTACATGTAGTTTTGACCAACCAGTTAGAACACAGGGTCTCATGACCCCCATTGGTGGGTGGAATCATTTGCTCGGACAGCTTGCAGAACTCAGAAAAACAGATTTTCTCTTTTTTTCTGAGATACAGGGTCTCAGTCTGTTGCCAGGTTGGAATGCAATGGTGTGATCAAAGCTCACTTGTAGCATGTGGGACTCTTGGGCTCAAGTGATCCTCCCACCTCAGCCTCCCAAATAGCTGAGACTACAGGCCCGCACCAGCCTATCTGGCTAAGTTCTTTTATTTTTTGTAGAGATGGGGTCTTGTTATGTTGCCCAGGCTGGTCTCAAATTTCTGGGCTCACATGATCCTCCCACCTCAACTTCACAAAATGCTGGGATTATGGGCCTGAGCCACTGCATCTTACCGATTTACTTTCTTTTACTGGTTCATTTTAAAGGATATGTCTCAGAAATAGCCAGTGAAAGAGATGTACCTGCTGGGCACAGTGGCTCATGCCTGTAATTTCAGCAGTTTGGGAGACTGAGGCGGGAGCATCACTTAAGTGCTCAGGAGTTTAAGACCAGCCTGGGTAACATGGTGAAAACGCATCTCTACAAAAAGATTTTTCTAAAAATTAGCCAGGTGCAGTGATCTGTAGTTCTAGCTACTCAGTGCCTGTAATTCTAGGTACTCAGGAGGCTAGGATGAGAGGATGGGGCTTGAGCTAGGGAGGCATAGGTCACAGTGAGCCACGATTGTGCCACGGCACTCTAGGCTGGGAGACAGAGCCAGACCCTGTCTCAAAACAAAAACAAAAACAAAATAAAACACAGGGCAAGGTGTGTCGGGAGGGGTACAGAACTTCCATGCCCTCTATTGTGCATGTTACCTTCCTGGTATCTTCCTTGTATTCAGCAACCCAGACATTCTCCAAATCCAGTTGTTGAGGGCATTTACGAAGGCTTCTTTAAGCAGTCGTGATAGATAAAGTCATTGACCATTGGCGATTAAGTCAGTCTTAGGCCGCTATTTCTTCCTGGAGCCCAGTGGGTGAGACTGGCCCCAAGCCTCTAATCAATTGCATGGTTTGTTCTTCTGGCAACCAGCCCTTTTTCTGAAGCTGTCTAGGAGCTTTCAGTCACCCAGTCATCTCAGTAACATCACCAAATGCATTCTTACTATGGTGATCCCAAAGGTCTTAGAGGCTCTTGTGTTAGAAACCTGGGACTAAGACCAAATGTTCAAACAAAAGATGCTCCTATCACCTTTATCACCAAGGCCTTTATAAGAACTTGAGAAGCTCTGTGCCAGGACGAGGGGCAGAAACCAAATGTGTATTTGTTTTCTTTTTCTTTTGAACACAGAGTCTCTGTTTCACCCAATCTGGAGTGCAATGATGCAGTCGTACCTAACTGCAGCCTCAACCACCTGGGCTCAAGCAATTCTCCCGCCTCAGCCTTCCAATCATCTGGGACTACAGGTGCACAGCATCCATGCCCAGCTAATTTTTGTATTTTTTTGTAGAGATGGGATCTTGTTATGTTGCCGAGGCTGGTCTTGAACTCTGGGGCTAAAGCGATCCTTTCACCACAGCCTCTCAAGTAGCTGAAACTACAGATGCATACCACCATGCCCAGCTAATTTTTTCTTACTTCTTTTTGTTGTTTAATTGAGGGGGTCTCACTGTGTTTCGCAGGCTAGTTCTGAACTTCTGGCCTCAAGCGTTTCTCCTGCTTTGACCTCCTAAACTGTTGGGATTATGGTTGTGAGCCCCGGCCTCTGTGTCCAGCAATCACAAGAGGTCTTTATAAGTGAAAGAGGGAGGTAAGAGAGTCAGAATTGAAGGAGATTTGATGATGCAAGCACAGGTCACAGAGGGAGATTCGAATATGCTTTGCTTCTGGCTTTGAAGATGCAGTTAGGGGCCATGAGCCAAAGAATAGGGGTGGCTTTAGCAACTGGAAAAGGCAAGGGAACACATTCTCTCTGGAACCTCCAGAAGGGATGCAGTCCTGCTAACGCCTTGACTTTAGCCTTAATAGACCTATTTTGGACTTCTGGCCCCCAGACCTGTTCGGTAGTAGATTTGTGGTGTATTAAGCCACTCAATGTAGGGTAGTTTGTAACAGCAGCAAGAAGAAATGAACATGAAGCCAGGGGTAGTGGCCCACACCTATAATTCCAGCTATTTAGGAGGCTGAGGCAGGATGGTTGCTTTGGCCCAGGAGTTCAAGATAAACCTGGGCAACAAAGTGATACCCTGTCTACATGGAAAAAAAAAATTAGCGGGTGTGGTGGCATCCACTTGTAGTCTTAGCTACTAGAGGCGCTGAGGCAGGACGATTTCTTGACCTAGGAGTTCCAGGTCTCAGTGTGTTGTGATCGTGCCATGGTGCCATGGTGCTTCAGCCTGAGTGACACAGCGAGATTATATCTTTAAAAAAAAAAAAGAAAGTAAAAAGAAATGAGTGAGCATGGCAGGAATGGGGACACATAGCAATATTAAACAGAGTGGTCAGGATTGGCCTCCTAAGTGAAAATTGAGCAAAGACTTGAAGGAGGGGAAGGAGCTGGCCAAGGTACTGAGGGAAGAGAATTGTAGGCAGAAACAACAGAATAAAGATGCTAAGAGGGAACTCCGTGGTGTGTCTGAAGCTCGGGAAAGAGGCCTGTGGAGCAGAGAGAGGGAGAGAAGGTAGGGGAGGAGGCCAGGGAGTTGTGGGGCTCAGATCAGTACAGATTGTGTAAGCCCTGGGAGGCTACTGCTGGGGCTTTGGCTTTTATTCTGTCTGAGATGGGAGATGCGGAAGGGTTCTGAGCAGAGAGGTGACACGAACTGTCTACTGATTTAAAAGCATCCCATGGTGGCTGAGTTGAGAAAGATTGTGGGAAGATTTGTGTAGAAGCACGGAGGCCAAGCTGTGGCAACATCCAGGTAGGAGATGATAGTGGTTCTGACCAGGGTCCTGGCAATGGTGAGAGATGGTTGATTCTTGTTGAGATTACTAGGTAATTAAAAAAAACAAAACACTACTGCTTTTCCTGATTATATGAAGTATGGGATGCTAGATTAAAGACATCTTAAGTCGGGCCAGGTGCAGTGGCTTATGCCTGTGGCGTCAGCACTTTGGGAGCACTTTGGGAGGCACAGATGGCACAGATGGGAGAATTGTTCGAGTCCAGGAGTCTGAGACCACCCTGGGCAACATAGCAAGACCTCCTGTCTATGCAAATAAAAATTAATAAAATATAATTATCATGGGATAGTGGTATTTTCCTGTAAAACCAGTTACTCTGGTTGTCGAGGTGGGCAGATCTTTTGAGGGTGGGAGTTTGAGGCCAGCTTGGGCAACATAGCAAGGCTCCTCTTTCTACAAAAAAAAAAAAAAAATTATCTGGGTGTTGTGGTCCCAATGAGGGAAAGCATTCCTGAGACTTTTTAAGTACTTTGTACGTGTGTGATGGTCTAATAATCATAGCCTTAAAACTTTCTGGCTGGGCATGGTGGCTCACACCTGTAATCCCAGCACTTCGAGAGGCCGAGGCGGGTGGATCATCTGAGGTGAGGAGTTCGAGACCAGCCTGGCCAATATGTGAAACCCTGTCTCTACGAAAAATACAAAAATTAGCCAGGCATGGTTGCAGCACCTGTAATCCCAGCTACTCGAGAGGCTAAGACAGGAGAATTGCTTGAATCTGGGAGGCAGAGGTTGCAGTGAGCTGAGGTGGACCACTGCGCTCCAGCTTGGGCAGCAGAGTGAGACTTGGTCTCAAAGAAAAGTTATTGTGATATGCTGTACACATTCACAAATTCAGTGTCTCCCAGAAGTCTGAGATTCTTGTTTTTTTTGTTTTTTTTTTTTGAGACAATTTCACTCTTGTTGCCCAGGCTGGAGTGCAATGGTGTGATCTTGGCTAACTGCAACCTCCACTTCATGGGTTCAAGCAATTCTCCTGCATCAGCCCAAGTAGCTCCTGCCTCCCAAGTAGCTGGGATTACAGGCATGTGCCACCATGCTCAGCTAATTTTTTATTTTTAGTAGAGTTGGGGTTTCTCCACATTGGTCAGGCTGGTCTCGAACTCCTGACCTCAGGTGATCCACCCGCCTCGGCCTCTCGAAGTGCTGGGATTACAGGTGTGAGCCACCATGCCCAGCCAGAAAGTTTTAAGGCTATGATTATTAGACCATCACACACGTACAAAGTACTTAAAAAGTCTCAGGAATGCTGTCCCTCATTGGCCTGGTATGACAAAGATAAGAAGTCGGTCGTGAAAATTTCTGAATGTGGTTTAGGACAAGGAACCCCAGTAAGATTCAGACACAACCTAGAAAATTGAAAGAAAATTTTACTACTCAAATCATCCTTCTATAAAAAGTAATAGAAGATGTCAAATAGGAAAATAAAACTGTCCTCTTGGCCCTCAATTTTCTGTGTTATGGGAGAAGGCAGACAGCTACTCAGCAGTTATATCCCATAAGAATGGATAACACTAAAACAACTGGCAGCATCAAGTATTGGTTAGAAAGTGGAACTTATTCTCTCAAACATTTTCATTGCAGTTTAAGATGACACAACCACTTAGGAAAATGTCTCCCCATTTCATACAATGCCGAATATATACTTATTTTATAACCCAGAAAATCCACTCTTATGTACTTAAGCTCAAGAAAAGTGAAAATATTATTACAGAAAAAAATGTGTATATCTGATTTGTTCGTAGCAGGTTTATTAATGATAGCCTCAAATCAGAAACTGCTTTTGTGTCTATCAATAGTGGAATGGATTAAAAACAAAACAAGCAAAGGCCTCAAACCTGTGGTATAGTCATGAAATTGAGTATTACAAAATAAAATTAATGAATAATAAATAGGAGCAAAATGATGTGTCACAAGCATGTTTAGTGAGTGAACATAAAAATTATATAATTTATAGTTTCACTTGCATAAATGGTGAAAACAGACAAAACTAACCTTTGGTGGAAAGAATCAAAACCGTGGCAGCCTCTTTTCAAATACTGACTGGAAATGGGCATCAGAAAACGTGTTTCTGCCAGATCTTCTATATGCCTGATGTGCATTCACTCGATGTACTTTGCGTATACTATTTTTGCAAATAAAACTGAGATAAAGGGAAAATAACTCGAGAGAAAATAGGTAGAAATAGGTAGAGTTGGGATAGAAGCCTTGGAAGCTCCCCCAGTACCTTGCCCACCTGGCACAGGCCGAGGAAGTCCTGGGACAATGCTGTGAGTGACCTGAGGGCCGTCCAGGGGAGCCCCGCCAGCCCATGCTGGCGCCCGAGCTGCCCGCCGCCATCTGAATATGTTGCAAAGACAGTGCTAGCCTGGCAACCGGTGACGCTCCACGCCCCACCCCGACCCCCACTTCTACCCAAGTAGCGGCAACGCTAGAGACAGATGCCTGGGCGGCAGCGGTTAAGTCTGGCACTTGGCCAGGCGGTGAAAGGAAAGGACAGGAACTGGCCGTTCACCCCATCCCAGTTCCACAGAGAACTCAACCACTATGGCCCCTGAGCGGACCTTCAGGCCTGGTGGGCTGTGCTCTGTTCCCGCAAACCTGACGCCATCCAGGGGAGCTCCGCCTTCCCGCGCCAGCGCCTCAGCTGCTGCAGAAAACTGCAAAACTGCAAGTTGCACACGGGCAGAGATGACAGAGCAACCCCCGACCCTCCGCGCCACTCACCCTACCTGCACACCTGCCACGCGGACCCTGGGGCAGGTGCCTGGGCGCCCAAGTCAGGCAGTCCGCACAGCAGCGGCACCAGGGTGAAAACCTGCTGCTCAGTACCATCCCGGTTACCACGAAGAGCCAGCCCCGGCGGCCCTTGCGTTCTTGGAGGAGGCCAAGTCAGAGCAACCCCTCAAGTGGGCGGGCGATGCACTTGACCCTGAGGACATCAGGTACCAGGCCCGCCAGCTCACGCCGGCATCGGAGCCGCATCTGCAGTCTAGACGTGGTGCACTGGCAGCAAGTGACTGGACACTCCAGACCAGGCCCGCCCCGCAGTAGTGTGGATCCTGAGGCCAGACCCCCAGGCGGCAAAATCAGGCAACCGGCCCCGTCAGCAGCCGCTGTTTGATCCGTGTGGATACAGAGTGCCCAGCGCCAGGGCCCAGGATCCAGAAAGCTGTCCAAGAGGAGCGGACCTTGAGGCCAGGTAGGCTGTGCGCTCTGCGGCCCTGAGGCCATCCAAGGTAAGCTCCGCCATCCTGCGCCAGTTCCAGATCTGCAGCTGCAAACCGCGCGTGTGGCACTGGCAGCAGTGAGGGCGGGTGGGGGAAGGAGCAGCCCCTGACTCTGCCTCCATGCCTCTCCAGCTACCTGACACTAGCCACACAGACTCCAGGGCCAGAGCCTCAGCGTTCAGCCAGACAATCCGCGAAGCCACTCAGGCGGCCGCGGAGTGCCCTTGCCAGCGCCCTATCTCCCTTCCGAGGAGGAGCGGGGCGGGCTGCAAGGCCAGACAGGCCCTCCTTCTCAGGCCGGGCTGGCTGCGCGCCTGCGATCCTGGGGCTGCCCCGGCGATCCCAGGAGAACCGGCGAGCCCATCGGCGCCCGCCCAGAGCTGCAGCCCCACCTGCTGGCGCGCGCCGCCAGGGAGCGTCTTCCGGTAGCCCGGCAGCAACTGCAGTGCAGGCGCGCGCCCAACGGCTTTGCGAGGCTCACTCGGTCTGAGAGGTCAGAGGCTGCGAGTGTCGCTGCTGAAGGCTGTGGTGGACCGGGCTGGATCGCGGATTGTGGAGTAGATCATAGATTTGAAATAGCGGATTTGGGGTTGGATCGGGGCTTTGGGGTTGGATAGGGGATTTGGGGCTGGGTCGGCCGGGGTCGGGGAGGGGGGTGGTGAAAAGGTGACAGGGAGCTGCCCCCGCTCAGGAGCCGGTGGTTGGGGGTCTGAGAAGAAGTCACCACTATGAAGTTATTCGGCTTCGGGAGCCGCAGGGGCCAGACGGCCCAGGGCTCCATAGACCACGTCTACACGGGTTCCGGATACCGAATCCGGGACTCCGAACTGCAGAAGATCCACAGGGCAGCTGTCAAAGGCGACGCCGCGGAGGTGGAGCGCTGCCTGGCGCGCAGGAGCGGAGACCTGGACGCCCTGGACAAGCAGCACAGGTAGCGGGGGGATCAGCCCGGGGTGGGAGGCGGGGCTCAGGCCGGGGTGGGAGGGGGCCCCCAGGCCCGGCTTCCCCGCAGACCCTGGGACGGGGCCTTGCAAGGCGCCGGGCACCCTCGGAGCGGCAGATCCAAACGGACTGTCAGCTGTTTTCTATCCCTCATAATTCCCTGGCTGGAGCAGTTGGAGAATTTGAGTGATTTAACTCACAAAGTTAAGCATATACAGCGTTGTTATTTTTAACGTACACGTTTAAAACATGGCTTATATACATTATAGGAGGTGCCTAATGAGAAAAGTCGTTCCCCTATCAAAAATACCGTGAGTTATTTCAGTGGGCGAAAAGTTATCAGATAAGAGAGCTTACTTGAAAAATATTTACTATATTACATATATATATTTTTTCAGATGAAAAGTATGTTTTCATTTTATAGGGAATTCATTATATTCTTTTTTTTTTTTTTTGAGTCAGAGTCTCGCTTCTTTGCCCAGGCTGGTGTCCAATGGCACAATCTTGGCTCACTGCAACCTCTGCCTGCCGGGTTCAAGCAATTTTCCTACCTCAGCCCCCCAAGTAGCTGGGATTGCAGGCAGGTGCCAGCATGCCTGGCTAATTTTTGTATATTTAGTTTCACTACGTTGGCCAGGCTGGTCTCGAACTCCTGACCTCAAGTCATCTGCCCGCCTCCGCCTCCCAAAGCGCTGGGATTACAGGTGTGAGCCACCGTGCCTGGCCTATGTTGTTTATTATATATCATAAGATATATATATTACTGATATGTATAGATATATAATATATATATCAGTAATATATACACATTAGATGAAAAGTACATCTTCATTTTACAGGGAATTCTTTCAAATCAAATCATCAAACACACTAAAAGTGGGCAAAATACCTTTTTCCAGATCTACAAGTTACTTACATACATAGGAAAAAATCCTTCGCATTTTTGGTATAAGAATTTAAAAGAGGAATGAAACAGTTTTCTATCCACAATATTTGTGAGGATGTTTTATACTGCTGCTTACAGTTTAAGTTGCTGATTATTTTTCAAAGTACTCATTTGAAAATGGTAAGTACTACATTTAAAGAATGTGTATGCCCTTTACCCACCAATTCCATTATACTAAAATACCCTTAGGAAATAAAGATACATGCACTTTATTTTTCACAGTACTTTAAAAAGAACCCATAGAGTGGATCCTATAAATAAATTTCAGTTGCATCCATAGGATGGAATAATATGTGACCACTGAAGGTGGCAATAGATACAGAAGTACGTTGATGTGCAAAGATGTATTTTGTTATAGCTAGCAAGGAAAAAAAATTAGTTAAATTATACATACACAAACATACTATGGTCTTGTTTTAGCAAAAATATGTACAAAATATAAAATTTGTAATTTCTGAGCATTTGTATTTTAAGTAAAGTTTTTTTCCTTTTTCTTATCTGTGATTGTTGCAGTGAGTACAAAACTTCTAGTAAAAGTTTATTAATGGAATAATCCTTGGGAAGAGAGGAATATGAGTCTTGCGCTGTTGAAAATAATTTCTCACTTTCTATTTTTTATGATTATTGTGTGTGTTGTTATCTTCTTTGAGCTTTTAGCCTCTTCAGAAGTAAAAAGGGAATGTTTTTATCTGTTTCCAGATTTTATTATCTGTATATTTTATTATGTACATATGTTTTTCTTATATACTCATTCCATTTATGCAAAGATAGATTAATCATTTCATTTTAATTGTATTCTTTAAAAGTAAAATAATACATATAAATAATTACTATTGCAAAAACATTGCTTTATAGGAGTTTATTTAAAAATATTGA
The DNA here is from genome assembly GCF_029281585.2 of Gorilla gorilla gorilla. Taxonomy (NCBI): domain Eukaryota; kingdom Metazoa; phylum Chordata; class Mammalia; order Primates; family Hominidae; genus Gorilla; species Gorilla gorilla. Next base: position 31,359,207 of record NC_073236.2, on the reverse strand, counting down.
ACTCCCCAACTGTATTTATCCATTCTTTCATTCCATTTATGGATCAAGCATAACCTGAGTACCTGCTATGTAGCAGACATATTCTACCATCTCTCAGGACCCGTCCATCCTTAAACACTTCATGTTTACCTGCCCCGCCTGCACAAGCTGAGAGATTTAAAATAGGAATATTGGGACTTAATCTCCTTGAAACTTTATCTCCCACCTTTCAAACAAAAGCATTTCTGAAGTTAGAAAATAGTAGAAGATTAACTGCTCTTTCGAAAGTTTATCAGTCTTAAATACTAATATTAATCATTGGAAAGTCTTATTTGCATATATTCTCTAAGTATAAATATAGAATACAGTGAGCCATATGTATTCATTTGAATCATGAGCTTCCTTTGGCTTCAAGTTGTTTGAAAATCAAAGAATTAATTTGTTTAAAAAATGCATTATTATTATTTCAGTGCTCTTTCCCCATAGTACCTTTAAGAACTAAAATGTATTTAAGTTTCAGTTACATGCCTAGAACTGCCCTAGACCTGCTGAGTATACCATATTCTACTTAATGTAAGGTCTCATGGATTGCGTGATGCCCCACTATTTTATGTATCAATAAGATAATTTTTAAAATGCTACCAATTATAGTTATAACAAATCATGAATTATAAGTGGCATTCCAATGTCAGAGGTGTTAAAATGTGACCTACTCATTAAGTCATCCTGCAAAGTAGGTATAATTGTATCATTCTACCTAATTAAAATGGTTTTGTTAAGTAGTAGTAATAGTAATAATTATAATATGTGGCTGAGTGCAGTGGCTCACACCTGTAATCCCAGAACTTTGGGAGGCTGAGGTGAGAGGATTGCTTGATGCCAGGAGTTTGAGACCAGCCTGGGCAACAAAGTGAGATTCTTACTCCACAAAAAATTTTAAATAAATAGCTGGGCATGCTGGTGCTCATCTGTAGTCCCAGCTACTCAGGAGGCTGGGGATGGAGGATCATTTGACCTAGGAGTTCCAGGTATAGTTACACCATTGCACTCCAGCCTGGGCAAAAGAGTGAGACTTTGTCTCAAAAAACAAAAATCTTACAATTATTGAGTTGTCGTAGGAACTGTTCTACATACTTTACATAGCTTCTTATTTAAGCATCACGATGGTGTCCTATGAGATAGCTACTATTGTCATCTTTATTAATGAGGAAGTTGAGGCACAGAAAGGCTAAGCAATAGTTGGTAAGTGTCAAGGCTTAAAGTAGGACTGAAGCCCTAGTTGAACCGAATCCAAAGACTGAGCTCTTTCTACTCAAATAGGCTGCTGTTTTCATTAAGGCAGTGAGCAATAAGAGCTAGTAAGTATTGTACTTTCTTCAAAAAAATTATTTGTTTTGAAGGCAGAGGAAAAACATGCTATTCAATTTTTACAATTACATGAATGATTGTATGTTTTGAGATATTGTACTACAGTTTCTTAAAAAATCCTCTTACTCTCATAGAACTGCTCTACACTTGGCCTGTGCCAGTGGCCATGTGCAAGTGGCCACTCTCCTGGTTAGCAGAAAATGCCAGATTGATATCTGTGACAAAGAAAACAGAACGCCTTTGATACAGGTATATTAGAGCCAACTCTTTCAGCATGACGTGGATTTGACTTACATATATAGAATTAAAATAAATTGATCTCATTTACATGTAACTAGTTGGTGAAACCTGTGGAATGTGTATTTTGAATTCTTGGAATTTACAATCTGTTTCTTGGTCTAACACGGACAGGCTGTCCATTGCCAGGAAGAGGCTTGTGCCGTTATTCTGCTGGAACATGGCGCCCATCCAAACCTTAAGGATATCTACGGCAACACTGCTCTCCATTATGCTGTGTATAGTGAGAGCACCTCACTGGCAGAAAAACTGCTTTCCCATGGTGCACATATTGAAGCACTGGACAAGGTATAGGTCAATCAACTTTCTTTCCAAAATATTTGTTTTAACATTGACATAGGTAAGGGTCAATTTTTTATATTTGGAAGCTCAACCATTCCCTGAATGCAAATACAAATTAAGTTATTTTGAAATAACTTAATTGTCTAAGATTTTATTTTAAATATTGATACTTTTAAAGAAGCATTAAAGGGCACAGCTTTATAAAATGCACTTTGGAAAATATTTGTGAATTTGTTAAAGGTAAAACCTTTTCATCTTTTTTTCTACACAGGGTTATTCTTTTTTTTTTTTTTTTTCTTAATTAGTGTAAAACAACACAGGAAAGAAAATATTCCCTGGAAATAGGCTTTATCTTAAAACTCAAACAAAACTAAAGCAACTTACAATAAAGGGACATGCTGCTGCTACTGCTAATTTTCTGGAAAACTGATGTATCATCTCTCAGTGGCAAGGCTTCAGAGGGAAAAATGGGAGGGGAGAAAGAGAGCAATCAGAAATATGCAGGTCACTTGGATATTAGATAATGAGGGAAAATGCCAGGAAGAGGTTTTTTCTTGTTGTTAAGTTTGTTTTATGTGTTGAGACAAGGTGCTGTTTAGCTTTGGGTCTAATAATTTTTGGTTTGAAAAAGAATGAGTTGCAACTTGCCTAGAGATGAATTTTAGGAGGACTCTGAGGAAACCAGATTGGCAGTGAATATGTGGTGACGAAGTGAGAAACACTTCAGCAGAAGGTGGAACAAATTATTAACTGACTTATTGCTCATCCTGGCAGAAACAGCCACTTAGATAAGAACCTAAAGCCTCCTCTCAAATCTAGAATGTCTTAGTGGGAAGGTGGGAGATAAGGAGCTTGTAAATAGCAAAATCAAGTGGGATTTTGAGTTTACTTGTCCCTGTTCTACCCATAGCCAGGAAACTTAACTGGAGTTTTAATAAATGACACTATCTCTTACTCTTTTCTCTTTTTGGCCACATCTCCAACTGATAAAGGGAATTAGCCATGTGGGTGAGAGGTGACACTGAAGTGATTGTCTGCTGCACTAATTTTCAGAATTGTGCATTACAGTGACCTGAGGACATTTTGTTAAAAATCTACAATTGTAGGCTTTCCCCTGAAGATTTTGATGTAATAGACCTAATAAGGCCTGAACGTGTTTAAAAATGTTTTCTTGAAGCTGGGCACAGTGGTGTATTCCTGTAGTCCCAGCTTGAGCCTAAGAGTTTGAATCCAGCTTGAGCAACATAGTGAGACTCTTGTCTCTAACAACAATAATAGCCAAAAAAAAAACAAAAAAAAACCACAAAAAACCTTCAAGGTTGGGATACACTCTTGATTAAAAACCCCAGAATAGATAAGTGCAATATATAAATTTCTGTATCTCAAAAATGTAAGAAATCTCTAGAAGAGTTGGCATTTGATAGTTGCCACTTCCTTCAAAGTTCTCCTTTTCAATAATATTAGCCTGACTTATCTGTCTTTCTCTACATCTGTGACTGGGAAGTGAAAGGAAATATCATTGGCAATATCTCTCAGCTTACAGAATAACATGTTTTGCTTCCCACCATGAATCATTCACTACCGTTCAGAGAGTCTTCAGAAATTTGCTTATGAGTAATCTTTCAATAGGTAGAGGCTGACCCTTTCATGATTTCATGTCCCTTTGTCACCACGCAGGTGATTATGTGTCAACAAATGTTCATTACAAGTTGGGCTTCCTCAATTAGAATAGTAGCAAATCCTAAACTATTTTTTTTTAGTTGAAGTTTTATTATGAACTACCTCAGTATGTTTGTTAAGTTTATAGAACTTTAGCATACCCAAAATGTCAGTTTTAAACACTGAAATCCATGAAGTTAATAAGAATATAGATAGGAATTCTTTTAATAATTTAGTTTTAGCAGTCTTGTGAACCAATTATCTATTTGGTTAACAATCTGGGAAAATTATATACAAACATTTTAAATGAATACATGTTGGAAACATTCTTGAAGCAGGTATTGTGAGTCTTTTTAGCAATTTTTATTATATATGAGAGCCTGATTTTTTGGTAGAACATATGATACCAGAGAAAGAAAATATTTTACATGCAAATACTTGGATTATACACAACCATTTAGTAACACATTAATAGCGAATATAAAAAAACAAGGGCTATATTCTAATGTGGTACACAGATTTGTTTGTTTGCCTCTGTAAGTTGAATCAACATGTAAAATTTAGAAGACTCGTGAAGAAATGTGGACTTCAGGCGTATCCTAAAAAATCAAATCTGGTGTCCCCTGAGTTTCTATCATTCTTTGGTCTGCTGTGCAGAAGTTGCCCCTTTATAGAAGGCATGTATTCTCCAGTTTGCTACTGTGCCCACCTTAGTACTTCCCTTACTCAGGCAACCTTCCTTTGTCTTTGTAAGTATCTGAGTTTACAACTCCTATGTTATAGTATATTTTGATAAAAATTTCAAGGTTTTTAAGTCAGCATGTATTTGTTTATAATATATAGTCTGTAGAGTATATAAATCCCTCAGTTATGGAGTTGAATTTGAGAGTTTAGAAGTTTTTAACTCTTTTCTTTATATATACCACAAATAATTCTCTGCCCATAAGAATGCCTAGAAGCCTTTTTAGGTTATTCCTGGTTATAGTTGGATAATTTATGAATATTGCAGACAGTACATCTTTCTCCTCAGTGCTCTTCCTTAAAGACGCAAGTGACTTATTGGCTTGTATTATGCCAGAAATAATCCATATGGATCAGTATGAGAACTTTTATTGATAAGCCATTATGTTTTTATTTCTGATTTATATTTTGTCTAAAATAAAAAATAATTTTAAGTAGCCATTTAAGTGGAAGCCAGTAAAAATGGATTTAAAAAGTAGAGCTGCACTAGGGTCCCAGGATTACCACTATAATTGAGAATAGTATTTCTTACTGAGTTTTGGTTTTTAAAATATTTGTTCTTAGGTTTTTTAAATCTATCTCTCTTACACAGAATATACTGAGCTTTCTAACAGTAAAGATAAAAATCTCTTCTCTTGTATTAGGGGAAAAACCCATGGACTATTTAATAATAAGGAAAACAAATGCATTTGAAGCCAATCTCTCTTAATTCAAAGCTCATTTCCATGGTGACCCATTTGGAGCAGGAGTGCCTGACATTGGCATCTGGGATCCTGACACCATTGATAGAAGTGAATCAAGCAAGTTTGTACCACCCAGAGGAAACTGCCACCTGTATTGGGAAGCTCTGGCAACTGTATCTCTGAAACTCTTAATTCCTCAAATGTTAATGTTTGCCACAAATAGTATTGTGAAAGGGGGATTAGGTAAAATTAAAGAGATTTCTTGATTATTGGACATAAAATACAGTTTTGTAATACTTCTCAAATGCAGATGGTCATGGAGTCTTTCTCTTGGGGTATAATACTTCTGGTAAAGCAAATATTCTTTGGAATATAGTTTAAGAAACACTGCTTTAGAGATAGTAATTTAGATCATTAATTAATGTAAAAAACTTAAAATATTTGCTACTGTGTCTTAGGGTTTTAGGCCCTTGCCTCAAGAAGCTCTTGGTTTCAGTGGGAAACAGTGAAATGACTACAGTGTACCATGCTAAGTGCTGTGATCAAAGCAAGGATTCTTGGGACTAGTAAATGTTTAAAGTGAGTTTTGGCAATGACCACAGTTAATCCGGGAAGACAGAGGAGGGTTGTTTGCAAGGCAAAGCGCAGCACATCCGAAAGCACAGAGGAGTGAGAATGAAGGGACTGCTTTTCATTTACTTCCTTTCTATATTGTATGTTGAAGTTCAAAGCATCCTAGAGAAGATTTTCAGTTCAGTTGAGAAATATGTAATTTTGTGAATTATTAATTTTTTTATGCTGTTTTATAGGACAATAATACCCCACTTTTATTCGCTATAATTTGCAAGAAAGAGAAAATGGTGGAATTTTTATTGAAAAAGAAAGCAAGTACACATGCCGTTGATAGGCTGAGACGGTACAGTAGTTCTTTTTTTAAAAATAAAACCTGAGTATTCTAGAGTGGTCACTCAAGTCAGAAATATTAATAAGAAGATTAACATAATTATTGGCATATAATGAAAAATATCACCATGAATAATCAGGTAGACCAGCAAATATTTGGACTGGGTAACATAAAGAATAGTATATAGTAGGATTCATCTTCTCTTATAATATACAGTGTTTGGTATTTATAATCGGATGTTTTTGGTACTGTAATCTTTTATTAGCTAAAGGGTTTTGTATTAGTTTTATTAATTTTTTTTTTGAGATGGAGTCTTGCTCTGTTGCCAGGCTGGAGTGCAGTGGTGTGATCTCAGCTCACTGCATTCTCCACCTCCCAGATTCAAGCGATTCTCCTGCCTCGGCCTCCCAAGTAGCTGGGACTACAGGTGCACGCCACCATGCCCAGCTAATTTTTGTATTTTTAGTAGAGATGGGATTTCACCATGTTGGCCAGGATGGTCTCGATCTCTTGACCTCGTGATCTGCTCTCCTTGGCTTCCCAAAGTGCTGGGATTACAGGCATGAGACACTGCACCTGACAAGTTTTATTCATTTTTAAAGTGTGGACTTTTAGTTTATGACTACTAGCGTTGTCATTATTATTATTGTTGTTGTTGTTTTCAGCCTGCAGATAACTCTTATCTGACCCCTAGCTGATTTGACTAGGAAAGCAACGGGGAAATCTTCATCTAAATCTTTGCCTACTTTAGATAAGTGACCTCAGCACAGTTTCTTGGCCATCAAAGGACTATAAGTTAGCAACTTGTATTATGTCTTACCCCAGTGGGACAAGAGGCTTCCCTGTTGTCCCTTTCTTTTAGCCTTGGTGACAATTTACAAAGATGAACACTTGAGCACCCTAGATGCTTATAGACCCAAGCTAGTACATGCAAATGGTTATTACATCTATACTGACAGGCGGATATTAAATTGGTAAAGTGTATCAAACTAGCTTTTTAAAAAAGTCTTTATTAAAGTTCTTGAGTGGAGTTATTTCTTTGTAATTTTAGGTCAGCTCTCATGCTTGCTGTATACTATGACTCACCAGGTATTGTCAGTATCCTTCTTAAGCAAAATATTGATGTCTTCGCTCAAGACATGTGTGGACGAGATGCAGAAGATTACGCTATTTCTCGTCATTTGACAAAGTAAGTGTTTATGTTAAAAGGCCAGTTAATGCTAAATTGAAGTTTAAAATAATTGCAACTACTCCATCTTGTACATTAGGTGAGAGTTCATAGTTTGGTTCAGATAGTTTGAAATAGCAAAGAATTAGTCTACCTTTTAGCCAGAAATCAAGCAGAAGTCTAGATTAGTTAGAAGTAGAGTGCGAGATTTTTTCTGGATTTCTGAGACCTTTATCCCTAGGGATCTCAATGTTACTCATTTTATTCTAAGTATAATCCCCATGCATGGGATAAAAAGAGCCATGTCTTTGATTTCTTTTCCTTTCCTTTCCTTTTTTTTTTTTTTTTGTAGAGACAAGGTCTCACTCTGTTGCCCTGGCTGGTCTTGAACTTTTGAGGTCAAGTAATCCCCCTGCCTCGGCCTCTGAAAGTGCTAGCCACCATGCCTGGCCTGACTTTTCTAATTAGTTATTGAGTCTTGTAATGTCCAGTTTAACAGAAAATCTTGTATTGTCCCCTGGGGCTCTCTCCTGTGTCTTCCTTCTTTGAATTTTCCAAGAAGCTAAGGGGTTTCCTAAGTCCAAGGAAGGCAATCTTTCTTTACAAGTCAGAAGAAGGGGAAAAAAGGCCATTCTAATCATTCTGTTGTTTCCATGGACTCACTTGCTGTATTATTGCCATTATAACTGGTCCTGCAATCTGATAATCATTGACCTTTGCCACCAGGATGCCTTCACTGATTCAGACCCCTCAGTTTCCATGGTGATTCATATATAGAGGTCAAAGCTATGGTGTTTATTAGTTTATGTACTTGTGCTCAGTCATTGTTCCCAGCACCCTGCTCTGGCAGCTAGGCCTCCTAGCTTTATCCACACAAATATTGAGCAAGTTGATGCTCACCCTACACTAAAAACCTTATTTGGAGCCCACGTCTTAGCTAGACTTTGCCTAGGCCTTCATGGTATGTTATCCTTTGAGAGCCATGTTTGTCTTTCCTTTAACCAATATTAGTTGGGATTGTTCTCAATAGTCAGGGATGTTCAAATAATGTTGCAGGAAGAGATCAGAGTTCCCTGTCTCTTTTGCTGTCAGATCTGTACCTTGAGGCTTTTTTATATCCTGTGCAGCAGCTTTGGTTAGATAGCGGAATGTTCCATGTTACCTTTCCACTGAGTAGTGGGAACCAGCTTGCAGTTGGCCCCTCAAGTAATGTGTTTCTATAATCATGAAAATCTCCTGGGCTACTTGCAGCTCTTCCTCAAGTTTTCAATATATTTTAAAATTCTACCTCACAGGAAGCCATTCAATAAAATTCTCTGAATCTGAAGTAAGTGAGTACGATTTAATAGAGCTAAGCCTCATCCATGACTCATGAGTATCCATGTATCAAACAGGGCTTTGTACTTATTTCAACAGCACATATTTTAAAATTGGATTAATACAGAGCAGATAAGCATGGCTACTGCCTAGGGATGACACACAAATTCAGAAAACATTCCATATTTTGCACAGTCCCAGGAAGGCCATTTGACTATTTGTTGAGTAGCTCCAAGGAAGCAGTGTGAGCAAAAGCAAAACAGGTGACACACAATATTGAAACTGTGATTATCGCTATGAAACTATTGATGTATGGTGATCTCTGAAATGGGAACAGAGCTGAGTAATAAGGGGATGTTACATGTTGTTAGTACATGTCTTGGAAATGAGAAAATGTCAACTTGCATTTCCTTCATGGAACTGAAAAACAATCAAAGCAGGGTTTTGTCTTGTCTGTTAGTTGGAGAGGACCATGGAGATCCAGCAGCCAAGCACAGATCTGCTGGCTCAGAGTTTGAGGAGGTAGAGAAGGAGTGGTAGTTGTCCAAGCCAGGTTTTGACACCTATTAGTTTTCTGCCCTCGGTGTGATTGATGAGCTCAGTGATGAGCTCACTAAATTTATATATATAGAAATGTAGTAATAAGTTATGCATTAGGTAAAATGCCCTGAATTACAAGCCACAATGAATACAAGTAATAATCAAAATTAGCACTTAATAACATTTTCTGAAAACTGCAACATTTGAATATTAGAACTTATAGAAAAACACACACCGAGCATTATTTGGGATTCCAAAATGGTTTCAGCAATAAAGTTCAAGAATAAATTATTCCATTGGTTTACTATTTCTCTGAACATTTAAACATGTAATCTCATTACATCTTCCAAACAACCTAGTGAAGTAAGGTAGCAGAATCCTTATTTTTTAGAAGAAACCATGGAGCCTAAGAGAAGCAACTTGTCTGAAGACAAAATACCTACAGAGCGAGGTATTTTGGTTACAGAGCGAGGACTTACTCTGAGTGCAGGACACTTTGCATGATATCCAGCTAACTAGAGTTCATTTACTGAGCTGTGCTTCCTCCATTTATGAGTACTTCACTTTCTTTTCTTCTTTAATTATAAGCTTAATAAGCTTGTAAGGTTTACAAATTTGAAGTGTATGGGACATTAAAATTCTGATATTAGGTCTGATATTGCCTGAAAGTGTTTTGGAATTTAATATGTTTGGTAAATATTTTTTATTTCAGTATAAAAATAGCAATTTTATTTATTACTTTTGTATACGTAGAATTCAACAACAAATTTTGGAACATAAAAAGAAGATACTTAAAAAGGAGAAATCAGGTAAGACTTCTGATTGTGAATTTCTTACTTCTCTTGGTGGTCCTACTCTTGATAAGAAAATACAAAGTAAGATGTAAGATTAAGGTAGTTTCAGTCAAAAAAGACCAGTTTAAAAATATGTGTAAATTGAATGTGTATATATGTATACACATATGTAAATTAATCTTTAAAATTTAACTTCTTTAGTTTGAAATTCAGATTTATTTAAGAAGGTAGTTGTAGCTAATTTATAATCTCAAACATTATTGTCTGAAAACATTCATTTATTTAATTATGATCCCTAAAATCCTATATAATATTTTTGCATAAATAAGAAAAAAGATTTTTAAGTTAGTATGTTGTATGTTTCCTCTATAGTCACATTATAACAAATTGGACTTGTTATACAAATGGATCTTCGATTTCATTTTTATAATAAATTGTTTATATTTAGTAAACAAATAACTACAGTTGACCCATGAATAATGTGGGGGTGAGGGACTCTGATCCCTGTGCAGTTGAAAATCTGAGTATAACTTTTGATTCCTTCACCTTAGCTACTAATAGCCCATAATTGACTGGAAGCCTTCCTGATAACATAAACAGTTGATGAACACCTATTTTGTTTGTGCTGCATTATTATATACTGTGTTCATACAATAAAATAAGCTAGAGAAATGAAGCTGTTAGAAAGGAAATCATTTCATCAGGAAAAACATATTGACTTTTCATAAAGCATAAGTAGTCCTGACAAAGGTCTTCATGATCTTCAGGTTGATTAGGCTGAGGAGGAAGAGGAGAGGTGGATCTTGCTGTCTCTCTGTTGCAGAGGCAGAAGAAAATCTGCATATAAGTGAATCCCTGCAGTTGAAACCCTTGCTGTTCAAGGGTGAACTGTATTACATATTGATTTGTGTCACTAAGAAAGTAAGTATCTTTAGAACCAGGAACTCAGCAATCCCTTTCTGGTACCATAAATAAATGGCAATAAGAACTGTAGAACTGAACCAGTGTGCACCCATACAAATAGGAGATTATTTTTTGAAGACAGCTACTGAGCACAGAAGACGGAAAAGCAATTCCTTTGTGAGAAGCACAAGTTATATTACATATTCGTACACAAGCAAAATGATTTTATCTGTCATAGTTTACATACATACACATACACACATGCACATGTGCACACACGTGTGCACACAGACACAAAGTTAAAAGTCCTGCTGATTTTAATGACCAAATCCAACTGTTCACAGAGAGCAGTGGATAATGCATCCTACTGTTTGGATGCAATTCTTTTGACTTTTTGACTTGTTTTGTGATGAACTGCCTTTAATGGGTTTAAATCATGTTTTTAGTTTTATGAGAAATGAAGAAAAAGATTAGAAGCAAGTAAACAGGAACTCTATGGTCAGTAGTAGACTATAACAGTATATTCAATAGTCATATGTTTTTCTCCAGTTATACAATTTACTTGAATGATGCACAATTAATTATTATTATCATAAGAGATGGGGTCTCTCTATGTTGCCTAGGCTAGAATACAGTGTCTATTCATTGGTGCAATCATAGCTCATGGTAGCCTTGAACTCCTGGGCTCAAGCAGTCCTCCTACCTCATCCTCCTGAGTAGCTGGGACTACAGTTTTGTGTGGTTACATCTGGCCTGATACACAATTATTTATTTGTTTATTTATTTTTAATACAGGGTCTCCCTCTGTTGTCAGTACTGGTGTGCAGTGGTGCCATCTTGGCTCACTGCAACTTCTGCTTGCTGGCCTTAAATGATCCTTTCACCTTAGCCTCCCAAGTAGCTGGGACTATAGGCATGCACTACCACACTTGGCTAATTTTCTTTTTAAGGGTTTTTTTTGTTGTTTGTTTAATAGATGAGGTCTCACTATATTGCCGAGGCCGGTCTGGAACTTCTGGGCTCAAGTGATCCTCCTGCCTCAACCTCCCAAAATGCTCGGATTTACAAGTGTGAGCCACTGCACCTGGCCTTCAAAATTATTATAAAAGGGAATGAATCCCAGTTGAGTTGCAGAAAATTGACCACTTTTTCATTTTTGTTTCTAGAAACATTCATATTGTAGAACATATTGTCAATCACCCAGATTCTCCATTTTTTATTCGGGTAAAAGAGGATTGCTGCTTATTTCACATTATTTTCTGACATTATTTTTTCATTTATTCCTTCTATGGCTTTATTCAATTGGATAGATATAGAAATACAAGAATCTCCAAGTCAAATATCAAGGCAAAAAAAGAAAAGAAAAACAGATTAGGTAAAGTTATTCTGTGAAAATAACCATCTGATTACAGTTACACGTATCATATCAACTTAATACAAATCTTACACAATGAATTTGTGTCAGGGTTTCCCAAGACCACCCCAGGTTTGGTGGTTCATTAGAAGGACTCACAGGACTCAGCAAATAGTCATACTCAGATCTTTAATTGATAACAAGGAAGGGGACAAGCAAAATTAGTAGAGGAAAAAGGTGCATGTGGTCAATTCTGGAGGAAACAAGGCACAAGCCTCCAGGAGTTCTGTCCTGTGGAGTTCCCGGGATCTGCTTAATTCTCCCAGGCTCACGTTTTGACAACATATGTGCAGTGATGTCTACCAGTACCAGAGTCTCATTAGAGACTAAGTGCCCAAGTTTTTCTATGGAGGTTACTCTCCCTCACATGTACCCAAATTCCAGACTCTTGCAAGGAAAGCAGCTGTTTAGAGTAAATACACTGTTTCTATAAGCACTTTAGATGCAGTGAGCCACTCTTCTCAGGGAATGGTGGAAACCCTCCCATTTCCAATTTCCTAAACACCAGCCAAGGGCCAGCCTTGCATGCAGGCCTTTCTAAGGATGGCAGCTTCTTGCCTGCTATATGAAATCTTTTCTGCACAACACTTGTAACCCCAACTTAATTTTTGGTGTTGTTTTAAAATTTCATTTTAATAACATAATATTATAAGATAAGGTAACTTGGTACTAATTTCTGTTGTATGATCCATCTTAAGTTGCAGTGCTTGTTAACTTTTTTGACTTTTGGTGATGAACAGCTATTTGTATATAAGTTACCATAGCAATGTTAGGTAATTATAATCTGTCCTATTTATCTCATTAACCTTTCAGTAAAATTGTTAAATTAAATAAGCAAAATAATTTCTGAGTTAAAATTAGAATAAACATTGTCTTTTATTTTGATTACATGAATAGTCTAGTTTTCATATTGTGCTAAATCCCTGTTTAGAATTATGAAATAAGATAAAATATTCAGTTATTTTTATCAATATTTTCTTACCTAAGCATGCAGTTAAATTTATTTATTTTGTATATTTTATATAGTTCAATTTGAGAAGTAATGACCACATGTTGTTACTTTGGTCCTCAATGATCTCTAATTTTTAGGGTCACCGTGTCTTGCTTAAATATATCATAGTAACAGGTTCAGTGAATATCTTTATTTTTTATTTTATTTACTTATTTTTTTGAGACAGAGTTTTGCTCTTGTTGCCCAGGCTGCAGTGCAATGACACAATCTTGGCTCATTGCAACCTCCACCTCCCAGTTTCAAATGATTCTCCTGCCTCAGCCTCCCAGGTACCTGGAACTACAGGCATGCACAGTCATGCCTGGCTAATTTCTTGTATTTAGTAGAGATGGGGTTTCACCACGTTAGTCAGGCTGGTCTCGAACTCCTGACCTCAGGTGATCCACCTACCTCAGCCTCTCAAAGTGCTGGGATTACAGGCATGAGCCACTGCCCCCAGCCATTTATTTATTTATTTATTTATTTATTTATTTATTATTTATTTAATTGTTGTTCTGGAGATCCTGGGATGCATAGACAGTGAATATCTTTTTGTTTTTTTGAGATGGAGTCTCACTCTGTCTCCCAGGCTGCAGTGCAGTGGTGCGATCTCAGTTAACTGCAACCTCCGCCTTCTAGGCTCAAGCGATTCTCCTGCCTCAGCCTCCTGAGTAGCTGAAATTACAGGTGCCAGCCACCATGCCCAGCTAATTTTTGTATTTTTATTAGAGACGAGGTTTTGCCATGTTGACCAGGCCGGTCTTGAACTCCTGACCTCAGGTGATCCACCCACCTTTGCCTCCCAAAGTGCTGAGATTACAGGCATGAGCCACTGAGCCCAGCTGAATACCTTTTTTAAATCAATAACCTTATTTCTTAGAGCAGTTTTAGGTTCACAGCAAAATTGAGAGGAAGGTACAGAGATTTCTCATATATCCCATGCCTCCCACACATGCATAGCCTCCCCCAGTGTTACTATTTTCCACCAGAGAGTGGTACATTTGTTACAACTGATGAACTTACATTGACCCATTATAATCATTCAAAGTTCATAGTTTACATCAGGCTTCACTCTTGATGCTGTACATTCTGTGAATTTGGACAAGTGTATAATGACATGACATGTATCTATTACTGTAATATTATCGACAGAACAGTTTCACAGCCCTAAAAATTCTCTATGCTATGCCTGTTCATCTCTCCCTTTCTCCCTAGCAGCTCGTGGCAACCATTGATGTTTACTCTGTCTTCATAGCTTCACTTTTTTCAGAAGAGTCACATAGTTGGAATAATACAGTGGATATCTTTTTGAATAGTTAAAAAATTAAAGCTCCATGGCAGTTGAATGTAGTCATTTAAGATGTTCTTTGTCCTTTTGTTTTTCTCTTGCTTGTTTATCATTGTAAAGAATGATATATTCTGATGACATATGCTTTACATACTTAGAAAACATGATTTGTATAGATATGTGGCACACAATAGAAAAGGTTGAGGAAAAGGACACCATGCTGTACCACACAGCACAAACTGGAGCATCTTGCTCTGTGAGGTGGGTCCAGATAGACTCTCTAGCAATGGAAGGGGACAAGTGCAAGGGGTTGTACTTTATAAAACTGGAATCACAAAGTCTTTCATACTTACCTTCGGTTGGAAATAAGACCAGACAGTGAATGCTATAGGTAAATACATAGGTTCCTCACTGATCCTCTTCCTTTGAGGGATGAGGTTGACAACAGCCTGTATTATGATGATGTGACTCACCTACAACTAGATTCTGTCATGAGGGATAGCAAGAGAGTTTTGCTTTCTGTGAGGTGAAAAAGAATTTTTTTTCCCCTACTAGGGCGAAGGGCAAGCACTGGAACATTCTGGTAGTAAAAGGGCATTGATGGTTTTCTTTCTATATATTTTTCACATCATATAGTACTGCCCAGCAGCCTGCCACACCTCCCTGGTGTCTCTTCAGCTTCTCTCTGAATGTGAGGTGTGGTTCCTAGCGGATAAGCTCTTAAAGGAGTGAGCTTTCCAGCGGTTTTTCTGTGGGAGGTAAAATGGCAGGTGAATTTGGGCCTTGCTATGTGTAGGGCAGAGCAAATAGCTACAACTAAGTAAACCACCCAGCACCTTCCCCAAAGAGTAGTAGCCAGAGTAATACATTGATCTCTTTTGAGCTCTTTTCCACTAGCGGCTGGAAAGTCTTTGCAAGGATTCCTGTTTCTGGTCTGATTCCTGTGTTTTGCTGACTTCTGGTGATAGGGTGTTTTATTCTAAACTGAGCAGTTTGAACTGAAGAGCTAGAGAGGCTGTGTTGTGTTATAACAAAATAAGTGCAGTAGCTCCCCCTTAACTGTGGGAGATACATTCCAGGACCCCCAGTGGATGCATGAAACCATGAATAGTACTGAATCACAAACTGTTTTTCCCTATACATACATATCTATGCTAAAGTTTAATTTATAAATTAAATTGAATCTGATGTTACCAGCAGATAGGGTGTGAGAATTGAATTGTGTCATCAGCAGGAATGATTGCTTGCTCGTTGGTGGGGAAAAACCCTCCACACATTTGGTCACAGAAGCCTTCTTTGTTGATGATTGTTGCTGTGGTGTGACAGCAGAGAAAAATGTGTCAAGCATGTCTTTCTGCACATATAGTGGATAAGGGGTACTACTGTATACTCTGTTTTAATGGCGCCTCATATTTTGGTCCAGAAATCATGCTCTTTGACACTGTTGACTCATCACACCTGTTCTGCTAACAATACCATTTTTATTCAACCTCATAGGGTTTGGCTGGGATGACTTGCATACTGCAGTTCACTTGTAGATACCAAATTTTAAAAAATTTATTCTTCTTTGCATCTAATAAATACAAAGGGAAGAGTTCTTACTGCATTAATTACCTACCAATATGTATAACGAATGTTAATTCTAATAAGGTCCCAGGCATGCTCCCAAAGGAATGCTTTGTAACAAAGCATCAGTCTTATGCTTTAAAAAACCAAACCAAAACCAAAACAACAACAACAAAAACACGATCTAAAGCATACATACAAGTGTGCACAATTTTTTTATGAAGGTAGAGTCTTACTATGTTTCCCAAGCTGGTCTCAAACTTCTGGGCTCCTCAAGTGATCCTCCTGCCTCAGCCTCCCAAGTAGTTTGGATTAGAGTGATGCATCACTGTGCATACTTATGCTTTTAATATTCTGTACATTTGTTATTGATTTAAAATGCATTTTACCTTTTTCTTTAATAGATGTTGGAAGTTCTGATGAATCTGCAGTCAGGTAGGATTTTATAGATTTAAAAAATTATGTTAACTAAGAAAATATAGATGGAAGAAACGAATATCTGTTGAGTGTTGTGTTCTGGGCTAGACATCCTAATATGTTCTATGCATTTATCATCTCATAAAGCCATCACAACATTTTGTGTTCCTATAACCTACTGTTTATTAAATAAACAACTATGGATTAGAGCTGATTAATTGCCTCATGATCCCATAGTTAACAAAGTAGCTGGCCTACAGTTTGACCATCAGCCTGCCTGCCTTCCAAATCCTGTCTCTTGCTCCTCAGCATAGATTGACAGATATCTGTGCAGCCCTTGGATCAAGGTATAGGTCTGAATCAGATTAGTCAGATTGATTAATTTGATTAATGTCTAAATTAATGAGAGTTTAAAGACCTTGAACTCTCATTTAAGTTTATCATTAGAATGTGGTTAGTCCAAGAGTTTGTCCTAATAAATTTGACAATTTCAGTGGTAACCAGTATCTTATTTTTACCATCAAAGGCTCTAGGGCAGATCTTACTTAGCTTTGGCCATAGGGGTGTAAGTTTTACAAAAGCAAGTTTAGGCAAGTCTTAGAGACAAATTATTTGACTTCCCAGTTTGGTTTTCCATTTAGGCAAGTATTTCTGCTTACTTCCATAATACATTTTTTAGTCTTGTTGCTTTTTCCGTGACTTTTCTATAATCTTGCCTTCATTTTTTAAAACTTTCTTCTCTGCTTTTCTTGGTATTTCTTTTGTTCTATTATTTTTTCAAACTCTGCTGGCTATGTATTCTAAGTTTTTCTATAGACAGAATCAAGAGGACATAGAATTACAGAATTTTAAGGAATCTTGGAATGAATTAAAATACCTTCTAGTATTTTTACCTGTGTTGAACATTCTGGTCAAATGATTCTCTAGGTAGAGAATGTGAGGCTCAAAGAGATTAGGATGCTTTTTTTTAGACATAGGAATTGGCAGAAATGAGATTTAAACTCATGTTAAAGCCCAGTACTCTTGCTTCTTTTTATATCCTATTGGCGTGTGTTTTAATAATACAAACGGGAGTGAGTCTGTGGGTAGAATGAGAATGGAATTAGCTGGTGAACCCAATGGAACTAGATAAGAACGGAATGAGCAGGGGAAGTCCAAGTTTGAAGATAAACAACACTGGATTGGATAGGAGTACAGACTCTTCTATAAGAGATCAAAATACTGGGGTTTATGACAAGTTTGATAAAGATAAGTTATAAAAATGAAGGACACAAGATGTTGGGAATTATCTACGAAGGCCCGTTGAAATAGAAGGTTCAAGGGAGCTCTAAAAAGTTTGCTGCTTTTTTTTTTAAATCAAGGACGGACAAACTTGAAGATTTTTACTGAAAGATGCTAAAACATTTTGAGACACTGGGAGGAGCGTCTGCAGCAGATAGAAATGTGGTGTCATCTACTTCCATCCTGACTTACAGAGTGGTGGCTTAGAGCCCCTGGAGTACTAAGGGGCTGGAGATTGCTGAACTACATAGATCTGTGGCCCAGTACAGGTGTCTCTTCACCTCTGCCTCTTTTCCCGATTCACTGATGTCCTTCCCATGTCCATGTGGGCTGGTTCAGGGGCATGATTGGCTGGCAAATCAGTCATGGAGTTCAGTTGGGTAGTTGGTAGTGTGTCTAGCTGGGGGCAGGTGATGGAGACTCCAGTTAGCTTGTTTTTCAGGAGCAGGGATATAGAGAGCTCCTACTCCTGGTCATTTGAGGCCATCCTTTAAGGAATCTGTGCTTTCATAGACTGAAGATTTAAAGATTGGAGACTTCTGTGGAGCCCTGCAGAAGTGGAATCTGGAAGTGGGAGCCCATAGGAAGACAGATACTTAGAGAGTACTTAGGGAAATAGAGGTACAACTACCAGGACTCTGTTTTTTTTCTGGCAGTCTCTCTCCTTGGGTGTCTGAGTGCCTATGAAAAGTTTTAAGGGCTTGCTAGTTTATGTGGACCTGAATAAGGTAGGACCTATAGGGTGAAAATAATGGGATTTTATAATTGTTAATATTTCAATCTTTCTGGGAAAAGTATTCTCAATAAGAACATACACCTTTGTTATTTGACTTCTGTACATTTAGCTTTCATACATTTCAAATATTGTAGGGGCTTTCCTGTACTGATTTAGGGCAAAGGAAAGCAATAGGACCTTCCTAAGTGGGTTCCATGCTGAGGAATCAAGACTGCCATTTTGAAGTGATGCAGATTAGTCTTTTATCCAGAGACAGATCATGGAAAAGAGACAGTGGATCTTTCTACCTTGTTTTAGGTTATCAGTTTTCTTCCAGTTTAGGTAACAAAATTTATGTCATCCATTAATTGAATTGTAAGTTCAGCTTCAGGACAGATAATTTGTGAGGACAAATCATTGTCAGGCTCTGCCAATTTATTGACTGTCACTATTTGTTATAAAGCTCAAGGTTAGTTTTCATTGAATATTTTATAGATTTAGACAGGTGGAGGCAGAAATAGGTAACTAAAATCTATTTTTAGAACAGAGGACATATTTTAATTATATCAAGAATCACTATTTAATATATAGATTGCTGACCTTTCCCCAGATTATGGTTTCCTTTTTTGAGGGGGAAGCTGGATATAAACTGGCAGTTAAAAAAAATTGTAAAGAAATCAACTTGCTCATTTTCGTTGTGTATTTTTGCTCTCAAGCATTTTCCATGAACTGCGTGTGGATTCATTGCCTGCATTGGATGACAAAGACTTGAGTGTTGCTACTAAGGTAAAGTGGTCTCTTGTAAAATTAATTTTCTCACTCTGAATGTACTTTTGCATAGTATTTACTGTTCAAATTTAGCAGTGGTTTACCTATCATTGTTTTATGGTGGTAATGGAAAGTTGGTCAGAGAAAAACATACATATGGGTAGTTGATTCAAAAAATGTGTTTAACTTTGGTAACTAACAAAGATTGATAAGTACTGTGACAGGGTGGGAGCTGAAAAAAAATGAACTGGAAAATTAGTAGTGACAGGAAAATCACATTAGGAAATGCTTTCTCCAATAGAGGAAATATGAAATTTGCTTGAGGTTTATTTGGATAAATACTAATACTTTGACTTTTAAATCATACGAGTGTGACTTTCTTAATATTTATGCCTGTATAAATCTTCAGTGGATCAAATTATTTGCAGTAATCATGGGATCCTCCTGGTGATTTTTAATGGCAAAAATATTCAGCACATAGCATATAGCTTTTGTTCTTGGAAACTTATTATTTTGGTATCATATTGTTTTTATGAGAGATTGTTTTTCTACTTATATTATTGGTTCTGTAGTGAGACAAAAAAAATTAAAAATTGTAGAAAAATAACTGAGTGTGGTGGTGTACACCTGTAGTCCCTGCTACTTGGGAATTTGAGGCAGGAAGATTGCTTGAACCCAGGAGTTTGAGAACAGCCTGGGCAACATCGTATCTGATTTAAAAATATAAATTGTGGAAATATAGAAATTTAAATTTATGTTCTCAAAATGTGTATTGCAAAGGAATTTTTGTGTGGTTTATGAGTTGTCCATGAAGAGTTTATATAAGGCTCTTCATCTAATTGAATAGCATGTATTTTGCTGCAAATAACCAGTTCTAGAAGCAGAGACTCTTAATACCAACGGATGGTAAGACTTTATCATCATAATTTTGTCATTGTAGTTTATTTAAAATATTTACTTCACCAGGCGTGGAGACTCACCTGTAATCCCAGCAGTTTTGGAGGCCGAGGTCGGTAGATCACCTGAGGTCAGGAGTTCAAGATCAGCCTGGCCAATGTGGTGAAACCCTGTCTCTAAAAAAAACCAAAACAAAACAAAAGCAGAAAAATTAACCAGGCGTGATGGTGCATGCCTGTAATCCCAGCTGCTCAGGAGGCCAAGGTGGGAGAATCGCTTGAACCCGGGAGGCAGAGGTTGCAGTGAGCCAAGATCGCACCATTGCACTCCAGCCTGGGTGACAGAGCAAGACTACATCTTAAAAAATAAAATAACCACTCAAAGTCCTCATATCATATTCTGAAATTTTGAATTTCAGAAGGTTTTCTATTTAGTTGTTTAAATAATCATTGGAAGCTCCTGCATACCATAAGCTACTGGAGGTCAGTTAACATATTTGTGTGTATCCTGGAGTACCTAGAATACAGTCTTCCATGTAAGAAGCATTTTACTTGTTGTTTTTTGAGATGGGGTTTCACTCTGTCCCCCAGGCTGGAGGGCACTGGTGAGATCTTGGCTCACTGCGATCTCCATTTCCTGGGCTCAGGTGATCCTCACACCTCAGCCATCCAAGTAGTTGAAACAATAGAGCTGTCACCATAGACCTGTGTCACCATGCTCAGCTGAGTTTTGTAGAGACAGGGTTTTGCCTTGTTGCCCAGGCTGGTCTTTAACTGTTGGGCTCAAGTGTTCTGCCTGCCTCAGCCTCTCAAAGTGCTGGGTTACAGGCATAAGATATTCAGCCTTAGTAGTTGTTTAATCTGAATAAATAGACGAATGAATTTTTATATAATGGAATGTTATAAGTAATATAATAAACCTAATGTATCTAATAATTAAATATTGTATTTAAAATATTGCTTACATTGTATTTTTTATTATTTAAGGGTGTATAAGTTTTGATATGTTGAGAAATTATGCCATAATTAAAAAGGAAATAAAACAGAAATAGGTCATCAGTAGCAAAGAGGGTTACAATATATTTTCTAGTATCATTCAACTGGAATCTTAACATTGAGATTTTAGATTAACATTTCTTAAGCTTTTTATTAGCTCCAACTCATGTTCTATTAAATATACCTTTTCAAGCCATACATTACTCTTTATTATTATTATACTGTAAGTTCTAGGGTACATGTGCACAACGTGTGGGTTTGTTACATGTGTATACACATGCCATGTTGGTGTGCTGCACCCATTAACTCATCATTGACATTAGGTATATCTCCTAATGCTATCCCTCCCCCCTTCCTCCACCCCATGACAGGCCCCAGTGTGTGATGTTCCCCATCCTGTGTCCAAGTGTTCTCATTATTCAATTTCCACCTATGAGTGAGAATATGTGGTGTTTGGTTTTTTGTTCTTGCGATAATTTACTGAGAGCCACCATGCCTGGGCAACATTGAGATTGATTTAAAGAAATTGATTAGGGCTGGGTGTGGTGGTGCACACTGCTTATCTCAACACTTTGGGAGGCAGAAGTGGAAGATTTACTTGAGCCCAGGAGTTTGAGACCAGCCTGGGCAGTATAATGAGGCCTTGTCTCTACAAAGATAACAATAAAAACATTAGCATGGCATGATGGTACGCACCTGTAGTTCCAGCTATTAAGGAAGTTGAGGTGGGAAGATTGCTTGAGGTAAGGAGTTTGAGACCACAGTGAGCCATAATCAGGCCCCTGCATTCTAGCCCTGGGTTGACAGAGTGAGACCCAGTTTCATAAAAAGAGATTGATAAGAAACTCTTGATGCAACTCATTATAATTTTAAAATGGAGACTAATTCTTGATATTACCTTAGCAGTGTGTCCCCGAGAAAGTGTCAGAGCCTTTACCTGGACCTTCGCATGAAAAAGGAAACAGAATAGTCAATGTACAAGGAGAAGGTGAGAACCGTATTTTATTTAAAAAGTCATTTGATGGAGGCCAGGTGCGGTGGCTCACGCCTGTAATCCCAGCACTTTGGGAGGCCGAGGTGGGCGGATCACGAGGTCAGGAGATCCAGACCATCCTGGATAACGTGGTGAAACCCCATCTCTACTAAACATACAAAAAACTAGCCAGGTGTTGTTGTGGGCACCTGTAGTCCCAGCTACTCAGGAGGCCGAGGCAGGAGAATGGCTTGAACCCAGGAGGTGGAGCTTGCAGTGAGCGGAGATACCACCACTGCATTCCACCCTGGGCGACAGAGCGAGACTCCGTCTCAGAAAAAACAAAACAAAAAAAAGTCATTTGATGGAATGTTTCTTTGAAAATATGAGCACCAATAGAGTGTAATAGCTAAAGAAAGTGTCCTATTAACTGTATAATAAGTAAACGAGAAGTGAAATGGTGATAAGTTGTGTCTGTAACCAAGGGTCAGCAGTTGATACTATTGGGAGTACCACTAAAGGAGCTGAGTTGTGAGTTCTATTTTAAGATACTCTAAGACCTGAGGCAAGTTAGGAGAGAGGGAAGAGGAAATGAATAAAGAGAAAGAAAGAATGAGGAGAGCGGAGTGCACATGGAATAAATAAAAAAGCATATGCAGAGGTAAGTAATGGAGGACAGTAAAGGCAAATTGATCTGTAGAAGAAGGAAGAACATGGTGTTAGAAACAGGAAGGAAGATAAAGTGAGCTTCCAGTACCAAAATGTGTCAGAGAATTAGAGTAACATTTTCCTTCTCTTGCTGTCATCCTCACTACTGGGGAGGCATTAAGGATTGAGGCACCTCACCACACAGACCTGTGTTTTATCTACCATAGATGAACATCACCAAAAATGGTCAGCCATGTGTGGCTATAATTTGTTTTTATAGAAAATGTTGTAACCTCATAGGATAGTATCATATAGGCCAAATTAACATAATTGAATAGTGTTGGGTGACGTATGGAGAAGAAATTAATTCGAGAAGTTATTGCCTGATTAAAAGTTCATTAGAAACATTATGGCTTATAATGTAGTATTAAATTGAGGGACATAATAGGGAAGAAATTGAGGCTAGGCCAAAAGGGCAATTAGGGTAAACCAATATGGAAGCACATCAGTGTAGAACAGGGCATTCAAATTGTCATGAATGAGTTGAGGAGCTTCTGGAAGGTGCACATTCTGATTCAGCGGGTATGGGAGTCTGCATTTCTCATGAGTACTCAGGTGATTTTGGTGCTGGTCCTTGGACACAGCTCTGAATAGCAAGGGGATAGCCTTCCTTTAGAGAACTCTGGAAAAAGAACCATTGGAGAGCAATTTAAAAAATAACAGAATCCAGGGAAAGCATTAATTTCCTTTTATTTCTGAGCATGATTCTAGCCACAGGGGAAGGAGAATGAGATGAAAACAGAGAGATTACAGGTGTATACTACTGCTGAATACAGATGAAAAAAGTGGTCACAATTATCCATAAAAAGCAGTTAGGAAGGGAAGCATCAGGATGACAGTTCTAAAAATCACTTTTTCAAAGGAAGAGGGATTGTGAAAGGACACGGAGGGAGGAAAGAAAGACATTTGCTGGGGTCCTGGGAGTTGAAGCCAAGTAAACTTGAGACAACTCACTTCCGGTTGCTTCAGCATATGCCCAGTCTCACAAAAGAGGTTATTGCTGTGGAGAGTACTGGAGGGAGGAGGGAGTGCTAGAGTTGGGGTAAACCACAGCAGCTCATTTCACTTGATAACTGTCAGGCCTCAGAGAGAGAAGTTTCACTGACATGAGTGAATAAGATGTGATTAAGTTGCATATAGATGCTTTGACTAATTTTTTTTGAGACAGCCAGTTCTTTGATATGATAGCTGTTTTATAAAAGTCCTTTACAGTGTAAGATAATACACCAAACTTAGTTAATTTTAGAAGCAATCATATTATAAAATTCATTCTGTGAATACCAAAATTCTCTTTTTCAAGAAATACTGCACTGATTTTGAACTATAAATATGTATTCGTATCCAGCAAGTCTGTGGTAATTCAGTGTTTTCTTTTTTGATAAATATTTTGATATCGGAAGCTTATTCGACATGGTTTATTTTATGTGTTTTATGGACCACCTTGCATGAGTGGATCAAGGAGCTCTAATTCAAAGCCAAATGAGGGGACAGGAGAAATGTAGGTGCTGCAGTAGCCCATGTGATCATGGGAAAAATGAGTAGTTTGATTAGCTGTCATTTCATAAGTGTGTATACTAGCTGATCAATGTAGAACACTTTCTTTGATGAGAGGTGAATCACACATTCACCTGAACTGTCATCCCAACTCTGTATTTCCTCAGTGACAAGACAAGGGGAATTTGTTTGTGGCATGCTGGCAGCAATGCCTCTGATGTGTTGAGTTAAAATACTCTGTACATTCACCATCAGCTTTGACGTCGATTCCCTCAGGTTTGATTTGCTCCTCTGTTTAATGGTCCCTTTTCTCCTCATCAGTCCACGTGTTCACGGTGATATCCATGCTTTTCTATTTTAGGTATAGGCATTTGAAACATAATCTCACTACTGAAATGTAAACTGTGCATTTTAGGAATCCTATATTCCTATTTTCCTCATTATGTTTCTGTCATGTTGCCGTCCTAGGCAGTGAAAAGAAGCCAAGAAGAACCCTCAAAACCTTAAGTAATTATTTTTATAGCTAGGCATGAGAATTCAGCTCGATAGTACCACTGCATGAATGTTTGGTTGGCCCTGTCATAGTTACATATAATTGATGACATATCCCCTTTGCTTTGTAGGGCCTCCTGCAAAACATCCTTCCTTGAAGGTAATTAATTATGCATATTTTTGAATCACTAACTCCATGTTGTATAAAATATATATGATTTATGAATCATTTTCTTTTAAAACCCATTCAGCCTAGCACTGAAGTGGAAGATCCTGCTGTGAAAGGAGCAGTACAAAGAAAGAATGTACAGACATTCAGAGCAGGTACATTTAATGGAACACTGGAAATAAGTACATTCAATGATTGGAAGTACTCACATTATTCTTATTCCTAATTCTATTTGTTCAAAATTGAATGGAAGGCATTGACATAAATGTTATTGTTGGTATCCATATTTGAATAAAAATAAATTTAGAAGCATAAAAAAGATTTTAAAAATGTAAGCTTTAAGTCAGATGTTTCTCTTTTAATGTTTTGAATAGCATGAAGTTTTCAGTATAAAATTTTTATACCTGTCAGGGATTCAAAGCAGTGAATTTTGAGACTCCAAGATATTTCCAGTGAGTTAAGTGCTAGTTGGAGTTCTGATCTTTACCTAGAGGAAAGCTTTACTTATTAACATGTCAGATTCTGTTTTAACTGTAGAGGCTTGCTGCTAGTGTTATTACACTGATGATCTGAAGCCAATCAGATGTTCTAATGAGCAAGACTGTGTGTGTAGGTGTATATATAGCTGTGTGTATGTGTGTGTTTGTGGCATCTTTGACTATTAAAAATGAGGAAAGTAATGATTCATTTATAACTGGTAGACACAGTCTTTTAAAATGGTGATTTTGAGACTTTTTGGTGTTAAGGTTTTTAAAACATGATTGCATAGAGGCTACCGACATCATAAGTTGGTTGTTTTTCATTTCAATGCCCTTTTGAAATCTTTAACTATATTGTGATGCTCAGAAATTATATGCAGAATTTTTTATTTGTGTCCTACAATGGTATGTGAGTGGTTATACACTTTACATGCCTTTCTGCCACTTTCTTTGGTGTATTTTGTATTATATTTTCCAGATGTATCCACATTGATATGATTATCTCCGGTTTAATTCATTTTACACTTTTCATTGTATTCCCTTATACCACTTTACCACATTTAGTTAGACTCTCCTGTTGCTGATAAATGAAGAAAGAAAGAAAAATAAAAATAATGTCAGATTAAGTGGGCTTTTCTTTAATCAGTTTGTATCTATTAATATTTACTATATGAGAGTTTAAAGTTGAAAAGTTCAGAATACAAGCATGCACCACCATATTTTATAAATGCCCTTAGAACTGTGACTCATGAGCCTTTAGCCTATGAAGTTAGGACAATTCATTTCTCTGAAGAAGTTTGTTGTGCTGTTCTCAGAAAAGAAAACTGAAAATAGCAAATGATATTGTCTTATTTGACCTCCTGGACATCTTTGAATGAAACTGCAACTCCAGGGATACTCAGATCAAAATTCAGAACTAATGTTTTGAGCAATATAGTTTGTGAATGTCCAGTGGATCATGAGCCCTTGATGGGAAAATGACCTTTCAAGTTTCACTTTTGCATTTTTTGCTCTTTTCCTTGACTTGTCTTAAAAGCTTAAATTCAACCATTTTATTTTTACAGAAACCAGAATATAACTTTTAAAATTTATGTCTGTCCTGTCTCACGGTGTTGAGTACTCTTCAGATCTTGTGTGAACATAGACTTATGTGGGAACAATTAGGTTTTTTGTTTGTTTGCTTGTGTTTTTGAGACAGAGTCTCGCTCTGTCACCAAGGCTGGAGTGCAGTGGCTCGGTCTTGACTCATTACCACCTCTGCCTCTCAGGTTCAAGCAATTCTCCTGCCTCAGCCCCTCGAGTAGCTGATACTACCTGCATGTGCTACCATACCCTGCTAAATTCTCTATTTTTAGTAGAGATGGGGTTTCACCATGTTGGCCAGGCTGCTCTCAAAGTCCTGATCTCAGGTGATCTGCCTGCCTCAGCTTGCCGGTATGCTGGGATTACAGGCAGGAGCCACTGTGCCAGGTACAAATAAGATTTTTAAGGCTATTATGTTTTATAGAATTCTTTGGTCTATGTGAATTCTGAAGGTATTCATGCATTGAGGGAAGATCATCTCAGTTTAATGAAAGCAGTTTTTAATGTATATTCATTAAAATTGTTTTTGAAGTTTTTGTCTCTAGTGCGCAGAAACACACAATATTGTCATGGGTATTTGACCTTAATGTGTTTATGCACAAACTTAGTTATTCAAATATTTTCTTATCCCTGAAGAATCCTAATTATTAATAAAACAATTTCTCATGGAAAACAACATATATAATAGAGATTGTTGAGTGATAAAGTAAATTGCAGTAAATAACAGAAGCTTAGAACAAGTTAAGTAAACTTGTCAGAGTTAATAGCAATTACAGGACTTTTAAAATACATTAGACCATGAGGGAGTAGTGTGTTTGTGGGGTAGAGGACATCATGGTCCTGCTTCAGTGAAGAAAGAACTTTTACACCTTATTACAATTTGTATTACTATTTACATTCTAATAAAAACTTTATTTTCAGATATTTTAGATTATGTTTCTACTAGTTGAACCATCAATAGTAAGACTTTTCAAAGATTTGGGAAGTTGTGAGTTGATGATAAATATCTGTATCACCATCCGTGATCAAAAATCAGACAGCAACTTCAAGACTTTGGACACGCGAACTTCATAGTTAAAGAAAGGATTAATCTTGGAGCTGTGTTTTTATCAGGGAATTATACTCTTCATTACCTCTGTGAATTGCAGTTATTAGAGTAGAAAGAGAGCAAAGAAGGGAAACAAACATAGAAAATTTTATTCTAGATTACCTCAGTTGGCTTCATGCTACCATAGTTCTGGCTTTTAAAAAGTCATTTTGTGGTCAAATGTACTTTGTGTTTACTCCCTTTATGCAGCCTACAACCAAACAGAATGCTTCTTAGCAAGGCATTTGTATTCTTCCCTTAAGGAAAGCAACATATAAATAACAAAGAGAATGAGGAGAAAGAGTAATTTCATTGAAGTTGGTATTTAACATAAATTTGTGTGTGGGTCCCATGATTATATTTAGAATTTTGGGCCTGGAATAGAAAACCAGCTGGACGTCTACAGATTTCCTACTCAAACACAATGTGCCTTTGTTTTATTTTTACATCTCTAATGTTGCAATTATTAGGTACAACTGTATGCAGTGTCACTAAAAATACCTTCCAAAACCAAATATTAAATAATGCCTATGGCTTTCTGTATTATAATGTTGATTTCCCCAATATTAATGGGAACCATTGAGCGTTTGCCTTGTGGTGTCTCCTCAGCTGTATTCACACATTCCATCACCTTGTCTTAATGGATAATCATGCACTATGAGTATGGGTTTTCAGAAGAACTGTATCATTTAAAGATAACACAGGAGCATCAAATTTAATTCTGCTAGAATACCTGGTCTATTGATTAACTGCATCTAATATGGGCTCTACTTCACATACAAGTTAAATTGAGTGCCCTTAATCAGTCATATGGTCAGGTCAACAGTAATAAATTATGCAATATTTTTTCACCCCTATAGTTTTAATTTCTCTTTCCCCTTATGTCTAGAATTAACATTTTATTTTAGAAAACATGATGATAATCTTCTAGAGTAGTGATGACAAAGTATAAATCCAAAGTTTCTTACCTATGCAAATGACTTGTTTGCTTCTATTTTCTCATGAGCTTGGTAGATCCAGGAAACAGAACTTTTAAAACAAAATCCCCATATGTGGCTGGGCGCGGTGGCTCGTGCCTGTAATCCCAGCACTTTGGGAGGCTGAGGCGGGCAGATAACCTGAGGTTGGGAGTTTGAGACCAGCCTGACCAACATGGAGAAACACATCTCTACTAAAAACACAAAATTAGCTGGCCATGGTGGCACATACCTGTAATTCCAGCTACTCGGGAGGCTGAGGCAGGAGAATCACTTGAACCTGGGAGGCAGCAGTTGTGGTGAGCTGAGATTGCACCACTGCACTTCAGCCTGGGCAGCAAGAGTGAAACTCAAACAACAACAACAACAACAACAACAACAACAGCAGCAACAGCAACAACCACCACAAAACCCAAATGCATTTCCTTGGCACAGTAAAACTGAAACAGAAAAAGTGTAAAGTAAATACAAGTAACTGAAACAGTTTATGTATATTATTTTACTTCTCATTTGATAAAATTTGTAAAGTAATGAGCACAGTGTATTTCTCCAGGGACCCAGATATATACATTTATTCATTCAATAAAAATTCATTCTTATAATGGCCACTGATACTTATATCCTAAATATTTCTGAAAACATCTCCTCAGGCCTGCATCATCTTTGCAACACTGCCTTATATTTTATCTTTGTTCATTGATTTATATGCCTCAGAATTTTATGCTCCTCACAATAATTAGAGTTAATTATCTCTAATGCAAATAGATCTGTGAACCACTCCTGAATACCTATGTCCAAGCATCTTAAAGTTTTACATAAGGATTTCAGAAACCGATTTCTGGGTTGGGCATGGTGGCTCGTGTCTATAATCCCAGCACTTTGGGACGCTGAGGCAGGTGGATCATTTGAGGTCAGGAGTTCAAGACCAGCCTGGCCAACAAGGCGAAACCCCGTCTCTAATAGAATACAAAAATTAGCAAGTGGTAATGGCACATGCCTGTAATCTCAGCTACTTGGGAGGCTGAGGCAGGAGAATTGCTTGAACCTGGGAAGCCGGGTTGCAGTGAGCCAAGATCATGCCACTGTACTCCAGTCTGGGAGACAGAGTAAGACCTTGTCCCAAAAAAAGAAAAGAAAAGGGAACTGATTTCTGCCCAAATCTCCATCTGTAGCCCTTTCCCCATCTGCCTTTTTCTCTGGAATTACTGAGCTGCTGGTAATGGCCCCCTCACCATTCCTCTTTTGCAGAGAAATACATACTCTTGGAGGCTTCTCTCCCTCTCTTGTTGCTGCCTGGCATGTGCT
The DNA here is from genome assembly GCF_029281585.2 of Gorilla gorilla gorilla. NCBI lineage: Eukaryota > Metazoa > Chordata > Mammalia > Primates > Hominidae > Gorilla > Gorilla gorilla. The sequence goes on along the minus strand of NC_073236.2, from coordinate 31,329,473 downwards.
CACCCTTTCCTGCCCTCTGCCTCACTTAATCTGGCTAACCTTACTCTCTAAGTCTCAGCTCATGCATGATCTTTAGGAAAGCCATCCCTGACAGCTTTTATTTTCCTTCCTTATACCCCAGTGCCTAACACTTAGCAGGAACTCAATAAGTAATTATTTAGCAAAATTAAGACTGTTTATACAAAGATGATTCAAAAGATTGTCCTCTACAGTCTAGCAGCAAAGGGGATCGACATGTAAAGACATGATGTGCAGTTCAGATGGTAAAGTGACACTGGAAAAATTGACAAAGTACTAAGGGACTCCAAGGAAGCAGACACCTGTGTGTGTGGAGAAAGATAGCTAGAATCAAGGAAGACTTCACACAGCATTCTGAGCCTTTTTTTTTTTTTCTTTTTCTGTTGTTGGAGACAAGTTCTTACTCTTATCACCCAGGGTGGAGTGCGATGGTGTGATCGAGACTCACTGCAATCTCAAACTCCTGGGCTCGAGGGATCTTCTCACCTAAGCTTCTTGAGTAGCTGGGACTACAGGCACATATCACCATACCTGTCCAATGTTTTGTAGAGTCAAGGTTATCTGTGGTTCCCGGGCTGGTCTTAAACTCCTGGCCTTGAGCAATTCTCCCATTTTGGCCTTCCAAAGTGCTGGGATTACAGATGTGAGCTATTATGCCCAGCCTACTTTCTGAGTCTTAAAAGATGAAAATAAATTTTTCAGAATAGTAGGGGAAAACATATGCGATGTAAAAAATGGGGTGCACACTAAGGTATAAATAACAATAATTTTGCAAATTATTAGTAACTGCCAACTCAATTAGTGTCTTGTTAAAAAGATACTGTTATGAAGTATAGTAAAGTGTTACATTGTATATTTTGACTGTATTTCAAAATTTTGTTTTGTTTCTAACAGTTTTGTTGATTTATGTTGGGTGGAACGATTTGTGAGTGACCCTGAGATTTCATATGGCTTGAACCTGGTGATATCTAGTGTCTCCCCAAGTGGTTTGTTGAAGTTTTGGATGATTAGAAGTATTTCTTAAAGAACTAAATATTTCAGTAAACATTAAGCTTCATTGAAACTCTCAAAATATAAAAGACAAAGAAATGTTATTCTCTATTTATTTTTATATAGATTATAGTCTTTATCTAACTGTTCTTAGTTCATTTGAACTAAACCAATGAATTTGTCAACAGAACAAGCCTTACCAGTGGCTTCAGAGGAACAGCAAGAAAGGCATGAAAGAAGTGAAAAGAAGCAACCACAGGTATATGAAAATTTAAGTTTCTTGTTTAATATTGGGTTTTGTTTTTTTGCTTTAGTAACAAAGCATAGTCCAAATGACATGACCTTTTAGACTATACCTTTAGAATCCGATAGATCACAATTTTATATTTAATTTTTAAAACATTTTAACCAGTTGTGAAACTTAAGATGTTCTTACTATCTCTAGTAACTATTAGTTATTCTGGTAATTCTTACCATCTCTAGTAACTCATAGCTGTCTTTACCCTTGGAATTGAGGCAAGACATTTTCAGAATTATCTTGCTCTTTTATTTTTATAACCTTACTCCTAATACAGAAGGTAACATGAAATACTGGGTCATATTATTAACGAATAGAAATTACGAACAGTTTAACAACAATGGCCACTGAGTTAAAGTAGTGTTAAAGGAGTCATCATTGCCAGTGGTTCAAATGTTGCAGTTTTATATTGCTGGTCACCAGTGCCGAGGTTAAAGATTTATTCTGTTTTGTGGTCACCATTTGACTTCTGTGTCTGTGTTCAGGGAGTGAATGGGGTCATAAAAGTCAACCCAGTTGCCTATTAAGAGAATCCTACCTTGTGGAATGGGACCTTTGGTGTCAGGGTACAAACGATAACTTTATTTTGACGTAAATTCATAGTAAATGTTACTAAAATTTAAAAAATCCATCCACTATCACTAGTGGAACTTAAAATATATTAGAAATGGATATAAGCAGATAATCCATCTAGATACATAACACTATCATAGTATATTATTTGAATTAGAATTTAAAATTTTGCTTCCCTTTCTTATTGGTGTTCAGTTTGGCTCTTAATAATTCAGTGTTTGCCTAGTCTCTAGTTAATCTTCAGAAATATACACGTACTGTAGGGGCTCACTTTTTCTGGTATGCTGAGGTAAAATCTTTGTAAGAGAGGAAGATTTTATAATACTACCTATCAGCTTTGAATTCATTTCTGGTAGATTTTACACATAATGCATTAAGTTTAATCCAAACAAATGCTAAGAGTTCAGCTTGCCGGTTCATATTTCTGTCCTATGTTAAGCCAAGGCAAATTATTTTTCACTTTTTAGTTACAATCCCATAATTTAAGAGTGGCAACACATAGATTAAGTTTCACAGTTAAATTTTAATTATTTTCTAGTATTTTTGTTTATACTTGATTAAAGCTAATTTTAAAACACGCACTCTGACAGAAAAGACATCTGAGAAACAAAACAAGCAAATTTGTTTTCCATTTTGCACCTGCCAAAAAAAAAAAAAAAAGTCTCAAGAACCAGAACTGGGTAAGAATTGTGATAAAGGGAATAATCTGTCTGTATATTCATGACTTTCTTTAAAATTCATTACAAACAAGTTCAAGCTGAATCTTGGTGAAAGTTTTGAAAACTCCAGAATTACTGCTTGCCCTGAGGAAGAGCTCCTACATAGTAACTCTAAAGAGGGAGGAACAAAAAAGGAGTGCCCCCTGATCTGATGAATCAGGTCCCTGATTGTGAGGAGGAAGATGCATCTGGAGGGTCTAACTCTGTGGCATTCCAGGCAGCGCCTGAACAGAGGAAGCCCATGTCAAATGTCTTTTTATTCCATTCTCACTCCAGGTCCCTGAAATACACTTACCAGTCATCTTCTAAGCTTCATTTAAATGAAAATAAATCAGACTATAAAAATGATAGCAAACCAGACACATAGCTTGTTTCTAACACAGATGATGAATATTTTTGTAATGATACAGAAACCAAAAAATTAAGGAACCCAGTAATTATGATTGAAATGAAAGATGATTAAGAGTTTGACATGCAAATGGCAAAAAATGTAAACCCAGATACCACTAATTGGATATTGGACATTAGGCATTGGCCTCAGTCTAGAGATCCAGAAAGTCTTTTTGATTTGTTGTTTACCCACCCTAAAGAAATGAAGCATATGATTCAGATAGAAAGCCACAGTATTTCTGCTGCTACAGATACTTATAAAAACAGAAAACCAATACAGCGTTTATTCCAGCAGCCACTATATGGCAATCCCAGTGCTAACAACTACAGAAGCATGAATCTTGAATTGTAAAATGTGAGTTATTCTTTGCCACATAGTGAGAGAACATCAAAAATACAGCTAGAAGACTTATGGGAAGATATTCCAAGGTCACCAACATGGCACATGAATACTTATGTAACAAACCTGCTTGTTGTGCACATGTACCAGAACTTAAAGTATAATAATAATAATAAAAAAAAAAAGAATGAGGTAGGCATGTTACAAGTTGAGTTCCTGGCTTTGGAGAAAAGCAAGTCCAACTTCAAAAAGACCGAGGTTCACTTGCTGCTTCTTTTTCCTCTTTATCAATTATTTGATTTAGTCAAATTTTCTATTCAAGAAAATCTCTTGTGTACAGTTACAGTGGGGTTATCTAAATGTGTAAATATGTGTCAAAGTAGATTAGTTCTGCTATGTAAATAATGGTTCTGGAGAATGTTCTCGTAATGTTTGTTCATTAATCAACCTATGTCTCACTATCAGTCTTCCAAGTGGCGTATGAGCTGGGAAACTAATTCAGCCATATACCATGTGACCTTCTGAACCAGATCAACATAAAGAAATTGCTAAAGAAACAAGCTCTAGATTCTAGATACTTCTTTCTGTATTCATTTAGAGATGATTTACATTTATTTAATGATAGAATGGGAATACAATGGAAGGGAAGCAATGACTGAGACAAACCACAGAAACACATCTAGCCTTGAGAGTTGCAATGAATATTCCCAGCCAAATGAGTCTGTTTAATGTGTTTTCATGCATGCAAGTTTATCTGCTTAGCTCAAACTGTTTGAACTTACAGTCCCATCATGGTTATTTCCAATATTTTTGAAAACAAACATATACTTACACATATTTTAAAAAATCACCACTCTGCAATATTTCTGTTGAATCAGACCTTACATTATGTTGTTTAATAAAGTATGGTAAGTTTTTGCATGTATGATTTTTATCATATAAGAAGCATAATTTCTTAGCCAAAAATTTAGCCTTTGACTCTTCAGTAGAAAGTTGAGTTCTGTACATTGTGTTCTAAAGATAGACAAAAATCTAGAGATTTTCTTCTTTCAAAGTAAAAGCAGATGAGGCCTTTTTCCACCCTCTGAGGCATTAAATTGCTTTGCTCAAGTTAGACTTTTAATATATCTGACTAATTTGATAAATTTATCTGGTAATTTATGTAATTCAGCAATATGGAATTGTATCATGTTATATGGTGCCATGAAATGCTAGTGTGAATGCCACCTCAAGAGCTCTGGATGAAACATTTAATATGTCTTGGTTGCTTTGACTCCCATTATCAGTAGATAATGGGGTTAAAGTAGGTAACTGTACCATATGTTTTCCACCTATAAACTTTTGTGGTAATTGAATGTGAAATCTGGGAAGCATCTCATTTTCCAGAATTCTGCACTAGAAACTCAGCAGTTTCACTCTGCTTCTTGTGTTGTGGCAAACGTTGGTTCCCATAATTCAAAGAGAACCTTTACTTTTTTGATACCACAGGATTCAAAAAAAAAAAAAAGAGAGATAAAAGGCAGTGGGGAAAAGAGTAGCTCAGTACAGAAAAGGGAAAACTTCTTTACTGTTCCTGAAGGCCTACAAGGTCACATCCTCTTAATCTGGCTATTTCATGTAAAATCCGGGTAGTAAAGACAGAAGACATATGTTATGCCTGTGTCTTTTTATTTCTCTGTTTCTGCCGGCCAGACAGCATAAAAATTTATACCAGATAGCAAAGAGTGGATGGGAATAAAAGCACAAAATGGAGAAGAGCCCTTTTTGAAATTTTAGAAAATTCTTCTATTCACTCAAACAGAAATGAGCAGAGTTGACAAAAATTTCGATGATAAAATAAGAGTATCTTATAATAATTATGCATAATGATAAAATTAAAGTAAGCACAAAATACTTTTATCATTAAAGTGGTGATAGTTAACCTGAATCAAGTGAAAAAAGTCTGGGAAAAAGTTCTTTTTATTGAATAAAATAATAACAATTATTCCTCATCTTACTTTTATTAAAGGTCAAAGAAGGAAATAATACAAACAAAAGTGAAAAAATACAACTTTCAGAAAATATATGTGATAGTACATCTTCCGCTGCTGCTGGCAGATTAACCCAACAAAGAAAGATTGGGAAAACGTATCCTCAGCAATTTCCCAAGAAGCTGAAGGAAGAGCATGATAGGTAAGCCTATAGCAGTGTGTTTTTTTTTGTTTGGTTTTGGGTTTTCTTTGTTTGTTTTTGTTTTTTTGAGATGGAGTTTCTCTCTTGTTGCCCAAGCCGGAGTGCAATGGTGTGATCTCAGCTCACTGCAACCTCTGCCTCCTGGGTTCAAGCAATTCTCCTGACTCAGTCTCCCTAGTAGCTGGGATTACAGGCATGTGCCACCATGCCCGGCTAATTTTTTGTATTTTTAGTAAAAATAGGATTTCACCATGTTAGCCAAGCTGGTCTCGAACTCCTGACTTCAGGTGTTCTGCCCACCTCGGCCTCCCAAAGTGCTGGGTTTACAGGAGTGAGCCACCGTGCCTGGCCGCCTATAGCAGTATTTCACAGGAGATAATTGTCATTGTGCTATAAACTAATTCAAAATAGGACTAATATTCCTTATGATTAACAAGTTTTATATTTTTACCAGGGGTATTTAGCCCTGCCTGGTAATGAGAAAAATGCAAATTAACATAAAATAAGATATATTTTGTAAAGTCATGCTGATATTTAAAAAGTAATTACTAGTGTTGGCAAATGTGAGGAAAAAGGCATTCTCATATACTGTTGGTATAGGAAATTAGTAAATTATTTCTGAAGGGTAACTTAGTGCTGTGTATCAAAATTTCAAATAGCCTGACATCCCTTTAACTCAACAACTCCACTTCTGGGACTAGATTTCACAGGAAAACATAACTGGTGTAAACATACACATACTTATTAAGGGCATTAATTATATATTACACACAATGAACAATAGGTTAATGAATATATAAAATATATGTAATAAGAAGGTGAATTGAAAGTATTAAGAAAGAATTATAAAAAGTGTGGGGAAACAGATGTTAGACTCTTTAGCCTAGTTTTGGATGACAGTTATCTGCAGATATAGTTTGTGTGAGAGACATCGGAAGGTGTCATCTCACTCTGTAAATCATTTAGAGAAACACCTGCAATATTTCATAAAGATGAAAATTGATTTCTAGTGAACTTACATGCTTGTCAATAAATAGTAACTTTAAAAATTTAGTTGATTGTAAATGGTCTTTTCTAATTAGGGAGTAATTATGACTGTGTGATTTAAAAAGGTAATTTTGAACCTGTAACTTTACTGAATTATCTCCGGTATCCTTTTTTCTAATATATATTAGAGTGACTAGTAACAAAAACTTTAGCAGAATATTCTTTCCTTACTACTTTTCAAGTATATGCATTCTTTTGAAGATGTTGAAGTGAGAAATTAAATATCTGAGAACTGCAAAAGAAAAATAATCCAGAACATAGAAATTGTATTAGGATAATAAACAACATCTGCAGAGGTATATCACAGGATGAACTCTTTATTTTTTAACAAAATGAATTTTAAGATAAATGTCTTTATCTGCAGATGCACCTTAAAACAAGAAAATGAAGAAAAAACAAATGTTAATATGCTGTACAAAAAAAATA